>NC_140588.1:469096832-470296832 GCF_964204655.1 Triturus cristatus
AGACAGGGGGAGGGAGACAGGGGGAGGGAGACAGGGGGAGGGAGACAGGGGGAGGGAGACAGGGGGAGGGAGACAGGGGGAGGGAGACAGGGGGAGGGAGACAGGGGGAGGGAGACAGGGGGGGGGAGACAGGGGGGGGGAGGGAGGGGGAGGGAGACAGGGGGAGGGAGAGGGAGGGAGAGGGAGGGAGGGAGAGGGAGGGAGAGAAAGAGGGAGGGAGACGGAGGGAGACAGAGGGAGGGAGAGACACAGACGGAGGGAGGGAGAGGGAGGGAGAGGGAGACAGAGGTTTACAGAGGGTGACAGACAGAGGGAGGTAGAGGGAGAGGGAGGGAGGCAGAGGGAGGGAGGCAGAGGGAGAGAGAGGGAGGGAGGCAGAGGGAGGGAGGCAGAGGCAGAGGGAGGGAGACAGGGGGAGGGAGACAGGGGGAGGGAGACAGGGGGAGGGAGGGAGACAGGGGGAGGGAGACAGGGGGAGGGAGACAGGGGGAGGGAGACAGGGGGAGGGAGACAGGGGGAGGGAGGGAGACAGGGGGAGGGAGACAGGGGGAGGGAGACAGGGGGAGGGAGACAGGGGGAGGGAGACAGGGGGAGGGAGACAGGGGGAGGGAGACAGGGGGAGGGAGACAGGGGGAGGGAGACAGGGGGAGGGAGACAGGGGGAGGGAGACAGGGGGAGGGAGACAGGGGGGGGGAGACAGGGGGGGGGAGACAGGGGGGGGGAGGGAGGGGGAGGGAGACAGGGGGAGGGAGAGGGAGGGAGAGGGAGGGAGGGAGAGGGAGGGAGAGAAAGAGGGAGGGAGACGGAGGGAGACAGAGGGAGGGAGAGACACAGACGGAGGGAGGGAGAGGGAGGGAGAGGGAGACAGAGGTTTACAGAGGGTGACAGACAGAGGGAGGTAGAGGGAGAGGGAGGGAGGCAGAGGGAGGGAGGCAGAGGGAGAGAGAGGGAGGGAGGCAGAGGGAGAGAGAGGGAGGGAGGCAGAGGCAGAGGGAGGGAGGCAGAGGGAGGGAGGCAGAGGGAGGGAGGCAGAGGGAGGGAGGCAGAGGGAGGGAGGCAGAGGGAGGGAGGCAGAGGGAGGGAGGCAGAGGGAGGGAGGCAGAGGGAGGGAGGCAGAGGGAGGGAGGCAGAGGGAGGGAGACAGAGGGAGGGAGACAGAGGGAGGGAGACAGAGGGAGGGAGACAGAGGGAGGGAGACAGAGGGAGGGAGACAGAGGGAGGGAGGCAGAGGGAGAGAGGCAGAGGGAGAGAGAGGGAGAGAGAGGGAGGGAGGCAGAGGGAGGGAGGGAGGCAGAGGGAGGGAGGGAGGCAGAGGGAGGGAGGGAGACAGAGGGAGGGAGGGAGACAGAGGGAGGGAGACAGAGGGAGGGAGACAGAGGGAGGGAGACAGAGGGAGGGAGACAGAGGGAGGGAGACAGAGGGAGGGAGACAGAGGGAGGGAGACAGAGGGAGGGAGACAGAGGGAGGGAGACAGAGGGAGGGAGACAGAGGGAGGGAGACAGAGGGAGGGAGACAGAGGGACGGAGAGAGACAAAGGGAGGGAGGGAGAGACACAGACGGAGGGAGGGAGAGGGAGAGGGAGGGAGACCGAGGTTTACAGAGGGTGACAGACGGAGGGAGGCAGAGGGAGAGGGAGGGAGAGAGATGGAGGCAGAGGGAGGGAGGGAGGCAGAGGGAGGGAGGGAGACAGATGGAGAGAGACAGACGGAGGGAGGGAGAGGGAGGGAGAGGGAGACAGAGGGAGGGAGAGGGAGGGAGAGGGAGGGAGAGGGAGACAGAGGGAGGGAGAGGGAGACAGAGGGAGGGAGAGGGAGACAGAGGGAGGGAGAGGGAGACAGAGGGAGGGAGAGTGAGACAGAGGGAGGGAGAGTGAGACAGAGGGAGGGAGAGTGAGACAGAGGGAGGGAGAGTGAGACAGAGGGAGGGAGAGTGAGACAGAGGGAGGGAGAGGTTTACAGAGGGTGACAGAGGGAGGGAGACAGAGGCGCAGTCTGGGGGAGACAGAGGGAGGGAGGGAGAGAGAGGGAGGCAGAGAGAGAGGGAGGCAGAGAGAGAGGGAGGCAGAGAGAGAGGGAGGCAGAGAGAGGGGGAGGCAGAGAGAGGGGGAGGGAGACAGGGGAAGGGAGACAGGGGAAGGGAGACAGGGGAAGGGAGACAGGGGAAGGGAGACAGGGGAAGGGAGACAGGGGAAGGGAGACAGGGGAAGGGAGACAGGGGAAGGGAGACAGGGGAAGGGAGACAGGGGAAGGGAGACAGGGGAAGGGAGACAGGGGAAGGGAGACAGGGGAAGGGAGACAGGGGAAGGGAGACAGGGGAAGGGAGACAGGGGAAGGGAGACAGGGGAAGGGAGACAGGGGAAGGGAGACAGAGGGAGAGAGACAGAGGGAGAGAGACAAAGGGAGGGAGAGAGACAAAGGGAGGGAGAGGGAGAGGGAGGGAGACCGAGGTTTACAGAGGGTGACAGACG
The DNA here is from genome assembly GCF_964204655.1 of Triturus cristatus. NCBI lineage: Eukaryota > Metazoa > Chordata > Amphibia > Caudata > Salamandridae > Triturus > Triturus cristatus. Next base: position 469,099,300 of record NC_140588.1, read on the forward strand.
GAGGGAGGCAGAGGGAGAGGGAGGGAGAGAGATGGAGGCAGAGGGAGAGGGAGGGAGAGAGATGGAGGCAGAGGGAGAGGGAGGGAGAGAGATGGAGGCAGAGGGAGAGGGAGGGAGAGAGATGGAGGCAGAGGGAGAGGGAGGGAGAGAGATGGAGGCAGAGGGAGGGAGGGAGACAGGGGAAGGGAGACAGGGGAAGGGAGACAGGGGAAGGGAGACAGGGGAAGGGAGACAGGGGAAGGGAGACAGGGGAAGGGAGACAGGGGAAGGGAGACAGGGGAAGGGAGACAGGGGAAGGGAGACAGGGGAAGGGAGACAGGGGAAGGGAGACAGGGGAAGGGAGACAGGGGAAGGGAGACAGGGGAAGGGAGACAGGGGAAGGGAGACAGGGGAAGGGAGACAGGGGAAGGGAGACAGGGGAAGGGACACAGGGGAAGGGAGAGACAGAGGGAGGGAGAGAGAGACAGGGTGACAGAGGGCGGGAGACGGAGGGCGACAGAGGGAGGGAGAGGGAGGGAGACAGAGAGGTGCAGTCTGGGGGAGATAGACGGAGGGAGGCAGAGGGAGAGGGAGGGAGAGAAAGGGAGGCAGAGAGGGAGGGAGACAGAGGGAGGGAGACAGAGGGAGGGAGACAGAGGGAGGGAGACAGAGGGAGGGAGACAGAGGGAGGGAGACAGAGGGAGGGAGACAGAGGGAGGGAGACAGAGGGAGGGAGACAGAGGGAGGGAGACAGAGGGAGGGAGACAGAGGGAGGGAGACAGAGGGAGGGAGACAGAGGGAGGGAGACAGAGGGAGGGAGACAGAGGGAGGGAGGGAGACAGAGGGAGACAGAGGGAGGGAGAGACACAGACGGAGGGAGGGAGTGGGAGGGAGTGGGAGGGAGAGGTTTACAGAGGGTGACAGACAGAGGGAGGGAGGGAGAGAGAGGGAGGCAGGGAGGGAGGCAGAGGGAGGGAGGCAGAGGGAGGGAGAGAGAGACAGAGGGAGGGAGAGAGAGAAAGAGGGAGGGAGAGAGAGACAGAGGGAGGGAGAGAGAGACAGAGGGAGGGAGAGAGAGACAGAGGGAGGGAGAGAGAGACAGAGGGAGGGAGAGAGAGACAGAGGGAGGGAGAGAGAGAGAGGGAGGGAGAGAGAGACAGAGGGAGGGAGAGAGAGACAGAGGGAGGGAGAGAGAGACAGAGGGAGGGAGAGAGAGACAGAGGGAGAGAAAGGGTGACAGAGAGGGAGTCAGAGAGGGAGGGAGGGAGACAGAGCGAGGGAGAGACACAGACGGAGGGAGGGAGAGGGAGACGGAGAGGGAGGGAGACAGAGGTTTACAGAGGGTGACAAACAGAGGGAGGCAGAGGGAGAGGGTGACAAACAGAGGGAGGCAGCAACTATTCACTGTGATCCGGTTCTTCAATGTCCCTTAAAGTTCCTGTGACTGACCATGTTAGATACTTGTAAAAGGCACATCTGTCTTGTACGTTCATGTTCTTAAATATTGCACCAAACCCAGATGTGCAGAGACAGCTATCACCCTTAACTAAGTGATGCATCTTTAACCACCCTCTTCCCCTCACTGCTCCAGACAGCGGTAACACCTCTTCCCCTCCCCACGCCCTCCCCCAGGTTGTCATTTGAGGAAGACTAGAAGTAAAGCACTGTGCAGAAACTACCTTTTTTTTTTTGTTTTTTGTACAAGGTTCAACGCAAACAAGCCAGTACAGCTAGGTAGATAAAGTTGCACCTCAATGGGTTTCCTGAACAACCAGATTGAAATCCTAGGTCGGATCTTCATGATGTTGGCAAAACATTCACCCTAGTCCTGCCCATAGGATTGGTGTGTGAAGAGCCATGGTCGCTCTAAAGCACGGTTACTCATAGTACGGCCCGCAGGCCACCAGCGGCCCGGCAAGCCTTCCTTGGCGGCCCGCGGACCTTGCAGACATCCTACTGTGTTTAAAAAAAAAAACATTAAATAGTGTTAGCAAACACTGCCGGGTGCAGCAGTCCGGACTCTGAGACTCTGCTCTGTGGGGGCCGGGGGATTCCAGTGATTGTCAAAGTGGAGATGCAGGGGCCTAAGAGGTGAAATACAACCAAGCTTTATTAACATGTAAATGGTCTTTTAAAGACCTGTGAAGTACTTGGGTGCGGCTGTGTGTGCGCACTGGGAAGCTGTCTCAGTGCGGCTGTGTGTGTTTGCGCTGGGAAGCTGTCTCAGCCCGGGCTGAGGGCTGACACACACACCACACACAGGGGGTGAGAAGACAGAGGGTGACAGAGGGAGGGAGACAGAGAGGCGCAGTCTGGGGGAGACAGACGGAGGGAGGCAGAGGGAGGGAGAGGGAGGAAGGCAGAGGGAGGAAGAGAAAGGGAGACAGGGAGGCCGAGGGAGGGAGGCAGAGAGGGAGGCAGAGGGAGGTAGACGGAGGGTGACAGAGGGAGGGAGATGGAGGGTGACAGAGGGAGGGAGAGAGAGACAGAGGGAGGGAGAGAGAGACAGAGGGAGGGAGAGGAGACAGAGGGAGGGAGAGGAGACAGAGGGAGGGAAAGGGAGGGAGAGGGAGGGAAAGGGAGGGAGAGGGAGGGAGACAGAGAGGCGCAGTCTGGGGGAGACAGACTGAGGGAGGCAGAGGGAGAGGGAGGCAGAGAGGGAGGCAGAGAGGGACGGAGGGAGGGAGACAGAGGGAGGGAGACAGAGGGAGGGAGACAGAGGGAGGGAGACAGAGGGAGGGAGACAGAGGGAGGGAGACAGAGGGAGGGAGACAGAGGGAGGGAGACAGAGGGAGGGAGACAGAGGGAGGGAGACAAGAGAGGCGCAGTCTGGGGGAGACAGACAGAGGGAGGGAGGGAGAGGGAGGGAGAGAAAGGGAGACAGAGGGAGGAGGCAGAGAGAGGGAGAGAGAGACAGAGGGAGGGAGAAGGAGACAGAGGGAGGGAGAGGGAGGGAGACAGAGGCACAGTCTGGGGGAGACAGACAGAGGGAGGCAGAGGGGGAGGGAGGCAGAGGGGGAGGGAGGCAGAGGGAGAGGGAGGGAGGCAGAAGGAGAGGGAGGGAGAGAAAGGGAGACAGAGGGAGGCAGAGAGGGAGGGAGGGAGGGATACGGAGGGAGGCAGAGGGAGGGAGACAGAGGGTGACAGAGGGAGGGAGACGGAGGGCGACAGAGGGAGGGAGAGAGAGACAGAGGGTGACAGAGGGAGGGAGAGAGAGACAGAGGGTGACAGAGGGAGGGAGACGGAGGGCGACAGAGGGAGGGAGAGAGAGACAGAGGGAGGGAAAGGGAGGGAGACAGAGGCGCAGTCTGGGGGAGATAGACGGAGGGAGGCAGAGGGAGAGGGAGGGAGGCAGAAGGAGAGGGAGGGAGAGAAAGGGAGACAGAGAGGGAGGCAGGGAGGGAGGGAGGGATACGGAGGGAGGCAGAGGGAGGGAGGCAGAGGGAGGGAGACAGAGGGAGGCAGAGGGAGGGAGGCAGAGGGAGGGAGACAGAGGGAGGCAGAGGGAGGGAGACAGAGGGTGACAGAGGGTGACAGAGGGAGGGAGACAGAGGGTGACAGAGGGAGGGAGACGGAGGGCGACAGAGGGAGGGAGAGAGAGACAGAGGGTGACAGAGGGAGGGAGAGAGAGACAGAGGGTGACAGAGGGAGGGAGACGGAGGGCGACAGAGGGAGGGAGAGAGAGACAGAGGGAGGGAAAGGGAGGGAGACAGAGGCGCAGTCTGGGGGAGATAGACGGAGGGAGGCAGAGGGAGAGGGAGGGAGGCAGAAGGAGAGGGAGGGAGAGAAAGGGAGACAGAGAGGGAGGCAGAGAGGGAGGGAGGGAGGGATACGGAGGGAGGCAGAGGGAGGGAGGCAGAGGGAGGGAGACAGAGGGAGGCAGAGGGAGGGAGACAGAGGGTGACAGAGGGTGACAGAGGGAGGGAGAGAGAGACAGAGGGTGACAGAGGGAGGGAGAGAGAGACAGAGGGCGACAGAGGGAGGGAGAGAGAGACAGAGGGAGGGAGAGGGAGGGAGAGGGAGGGAGACAGAGGGAGGGAGAGGGAGGGAGACAGAGGGAGGGAGAGGGAGGGAGGGAGGGAGGGAGGGAGGGAGGGAGGGAGACAGAGGGACGGCGGGAGAGAGACAGAGGGACGGCGGGAGAGAGACAGAGGGACAGAGGGAGAGAGACAGAGGGACAGAGGGAGAGAGACAGAGGGACAGAGGGAGAGAGACAGACGGAGGGAGAGAGACAGACGGAGGGAGAGAGACAGACGGAGGGAGGGAGAGGGAGGGAGAGGGAGACAGAGGTTTACAGAGGGTGACAGACAGAGGGAGATAGAGGGAGAGGGAGGGAGAGGGAGGGAGAGAGAGGGAGGCAGTGAGTGAGACAGAGGGAGGGAGGCAGAGGGAGGGAGGCAAAGGGAGGGAGAGAAAGGGAGACAGAGGGAGGGAGGCAGAGAGAGGGAGAGAGAGAAAGAGGGAGGGAGAAGGAGACCGAGGGAGGGAGAGGGAGGGAGACAGAGAGGCACAGTCTGGGGGAGACAGACGGAGGGAGGGGGAGGGAGGGAGAGGGAGGGAGGCAGAAGGAGAGGGAGGGAGAGAAAGGGAGACAGAGAGGGAGGGAGGGAGGGAGGGATACGGAGGGAGGCAGAGGGAGGGAGACAGAGGGCGACAGAGGGAGGGAGAGAGAGACAGAGGGAGGGAGAGGGAGGGAGACAGAGGCGCAGTCTGGGGGAGATAGACGGAGGGAGGCAGAGGGAGAGGGAGGGAGAGAAAGGGTGACAGAGAGGGAGGCAGAGAGGGAGGGAGGGAGAGGGAGGGAGAGAGACAGACGGAGGGAGAGAGACAGACGGAGGGAGAGAGACAGACGGAGGGAGAGAGAGAGACAGACGGAGGGAGAGGGAGGGAGAGGGAGACAGAGGGAGGGAGACAGAGGCGCAGTCTGGGGGAGACAGACAGAGGGAGGCAGAGGGAGGGAGGGAGAGGGAGGGAGGGAGAGAAAGGGAGACAGAGGGAGGGAGACAGAGGGAGAGGGAGGGAGACAGAGGGAGGGAGACAGAGGGAGGGAGAGAGAGACAGAGGGAGAGGGAGACAGAGGGAGGGAGAGGAGACAGAGGGAGGGAAAGGGAGGGAGAGGGAGGGTGACAGAGGTGCAGTCTGGGGGAGACAGACGGAGGGAGGCAGAGGGAGGGAGGCAGAGGGAGAGGGAGGCAGAGAGGGAGGGAGAGAGGGAGGGAGGGAGACAGACAGAGGGAGACAGAGGGACGGAGGGAGGGAGACAGAGGGACGGAGGGAGAGAGACAGAGGGACGGAGGGAGAGAGACAGAGGGACAGAGGGAGAGAGACAGAGGGAGAGAGACAGAGAGACAGAGGGAGAGAGAGACAGAGAGACAGAGGGAGAGAGAGACAGAGAGACAGACGGAGGGAGAGAGACAGACGGAGGGAGAGAGACAGACGGAGGGAGAGAGACAGACGGAGGGAGAGAGACAGACGGAGGGAGAGAGACAGACAGAGGGAGAGAGACAGACAGAGGGAGAGAGACAGACAGAGGGAGAGAGACAGACAGAGGGAGAGAGACAGACAGAGGGAGAGAGACAGACAGAGGGAGAGAGACAGACAGAGGGAGAGAGACAGACAGAGGGAGAGAGACAGACAGAGGGAGAGAGACAGACAGAGGGAGAGAGACAGACAGAGGGAGAGAGACAGACAGAGGGAGAGAGACAGACAGAGGGAGAGAGACAGACAGAGGGAGAGAGACAGACAGAGGGAGAGAGACAGACAGAGGGAGGGAGACAGACAGAGGGAGGGAGACAGACAGAGGGAGGGAGACAGACAGAGGGAGGGAGACAGACAGAGGGAGGGAGACAGACAGAGGGAGGGAGAGAGACAGACGGAGGGAGAGAGACAGACGGAGGGAGAGAGACAGACGGAGGGAGAGAGACGGAGGGAGGGAGAGGGAGACAGAGGGAGGGAGACAGAGGGAGGGAGACAGAGAGGCGCAGTCTGGGGGAGACAGACAGAGGGAGGCAGAGGGAGGGAGGGAGAGGGAGGGAGAGAAAGGGAGACAGAGGGAGGGAGACGGAGGGTGACAGAGGGAGGGAGACGGAGGGCGACAGAGGGAGGGAGAGAGAGACAGGGTGACAGAGGGAGGGAGACAGAGAGGCACAGTCTGGGGGAGACAGACGGAGGGAGGCAGAGGGAGAGGGAGAGGGAGAGGGAGGGAGGCAGAAGGAGAGGGAGGGAGAGAAAGGGAGACAGAGAGGGAGGCAGAGAGGGAGGGAGGGAGGGAGATGGAGGGAGGCAGAGGGAGGGAGACGGAGGGAGGCAGAGGGAGGGAGACGGAGGGCGACAGAGGGAGGGAGAGAGAGACAGGGTGACAGAGGGAGGGAGACGGAGGGCGACAGAGGGAGGGAGAGAGAGACAGGGTGACAGAGGGAGGGAGACGGAGGGCGACAGAGGGAGGGAGAGAGAGACAGAGGGAGGGAGAGGGAGGGAGACAGAGAGGCGCAGTCTGGGGGAGATAGACGGAGGGAGGCAGAGGGAGAGAGAGGGAGAGAAAGGGAGGCAGAGAGGGAGGCAGAGAGGGAGGGAGACAGAGGGAGGGAGAGGGAGGGAGGGAGAGGGAGGGAGGGAGAGGGAGGGAGGGAGAGGGAGGGAGACAGAGGGAGGGAGACAGAGGGAGGGAGACAGAGGGAGGGAGACAGAGGGAGGGAGACAGAGGGAGGGAGACAGAGGGAGGGAGAGAGACAGAGGGAGGGAGGGAGACAGAGGGAGGGAGGGAGAGGGAGGGAGGGAGACAGAGGGAGGGAGAGAGACAAAGGGAGGGAGGGAGAGACACAGACGGAGGGAGGGAGAGGGAGAGGGAGAGGGAGGGAGACCGAGGTTTACAGAGGGTGACAGACGGAGGGAGGCAGAGGGAGAGGGAGGGAGAGAGAGGGAGGCAGAGAGGGAGGCAGGGAGGCAGAGGGAGGGAGGGAGACAGAGGGAGGGAGGGAGACAGAGAGACGGATGGAGAGAGACAGAGAGACGGAGGGAGGGAGAGAGACAGAGGGAGGGAGAGAGACAGACAAAGGGAGGGAGGGAGAGGGAGACAGAGGGAGGGAGAGTGAGACAGAGGGAGGGAGAGTGAGACAGAGGGAGGGAGAGTGAGACAGAGGGAGGGAGAGTGAGACAGAGGGAGGGAGAGTGAGACAGAGGGAGAGGGAGGGAGACAGAGGTTTACAGAGGGTGACAGAGGGAGGGAGACAGAGGCGCAGTCTGGGGGAGACAGAGGGAGGGAGGCAGAGAGAGAGGGAGGCAGAGAGAGAGGGAGGCAGAGAGAGAGGGAGGCAGAGAGAGAGGGAGGCAGAGAGAGAGGGAGGCAGAGAGAGAGGGAGGCAGAGAGAGAGGGCAGAGAGAGAGAGGGCAGAGAGAGAGAGGGAGGGAGGGAGACAGGGGGAGGGAGACAGGGGGAGGGAGACAGGGGGAGGGAGACAGGGGGAGGGAGACAGGGGGAGGGAGACAGGGGGAGGGAGACAGGGGGAGGGAGACAGGGGGAGGGAGACAGGGGGAGGGAGACAGGGGGAGGGAGACAGGGGGAGGGAGACAGGGGGAGGGAGACAGGGGGAGGGAGACAGAGGGAGGGAGAGGGAGGGAGAGAGAGAGAGACAGAGGGAGGGAGAGGGAGGGAGAGAGAGAGAGACAGAGGGAGGGAGAGGGAGGGAGGCAGAGGGAGAGGGAGGGAGAGAAAGGGTGACAGAGAGGGAGGCAGAGAGGGAGGGAGGGAGACGGAGGGAGGGAGAGGGAGACAGAGGTTTACAGAGGGTGACAGACAGAGGGAGGTAGAGGGAGAGGGAGGGAGGCAGTGAGGGAGGCAGAGGGAGGGAGGCAGAGGGAGGGAGGCAGAGGGAGGGAGACAGAGGGCGACAGAGGGAGACAGAGGGCGACAGAGGGAGGGAGAGGGAGACAGAGGGAGGGAGAGGGAGACAGAGAGGCGCAGTCTGGGGGAGATAGACGGAGGGAGGCAGAGGGAGAGGGAGGGAGAGAAAGGGAGGCAGAGAGGGAGGGAGAGAGGGAGGGAGGGAGAGAAAGGGAGACAGAGAGTGAGGGAGAGAGGGAGGGAGGGAGAGGGAGGGAGAGGCAGAGAGGGAGGGAGAGGCAGAGAGGGAGGGAGACAGAGGGAGGGAGGGAGACAGAGGGAGGGAGGGAGACAGAGGGAGGGAGGGAGACAGAGGGAGGGAGGGAGACAGAGGGAGGGAGGGAGACAGAGGGGGGGAGGGAGACAGGGGGAGGGAGACAGGGGGAGGGAGACAGGGGGAGGGAGACAGGGGGAGGGAGACAGGGGGAGGGAGACAGGGGGAGGGAGACAGGGGGAGGGAGAGAGAGACAGAGGGAGGGAGGGAGAGGGAGGGAGGCAGAGGGAGAGGGAGGGAGAGAAAGGGTGACAGAGAGGGAGGCAGAGAGGGAGGGAGGGAGACGGAGGGAGACAGAGGGAGGGAGAGACACAGACGGAGGGAGGGAGAGGGAGGGAGAGGGAGACAGAGGTTTACAGAGGGTGACAGACAGAGGGAGGTAGAGGGAGAGGGAGGGAGGCAGTGAGGGAGGCAGAGGGAGGGAGGCAGAGGGAGGGAGGCAGAGGGAGGGAGGGAGAGGGAGGGAGAGGGAGGGAGGGAGGCAGAGGGAGGGAGGGAGAGGGAGGGAGAGGGAGGGAGAGGGAGACAGAGAGGCGCAGTCTGGGGGAGATAGACAGAGGGAGGCAGAGGGAGAGGGAGGCAGAGAGGGAGGGAGAGAGGGAGGCAGAGAGGGAGGGAGAGAGGGAGGGAGAGAAAGGGTGGCAGAGGGAGAGGGAGGGAGAGAGGGAGGCAGAGAGGGAGGCAGAGAGGGAGGGAGAGAGGGAGGGAGAGAGGGAGGGAGAGAGGGAGGGAGAGAAAGGGAGGCAGAGAGGGAGGGAGAGAGGGAGGGAGGGAGAGGGAGGGAGACAGAGGGAGGGAGAGAGGGAGGGAGGGAGAGGGAGGGAGACAGAGGGAGGGAGACAGAGGGAGGGAGACAGAGGGAGGGAGACAGAGGGAGGGAGACAGAGGGAGGGAGACAGAGGGAGGGAGGGAGGGAGACAGAGGGAGGGAGGGAGACAGGGGGAGGGAGACAGGGGGAGGGAGACAGGGGGAGGGAGACAGGGGGAGGGAGACAGGGGGAGGGAGACAGGGGGAGGGAGACAGGGGGAGGGAGACAGGGGGAGGGAGACAGGGGGAGGGAGACAGGGGGAGGGAGACAGGGGGAGGGAGACAGGGGGAGGGAGACAGGGGGAGGGAGACAGGGGGAGGGAGGGGGAGGGAGACAGGGGGAGGGAGAGGGAGGGAGAGGGAGGGAGGGAGAGGGAGGGAGAGAAAGGGTGACAGAGAGGGAGGCAGAGAGGGAGGGAGGGAGACGGAGGGAGACAGAGGGAGGGAGAGACACAGACGGAGGGAGGGAGAGGGAGGGAGAGGGAGACAGAGGTTTACAGAGGGTGACAGACAGAGGGAGGTAGAGGGAGAGGGAGGGAGGCAGAGGGAGGGAGGCAGAGGGAGGGAGGCAGAGGGAGGGAGGGAGGCAGAGGGAGGGAGGGAGGCAGAGGGAGGGAGGCAGAGGGAGGGAGGCAGAGGGAGGGAGGCAGAGGGAGGGAGGCAGAGGGAGGGAGGCAGAGGGAGGGAGGCAGAGGGAGGGAGGCAGAGGGAGGGAGGCAGAGGGAGGGAGGCAGAGGGAGGGAGGCAGAGGGAGGGAGGCAGAGGGAGGGAGGCAGAGGGAGGGAGGCAGAGGGAGGGAGGCAGAGGGAGGGAGACAGAGGGAGGGAGACAGAGGGAGGGAGGCAGAGGGAGGGAGGCAGAGGGAGAGAGGCAGAGGGAGAGAGAGGGAGGGAGGCAGAGGGAGGGAGGCAGAGGGAGGGAGGGAGGCAGAGGGAGGGAGGGAGGCAGAGGGAGGGAGGCAGAGGGAGGGAGGGAGGCAGAGGGAGGGAGGCAGAGGGAGGGAGGCAGAGGGAGGGAGGGAGGCAGAGGGAGGGAGGCAGAGGGAGGGAGGCAGAGGGAGGGAGACAGAGGGAGGGAGACAGAGGGAGGGAGACAGAGGGAGGGAGACAGAGGGAGGGAGACAGAGGGAGGGAGACAGAGGGAGGGAGACAGAGGGAGGGAGACAGAGGGAGGGAGACAGAGGGAGGGAGGGAGACAGAGGGAGGGAGACAGAGGGAGGGAGGGAGACAGAGGGAGGGAGGGAGACAGAGGGAGGGAGGGAGACAGAGGGAGGGAGGGAGACAGAGGGAGGGAGACAGAGGGAGGGAGACAGAGGGAGGGAGACAGAGGGAGGGAGACAGAGGGAGGGAGACAGAGGGAGGGAGACAGAGGGAGGGAGACAGAGGGAGGGAGACAGAGGGAGGGAGACAGAGGGAGGGAGACAGAGGGAGGGAGACAGAGGGACGGAGAGAGACAAAGGGAGGGAGGGAGAGACACAGACGGAGGGAGGGAGAGGGAGAGGGAGGGAGACCGAGGTTTACAGAGGGTGACAGACGGAGGGAGGCAGAGGGAGAGGGAGGGAGAGAGATGGAGGCAGAGGGAGGGAGGGAGGCAGAGGGAGGGAGGGAGACAGATGGAGACAGAGAGACGGATGGAGAGAGACAGAGAGACGGAGGGAGAGGGAGACAGACGGAGGGAGGGAGAGGGAGGGAGAGGGAGACAGAGGGAGGGAGAGGGAGACAGAGGGAGGGAGAGGGAGACAGAGGGAGGGAGAGTGAGACAGAGGGAGGGAGAGTGAGACAGAGGGAGGGAGAGTGAGACAGAGGGAGGGAGAGTGAGACAGAGGGAGGGAGAGTGAGACAGAGGGAGGGAGAGTGAGACAGAGGGAGGGAGAGAGAGACAGAGGGAGGGAGAGTGAGACAGAGGGAGGGAGAGGTTTACAGAGGGTGACAGAGGGAGGGAGACAGAGGCGCAGTCTGGGGGAGACAGAGGGAGGGAGAGGTTTACAGAGGGTGACAGAGGGAGGGAGACAGAGGCGCAGTCGGAGGGAGGGAGAGAGAGGGAGGCAGAGAGAGAGGGAGGCAGAGAGAGAGGGAGGCAGAGAGAGAGGGAGGCAGAGAGAGGGGGAGGGAGACAGGGGAAGGGAGACAGGGGAAGGGAGACAGGGGAAGGGAGACAGGGGAAGGGAGACAGGGGAAGGGAGACAGGGGAAGGGAGACAGGGGAAGGGAGACAGGGGAAGGGAGACAGGGGAAGGGAGACAGGGGAAGGGAGACAGGGGAAGGGAGACAGGGGAAGGGAGACAGAGGGAGGGAGACAGAGGGAGGGAGACAGAGGGAGGGAGACAGAGGGAGGGAGACAGAGGGAGGGAGAGAGACAAAGGGAGGGAGAGAGACAAAGGGAGGGAGAGGGAGAGGGAGGGAGACCGAGGTTTACAGAGGGTGACAGACGGAGGGAGGCAGAGGGAGAGGGAGGGAGAGAGATGGAGGCAGAGGGAGGGAGGGAGACAGGGGAAGGGAGACAGGGGAAGGGAGACAGGGGAAGGGAGACAGGGGAAGGGAGACAGGGGAAGGGAGACAGGGGAAGGGAGACAGGGGAAGGGAGACAGGGGAAGGGAGACAGGGGAAGGGAGACAGGGGAAGGGAGACAGGGGAAGGGAGACAGGGGAAGGGAGACAGGGGAAGGGAGACAGGGGAAGGGAGACAGGGGAAGGGAGACAGGGGAAGGGAGACAGGGGAAGGGAGACAGGGGAAGGGACACAGGGGAAGGGAGAGACAGAGGGAGGGAGAGAGAGACAGGGTGACAGAGGGCGGGAGACGGAGGGCGACAGAGGGAGGGAGAGGGAGGGAGACAGAGAGGTGCAGTCTGGGGGAGATAGACGGAGGGAGGCAGAGGGAGAGGGAGGGAGAGAAAGGGAGGCAGAGAGGGAGGGAGACAGAGGGAGGGAGACAGAGGGAGGGAGACAGAGGGAGGGAGACAGAGGGAGGGAGACAGAGGGAGGGAGACAGAGGGAGGGAGACAGAAGGAGGGAGACCGAGGGAGGGAGACAGAAGGAGGGAGACCGAGGGAGGGAGACAGAGGGAGGGAGACAGAGGGAGGCAGAGAGGGAGGGAGGGAGACAGAGGGAGACAGAGGGAGGGAGAGACACAGACGGAGGGAGGGAGTGGGAGGGAGTGGGAGGGAGAGGTTTACAGAGGGTGACAGACAGAGGGAGGGAGGGAGAGAGAGGGAGGCAGGGAGGGAGGCAGAGGGAGGGAGGCAGAGGGAGGGAGAGAGAGACAGAGGGAGGGAGAGAGAGAAAGAGGGAGGGAGAGAGAGAAAGAGGGAGGGAGAGAGAGAGACAGAGGGAGGGAGAGAGAGACAGAGGGAGGGAGAGAGAGACAGAGGGAGGGAGAGAGAGACAGAGGGAGGGAGAGAGAGAGAGGGAGGGAGAGAGAGACAGAGGGAGGGAGAGAGAGACAGAGGGAGGGAGAGAGAGACAGAGGGAGGGAGAGAGAGACAGAGGGAGAGAAAGGGTGACAGAGAGGGAGTCAGAGAGGGAGGGAGGGAGACAGAGCGAGGGAGAGACACAGACGGAGGGAGGGAGAGGGAGACGGAGAGGGAGGGAGACAGAGGTTTACAGAGGGTGACAAACAGAGGGAGGCAGAGGGAGAGGGTGACAAACAGAGGGAGGCAGAGGGAGAGGGTGACAAACAGAGGGAGGCAGAGGGAGAGGGAGGGAGAGTGAGGGAGGCAGTGAGGGAGGCAGGGAGGGAGACAGAGGGAGGGAGACAGAGGGAGGGAGAGGGAGGGAGACAGAGGCACAGTCTGGGGGAGACAGACGGAGGGAGGCAGAGGGGGAGGGAGGCAGAGGGTGAGGGAGGGAGGCAGAAGGAGAGGGAGGGAGAGAAAGGGAGACAGAGAGGGAGGCAGAGAGGGAGGGAGGGAGGGAGACGGAGGGAGGCAGAGGGAGGGAGACAGAGGGAGGGAGACAGAGGAAGGGAGACGGAGGGCGACAGAGGGAGGGAGAGAGAGACAGGGTGACAGAGGGAGGGAGACGGAGGGCGACAGAGGGAGGGAGAGAGAGACAGAGGGAGGGAGAGGGAGGGAGACAGAGAGGCGCAGTCTGGGGGAGATAGACGGAGGGAGGCAGAGGGAGAGGGAGGGAGAGAAAGGGAGGCAGAGAGGGAGGCAGAGAGGGAGGCAGAGAGGGAGGCAGAGAGGGAGGCAGAGAGGGAGGGAGACAGAGGGAGGGAGACAGAGGGAGGGAGACAGAGGGAGGGAGACAGAGGGAGGGAGGGAGACAGAGGGAGGGAGGGAGACAGAGGGAGGGAGGGAGACAGAGGGAGGGAGGGAGACAGAGGGAGGGAGGGAGACAGAGGGAGGGAGGGGAGGGAGGGAGACAGAGGGAGGGAGGGAGACAGAGGGAGGGAGGGAGACAGAGGGAGGGAGGGAGAGGGAGAGGGAGGGAGACCGAGGTTTACAGAGGGTGACAGACGGAGGGAGGCAGAGGGAGAGGCAGGGAGGCAGAGGGAGGCAGGGAGGCAGAGGGAGGCAGGGAGGCAGAGGGAGGGAGGGAGACAGAGGGAGGGAGAGAGACAGAGAGACGGATGGAGAGAGACAGACAAAGGGAGGGAGGGAGAGGGAGGGAGGGAGGGGGAGGGAGGGAGGCAGGGGGAGGGAGGGAGAGGGAGGGAGGGAGGGAGGGAGACAGAGGGAGACAGAGGGAGACAGAGGGAGACAGAGGGAGACAGAGGGAGACAGAGGGAGACAGAGGGAGACAGAGGGAGACAGAGGGAGACAGAGGGAGACAGAGGGAGACAGAGGGAGACAGAGGGAGACAGAGGGAGACAGAGGGAGACAGAGGAAGGGAGTGTGAGACAGAGGGAGGGAGAGTGAGACAGAGGGAGGGAGAGTGAGACAGAGGGAGGGAGAGTGAGACAGAGGGAGGGAGAGTGAGACAGAGGGAGGGAGAGTGAGACAGAGGGAGGGAGAGTGAGACAGAGGTTTACAGAGGGTGACAGAGGGAGTGAGACAGAGGTTTACAGAGGGTGACAGAGGGAGGGAGACAGAGGCGCAGTCTGGGGGAGACAGAGGGAGGGAGGGAGAGAGAGGAAGACAGAGAGAGAGAGGGAGGCAAAGAGAGAGAGGGAGGCAAAGAGAGAGAGGGAGGCAGAGAGAGAGAGGGAGGCAGAGAGAGAGAGGGAGGCAGAGAGAGAGAGGGAGGCAGAGAGAGAGAGGGAGGCAGAGAGAGAGAGGGAGGCAGAGAGAGAGAGGGAGGCAGAGAGAGAGAGGGAGGCAGAGAGAGAGAGGGAGGCAGAGAGAGAGAGGGAGGCAGAGAGAGAGAGGGAGGCAGACAGGGGGAGGGAGACAGGGGGAGGGAGACAGGGGGAGGGAGACAGGGGGAGGGAGACAGGGGGAGGGAGACAGGGGGAGGGAGACAGGGGGAGGGAGACAGGGGGAGGGAGACAGGGGGAGGGAGACAGGGGGAGGGAGACAGGGGGAGGGAGACAGGGGGAGGGAGACAGGGGGAGGGAGACAGGGGGAGGGAGACAGGGGGAGGGAGACAGGGGGAGGGAGACAGGGGGAGGGAGACAGGGGGAGGGAGACAGAGGGAGGGAGAGAGAGACAGAGGGAGGGAGAGAGAGACAGAGGGATGGAGAGGGAGGCAGAGAGGGAGGGAGGGAGACGGAGGGAGGGAGACAGAGGGAGGGAGAGACACAGACGGAGGGAGGGAGTGGGAGGGAGAGGGAGGGAGAGGGAGACAGAGGTTTACAGAGGGTGACAGACAGAGGGAGGTAGAGGGAGAGGGAGGGAGAGAGAGGGAGGCAGTGAGGGAGACAGAGAGAGGGAGGCAGTGAGGGAGACAGAGAGAGGGAGGCAGAGGGAGGGAGGCAGAGGGAGGGAGGCAGAGGGAGGGAGGCAGAGGGAGGGAGGCGGAGGGAGGCAGAGGGAGGGAGAGGGAGGGAGAGGGAGGGAGAGAGACAGAGGGAGGGAGAGAGAGAGACAGAGGGAGGGAGAGAGAGACAGAGGGAGGGAGAGAGAGAGACAGAGGGAGGGAGAGAGAGACAGAGGGAGGGAGAGAGAGACAGAGGGAGGGAGAGAGAGACAGAGGGAGGGAGAGAAAGGGTGACAGAGAGGGAGGCAGAGAGGGAGGGAGGGAGAGGGAGACGGAGAGGGAGGGAGACAGAGGTTTACAGAGGGTGACAAACAGAGGGAGGCAGAGGGAGAGGGTGACAAACAGAGGGAGGCAGAGGGAGAGGGTGACAGACAGAGGGAGGCAGAGGGAGAGGGAGCGAGAGTGAGGGAGGCAGGGAGGGAGACAGAGGGAGGGAGACAGAGGGAGGGAGACAGAGGGAGGGAGACAGAGGGAGGGAGACAGAGGGAGGGAGACAGAGGGAGGGAGACAGAGGGAGGGAGACAGAGGGAGGGAGACAGAGGGAGGGAGGGAGAGGGAGGGAGGGAGAGGGAGGGAGGGAGAGGGAGGGAGGGAGAGAGACAGAGGGAGGGAGAGAGACAGAGGGAGGGAGAGAGCCAGAGGGAGGGAGAGAGACAGAGGGAGGGAGAGAGCCAGACAGAGGGAGGGAGAGGGAGGGAGAGGGAGGGAGAGGCAGACAGAGGGAGGGAGAGGGAGGGAGAGGCAGACAGAGGGAGGGAGACAGAGGGAGGGAGGGAGAGGGAGAGAGACAGACGGAGGGAGGGAGAGGGAGGGAGAGGGAGGGAGAGAGCCAGACAGAGGGAGGGAGAGGGAGGGAGAGGCAGACAGAGGGAGTGGGAGGGAGACAGAGGTTTACAGAGGGTGACAGAGGGAGGGAGACAGAGGCGCAGTCTGGGGGAGACCGATGGAGGGAGGCAGAGGGAGGGAGGGAGTCAGAGGGAGGGAGGCAGAGAGACAAAGGGAGGGAGAAGGAGACGGAGGGAGACGGAGGGTGACAGAGGGAGACGGAGGGTGACAGAGGGAGGGAGAGAGAGACAGAGGGAGGGAGAGAGAGACAGAGGGAGGGAGAAGGAGACGGAGGGAGACGGAGGGTGACAGAGGGTGACAGAGGGTGACAGAGGGTGACAGAGGGTGACAGAGGGTGACAGAGGGTGACAGAGGGTGACAGAGGGTGACAGAGGGTGACAGAGGGTGACAGAGGGTGACAGAGGGTGACAGAGGGTGACAGAGGGTGACAGAGGGTGACAGAGGGTGACAGAGGGTGACAGAGGGTGACGGAGGGAGACGGAGGGAGACGGAGGGAGACAGAGGGTGACAGAGGGTGACAGAGGGTGACGGAGGGTGACAGAGGGTGACGGAGGGAGACAGAGGGAGACAGAGGGTGACAGAGGGTGACAGAGGGTGACAGAGGGTGACAGAGGGTGACAGAGGGTGACAGAGGGTGACAGAGGGTGACAGAGGGTGACAGAGGGTGACAGAGGGTGACAGAGGGTGACAGAGGGTGACAGAGGGAGACAGAGGGTGACAGAGGGAGACAGAGGGAGACAGAGGGTGACAGAGGGTGACAGAGGGTGACAGAGGGTGACAGAGGGTGACAGAGGGTGACAGAGGGTGACAGAGGGTGACAGAGGGAGACGGAGGGAGAGAGAGACAGAGGGAGGGAGAGGGAGGAAGAGGGAGGGAGACAGAGAGGCGCAGTCTGGGGGATACAGACGGAGGGAGGCAGAGGGAGAGAAAGGGAGGCAGAGAGGGAGGCAGAGAGGGAGGGAGACAGAGGGAGGGAGACAGAGGGAGGGAGGCAGACAGAGAGAGGGAGGGAGACAGACAGAGGGAGGGGAGGGAGACAGACAGAGGGAGGGGAGGGAGACAGACAGAGGGAGGGGAGGGAGACAGACTGAGGGAGGGGAGGGAGACAGACAGAGGGAGGGGAGGGAGACAGAGGTAGGGGAGGGAGACAGAGGGAGGGGAGGGAGACAGAGGGAGGGGAGGGAGACAGAGGGAGGGGAGGGAGGGGAGGGAGACAGAGGGAGGGAGACAGAGGAACGGAGGGAGAAACACAGAAGGAGGAAGGGAGAGGGAGGCAGATGGAGGGAGGGAGGGAGAGAAAGGGAGAGAGAGGGAGGCAGAGAGAGGGAGGCAGAGAGGGAGGGAGGCAGAGGGAGGGAGGGAGACAGAGGGAGGGAGACAGAGGGAGATAAAGGGAGACAGAGAGGGAGGGAGGGAGACAGACAGAGGGAGGCAGAGGGAGGCAGAGGCAGAGAGGGAGGCAGAGAGGGAGGCAGAGAGGGAGGCAGAGAGGGAGGCAGAGAGGGAGGCAGAGAGGGAGGCAGAGAGGGTGGCAGAGAGGGTGGCAGAGAGGGTGGCAGAGAGGGTGGCAGAGAGGGTGGCAGAGAGGGTGGCAGAGAGGGAGACAGAGAGGGAGACAGAGAGGGAGACAGAGAGGGAGACAGAGAGGCAGACAGAGAGGCAGACAGAGAGGCAGACAGAGAGGCAGACAGAGAGGCAGACAGAGAGGCAGACAGAGAGGCAGACAGAGAGGCAGACAGAGAGAGAGACAGAGAGAGAGACAGAGTGACAGAGAGACAGAGAGATGTGTGTATGCCGGGTCTGGTGGCTCAGTGGACAAAGGTGTCTGCTGCAGGGACCTTTGTTCAACCTCATGGTCACAATTATTTTTTGCTTTAGCCCCGCCCCTCCCCCTCTGACCCCGCCCCCAACGGTGTGGCCCTCGGCCACAAACCACACTGTAAATTTGGCCCCGAGAGAAAGTTTATGAGTACCCATGCTCTAAATCATTGGATCAGTTGGTCCTGAAATAAGGACGAAGAAAGGGGAATTCGAGCTGGTGCCTCATCGTGTCACCAGTGATGTGACAATGCTGAAGCTGCCATATCATATCACACTGGAGTACCATGACCCTTCACCCTGCAAAGTCCTCTCTGACCAGAAATAAGCATGGTACAAGTTCAGTTGCTGCTTATAGTAGGAAACCGATAGTCTAAGAAACGGGACATGTGCTACATGACCTGGCAACAAAGAGGCTTTTCTGTCTAATGTCCAGTGCCAATTTATTCTGACCTGACTGCTTCTATAAGTATCTGCCCGAAGTGAGAGCACAAGAATGAAACTGACGGATGGGCAACTACCCTCCTTCCTTTAACATGCGGTGCCTCATTTGTAAAACTGTAAGTGCCGGTGCTCAAAACCCTGCTCAGAAGCATTCAGCTGGTGCAATTGAATTCTGTGCACTAAATACCAAGGCTGCATAGTCTTAAATCCACCTAATTTGTTATTTTTTTATATATATGTTTTTATTGAATTTTCAACTTATACCAGGTAGTTTCCATACATAGATGTCATTGCATAAACGTAGCATGTGTCATGGAACATACAGTACATATCATAGGTACAGCATTGATTACTGAAACAGGCGTAGGGTGACCAACTGGCATTGGTGCAAATTCAGGACGGTGAGTGTCAAAATTCAGGACAAAGGGTCAAAATTCAGGACAAAACTTCAGGACAATAGGTAAGTTTTACAGACACATCAGAGGAGGTCGTGCAATAGTATATAAGTAAGCCCAGCCATATCCAAACATATTCAACCATTTGCAAACCTATTCATCGTGTATCCTTCCAGCTATCATTTCACTCATCCATCCCTTCAACCTTTCACTCATCCATCCACTCTTCTACCCATCCATCCATTCACTCATCCATCCAGCCATTTACCCTTTCACCTAACCAGCCATCCTTTCACTTACTCATCCATCCACCCAGTCACTCATCCTTCCACCCATCCACCCTTTCAGTCATCCATCCATCCTCCCTTTCTCTCTCCATCGACCCTTTCACTTAGCCATCCTTCCTTCCTTCCATCCATCCATCCATCCACCCACCCACCCATCCACTCATCCACTCATGAATCCATCCATTGACCCTATCACTCATCCATCCTTTCTCTCATCCATTTATCCTTTCACTCACTCATCCATCCTTACATCCAACCTTTCACTCATCCGTCCATCCATTCACCCTTGCACTTATCAATTCATCAATCCATCCATCATTTCACTCATCCATCCACCCACTCACTCATCAACCACCTTTTCACTCATCCATCCTTCCACTCACTCATCAATCCATACATCCTCTATCATTATCCATCTATTCAATCTTTCATTCATCCATTCACCCTTTCAGTAATTCATCCAGCCATCCAACCATCCCTTCACTTACTCACTCGCTCACCTTTTCATATTCATTTTGAGCTGAGCCTTTTTGGAGGAGAGGCCCATCAGGAACTTCACCCTCGCTGCAGGAGCCATTCCACGACTGGGACGGGAGCCACCCAGGGCGGAGACAGGATTCACCACAGGGGAGGACAGGAGCCATCACAGGCGGGGGGGGGGCACAGGAGCAGTATTCTAGTATCATCTTGGTCTCTTCCAGGGTGGGGTAAGGCTCCTCACCCCCTCCTGGAACAGACAACGAGACGACAGGCTCTCTTTCTAAAATGTTAGTTTAGCCACCCCCACTGTGATGTACAGTTCTTAAAAGGAGATACTCATACATGCCAACATTTCAGAAGAGCAAAGTGGGAGATTCTTTTTAAAAAATCGGGAGAATGGGGCCTTGAATCGGGTTACTGTCATGTATGGGCCTTGGAAGTGTGCTGCTGCAGGATCGGACATTTGAAACGCAAATGCACGTTTTTTTCCTACGTTTCAGAAGCATGGAGCGCAATGGCAGGCAGAGAGAAGGTGATGCAAGTGTTCTGCACTCACTGGCCTGGCAGGTTGCTGGCAGTGCATATACCACCCACCCCCATTTGTGTGGCAGCCAAGGCACACACACAGCCGCCCCCAGTACTTCACAGGTCTTTAAAAGACCATTTGCTTGTTAATGGGGCTTTGTTGGTTTTTCACCCCTTCTAGAGCCCCTGCATCGCCACTGACTATTGCTGGAAGAATTAGCACGTTACACAATACCAAACCCCCTGTCTGCTGAAACCCCGAGGAATCGGGTTTTTGCTTGCAGGAACCGGGAGGCGGGAGACTAGCCTTGAAATCGGTAGTCTCCCGCCTGAATCGGGAGGGTTGGCATGCCTGGATACTCCAAGAGAACTGATTTAACGGATTGTCCTCCATACTTTGTTAATCAGTGTGGGTGCGATTTTGCCATTCCTTTATTTTATTACATTATAGACTGCATGTTTGAAGAACTGAGGTTTGCTTACAATTTAGTAACAGGAATTAAGCTCTGTGAAGAGAACCACGTGCTGCCCCCGTGTAATCAGGGCCGGTTCTATGATGTTTGGGGCCCTGGGCAGAAAGGGAATGTGTGAGGCCCCTCTAAATTGCAGCGACATGACGCATTCAGGGCTGTTTGAATCTGAATAGATGCCCCTGCTCCTGAAGCTGCAGCCCCTCCCTCTCAGTCACCTTCAAGCACCTCTTAACAGCTCATCAAGGGCTGAAGGTGTGAGGGTTGCCATCCCGCTGTGCCTCTCCAATGCTGCTGGTATCTGAGCTTTGGTACTGCATGGGAGTCTGTTACACCCGACCTCAGCAGCATCGGAGTCAAGAGGGGAGGTGGGTGGAAGCTGTGCCGGCTTTAGGGTGGTGCGACCGGTGCCCGGTTCAAATTACGGACAAATGGCATCCGTTAAAGAATCCTTCACGGACAACGGACAGACGGCCGAAATTACGGACTGTCCGTGAAATTTACGGACGGTTGGTCACCCTAAACGGGCGCTTACAAAATGTAAAAGGCTTTGTATGCATATACTGTACAACTATGGTTGTGAATACGCCCGTGTTTCTTCCCTGGTTCCACAGTTCATAGTGTGTGTTAGCGCTATGGTATACTGCTGCTCCTGGTCTCGTGGTGTAGGGTGGCGGGCGATAACGGTATAGGGACAACTCAAACCATAACAGGTTCTATATAACAGGCTCAGTTCCCTTCCAGCGGCACCGTTTAAAATGCTACATCTGTTATTGTCTATGACCACTGTTTGTGTATTCATTCGCTATTCGGCACTGTTTGAGATGCATACATGTATACCACCTACTGCGGCCAATCTGGGAATCCTGTTAGATTATTTCTGTTGTGTTTTAAATCCACCTCATGCCTCTAATTCACTACCAGACACTCACAGCTCCTTGCTCTCTCGCTTGTTGGCTCCTGCTTGCACCTTATGTAGCGGATTTTCTACATTTGTCTCCCTCGTTCTTTCTGCGTTTTTCCCTCTGTTGCTTGAGGTAAATGCCTGAGCCGAAAAAGTAAGTGCCGCTCCCCAAAAATAATTGTCGTTGCCGCCCCCCCCCCCCTGCCAAACACCGGCTCAAATTAAGCACTGTTCACCAAGCTACATCTATTCTCAGGTGATGGGATGATTTAGTCGACCCTTTCAGGGGCGGAAAGCTTGCAAAAGGTCTGTACTGCCACACGTCTCTCTCCTGTGTGATACAAGAATAGTTCCTTCTCCCGCCATAAGATAGAGCGATTCACCTGGTTGTTGTCCATTAGCAATGCATACCCATTATTAGAAATATCAAAATATTATCATGGAACGTCAATGGTCTCCGAAATTTAAAGGAGTCAATAATGGATTCTCCTAAAGCAACAAAACAATCAAAAGAACTGGCATATGTCGAGAGGTTACGTAGGAAGAAGCGTGAGAAGGTATTGGAATCCCATCTTTAAATTGAGGTTTGACTCAAACACAACTTCTTAATGCAGACTTAAGCCCAATGCTCATTTAATTAAAAGAGATATCATGAATCCAACTACTGGGGTTGGGAAGGAGAAATGCCTTATAAGTGGGCAATTTCAATTAAACAAACTGTTCAGATCACGAATGGTTGAAAGTGGGAGAAAAAACACGGTAGAGGATGTTCAGGTATGATGTCAACAGATCAGTCGCAGTTAGTGCGAGGTGATCTAATGCAACCTAAAGAATACATCTACAGTGGGTGAAACAGAGGAGTTAAATGGCAACCCAGCTTGCCTAGCATTTAATTGAACTTATCAGAAAGAGCTTTGGGCTATTTAATGCAAATATGGAAATAGCAACTCCGTAGACGTTCCGAGCTTTCACATCCTCAATTGGTCACACAAAGACCATACAATTGATATGCTTCCTCAGATCCAATTTGCATTGGAAAAATCTTTTTACATCATAAAGAAAGTTAATCAAGCCTCAATCTTCAACCAACTCAGACACAATGTGGAATCTCCACTTGTTTGCTGGAAGAGACTGAGGAGGTCACAGAAAAAAAGGTATTGGCCTCTCCCAAAAACCTTGGTATTTTAGTGTGTAATATTTATAAAACATACCAGAGACCTGATGGTTTGAAGAGAGAAGATAAATGTCTTGTGCTTTAAGCAACGAGTTCTCCAGTGCCTGAAGCATTTTTTTGAGATTTAGAGATACAAATTATTTTATAATTTCGCTAAATGCCAGATTTCATTATTTGAGGCCTTGATACGTTTTAGCCCGATTCATACGCATCCCTACTCGCGAATGAGCAATATCTTTCCATGTGGGTGGGCCTGGTGTGCCAGAAATACTTAAAAATGAAATGAGTTAGCCTCTGCACCGGGTCATCTTTAATTACTCAGGAAATCCAATCTATGAGTGAGATAATTCCATGTACCCTGGTGGATCTGAGCATATAGAACAAGTTCAACCTAATTTACTTATCAGAAAAACTTGAATTTTTTCAAAGATTATATTTTCTTGTAAAATTCTGCACCAGAGAAAAAAAAACACAATAAAATGAATTCCAGATACAAAGCATAAGTGAGAAATCCCAAGCTGCTGTGGCCGGTAATCGACTATCCAGGAAGAAAAAACGTCTTCCCCATGGGCATCCAAGGTCTATTGAAGCATCAAATTCACTAATACACATCACAATGCCAGCTTAATAGAAGAAAAATCAATTTTTACCCCTGCACACATTATATGACCCCACATCCCTAAAATGAATAAGTTTGCATGCCTTCATGTTATAGAAAAGTTTTCACTTTAGTGTGCAGTATTGAGCAACGTTTTTGCAGTGCATGGGGACTACATAATCACGCTCATGGACGAATGTTATGGATGTGGTTCGCGGTGTCGCTACTGGTCCCTTGATAAGGTATGGGAACCTGATTGAATGGTGTTGCATTTACACTACACCACCCTCGGTCACATATATCCATATCCACAAAATCCAAATGTATCGTAACTCTGGGGAGGCTCTACCATTGAGCCACTTTAAAATACTCTTGTGGAATGTAAACGGATTGGGAGGTAAAATCAAACGAGGAACTGTCCTACAATATCTGAAGCGCAGGCCCAGGATGTGGTCCTGCTACAGGAAACCCGTATACAAGGGACCACATACTGCGCTCATAATAGATGTGGTTATAAATTGGTGGCACATGCGGGCTATGCCAGGGGATCAAGGGGTGTGGGTGTTCTCCTGCGTGACTCATTTCCCATCCACATTCAGACAGTTACACAAGATGCACTGGGTAAATTTGTGACTGTGTCCAGTTGTTGGGAGGCAGATTTCTCAACAAAACGTCACTCTATGTGCCACCCAGACTTCACTTAATGACAATGGCTGACTTCGGCATGCACCTATTGAATCTACCAAGTGCGACTTGCTATTGGGGAGGGGAGGGAAAGACTGTAATGCTGCTCTTAATGGGGAAGTGGATAGAAAACCACCCAGGCAGGGTGACACCTCGGGTCAGTTATTGGCTGACTTCTTGAGGGCCATGGGTCTGATAGATATTTGGAGAGTACATTATCCCTCTTCCCTGCAGGATACCTTTCTCTCAGGGGTACACTGGAGTCTATCCAGGATCGACTGAATTCTCTGCAAGGCAGATCACCTCCCCATGTTTGGACAGGTTATCCATCTTCCGAGGGGAATCTCGGATCATTCTCCGCAAGTGACGAGTTATGGGGGTTCTCCCCCCATTGCACGCTATGAGATGGCTCTTAACCCCTGGTATCTCATGGTGCCGGCAATCAAGGAGAAACTTACAAAGGAGACCACTGACTATTTCAAGGATAACGACGGATCAGTAGATTTAGATACAGTGCTGTGGGAGGCATACAAGAGGGTGATGCATGGAGGGGGATTTCAGCGATCCCTGGACACAAATGAAAAAGAAAGCAACTGCTGGAGGACGAGATTAGCCAATTGGAGTGGGATTTCGTAACAAACGCTCCAGATACTAAACACAGGCTGCTTATGAAGCAAAATGCATAACAAGATATCGCCGAGGACACAGCTAAAGTCCAGCACAGCGCAACCCAACACTCCATATATGATGTTGGTGATAAGGCGAGCAAATTATTAGCCTGGCTAGACAGGCACTAAAAGGTTAATACATGGGTGTCTGCGATCAAGGGCCAAGATAACACGTGGCTACATAATAGTGCCGAGATCGCAGAGGCATTCGCTGACAATTTTAAACAGATTTATGCATCCACAGGGGCCTCCACGTATGTAGAAGCACAGGAACTTCTGACCACCATTAAATGACTGGTTCTTGAGCCACAAGACGTCGAGGATCTAGACTCTATTTTAACCACTGAGGAGGTAGTCAAAGCAGTCGGGGCGCTTCAGTCTGGAAAGACCGTGGGTCCTAGTGGCCTCCCAATTGACCTTTATAAAGCAAATGCATCCACCATTGGCCCATATCTTATAAGAATATACGACGAATGTGTGACTACAGGTATCCTGCCCAGGACACAGAGAATAGCCAATATTGTAGTTATATTAAAAGCAGGAACCCCCCTAGAGTGCTGCGGCTCGTATAGGCCCATTTCCCTCCTAGACCTGGAAGTCGAAATACTCGCTAAGATTTTGGCGAGACACAAGTCTCCCCTGCTATGCAAGCTGATCCACCCAGATCAACCTGGTTTTATGCCTGGCAGGAACACCGCCCTTAACTTACAACACCTTCACGGTGTCATGGGTAGGGTGGCGCCGATTAGGGAAGACGTAGTGATCATGTCTCTGGATGCTAAGATGGCATTTGACATGATCGAATGGCCGTTTTTATTTGCCGTGTTCAAATGATTTGGGTTTGGAAAGAGATTTCCATCCTGGGTACGGCTCCTTTACTCAGAACCTCTGGCCCGAGTCATAGTAAATGGCAAGAGATTGAAAACGTTCATACTGGAGAAAGGAACCAGACAGGGCTGTCCACTTTCTCCTTTAATTTTTGCACTTGCCCTTGAGTCCCTGGCAATCTGGATTGAGGGTGACCCCCTCATCAGAGGCCTGAACTGGACGATAGAGTGGGAGGATATAATCTCCCTCTATGCCGATGATATCTTGTTTTATTTTGCCAGACCCTATTTCTCCATACACCGGACATTGCACATATTCACTCTTTTCCAAAAGTACTCAGGATATACTATTAACTGGGACAACTCGATGTTGTATGTCCTGTGTGGGAGCTGCCCCACCTTGCCCAGAGATTGTGCGGCTAGAACCGTTACTGAGGGATTTCAATACCTTGGGATATACGTCTGACCCTGCTGCATTTTAGGAGCACAATTTAGCTCCTCCTGTGTCATTTCCGTTAAGGTGTTCAAACATCGGAAGACATTGCCCCTCATGCTGTTTGGTAGGGTCGCCTTGTATACAATGATGGCACTTCCCCCCGCTTTGTTTATGCCTTGCAAAACATACCGTATTTGGTTTCAGCTCATAATTTCCACTCAATTCAGTCAGAAGTGCACTCATTACTTTGTAACAGTGGTGCTCCTCGTATAGCATTGACTAAACTAATGAAGAGCTGGTATGATGAAGGAATAGCCCTGCCAGTACTTCAAAGTTACTATTGGGCCTATCAACTAATGGTTACCAATCACTGGTTGCACCAGCCCATAATAGATCCAGCCTATAGGATGGACAGGTACAATATGACCCCTGGCAATTACCGTAGAGCAATTTATGGGGGCACACAGAACACATCACATCACACCCCAACCTCCACCACAGTTACCTTATGGCATACGGCTACGACAGTTCTGGAGTGGAAAACCAGGATCACACAAGTCACCACTTTGCTGGAAACAGACCGGTTGGGGACATTGGCAAAACACCCAGGGTTTGACAAGTGGGACTCAATAGGACTTTCCAAAGTCAGAGATATGTGGGTAGGGAGGAAGGCGATACCTTTTGGTGACCTCTAACACGACTACGAACTGAATACTAGGGAAACCTTAGATATCCGCCGTTCCAAAATGCACTACATTGGGCACTTATTCAACAAAGTCAGCACTGATTGTGAAAAGTGAAAAAGGGGAGGATTTCTAACATCAACTTTTTTACAGCAACATCTAGACCACTGATCAACTACTTGGGCAACACTGTGGGTAAATATTTGTCTGTACAGTTAGTGGAAAAAAAATACATCTTCTAGCTGTGTCTTGCGATTACATTCTGTGGCATTAGTTATAGGAAAGACATTGTTTTCCAGGTCTCCTGGTTTGGCCTCCTGAGTGAAATATCGGAGAACCACTAAAACGGGGAGTAAATCCTTTGCCACCACTTAGTACCTGTACTAAAAAGGTGGCAATTGCCACCTCTTCTAGTAGACCATCCAGTATCTTAGCACCTGAAAATGTCAATCTCCTGTAAATTTCCTAAAAGTAGCCACTGGATGGAGATGAAGACAATGTTTTTGTCTTTAGTTATAATAAGCTACCTGGTAAACCCATTTATCAGTCATTTGGATTCTATAGCAGCGTAACTTCTAGGTGGCTGGCAGACTTCAGCCAGCCAGCTTAACATAATGGGCCAAATGGAATCCACCACCTACCAACCGTTGCTGCAGACTTAACTATGAAAAATAATTACATGGAAGTATGTGCTACATTTACTGTAAATGACCTGGAAAAATAACGTAGCAATACAACACTAGCAGAGCTAACAATGAAGGCATAAAACGGAAGCAACTTCCTTTAACATTTTAAGGCACTTGAACTATGTTGGGACCCATCACAAAGGTAAGTTGCACTTGTGAATCATTTACACATGTAATTTTCTCTTACACCTTTGAGTAACTTTACCATTTTTGACTATTCACTAAATCAGGGAGTAAAGTAACTCAAAAGTGTAGTCTTCCACGTCTCCGCCTCCTGACAAAAAGAAACAGTAGTAACTCCAGCAACACACACGGAAAATCATGGATACTACATCACCCTCCCACAGAAAATAATGGGGACAGGGACTTAAAATAAACCAATTAGGAACAAATGTTAAATGTAATTATTTAAAAATGTTCAAATGTAAAATAAATGTAATTTAATGAACACGTCTAAAAATATTCTTTAATCATAAAATATTCCAACACCTTTTTTCAATGTATAAATTAATGTAATAAGAAAAAATAGAAACTGCATTTAATTAGTTCTATACATAACTCGATAATTAATAATGCCTGATAAAAATCTGTTTTTACTTCAGGTGAGAATTTATTTGTTGATTGAAATTCCAGAAAAATAATTTTTATTTAATATGAATTTAAATCATTGAAGATTTCATTCAAAATTAAGTTTAGTTTCTAGTAATTTTTGGTTCTACATTTTAAATAAGTATATTTAAATACATATGTACAATTCATTTACATTGATATTTAACCTAAAAGTATTTTAAGTGAAATTAGGAGGCTGAAAGCTTTAATGACTCATACCTAGACATGAATGTATTTGCAGGTTTTGAAGAGTTGCATGACCGTTTGTCTCTCCATAGCTCGGCAATCAAGCAGAAGGTTACCAAAGGTACAAGAATGTCAAGAACGAGCAGAGATACCCTGTAACGGAGCAAGACCCACCGAGGAGGACCCCCTCAGAACAATGAAGGTGATCAATATCTTTTCCCCTCTTCTCTCCCGCCAGCAGCCGGAGTGGAATTCCTCGGGACTACAGATATCGGTACCTGGCAACAAAAATGAACACCGCTCCTTTAAGTGGGAAGGCCTATCGCTCGACCCAGCCCCTACCAGTGACGACGAAGAGGGATGGGCTGAAATACCCGGAACTGCACTAACCGAGTTGTGCGTTGACACCGGAGGACGAGAAGGCGAGAGTAGAGCGGAGGAAGGAGCAGCAGTGCAGGAAGGCGGTCGGAAAGAAGAAAAGAAGCGGACGGGTTTTCGAGGAGAAGGCGAGACATCGAAGCCAGGAGGCCAACAACCCCGTGAGCCGCCCAGCCACGTTCCTGGAGGAGCGTGGTTCTCTCAGGTTCGAGAGCGCTTCACGGGCTGGGCGGGGAGTAAGGGGCACCGCTCGTGATAGCATAAGGGAACCTCAGAGACGTGATAACCTTGGGATATCCCGGTAATACCCCCTCCCGAGCACCACCCCTCACCAAGAGTTTCATTTGTACAGCACTGAGTGATCCCTCACCCCCTTCCCGCTTACAGTTTGCGGAACGATAACAGGTCACTGACACGGGAACCCTTTCTTTTTTCTCTTTCCGGGGAGTATCGGCACCACATCACCATCCGGAACTAGACAGCTCAAACTGGAAGACTACCTGGAAGGAGGAGGCCACCCCGAAGGAAGGAACCCCGAGACACAGAAGAAGACATTCCCTTACCCTATTACCGACCACCGCCTGTACGACGACGTGTACATAAACCAATAAAATCCCTTGAAGCAAAACAACGGTCTCCAGTGGTACCTACCCGCTCACACACCCTGGATAGGATTTTGAATAATATTTGAATTATGGTATATCGCAACTTGAGACCATAGGTTTAATCGTGTATTGATCTGGTAAGAAATACTTGTAGAGTAGCTCATGTGCAACCAGATCAACCAGCTTAGCATCAGGTGCTTGAGTTTTTGAGTGAAGTACTAGCGAAATGTCGTCAGGCCCGCAAGTGTAAATTACACAGACGAGGATTTGGTTTGGCAAGTTGGCACATACCTACACAAGAGTCTGACTTTTAAGTGCCTCAACTTAGTTATCAGAATGGTATCATTTATTCTCTTAAGTGCAAAAGGATTGTGATGGAGATTCCCTATTGGGGTGGTCATTTGGGGTCCACTGTTCAGAATAGATGTTAATAATTATTTGTGCCTCGTTGTGTTTGTCTAATCTTTGGCAGTGATGGCGGTATTTTGATATTCCTAATGGCAGGTCTCTTATGTCCTCTTAGTGATTTGTAGAGATGTGACCCCATAGTCACTAGCTCTGTATTTCCTTAAGTACTCAAAATTCAAAATAAGCTTTATTCGGTTGGGACATACAACCATAAAAGCACAATATATAGCACATGACATACTAAAATACCATGATACAGATCCACATACAATATTAAAAACACATACAGTTATCATTTTACAGTATCCGACAGACTGTGGTTAGCTTCTCTTAAAATAAACAGTAAGCACAGAATAGCATGGCATATTTACATTAAGGGGAACCATCGGGGCTTTTCAATGTCCGGTGTATAATGCATAAGTTAAAGCAAAACTCCAGATGTAAACAGTGGACTTATAGCAGCGTAACCTGATTTTGATAGCGAAGGATCAACTCGCAAAGGCTTAAAAAGTACTAAAGCTAAAGTGCAAAATGCAAATGCTAGAGTGCAAAGTACAGGAGCAATAGAACTGGCCCTAACTTAATGAAGGATAAAGGTGCACGTTAGAACAGCATACTCTTTCTTAACTTAATTGCACTTAAAATAAATGTAGCAGTATAAAAACATACATCAGGGTCATTGCATGCAAAAAGTAGGGTCAAAGCAGCATTGATGGTATTTGTTTCATACTTTGTAAACAAGGGTTTGAGATAGACAATCCTTAAAGGCAGAAAAAGATCACATAAAAATAGAAAGTGCAAAGTGCTTTGTTTTGTGGACCCGTCACAGGGACAAGGGATAACTGGGTGCTGGTTCATCACAGGAAACGCAACCAAATGGTTAGTACCCAGTTATAAGATGTACATCTACTGTATAAACCCTACCCTCCAAAAAATGTAAAATTATCTGTCTTTATCACCCAGCGATATAAAAAATTAATGAAATTTACCCTTTTTGCTTTGACAGCAGTTCTATTCGATTCACCATGGTGGACAAAGATCTAACTGAAAACAAAAAACAACAATTATTTCTCAAGTGATGACATTTTCTTTACAGTATTTACACCAAAGAATGTGGTTTATTACTGCAGTAGAGTACCCTATACAACACATGGGGTCCTATTACGAGTCTGGCGGTCCAAGGACTGCCAGACTTGTGGTGGCACAGCAGTGGCGGTCTTGCGATCGCCCCATTATGACCCTAGTGGTTGTGCTGCCTTGAGACCACCGACTTTGTTAGGGACCACCTGGCGGTTGTGCTGCGGTCCAGAGGCACATATATACCTAGCGGGACGGCAGCGGTCCCGCCAAGCATATGAAGACTTTCATCCCCGCCACTATTTTCATGGTGGTCTTTCCTCCATGAAAACAGTGGAGGTGAGGAAAGAAAGGGGGCCTTATAGGGGCCCATTGTGCATTCCGCCTTGTGGATACACACAGGCGGAGTAACATGTGACCTCTGTGTGCATGCACAGAAGTTTCAGCACAGCCAATGCCATGCTGGAATTTCTTTTGATGTTCCGATTGCGGTGCCTACTTTATAGGCACCATCATGGGAATCATGGGAATGCCAAAGGAAAAGCCTGTTAATTACATAAAAATTCATAATAGGGCAGGCGGTCTCAACACGGGTTAGGCGGCGCGGCAGCAGGGCGGCCCAGCTTTCACACCGTAAAACCAGTTATAGGGCCCATAGGGTGGAATGCCCCACAGCAGGGTTAGTGCAGTGTTTCATAGGAGAAAAAAAAAAAAGGAGTGTCTGAAAAGAGATTACATCACAATGCAGTGAAAGACACAGCAAACAAGCAATACCATGACATACCTTGGGTTGTGAAACAGTATAAATATTTCTCTCTCTCTGTGGGGTGCTATATCACCAAGCGCTTTTTCAGAAGTAACTCTAGCTTCTGTTATAAATGTAAGAAACATCCTGCAATGTCTGGCACACCATATATAAGAATACTTTTTGTCCCTCATTGGGAGTGCTAAATCAGTTAGAGGTTTTCAGAATGTAGCTTGTTGGACTTTACATCTCCGTTGAAGTTAAAGTCCTAAAGTTGATATGGTGTGTTCAGTCATCTTCAACTTCAGGGTTTGAACTGGAATATCTTACTGATTAACTAGGTATCTGAGGCTACGATAAAAAAAATAAAGATTTCAGGAACAGGCAGACTTTTGTCAGAAAACCAACATTTTCTACACAGTTTTGACATTTTACTGGGACATTGCCTATTTTGCCTATTTTTGTGCATTCAAACTCCTTCCAGTTAGTGGTCGAATTGGGTGTAAAAGCAATAATGGATCCTGGAAAACGATATATTTCTGAAAAGTAGACAAAATTATAAATTCAGAAAGGGGTCATTTGTGTAGATCCTTCAAATTTGTTTTATAGAAACAGTTGAAAATTAAAGATATTGAAATACTGAAAATATTGAAAAACAGCCATTTGTGCCCACATTTTCATCAGTAACTTCTTCGAAGTATGGCAGATTTTTAAAAGCAATATAACGTTACGTCCGCTGGGCACTTTTGGTTGTGGGGATATTCAGGACTTGCAGGTTCACCAAGAACCCAAGGAACCCAGAGCCAATAACTGAGCCGCGTCTTGCAATGGTTTTTCATTGTGTACCAGGTATATAGCAATTCATTTGATAAAATATAAAAAATAGGTATCAAGGAAACATACATTTCCAAAATGGGAACAAAATATAGAGTTTAAAAGCAGTGGATATTTGCACATCTCCGAAACTGTGGGTACTTATACAAGCATGTGAATTAGAGGACATTCTTCAAAATGACATCTTTTTTTACACATTGTCTTACATTTGGAAGGCAGAAATGCATAGGAAGTGAATTGGTAATAACACCTGCTCTACTATTCTACGTTTGCCTAAGTCTCCCGATAACATTTTTACGTCACTTGTATGGGTAGGCCTAGTACCATGACAGGAAACGGTCCAAAGCGCAATGTGGACACATTTTTCCAGTGAAAACGGATCCTTTTTTCACAATGTGACTAGCTCTGGATTTTGGACCCTAGCTCTGCCGGCACCTAAGGAAACCTTGCAAACCTATACATTTTTTAAAACTAGGCATCCAGGGCAATCCCGGATTCATTGAATTGTGTGCGTCTTACCAGGTTCTGTTACCCGAAATCCCTTGCTAACCTCAAACTTTGTCAAATAAAACACATTTTCCTCACATTTCTGTGATGGAAAGTTTTGGAATCTAAGGGTGGCCATAAACTTCCACCAACCCAGCATTCCGCAAAGACTCCTGTTAAAAATGATTCCTCACTTGTGTGCTTAGGCCTAGTGCCCATGACAGGAAACAGCCCCAAAACGTACTGTGAAGACTTCAAAATTATCGATTACAAAAAGACCTTGTTTTGCAAGGGAGTCACCTGCATTGTTAAACCCAGGCTCAGAGGCCATCTAGGGAAACCTACAAATCCCAGACATTTCTGAAAACTGTACACCTGGTGGAGTCCAGGGAGGTGTAGCTTGCGTGGATCCCCCAACGTTTTCTGACCCAGAATCCCCTGCAAAAATCAAACTTAGCTAAAATAAAACAAAATCCCAAAATTTTCCTCACATTTTTGTCTTGGATTAAAGACTGTGGCAAATTTTGGGTGAGTGGGGGCATTGAAATGTCCATTATGGGCAGCCCCCACCCCTATGTATTAAAATAAATCCCTGGTGCCTAGACTGGCAGATCGGGGGTAATAACCCCCATCTGCCCCCCTGGGGGGCAAAAAGTGTCCCATTTCTGTTTGGCTCCCATAACTATGAAAAAAATAATCCCTGGTGTCTAGTTTGCTTTCGACTGAATATGCCCATTTATATATGGGAGGGGTAAAGACCCTTTCCCAAGGGGCCGCTCCCCCCTCACTGGTGTCTAATGGTGGATCCCTGCTTGGGGTTCCCCCTCCTGCAGCGATCCCCAAGCAAGGATCCACCAGGGAGGGGTACCAATGGAGAGGGGATATTATCCCCTTTCTAATAATACCTTCCCCGTGTGTTTCGGTGCTCGGGGGCTGCGATAGCCCCATGAGCACTGAAGCAGCCAATTGGCTCATTTCAGTTTCAATGTAATGTTGTCAGCGCGCGATCCTCATTACATTGAAGAAAAAAAATGACTCAAGAGGTTGGGGAAAACCTCTTCCCCACGTCGCGAGGCAAAAACATTTAACAAAAAAGGAATTCACGGGGGAGGAGCCTAGCGCGCAACCAAGATGGCCGCGTAGGTGCGAGGCTCCCGAGGACCTCCGCAACCTCCTACGTTTATCCTGTCTTCATCCTGCATCGGTTGAGGGGACTGTGTCGGTGAGCCTGTGCCGAGGTGGTACCCGTTTCCCGTTTTCTGGGCGTCAAGCGGCGCCTTCGAGGCATGAACTTAAAATACGCCATGCTCTTCCCGGCCAGGCTGCGGGTGGAGGTGGATGGTCGCACTCATTTTTTTGACCGTCCTGAAATGGCCGGGGACTGGCTGGACACTTAGTCTGGGGGTCATGATCGGGATGGCGGGGGGGGGGGGGCTGCGGGAGGAGATTGCCCACCGGACCGGGTCTGAGGTACTGATGCCGGGGCTCACTCCGGATGACGCGGCCACTTTCGGCCAAGCTTAGGGTCTTTTGTTTGTTGTACTCGTCTCCCCTCCTTTGGAGGCTGTGCGGGGTCTTGAGGGGGTACTCTTTCCTCCTCTAGGGGGTCTAGCTAGTTCCAATTATATAGGGGCGACAGGCACACTGCAAGTTGGGGGGGCTGTCTGGGCTCATGCAGGGGTGCAGGGAGGGGGGAGTTTTGTTGGGGCGGTTGGGTTGGGGTGGGGTATTGTTCATTTGTACCACAAGGCAAAAGTATTGTTGTGCTATTCCTAAAGTGCTCTCGGGGGGACGATTGATCGCTTTCGGCTATGATGGGGGGTAGGGGACTGAGTCTTTTGTCCTGGAATGTTAATGGACTGGGGGACAGGATAAAACGGGGTGTGGTCCTGCAGTTCCTGAAACAAATTTCACCTGATATAGTTTTTCTGCAGGAGACGCACCTCATTGGCAACTCCTTTCGTGCTATGAATCGACGGGGCTACCGCCTTCTGGCCCATTCGGGCTTCACGTCTGGTTCCAGGGGTGTGGGCATCATGGCTAAAACCTCGCTCCCATTGGAAGTTGATGAGGTGCTCCATGATGACAGGGGACGTTACACGGTTCTGGTGGGTAGAATGGAGGGCAGAATGATTGTTTTTGTTTCTGTCTATGTCCCGCCAGGGTTGCAAACGACTACTTTTGCGGATCTGGGGCGCCTCCTCCTTGGCCTTCCGGAGGGGATTCTAGTGGTTGGGGGGGATCTCAACGCGGTGGTTTCCGGAACTGAGGACCGTCACCCCCCCAGGGATCTCCCCCGTGCCCAAGCGTGGTTATTTGGCCTCTTGGATACTTTGGGGCTGGTGGATTGTTGGCGTTTGAAACACCCTACGCAGAAACAGTACACCTTTCATTCCGGGGCCCATGGCAGTCTCTCAAGGCTAGATTATGTCCTGGTGCCGGCGGCGCTTGCGGGGAGGATCGGGGAGGTGCGCCATTTGGCGCGGGGTATTTCAGACCACTCCCCGCTCCTGTTGCACTTCGACATTCTCCCGAGGGGGGAGGGTAGGGTGGTCCCGATTAATCCCTGGTACCTGCGTGACCCCACCATTCGCGCAGAGTTGGTTTAATCCCTTAAGCGATATTTTGACGATAATGTGGGGTCAGTGTCATCGGCGGTCTCTCTGGTGGAGGCTTTCAAGACGGTACTCCGGGGGGAGGCCCTGTCCCTTATTTCCCATTCCCGGAAGCGCGAGCGGGAGGAGGTGACCCGTGTTGAAACTGAGATAACCGAGTTGGAGGGTGACCTAGAATGTGGGGTGACGGATGACAAACTACATGTTCTCCGACTCAAGCAGGCGGCCTATAAGGCCCTCGTCACGGAGGCGGCCAGGGGCCTCAGTAGAGAGCAACAGGGGAGACTGTATGATGTGGGTGATAAGGCTGGGAAATTGATTGCGTGGCTGGATAAAAAGGAGAGAGCGAGTCGAGTTGTCCCGTCGATTGAGAAACTGGATGGTGTGTGTGTCACTGAACCGGGAGAAATTGTTGATTGCTTCGCTGAATATTTCCGTGGGGTGTATTCCCCGGTGTCCTCCCGCTCGGAAGAGGATTCCTATGCCCTGCTCAGGGATATCGCGCTGCCTTCCCTTTCGGAGGAGGACAGAGTGTCGTTGGACGCCGCCCCAACATCTGAGGAAATTGCCCTCGCCATACGTTCGGTCGCTTCCGGCAAGGCCATGGGTCCTAATGGTCTTCCTATCGAATTGTACAAGCTGCGACCGGATACGCTGGCGCCGCATCTCCGTGCTATGTTCCTCGCGGCCCGTTCGGCGGGTTCCCTCCCGCTAGACCAGCGTCTGGCTACTATCGTGGTTATTCACAAGGAGGGGAGGCCGCGGGACCGGGTCACGTCCTACAGGCCCATTTCGCTGTTGAATGCGGAACCCAAAATTCTCGCCAGGGTGTTGGCCAATCGGCTGGTTGGCGTGGTGTGCGATCTGATTCACCAGGATCAGTTCGGTTTTATCCCTCATCGCAACACTGCGCTCAACCTGCGGCGCTTGCATGGGGTGCTCGCGCGTGTCCCGTTCATACGGGAGCTGGCCATTTTGGCGTCCCTGGACGCCACTATGGCGTTTGACACACTTGAGTGGCCATATATTTGGGCGACGCTGGCGAAGTTTGGGTTTGGCCCGGGATTCATCGGTTGGGTGAAATTGTTGTATTCCGGACCGCTGGCGCAGGTGGCTGTGAACGGTAGAGTGTTGGCGCCGTTTGAGCTGGGCAGGGGCACGCGGCAGGGCTGCCCGTTATCGCCGCTCCTCTTCGCGCTTGCCTTGGAGCCCCTGGCGGAGTGGCTGCGGTGGCATCCTTCTATCCGTGGTCTCCGATGGACCCCCGAGTATGAGGACCGCGTATCTCTTTACGCTGATGATTTTCTTTTGTACCTGGCTTCCCCGCGTAAATCGTTGATAGTACTGGTTGATGTATTGCACTCATTTGGCCTCAACTCCGGCCTAGTCATCAATTGGGCTAAATCTTGTGTGTATGTCCTCTCTGGGGAGGCTCCTATCCTTCCGCGGGGTTGTCCTATCCAGATTGCTCCACGGGGATTTAGGTACCTGGGTATCTTCATTACCCTGGACGCGGAGACCCGGTATAAACAGAACTTGCTTCCCCCCCTCCAGCGCCTGAAGGATGATGTCGCGCGTTGGAGGCGCTTGCCGCTCTCGCCGCTCGGCCGGGCGGCATTGTTTAAGATGATGTCGCTGCCACGTTTCCTGTACGCCTTACAGAACACAATGGACGTTGTCCCGGCGCGCTACTTTCGCGAAGTGGAGAGTTTGCAGCGCCGCCTGTTCTGGGAGGGTAGACCTCGTATCGCCCTGGCGAAGCTGACGCTCCCGTGGTACGACGGGGGGGTTGCCCTCCCAGACATCAAGCGATATTACTGGGCCTCCCAGCTGGCTGCGATAAATCACGGCCTTTACGGGCCCGCTCTAAACCCGGCCTTTGAGATGGATAAAATGTTACTGCCGGGCGGCAACTATAATCGGGCGCTTTATTCTAGCTCGCTCGACGCACGTCTGACAGGCCCCACGGGGGTCATGGTGCGAGTGTGGCATGCGGCTAACTTGGCGATGGGGTGGAAGGATCGTTTGACCCGGGCGACGCCACTATACGCATCTGAGCGGCTGGGCTCCCTGTGGACCTCGAAGGGTTTTGAGAAGTGGGACATGATAGGCATCAGCAGGGTGGGCGATCTCTGGACGAGGGGGGGGGATTCAAAAGGTTCGATGTGCTGCAGACGGAATTCCAGTTGCAGGACAGGGAGTACTTTCGATATATGCAGATCCGTCAAGCGTTGTGCTCCGTATTCCCGGACGTTGCCTCCATCCCGGAGTACTCCCCTCTGGAAGATAGAGTGCTAGACGGGCATGTACCGGACGGCACGATTTCATTAATTTATAAAAAACTCATCAATGATCGCTCGGGACTGCTGACTGGCCTTTGTGATGCGTGGGGAGCTGATGGATTGGAGCTGGATGACGAGGACTGGGTGTCTGCGGTTGCCTCCCCGAAAGAGGTGGCCATACCGGCTCGCCTTCGCTTCGTCCAGCTCAAGATACTCCATAGGGTCTATGTTACGGGACCGAGTCTGGTGCGTATGGGCTATGCTGTGGACGGGTTGTGTAAGCGTGGGTGTGGTTCTTCGGGGACCTTTCTCCATATTTTGTGGGAATGCCCGGAGGTGGCGCGATTCTGGCGTGGTGTGCATGAGGTTTTGCAGGCAGTTACGCATGTGTCACTGCTGCCCGAGGCGAGGAGATGTCTCCAGAACGTGTGGGAGCCAACCGACTACTCAGTGCCGCAGACGTGGTGGGTGACTCTGGGATATATGGTGGCCAAGCGTGATATTGCGCAATTGTGGGGTTCCCAGAGGTCACCGACTGTCTTGGCGTGGAAGGACAACATGGATTGGTGTATGTTTCGGGAAAAGGTGGTGTATGTTGCGAGAGGTAAGCCTGGGAAATGGGTGAAAGTGTGGGGCCCCTGGAACGCCTACCGTGGGGGAATCTGTACCCCGCCGCTGATGCCTGATCCGTCACCGGCCCTGTCTCCTTAGCCTGCTTGTCTTCCTGGTTCTGGGCATTGAATCCACTTTGTCTCCGTCCCGACCTATCCCCCCCCTTGATGTTCCTGTGTATCGGTAGGGTCCCCCCCCAGGGGAGCACATGCTATTGTTTCCGATTGTGGGTTGCCTTGTCGACTTGTTTTTTCGTTATTTATATAAAAATGAAACCGTTGTGTGGGGTCCGGATGGTGTGGCTGCCAACGCTTCTCTCAACTCCTGTGATCCCACTTCTGCCGCAGCGTGTGTTCTACTGTTTGTATTATATGCTCTTTTTGTTTGCTAGCGGCCGGCCTGAAGGTTGTAGGCCCATATTTGTATATCTTTTGGATTCTGTAATAAATGGTTTAAAAAAAAAAAAAAAAAAAAGGAAATCCCTCTGCTGTTTGCAGCAGAGGTATTTCATGCTCGTGTGCACATGACAGAATGGTTTCATTATGAGTACTCGAGCACTGTGGCTCATGACGGAACCATTCTGTCAGGAACATAGAAGGGCTTGGTAAATGATGAAAGCATTTGCATTGGTCACAAGACAGACTTAATTGATGTAAGATATTGGTCACTTGCAACTTAAAACAGCAACTATTTTAACAGCTTTTGACTGAGTTGAAGGTATAACAGCTCTGCAGTGAAAAGTGAAGTTGGCAGTAGGAGGTTACCCTTAAATTGGCTAAACTGAGAACATTACCTTCCACAGACACCTTCCAGAAATGTAACAAACTAGTTCTTGTGTTCATACCCCAGACCCCATGCAGTGTATGCTTTAAAACGTAAGGCCTAATTATGTCTTTGCCCAATTACCACTTTGGCGGTGTGGGAGCGGGCCCGTCCATACCGCCGCCACACCACCTGCCCGCTCCCACACCACCCATGTCAACTGCCAGATCACAAGTTTCCTTGTGGTCTGGCGGGCCGTGCTTTTGGCGGTCCTGCGGCGGTGCATTTCTACAGCCCATATGTGAGCCTTAGAATTGCAACGCCGAGGGACGCCAGAGCCGGTTTCTGAATGGCATGGACTGTGCAGTCTAAGCTGTGCAGGAACAGGGGTGCATACACACAGGAGGGCACAATATGTGCCCAACTGCATGTTCCCCCATGCACAGGGTCACCATGGGCTCCTTTACTTTCCTGACGCCACACTTTTCATGGTGGGCTCACTGCGATGAAAAGTGTCGAGGTCTGCATATTGCTTACCCAGACCGCCGGGTCACAACTGAGGGGTCGTAGATCCCCAGCAGTTGCGGTGGTCCCATAGTGGTCCAACTGTCACAGTTGTAATACAGCGGTTGGACTGCTGGTGTGGCGGTAGTGTGAGTTTGACGGTCCACATACGGTCAAACTCATAATTAAGCCCTGAGGCTTATTTGGGACAGTAATGTCCTCTGCATGAGTACAGTCGTGATTTCCTAGCTGGAGTCTTCCATTGAGTGACTGGTATCCTGGATTTTGGTTCTGACCTTAGTCTCATGATCAGCTAATGTTTGTGCAGTGGCCTAGGCCAGTCTCATGACCGTATTGAAGTCCTGGACCTATTATGTGATCTGGAGGGACGTATTAAGCATGCCATGGGTTTAGTACACACAGAAGGTAGTCACTGGAGTGGAAGCCTACTATCCCACTTGTGTAACATTCCACTTCTATCTTCTAACCCAGACCAAACTGCTAACATCCCAAGTGTTTGTTTGTGTTTGTCTATGTTGCCTGCTGGGTACATGCAAGGGGTGGCTGAGGGAATCATAGCAATGGCAATTCATTTTGGATGCTCCTGGCATGGCTTTTTACAATATGTCCTTTTCCCAGACTTTGAAACCGTATTGCAGATAAGTTATGCCAAAGTCCCTTGGTGACTTCCATGTTGCGGCACCTCAGGGAACAAAGAGGGGGCAACTAGGTGCTAGCTGACTGTTAAAGCCCGCTATCCTACATTATATATCCCATGACCACTTGCCGTCATGAACTACTTCCTCCACACCCCACCTCTCACAGTGTAGTAACTAATGAAGTCCAACAGCAAACAGAGATGAGCTATTTGCCAATACAGCCCTGCTGCTTCACCTCTTGGGCTCCTCAGCTTGTTCCAGGCATTAGGATAACAGAGACAACAGTGGGAAAACTTCAGAATCTTGAGAAAAACAGAGAGAGAGTGACATGGTAAGGCGGTCATGTGGACAGAGGGAGAAACAGGTAAGTGATGGGGAACAGTGGATTATTCCCCACATCAACTCACAAAAATAAACCTAAGAAATAAGATCCGTGCATAAGTGTGTCAGTTCACTCTACCAAAAAGGCCTCACTATGACCAGTATTGGACTCCGCAAAATTAGAGTTTAAGCACTTACTTATGAATGAGGCTAGGTTGATTTGGATAGCATAGGAAAGACGCATATGACATGGCTGGCATGGCGGACAATCTTCTCTAATGTCTTGCCAACCGTGATCTCAGGGCTGCAAAATAGCTTCCACATTTGCAGACTATTATGGACACTTTTATGAAGCATGAGACTTTGAAGCCTGTGTCTACAGACCTACCAACTCTGACCATGTAAAAATCCAGAGCCTGAGATGCTGGATCTCCTGCTGACAGAGGAAGAGGTTGTAAAAAATAATAATATTATGCAGCCTAGCAAGACACAGAGCCCAAAAGAGTTTCTCCTGTGGTTCCCCCACCACTTCAACACAATGTGGTGCAAACTGGATTTCTCTCTTTTTTTTGTACAGAGTATTTCTGTGTAGCCACTATTGCAGTCAGACTAAAGCTGGGATGGCCCCAGTTGTCCCTTTTACCACCCCATCTCTTATCAATGTGGAAGCCAAAATCCTACACAAAGTTCTAGTCAGCCAGTTGAACTATTTGGTCTATTTGAACCATTTTAGTTTCATGCCCAAAACTGGTTATTGTCTTAGTCGTCTACAAATAGTCTTTTTGTATGCACAGATTACCTAGCCTCAGTATCTTGATAATCGTAGATAAGGCATTTGACTCCCTATACTGGGGATTTCAGCACCAAATTCTCAAAAAGTTAAATTTTGACCCAGATTCCAGAAATGAATTTACATTGTTTATAGGGAGCCCTGAGCCTGTATTTGAATAAATGTTGGCTTGTCCACCACATTACCTATAGGGTGAGGCCAGGCTTTAAGTGATTTGGGTCCTGAAAGATCTCATACATAGC
This sequence comes from Triturus cristatus, assembly GCF_964204655.1. Classification (NCBI taxonomy): domain Eukaryota; kingdom Metazoa; phylum Chordata; class Amphibia; order Caudata; family Salamandridae; genus Triturus; species Triturus cristatus. Next base: position 469,140,135 of record NC_140588.1, read on the forward strand.
AATAATTAAAACCAGACTATAAAACAGGCCTCTATTGGGCTCTACATTTATGCACTTGAATGGCAAAAAAATGGACTGATTTCTCATCCAGGACTGTAAAAACCTTGTATGTCAGGGATTCAATCCCCGTTTACATTTCACATGTTCCTTCATATTGCAATCTCTAAGAGTAGTTAACCTTTTTCTACGTGTTGTGTTTCTGTTGTCTCTTCATGCACCATTTGACTCTTGTACATTGTATACTTTGACCTCCGTTGCCTCCATGTGTCTGAAAGAGTTCAGGTTATTGGTAGGTGTTTGATGTTGCATGATTGAGAATTCTGAAGTTCAGGCAGAAGGCGTGAGTTTTTCACAATGCCTCTCAGTCAGTCGTAGAAGTGCATGCACATCCATTCCTTGGCATCTCTGCAGGGAACACAGCTTTGCTTCTGCTCGGGCAGTAATGAATAACAGGAGTGGCAGGAGCTGCGCATTTATTATTCACTGCTTCAAAAAAGGAGCACCCCATAATGCTATGAGAGGGCTTTTCCCTTCTACGGTTTGGAGCTTAGTGGTGCTGCTAGAAGAAGCGGGGCGGGGTACCACTAACCATTTATTTAATGTTGTAAGCGGCTACAGAGAATGCAGCGGCCCTCAAGCAAAAAAAAAAAAAACAACAAAAAACCCCAGTAAGTCTCCTGGGTTTAGGCGCGGCCAGCACAGGTAAAAGTGGTAGGTTGGGGCAGGGGCAGTCGACAGACGTCGGGATAGGTAAAATAAAATTTTAAAAAAAAATTATAAAAGAACTTACCCAACGAGCGCAAGGTAAATGTTTTATTTATTTTATTTATCCCACCATCTGTCGACTTCCCCCGTGCCCCTGCCCACCACTACACCCCCCCCCCCCCCCACCGCCCCTACCGGTGCCAGCTATGTCTGGTTCATTGAACCCATGACAACAGGAGACCTTACCATATTTTTTTAGGGCACTCCGGGCTGAAGCTACATGCTCTTCAGCTGGAGTGATGCTTGGGCCCCTTGTGATTGAGTCTATGGCTGCACTTTGTGGCCTGAAATTTTTTAAATAAAAGACAATGGCTGCTTTAATTTATTTAAAAAAACTTTATTAAAAACAATAAAAATCACTTTTATTAAACATTGCAATGTGTGAATGCATAAAATATACATTTGACTGCAAATATTGGTGAATTTTGACAAAACATTATGTGGGGCTCTGCGCCCAACTCCACGCCATGCACGGCCGAAGGTTAAAGTGAAGTTATAGCTAGCAATTTTAATTAGATCTTACATTTTTTTTTTAACTTAGAAATTCACTTTTCAAAAAATGAAGTTTAAAGGGACTTTATAGGTAGGTGATATTGTCAGTTAAAACATACCATTTTAAACTAAATAAAACCACTGAAATCCACTAGTTCTAGTTATCCAAGTAACTATTACTCAGGCTTTAAAGTAACTAGAACTCCTGACCTCACCATACTCCGTTAATTACCTCACACAATGTATCATTCATGACATGTACCAAGAGATCATTGATAACATCACTACAACATCTGAAATTGCATCATGTTGACAGCACTCAATGACAGGGGCGCAAATTATAGTTACTTTAGGGCACAAGTTATAGTTAGTTGAGATAACTACAACTCATGAATTTCAGTCTTGTGGCAGTCAACTCCTTAAAAATGCTTCATATGTATCGGTTTTAGATTAATGTACATAGACACTCAAAATTCACATGTGAACCAAATAGCTGTTTAAGCTAAATAAAACACGTATACAGTTGCAATAACATAAGGTCGCGGGTACTTTCCTAGTAAATGTTGAGCATTTCTGTTGATTAACTGCTTATATTTGGTTTTAAAAGAAATGGTGAGTCCACAGTAAGCAATGAAAACATATTTGTAGTAATGACGTAAAGAATATTGGTGGAGATTTTGATTGTGGAGATTTTAATGGAAAATGTAAAAATAGTTATGGCACTCCACGCAAAACACTGTACAACAGAGAATGAGAGGAGTAAAGACTAAACTCAAAAACTAGATCTCCCTTGATAATTAACACCCTTAAGCAGATACTGTAAATTGTCAAGTGCAATGCAACTAGTTGTAAATTGCCTTCTTAACATTTTCAGGTTTTTATGTCATAAGAGGGCAATGAAAGAAAAGCATTATGGTATAGTTGCCAAATAGAACCAATATGTAAATGATGTACAAGCTTAGAATAAAGACAATGGCAATACGTATCAAAAGAATCAATAAATGAGTTTCCTTGAGCAGTATGTGAACAAACTACAAGAGTACTGTTAAAAAAAACTGGATGTTTTAAAGAATGAAGCATGTGTTTTTCTAAAGGATATGGAAGATTGAGTAACTTCCACGTCCAGAATAATGGGTCCGAAACAGTCGGGCTAAGAAACTATTAAAATGGTATACAAACTGCATGGATGATGGCAGTCGAAGTTTGAGTGTACATGAATACATAAATCATTCCTAGAGCAGTAGGATAAGATGGACTTTAAATCTGCTTTGTTTTTTTAGGATGAGTAACATTTAAGTTTCAGGTGATTGCTGCTTGGTACAGGGTCTGTGTTAAAATGAGATGCATGAATTTATTACATCCCTGTGATGGGTAGTTGAAATGTGGGATACAGATTGTGTTTTAGAATAATAGAATATGAAAATGGCAAATACAAAATACCGTGATGCTAAAATATTGTTCTTTTGCACATGTCACCCTAAGTGGGAAGGCTATGCCCAGATGTGGGTCCCGTGCTCACTACACCACTGGATTCAAGCTAGCCTGTCTGATGAATGGTGATGCCCTGAAACCGGTCCCAGGGGTGGTGTGGTGAGCAAAAGAATGATGGATTAAACTCATATCTTTGTGACTGGGGGTGAATGTTTGCATTGTCCAGCATTCCTTCCATCAATTGTTTCTTTTGCATATGTCGCCCTAAGTGGGAAGGGTATGCACAGACATGGGTCCCGTGCTCACTACACCACTGGATTCAAGCTAGCCTGGCTGATAAAGGGTGATGCCCTGAAACCGGTCCCAGGATGCTTGTTTCCGGTCCAGGGAAATCCTGGCTTGGCAGTTCGGGCTGGTCTGTTCCCACAAGCAACAGGGTCAAGACTGTTTTGCAAATGGCTGGGTCCAGACTGGGATAGTGCGGTAAGCAAAAGAATGATGGATTAAACCCAGATCCTTGTGACTGGGGGTGAATGTTTGCATTGTCCAGCATTCCGTCCATCAATCGTTTCTATTGCTTAAGAATATCATGATGTCAGAAAAATTGTGGACAGGAATATCGAAGATAAAAATATCATTTTAAGTGTTGTTTTTAATATCATTGTAAAGATATGGTTATCTTAAATATTGAAAATATTTTCATGGGTAATTTATTTAATTATTGTAGTATTTAGTGGTTTATGTCAAGTTTCGTTAATTAGTTTATCATTTGTTTAGTTTAATTTGTAAATATTATACATAGATTTCATAATGTTATGAGACTGGATTGTTGGGACTGTAGCTGAAAGGGTGGGGAGAGTTTTTAAAATATTTTTTATTAAACTGTTTGTAAAGTTTAGTGTATGATTACCATGATATGTTTTTACATTTAAATGCAAGTATTTCTGTTATATTCAAAAACGTATGTTGTGAGTTAAAAAAAAAGTTTGTGTCTGTTGTAATATTTTGTAATTAAAATGTAACATTTAAAAAATTGGTTGAACTTTTATATATTGAATAGATGACAAAATTGTTTTATTTTTAAAAAACATTTTGAACATTTGTTTATAATCCAATTTCTTTACAAAATGAATTGTGTTAACAAATCTAACTTGTTTTTCTATTTTTTAATATATATGTTTTAAGGTAAATATTTTAAAGGTAAAAAGTTTTAAAGTTATATTTTTAGTTTTTGAATACATTTTTGATAAAAATGTGCTTTAAAAAAGTAAAATATTATATGTTTAGTCTGTATAAATATCAAGTACATCAATTTTATATTTATAGTAGTTACATATTTTAAATATTTTTAATAACATTGTTTACAATTATCAATTATGCTCCAATATGTTAACTATATTTATTTTGTATTCAAATATGTTGTACAAAAAGAACATTTTGATATAATGTTTCTATATATAATATATTTCTCATTTGTGTTTAAAAATCCATTTATTATGATGTTTATATATTTAGTTACTTTTCGTGTTTTTAATTGATCTTTTTTCCACGTATGTAATGGAAAATGATCATATATGTAGGTTATTTTTAAAATATTTTTGTAACTAAACAATTAATAATGTATGCTGTTTAGTTTGAATGTTTAATTTATTATGCACAATACATATTACATCATATAGACCTTGCTGCCTAATAAACAAAGTAACACTTACTATGAACTACTAACTCAGATTCAAATAAAAACAAACTACTATTTCCCACATAAAATAATGATCAAATCTGAACAAGCCATGATTAGAAAAATACTTAAACAATACACACACAGCCATGCAAGGCTGGTACTACCATTAAGACCAAAACATTTGGAGATGCATACAACATTCTGCACCAAGTGTAGAATATTCAACAAACAGCCAATTTGCTGTTGAAATAAAAAGAAAAAAAAACTGACTGCACTAACCTAAGTCCCTTTAAAAGAGTTAGCTAACCACTGCAACCTACTTCTAGAAAGTAATTCTACCAATATAAATAACACAAACTCAGTCACCTAACCAACTACTTCGAAGACACTTGGATTGGCAGACTGCAGCTCTTGACACAGACATCAACCCAAATTCCAAGTACCACGGTGGAATGTCTACGACAGCATCATGGCTCAAGATGCTAAAACCAACAATGCAGTAGAAGGATGGCACAAAACCTTCCAAGCCACACTAGGGAGAACCAGACCAAAACTTGACAATTTCATAGAAGCCCCACACAAAGAACTAAGCTACCAACAACTAAGAATAGAGCAATCAGTAACTCAAAATAGACCTATATTAAGCAAACACACCAGTAGAATGCATAACCTGCTACGGTGTAATGTTACTCTTTATTGACAACAAAGGAGTACACTCTTTAGAACATCCCTATTATAAAATACCAATCTACCTACACACTAACCAACAAACCTCAAAGGTAAACACCAAAATAAATAAAATATTTTCAACTAAATATTAAACAATTATTTTGTATAACCGGTAACCGGTAAATAAAATGAAAAAATATGATATATACAGAAAAGGTTTGCTAATTAAAAATTAACACATCACCAATCATAAAGCACAACATTAGAAATAAACATACATTTAACCAAGTTAATTCAACACATAAAAATATACATGACATTGCAATTCCAGCCAATACACATGCACAACAAAATATAAGATTTCCCACCAACAAATAATTAACTAAATAAAACTTACAGATCTTTCTCAATATCAATGTTGACAAAATATAATCCCCCAAAAATGTGAAAATGAAGACCTAAAAAAAGAAAAAAATGTTTAGGTCCAAATTAAATCTAATGAACCAATCAAACATCGTAATTAACCACTAAAACTCAAAATATGAAAAGACATATGCTCCAAGAATCACCAGAAATCAAAAAGTAAAAATATTGGTTTGCTAGAAACCAAAGTAATTTCCTTTGAGGGGAGAAACAACCGACAAAATCCATATGCCTACAGTATAAATTCAGATCTGACATACAAAACCCAAACACAACAAACACTATTTTAAAAAAAACATAAACATTACATTGCTAGTATATATAACAAGCACAAAATATAAAATGGTATTATGTAAAATAACTTGAAACTACTACCAAACTCTAACTAGGCCCAACATAGAACATTATTACATAAAATAACACTTCTTACTAAAGCTCTAAAACAAAAAAACAACACCAACTACCATCAACTAGTGTTACCTAAAAACTTAAAGGTCTTACCTTATCCAATGATCTACAGCAGGTAACAGCAACTCACTCCCAGGAAATCGGACAAACAAATGACAGGAAAAGACTAGAAACAATATTTTGCCTATAGAAAACAATGGGACATAAATAAAAAATTATTTTAAAATGTTATAAAAATAAAAAAATTCCACCAAAAATCAAAAATGTAAATAAATGTTTAATAAAAATATAAAAAGGTATGTAAAGTATACAAATATAATAAATATAGTATTTATAATACACTTAGAAAATTATATAACATGCACTATAAAACACAATGCATTTTGAATAAATGTATATGGTTGAAAACAATTGTACCATTTGCAAAACAGTTTGTAAAAGGGCAAAATATTAAACTATGTTAAAAAAACATATATAACGTTTTCTATTTCAAACATGTATACAAAATGGTATTAAAATGATAATACATTTTATGTGTGAAAATAATAAACAGTCATGTACTTTTCTTTGTAAAACAAAAGGGCCTTATTACAATAGCGGTGGGACCGTCACCAACAAGACATCGGTGGCAGTCCCACTGTCGTTAGACCGTCAGTCCGAAAGCAGCATTTTGATGCATGCGGTCGGACCATCAGCTGTCATGGGAAAGACCGCTACCTCTGACAAGATCTAGGATCCTGTTGGGGTGGCGGTTGCAATTGTATCCCTTACATGGAGGCGGAGCCTGAGCAGGCACCGCCATAGGGATTACTATGTCCCTTTTCAACAGCCATTTCATGGCGGTTCGACCCCCATGAAAAGGCTGTGAGAAATTGACTGGGGGCACCAAGCATGGCCACAGTCACTTGTGGGTGGCCCTGGGGGCACATGTAGTGACCCAACGCACATTCATGCACCATGTGCCAGGCACCACATGGTGCCTGGCACTCGGTGCACGGATGTTCTCAAAGTGCTCTTTTATACTGTGGCTTGTGCTGCAGCCCTTTTCCTGGGCCACAGCGCAAGCTGCAATGTAAAAGAGCGGTTTCATCTTAATTCTGTGGTCAAACCACAGACTGCTTTTGGGGGGTCTCCTGACTGCCCCGATTGCAGATGGTGGTCAGACTGCCCGGCATCATAATGATGCCCAAAGTTATTATTAATGCATATAAAAAATGCAGTACTTTGCACCGGAGAAAGTTACTTTGATCAACAAATCGCTTCAGCTTACACACAGGAATGTGCAATGGATTCTTTACATTCGAGCCTCTACAAAAAGATGTCGGGGTTAGGGAGGTCGAGGAAGTAATTAAGGCTCTGCCCGCTGGCAAGGCAGTCGGGGTGGATAAGATCCCGTTGGAATTTTATGAAGATCTCAAAAGCACACAAGCCCCAATCTACCTCGAGCTCTGTAATTCAATTATGAAAGGTGACGAAGTTCCTCCTTCTTGGAACAGCACGAATATTGTGGTTTTTCCTACAAAGGGGAAGCCTATAGACGAAATAAGCTCCTACCGGCCAATAGCATTAATAAATGCGGACGCAAAACTTTTCGCCAAAATCCTCGCTACGCGACTGGCCCCCATCATTCATCTATTAGTCTCAGAACAGCAACACAGCTTTGTAACCGGAAGAGACATGGCGGCATACATGAATACCGCGATCATGGCATTTGATGTTTCAGGACAACTAGGCCAGCAGCTGGGGATACTGATGTTGGATGCAGAGAAGGCCTTTGACCGAATAAGTTTGGGAGCTCTATGGACAACGATGTTTACAATGGGCCTCGGTCAGAGGTTCATCTCGGCAGTACAAAAGCTATACAGGAGCCCAACAACTGCAATCAAGCTCAACGGTCAATCATCTGCTGGCTTCGCAGTCCATAGGGGTATGCAGCAAGGCTGTCCGCTATCCCGCTGCTGTTCACCATTTATATTGAGCCATTTATTAAACATCTATTGTCTAGGGCCGATATAATCCTGGCCACTCTAAATGGGATGGATCTTAAACTAACCGCATATACAGACGATATTGCCCTTTTTTTGAGTCAGCCGGTAAATGCTCTTACCGCTATAACTCTCAAGGCACAACGATTTGGCTTTTTCTCCGGCTTTAAACTTAACTTGAACAAAACACAGACACTATTGAACTTTCAACCCGAACATCTCCCAATGGCTTTAGGTGTCACAAAGAATGCAATATATCTAGGAGTTTCTCTTAGTAATCAAGTTAGTGATATTATTTCACTGAATTATAAACTTTTGTTGAGGAAAGTAGTTGGGAATCTGCGATGCTGGCACCGGCTCCCCCTAAGCATATATGGGAGATGTAACCTCGTTAAAATGAATGTCCTCCCGAAATTTTCGTATTTGTTTCATACTATCCCTCTGAGGGTGCTCCAGACCTTTTTTAAGCGCTTGGATTGCACTGTCGATAGTTTTATTTGGGGATACCGGCGCGCCAGGAGAGCCTTACAATATATAAAATTATCATTTAAGCAGGGTGGTTTCTAACTTCCAGATTTTAGAGTATACATTTGGGCTGCGTTTGCTGGGTGAATACAGAGTTTAGTCAAAGGACTTGAAGCCAACGCCAGCTGGCTCTCATACCAGTTAGCTTGTGGATTCGACTCTGGGTATTTACTATATAAAACATGTGGTCCGAATTACTTCAAGAGGGTGCGATTTAATATAGTAAGGGACATAACTAATATATGGCGCGAAATTTCTACGACATACGAATTTCCTGATTTGCATGTACATACTGCATTATGGGGGAATCCTTTATTGCCTAGTATATTCCATGACCACGTCGGAAAAGAACGGCAATGTAAGGGTGTAATACGGCTGGGTCATCTATATAATGGACAGGGTCTCCAATCTTTTCAGTCCCTGAAGGAAGAATTTGGCCTCTCACAAATATATTTTTATAAGTACTTGCAAATCAGGGACTATTTTATTCGAGGCCGAGGTTTGCTAGAGTTATCTAGCCCCTCTGAGGTCTTGTCTGCATTTTTTTGTGTTACTAGTCAAGGTGTCATTGCCAAAACTTATCAGAAACTTAAAGGGGGGGCTAGCGACGATGGCATACAGATAGCGGCTAAACTAAGTCGGATTTTTAACTGCAATGTCACTAAAGAGGAGATGAACGAATCGCTAGAAACAATACATTTAGCAGTAACATCAGTCAATTTGAAGCTCCGGTAAATTAGATTAATTGTTATGCTTTATTATATTCGGGGTACAAAAGGGGGTGGTGATGGACGGAGCATGAGAACCAATCAAACACTCACACCCAGTCAACAGATCTGGGTTTGATCCATCACCGTTCTTTAGCCCACTCTGCCACCCCAGTTCAGACATGACCATATGCAACTCAGTCTGACCCTGTGCCTCATGGGAACAGTCCAGCCCGAACTGCCAAGCCATGCCTTCCCTGGACCGGAAACAAGCTTCCTAGGACCGGTTTCTGGCATTTCAGCCGTCTTCAGCCAGGCTTGCTTGAATCCAGTGGCAAAGTGAGCAAGGGACTCACGTCTGAGCATACCCTGCCAACTTATGGCGAACAAAGCGGTACAAAAGGGGGTGGTGATGGACGGAGCATCAGAACCAATCAAACACTCACACCCAGTCAACAGATCTGGGTTTGATCCATCACCGTTCTTTAGCCCACTCTGCCACCCCAGTTCAGACATGGCCATATGCAACTCAGTCTGACCCTGTGCCTCATGGGAACAGTCCAGCCCGAACTGCCAAGCCATGCCTTCCCTGGACCGGAAACAAGCTTCCTAGGACCGGTTTCTGGCATTTCAGCCGTCTTCAGCCAGGCTTGCTTGAATCCAGTGGCAAAGTGAGCAAGGGACTCACGTCTGAGCATACCCTGCCAACTTATATTCGGGAGCAAATTTCTAAATGGGTCACTAGCTCAAACAACACTAAGTCACACTGTTCGAATTGCCAGGAATTTGCTGCAGATTTGCGTCACATGTTTTTTACATGTCCTAAACTGAAAGAATTTTGGTCTGGTATTGCCCTCGCTCTTGCAGTCTAGGCTGGGTATGGTAACCCGGTTACCGAGAAACAGCTGGCGCTGGGAATATTCTGAGCTAGGCTGTCTTATTAAGTCCTTTGCTTCTATTATATCGACTTGTGCTCATCTATGTATAGCTCGTTCTTGGATCCAGAGCAGGAGTCCAAGTATTAATTAATTTTGGGCCTTACTAATGAAATGAAGATGGCATTAGCTAAAGTTGGAGGCACTCGGTCTTGGCTTAAATTTAAAAGGATATGGTCTTGCCTTCACTGGGACTGAGAGTTTAAAGTATTTTGTTTTTAAACGGTATAAAAAGGTATCTATATTGGCCAAATTAGAATGTAGTTATGTTTTTGTTTTTCTCTGTTTATGCCCCTATATGCTCTTCGTTCTGCCTATGATCACTATTGGTATATTGTTTATGAATTCTTTTGTCTATGCAACTTATTTCTGTTTGTGGCTATAAAACAATACATAAAAAAAAAAAGAAGAAGAATGCAGTACTTAAATGTTTACATCAAATACTTAGGGCTCATTATGACTACAGTAGTCCATAGCCGTGGTAGCGATGTGGGCACCTCCGCACCAAAGGTCCAACCATCCTATTACGAGTTTGGCAGTCGGACCGCCAAAGGACCGCTGCAACTGCCGGGGATCCATGATACCTCAGCAGATCCATGATACCTCAGCGGTGTTGCAGTGGTGTGAAGCTGCAATATGCTGGCAGTGCCATTGCTGCACAGCCAAGCATATTATGAGTTTCCTCAAATCATCCCTTTTTATGGCGGTGAACCCGCTATGAAAAGGGTGACGGAAAGGAAACTAAGTTGTTGTTTCAGTGCCAGGGAATGCATGCAGGGTGGCAGATGTTATGCCCCCCGTATGCATGTACCCTCCAGTTCCTGCACAGCATGTACTGCACAGTCCATGCTGTGCAGAAACGTGCTTCTGTGCTACACTGCAGTGCCTTTTCTAAGGCTCAGATAAGAGCCTGGGAAATGCACTGCCATGGGACCATCAAAGAACCATCTGCCAGACCAGGATTAAACTCCCAATCTGGCAGGCGGTGTGTGGACGGCTTAGGTGGTCTTGCAGCGGGTGCTGGTGTGGCAGCCTGCTGCGATACTGCCAAAGTCGTAATTAGGCTCTTAAACTTTAACTAAAAAAGTTACAAAAATCAGGTTATAAAAGTCATTGACTACTCCCACTTTTAATCGAGACCATTTTAGTCATTCTGCTCTACACTAAAATATAAAAATTACTATCCCCACACTAATCTAAGCTGGTTGGGGAAGGTGTTGAACACTAAAGAGGTTACATTTAGCGTTCCCACTGCAACCCGATATATCTTAATCTTAATGTAACCCACACTAAAAATAACAACCTAAAAGTAATAATTTTAACAAGTATGTATTTTATTAGAATTTAATTATTAATAGGAAAACGTGATGCATTAACATATTATTGTGCATACAAAAATCAAATAAACTAAACAGCATTTATTAATAATTGTTTAGTTACAAAACATTTTCAAAAGATATACAACATGTATGGTGTATATCTGTTTTGGGCACCCATTTTGAATGTTCCATCCATGTTTGACATTGGTTTAGTCTTAATATGTTATCTGACCTAGCAACAATAATTATGCATTTATCATTATCAAGGTTGTCATGTAGGAGGAAGGGCCCCTTATTATGTGTGGTGGTTAAGTGTTCAGGAATTTGGATATTTTCATATCTTCTAGGGGCAGTAGAAGTAGCACTAGTGGCTATTTTAGTTTGAGCTGTTAAGCGTTCCAAAGTGGAGATAACTGGTAGCTGACCTGTGATATGGTCAGGTACTTTAGGGAGTAGATCTTTTAAAACACACCTTTCTTTAATTTTGGTGACATTTCAGCGGTGGTTATTATATCTCACATTAATCACATCATCATTTTGTAGTAGCTCTCCCATAGCAAGCATTAGATTAATATTTTTTACATTTTCAATTATCATTTTCTGTGCTTGTGGTTTATTGGCTTTAAGTATAGCCAATGTGTGAGAGTAGGTATTTGCTGGTCTGTGATATATCTTGCTTATTCCGTTATTAGGTCTAAAAATATTTTATTAATATAATTACATACATTGTAATTGTTTTAAATTATATTTGAGATGTACATAAATTAGGCATATCGTTTTGCATTTTATACTTACAATTTTGCTCTTCATGGCAATTGCAGATGTTTTCCCTTATTTTCCATTAAAGGTGGGGGGGGGTGGGGAAAGAAAATTGTTTTAGTTTTATGTAAAACATTTTTTTGTTGGTAGTTTGTGGGGATTTAGGGCTTTTAGTTTTTTTACACCTGCAGGGCCGGATTGCAACTTTTGGTGGTGCGGGGGCGGGAAGTCCACCATCACCACGCCTTCGCAACACCAAGAGTGGCTGCTGCCCGTCCACCACATTACAAGTTTGAGAAAAGGCACTTCAATGGGAATGCCTCGCAAGGTTCCTGCACAGTATTGCAGCACATGCTACAGTAGAAAAAGTAATGTTTTTAAACATCCATGCACCAGGCACAATGTGGTGCCTGGCACACATTGCAAGGATGTTTTGCAGAGCACCACATGTGCCCCCCTGGCCACTGAGCAGTGGCTCATGGGTGCCCGGCTTGGGGTCCTCAAAGTCTCTTTCCGTCTGCCTTTACATGGTGGTGGGACCACCATATAAAGGGTGAGGAAAGGGGACATCGAGAATCCTACGGTGGCACCTGCATAGGCAAAACCTCCATTGTAGGGTAACAGCCCGACCACCGCCCCGACAGGCTCCTTGAGCCTGTCGAAAGCAGAGGTCTTTCCCCCTGCCCTCGGCGCTCTGACTGCAAGAATTGTAATCCGGCGGTCGGACCCCTGCCCTGGATGTCAGGCGAAGCGACGGCCTGGTTGCGGTGGTCCGCCTGACATTGGAATAAGGACCTGAGTATTTAGTTAGTTATTTGTATATTGACTTTCTTTAAATACATTATTTTAAAGTAGGTTTTAATAAATGTTTTACTTCCTTCTGAAGGTAATTGTATGATTTTCCCAATTTTCTTGTCTGGTTGTCGGTTGGCAATCTGGAAGAGCAGCTTTAGCGTTTTTGGTGTAGTAAATGTTCACATTTTGTGCTCCTTTTATAGTGTAGTTTTAACTAATTGTAAGTTTTTATTGTTTAGCATGCTCTATGCTGGTTTCTATTGGTTATTTTATTAATTTGATTTTTTAAAATCAGCTATTGCTTTTTATGGTGGAAGCGGATGAGTGTTTTTGTTTGAATATTAAACAATTGTTTTCTAGTTTTTTGGGGGATCTATGTTCATAATTTAATTTATTGTTTCATTTTTTAATATATTATTTATTGTAAGTAATTTTATTGAACATTTAGGGCTTAATTACCACTGAAATCTCACACAGTGGACCGCCTGCCACATTATGATGCGGCGGGTGGGCGCATCGGGCGGAGGGTCCGTCCGCGACGCTTCCACATCGGAAGCCATCCATAGTCCACAATGACGGCATGTGCTTGCCAAATGGAAGCTTGCGACCTCCCCTTGGGCAATTGCATCGTAATAGTGTGGTCGGAACCACCGACATAAGGCCAGGGGTTCCTTTACACAATAATAAACCCCTTAATGTGTTGAAGTGTATTATTTTTGCTTAAAGTGTTCTAAAATAATATAGTGTGGTTAGATTCTTTTAAATTGTTTTTAGAGTTTAATAAAAATGTTAGTTTCAAGCTAAATAGAGTTTTAGTGTTTTATGATATTTTACTTAATGTTTTCGGATATGAATAGTCGATAGTGACTTTTGATACTGACATTTTATATATTTATTTAAAGGTAACAATATTTTTGTTTCCGCTATTGGTGTTATTGATGTAGGAAGAATTTAATATTTTTAATGGTAATATTCTGATGATTAAGATTTGTGGTTTTGTTAATTAAGTATAAGGGAATATTTTTTGTATACAATATTTAATTTCTGATATTGTGCAAATCAATATTGTTTTCATCGATATTAGGACATTGTTCTGAAAATTTTGTCTATATTACAGGTTAACAGCAATTCTCTGAAGTAGGAAATATTACTTTTTCAAATGCATATCTCTTGAATTTGACTACTTAATAAATTAATAATTTGAAGAGGTCTTTTTAATCCCATCGGTGCTGAGGACAGCCTGGAACTGTCCTCAGCCGAGGTGCTCAAGTGCTGATGATGGCGCTCCCCCTTGACATGGCTCCATTGGGGGTGACAGCAGATGCAGTGATCTGATGATGTCCGCACGCACATGGTACGCTGATATCATCAGATGGTGTAGGGGACATGCTGGAAGCCATTTGCTTCCAGTGCATCCGGGAGAGAGGACACTTAAGCTAAGTCCTTCTCTGGGGTGGGGGCTCGCAGAACACACAAGGGGAGAGTAGAGCGTTTTTCCTTTCCCAGTGTGTCTGTCCATAGTGGATTCCTGCTCCACGATCGTGGAAACCACCAGGGCTTTTTTGTTGTTGGGGGGAGTAGCCCCTAGGGCAAGTGTTTAACTCCACAAGAGGACACATTATTAATTTATGTTTCACCCCCATAATTTTGTTTTGTATTCCCCACACCACTTCCCTGAGGGAAAAGCCATTTTTAGGAGGTGACTGACCATTTAGGCAAGGGTCGGTTCCCTTGGAATGCTATTTATTTTTATTCTGCCCCTCCCGAGCGAAGATTGGCCATTTTTAGGCTGATCTGCCTCCAAAAGGGCACAAGCCCACTAGACACCAGGGAATATGTTTGGGAGGGGAGCGAACCCTTGTTAAAAAGTCACTCCCCTTGGGGGATGATTTGATTTTGGATTCCATCCCACCCTGAGAGAGCAGATTGGCCATATTTAGGACAATCTGCCCTCTGAGGGGAGCAAACATTCACCAGACACCAGGGAATAACCTTTAGAGGGGGAGCAACCACTTAAGCAAAGATTGCTTCCTGGGGGGGGGAACGGGGGTCATATATTTACTTTTTCTATTCCCTTCCCCCTTTTTTGGCCGATCTCCCATCTGGGAGCTGAGGAAGCCCATTAAACATTGGATTTTCTATGTGTGTATCACCTTGGTCAAGAGTTGCTCTCCTTGTGAGCCATTCCACTCTCCCCCTTGAGGGCAGATTTCTTTGTTTTTGGTCTTTTTTGAGTGGATTGGGCCTGAGGGAGGAAGGGAACACTTGAATCACCTGGGAATAGGGAAGTGTATGTGGTGGGGAGATTTGCTTAAATTTTAAGGCTTGCTTCCATCTGGTGGTGTCTTTTTTGCCATGGTCATGCCTCCATCCAGGGAATATGTGTCTCTTGATGGATAGGTTATCATTTTTGGGTGCTTTTTTGTGTTATTGTAGAGCCAATTATTTTGTTTGTGTTGGTGTTGACTCCTGTTGATGGGTGGAACTTTGGCAGATCATTAGTTTGTGGAGCTGTGGATGGTAAGCAACTCATTTTGTAATCTTTTAATCTAGTGTGTATCCTTAGCTTGTTTGTAAAAAAACAATTGGACCACTGTACTAATGTTTGAATCTATAGCTTTGGGTGATTGTGACATATTGATTTGTGCACGGCACACACTGCCTTGTGCTATGTGTAAGACTTTTTTTTTTTTCTTTTTACTTTCCATTGGGACTTTTTGGCGCCTGCTTTGACTGTGCAGAGTAGGTGCAGTTGATCCTCAGTCTTGCTTTCTTTGGCAAGTGAGGGATATCGTTTGGGTATATAGCTCTTTTTGTTCTTTGTATTGATCGACTTTTCCTTCCAGATTACTATATGCCAGTAGTTGTAGTTTGTTTGTGTAAAATATGTAAACTGTTTATCAGTGTTGGATATTGTTGACTTGTTGTGTTACTTTTATTAGTAAGGATAATGGCTAACCCAGGTTTACTGCTTAGCATGTTGTTAGTTTGTTTTTTAATCTTCCTCTGCCCATGGTTCTGAGACAGACTCTGCATCCGAGGACAAAGTTAAAGATTTGGACTGTAAATTTTCAGTCCAAGAGAACTCATCCAATGATGAAGCCACTATCGGAAAGGAGGAAATGGCTCTTTTAGAGGAAGACACTAAAATGCAGCAAGTGGAATCTAATTGTAGTCTGGAGCTGAAAGGCTTCCCACTGGTAGTGCTAAACTCTGGGTTGCCCAAAACATGGTGCAGCCTTCCTTTAGTGGGATCACAGGCTGTAGTCAATACTGAAATCTTTTTACCTATACATTTCTTTTAGTTGTTTATGGACAATGTATTTTTGGATGAAATGGTTGACCAGACTTATTTGTATGCTGTACAGAAGTTGAGGGCCAACAGTAACAAACCTAAGTCCCACTCTAGATCTAGCTAGGGGACTCCCACAAATCTGAGTTGATGACCTTATGGGATTTAACTTTGTTGATGGGATTGAGAAGGAAGCCATCGCGGTCTTCATATTGGGCTACTAGTCCCTTGATGGCAACTTCTACATTTCCTGCAACCACAAGTCGTGATTGACACTTGATTCTGCTTCATATGCTGCATTTTGTTGATAATGCTTCAGCATTGCCAATGGATCATCCTAATTGTGACCATCTCTTCAAGATTAGTCTTGTCCTTGATCAATTTGTAGATCATTTTTCAGAGACCTAAGTTACAGGGAAAGAAATAGCGGTGGATGAGTCTTTGGTCCTGTTCAAGATCTGTTTGATTTTTAGACAGCGCATTCCTAGCATGAGAGCACATTATGGAATTAAGATGTGTATGCTGTATGAGAGTAGTACTGGATAGGTCTTTAATTTCAGGGATTCTTCTACTGACCCCCTGGCTGTTCATCCATTTTTGGAGTCAATGGGAAAATCACGTTGAAACTTGATAGCGGACTTTTCAACAAAGGTAACCATTTATACAAAGATAACTTTTATTCTGGTGGTCAATTGTTCAAAGTGGATGCTGTTGCATGTGGCACAATCCACTCTAACTGTAAAGGTTACCTTACAGAGCTTTTATGTAAAAATAGTTCAGAGGGGACAGTGCAGTGATTGTGTAGTGATGAACTTCTAGCAGTGATATTTTCAGACAAGAGAGATGTTCACTTGCTGACACCATTCATGATGAAAATATTTCACCTGTGACTGGGGTCAGGTTGCTGAAGTGCACAAACCTGTGTGCATTTTAGGCTACAATAAGCACATGGGTGATGTAAACAGAGTAGATAGGAGGTTGGAGCCTTACAGTGTTGTTCGTAAGTCATACATTTGGTTTTAAGAAGTTGGCTGTTCATTTGTTTCATTTGGAAACCTTCAGTGCTGAAGATTGTTCTTCAGATTCAAGAAGGCTTTTGTTCAGTTTCAGCAGTATGTAATAGGCAGTCTTGTTGTAGTTGAGCAGGCAAGTATTCCTAGAGTTGGACTGAAGGAGGATGTGGCTCCATTGAAAGATCACCAATTCTGGATTACATTACTCCTACACCCAGAAAAAAGAAATAACTTTCCCTGTAGGAGATGTAGAGTCAGTGTCCAAAAAGGCATGTGAAAGGAGAGTAATATGAATTTGCCTGAGTGTCCTTCTAATGCTAGGCTATGACTGCCCACGTTTTAAATCATACCACATGCAACTCAAATATTAGGAGCAACCCTAGGAGTAAAAGTGAACTGACTGGTCTGTATTATTTTATATTTTGTGTTCAGTTTTACAGTGGTTTGATGAGTTTAGTTACACCTGTTGTTTTTGTAGTCATCACTGGTTTTTCATCTCCTTCAAGTTGGTTTGCGTTTTCTTATTTGTTAAAATAAATGTGATGGATGTGTGTGCAGACAGGTGCTAAGCGAGGGTGTATGTGTTTTGTGCCTACAAGCCCACACCCAACATACCTTGTTTTTTGTTTTTTCCTTTTAATAAACAGCGACACTATGTTGAGTGTCCATATATCCCGCTGCGGTCTGATGAAGCAGCACTTGAAGCCTTAGGAGGTGAGCTGATACACACTCACCATGATGTTCAATAACTGGTTACACAGAGGTTTTTATTTTATTTTTTTTATATTCTAAATACAAAGGAAGGCTAACTTAGAATGTGATATGCATGAAATCACGTTGTTTTTATCACTTGTACAGATTCAAAGAGGTTGTGTACGGTGAAATACACCCACTGGACTTAATAGGACCATGTACCAATATCTCCATTTGGTTTTTTGTGCCTTTTTATTTGTACTCTAGGTTGGCTGCTTTTCTCCGGGGGAACATCCTACAGAGAGAAGTGGTATGTAGAACCACGCCACACACTGTAGATAGTTTATTTAGTCACTAGGTCCTGAGGAATCGCCAACTGATCTATTAGAGACATTTTATAGGCGAGAAACATATTGACCACTAAGGAGTAGAGCGTAATTTTTGTCAGATTAAAACAAAATAGTCGCCCTCCTTTTTACTTTTTATTCAGGTTGTGACCTCTCCAGAATAAAACTAATTATAGAGGATTCCCTTACCTGTTTTAACCCACACACCACAGCTACATCTTACAAGGCCCCTCACACCCATGGCACCTATACGGCAAGGAACAAAAGATCTCTGATAAAGAGCCCCTTTATGGATGCCCGGCGAGCATTGCAGCGCCGGCTCGACGGGGAGCAGACCCATATGATGAAGCATGACACCTAGCTTGCTGGGTGTGTGAGGGTCCTAGTTCCGAAAGGAGGTATTTCCCACCTCCCCACTACTCTGAGTACTCACCAGGGGGCCAACTTGCCACCCAGGAACAGAGAGAGAGAGAGAGAGAGTGTGTGTGTGTGTGGCAGACGTGTGATAGATGTCAGTTCTGTGGGTGTGTGAAAGATCTGGGCCCTTAAATGGTGTTTGTTGATGTGAGTAATGTAATGTGCTGGGCCCACGGCTGGCGGTGTGAATGGTTTTGTGAGTGTGATGCATGAAAGGTGTGTGAATGACCTCTAAAGCAGTTGGTGCCTTGTAGTAATTTACAACTCACGGGCAGTGAACTATTGGTTCAGTCTTCTGAACTTTCAATTATATTAACAGTGAATTTCATTTTTGTGAAATAGTTTGTTAATAAAATTTACGTTTTTACATTTTCACTCGCCCTAGTGCTAAATCCATCCATTAGGTGAGGAGTAGATGGTTGTGCAGTAATATTTGTCTTTTCGGTCTTTTCCTGCCAGGGTGTACATTGTCTCCAGGGAAAATCTACCAACTCTAGATATTTTTGTAAACTAGACACCAGAGAGAATCCAGGTTGGCTCGCATGGATCCCTCAAAGAAGTACTGGAATCTGCTGCCACCCAGAGTTCTCACATATCTCCTGAGAACAATTGTACCTCACCTATGTGGTTGGGCCTAGTGCCTGCAAAAGGGCGGGGTCCAAGACGCAATGCAACATCATCAACAAAAGGTGTAGCAGCAGTTTTTTAGACCTGGGTTTGGCGGTCACCCAAGAAAACCTAACAAATCCAATCATTTATGAAAACTAGATAGCCAGGGAATTACAGGGTGGGCTGCCTCTTGTGGACCCCACAGAGTTTTCTAACCCACAATGCCCTGCAAACCTCAAAATTTGACAAAAAATTGCGCATTTGTATAGCATTTCTTTGACACATTCTTTCACAATCAGAAGGAATCAATACAATTCCTACCACCTATTCTTTCCCTGCTTGTCCCAATAAAAATGCTGCACCACTTGTGTGGCTGGGCCAAGTGCTCGCAACAGGAATGGATCAAACTAACATCAATGTGAGTCCTCACAAAGGGACACTCATTGACCTCGGTCTGATCTTTTCCAGTCACGGGCACTAGGCCCAGCCACACCAGGGAAGTACCATTTTTATGGGAAGACTTGGAGGACTGGTAGGTGGTAGGAAAGTAGTTGCTCCCTGTAGATTCCAGAACTTTCATCACAGAAATGTGAGGAAAATGTGCTTTTTTAATCAAGGTTTGAGATTTGCAAGGGCTTCCAGGTAGAAAAACCTGGTGGGAACCACACAAGTCACCCGCAACCTGAATTCTTCTAGGTGTCTAATTTTACAAAAATGTACAGGTTGGCTAGGTTTTCCTAGGTGCCGGCTGAGCTAAGACCCAAAATCCACAGCTAGGCACATTGCAAAAAAGGGTCAGTTTTCAGTGGAAAAATGTGATGTGTCCGTCTTGCATTTTGGGCCCTTTCTTAGTGTGAGCACTATGCCTACCCACACAAGTGTGGTACCATTTTTATCAGGAGACTTAGGGGAACTCAGAATAGTCGAACAAGTATTACCAATTGTATTTCTCTGCATTTGTGCATTCCAAATGTAAGCCATTGTGTAAAAAAGAAGACATTTAGAAAAATGCACTCTAATTCACATGCTAGTATGTGTACCCACAAATTCAGAAATGTGAAAATAATCACTGCTTCTTACTCCATACCTGGTGCCCATTTTGGAAATACATAGGTTTCCTCAATACCTATTTTTCACTCTTAATATTTTACCATAAGAATTACTCTATACCCTGTACACAATAAGAAACCATTGCAAAGGGAATCAGTTATTGGTTCTGGGTACCTGGAGTTCTTGAGAAACCCACACACCCCATAAATCCCTGCAACCAGAAGTGTCTAGCAGATATAATGATGTATTGCTTTTATAAGTCGGACATCGTGACAAGACGTTACAAATGAAAACATAGTCACAAATGGATCTTTCCTACTATTTAAAAAAACAAAACAACTTCTTTCAACACTTAGGGCGCGATTACGATGCCGTAGGAAATGGCTCCGACCGACGGTCAGAGCTGTTCCTACGGCATAATTGGCTGTTTGTATTCCTTTCTGAACAGACCCATTTTGATGGGGTGGGTCGGAAAGGAATCCAAACCAGATTTCCGAATATCCTCAGATGGGCTCGGAGAGTCCATCTGCCATTCGGAAAGCCTCCAGTAATCCCTCGGGCGGCTCTTTTCTCCTGCGGGATTATGATGGCAGATTCCCACAGCTTTTCTGTATTGGCCTTTCTGACACAGAAAGGCTGTGGGAATCAGACTTTGGGGGCCCCCCATCAAGGCCCCCCATGGGTGCAAGGTCTCTGCGTGGTGACCGTGCCCCCCTGTTGATCCCTGGGATGAACTGCACCTCTGCTCTTTACAATGAGAGCATGCATTCTGGTCGGAATGCATGCTCCCATTGTAAAGAATAGGAACAGTGTTCTGTCGCATCCTATTGCTGGGTTGGGACCAACGACAGGAGTTAGTTTGTTCCCAGTTCTCAAACTATGTCGGACGGACTCAGTTCCATCCAACATCGTAATCGGGCCCTTAGTTTCTTTGGTAAAACCTTAAAGGATCTACACAAATGACCCCTATGGTAATTTTAGCACCACAAAACTTTGTTGATGCTATTTGTAGGGGGGAAAAACATACACTTTCTTCTGCAGCACTTCCCATTGTTGCCCAAAAAAACAAAATTTGGCAATATTTCAGCTAATATCTTGGTGCCCTCCAGGGGAATCCCCGAATCCTAGGTACCTTAAGAATCCCCAGGATGTTGGATGCAAATCTGGTGTGAATAGCTTATGTGGAAAAAAAGTTAAGGCCTAAGCGCAAACTATCCTAAATAGCCCAACATAGGCTTAGCACTGGAAAGGGGGGGGGAGGGGGGATGGAGAGGGGGTGTTAGGCCCAGTAGCAAAAGGATTTAAAAAAAAAATGAATAGTACGCTTATAGTCAAAAGGCATCAAGAAAGTATACTGGGGCATACCCAAATAACCCTCCCACGCCTGGGTAAGGAACATCAAATAAGAACAAAGGAACACGGCTGAGAGGGATCAATCTCGTTTATTTATACTTATACTCAAGAAACAATTAATTTTCTCGGTAACAACTTATTTCTTCTAAGAAACTATATTCATCATAATTTATCAGGGACGAATATCTCTTGGTGAACATCAGAACACTTCAACACAAAATATATACAGATTTGCACAAACATGAAGCAAAACAACACCCTCTATTTACAATTTCATTATATCATAAGAAATACAAATACACATACAATTTATGTACACAACAACTATCAAATATCAATTCCCCTAATCGTGGTTCCAAATCAATGTATACTTGTTATTTATAGTAATACATTTGGAGGAAATCCTTTTTGGCATCCGAGGTATTACTCCTCTCCTATTGTTTTATGTGTCTGCCAAACAAAAATAATTCTTGAATCAACACACTTAGTGGATTCCTCCTACGTCTAAATGTCGACGCGTTCGCGTTTCAGCCTCCAAATATTTGGCCTCTTCAGGACGGGGATAACAAACTATCTGGTTCAAGTCTGGGCGGATATTGCAGGGGCAGTACGCTAAACAAAGTCTTCTCAGCGTCTCAAAAAATTAATTAATGCCTTATTCAGGTCCGGCTGGACCTCTCACGTGGCGTAACGTAACTTCAATATCTTTTACATCTGGTCCATTGCCTCCGTATGTGAAAATCGCCATACGTCTTAATCAACAGGTTTCGGGGTCGTTATACAATTGTTCCAGACGCGTTCGCGTTTCAGCCTCCAAATATTTGGCCTCTTCAGGACGGGGATAACAAACTATCTACAAAATGATATGATAAAATGACAATGAATAAATAAATAACAACAACTATTATATGTATCAAACTGTCCCAGGTTAGCCCATGCAGTGCTCGGAAGGGTCACGCGTGAAGGGCTCAGCGGAAACACCGGCCACAACCTTACTCTCAGAAAAAACTGAAATGTGAAGTTTAATGGTTCAAACCCGACTGGGTGTGACAGCAAAAAGTTTTAAGGAAGTGGGTGAGGGAGCGATAGTATAAACTTCCTAAAAAACGCGAGACCCACCACCACTAAAGGCACTCCCAGATTAATTGGTACCTGGTTCAAGTCTGGGCGGATATTGCAGGGGCAGTACGCTAAACAAAGTCTTCTCAGCGTCTCAAAAAATTAATTAATGCCTTATTCAGGTCCGGCTGGACCTCTCACGTGGCGTAACGTAACTTCAATATCTTTTACATCTGAAGAAGAGTATACAGAAAAACGACTCGGGTTAAAAGATACACTGAGTGCGTCAGAGAACGTCGTCTAATCTCATGTAGCGTATAGGGAAGGGAAAATAGAGGTTACCTGGTCCATTGCCTCCGTATGTGAAAATCGCCATACGTCTTAATCAACAGGTTTCGGGGTCGTTATACAATTGTTCCACTCGCTCCCCTCTCACTCACCCGCTAAAGGAAACAACAAAGACAGAACTAATTTCACGGTCTACTCCAAAGTTCACTAATGTTACACCCACAAGTTCTACTAGTACCTTGGTATATAGGTACGGTGCACTCAAACGAATCGACTTATACGAGACATCTATACTCCTGACGCTATTGCACTTGTGCTCTAAAACACTGACTCGAAGCTCTTCGCGAGGTAATATTATTAAAAATCAACTATTAGCCCACCTCAGCACAAAACCAAACGGCAACGGTCATACACACTTACATGATACGGGCTCGCGTACACGCCTCTGATTCCGCCGCTTCAGTTTCACCATATGAGACCGCACGGGTAACCGCGAAGGCGGCTTGTTTATAAGCGTAAGCTTACGTAGGTGCGTCGCGGGCCGTGTGCCGAAAACACGAAAGGGAGAGAGGACTATTCTCCACCCAGGAATAAAATCGTCCCGTCTACCATCTTCCACATCACCGCGCTCATGTCAATTACATAGTTGGACGCAATAAAGTATAAATCAATGTGCATGTCCTGGCTAGGGATCTTATTAACCATGCTGGGAAAATAAAGAGACGGAACACACGTGTTCCCTCATTCGTAGCCTATTTGTAAATACACGCCTCACCGTGCTCATGGTTGTTAATACCGAAGAAATAAAAATAAATACAAATAAAGAAAGGAAAACAGTTCACACTTTGGTTGTCTGCAACCCTATAGCCCAATGGCATCAAGTGTCTCGCAGACAAAGGGAACAGTGCATGGAGGTCCCCACTCCCATTCTACCCTTAGATCATTCCAGGTCACTGCATGAGCCAGCCAGCAGGCTTACATTCTCAACATGTTTCTAGGTCAACGACACGTCAAAAGGCAGACAAGGGTTGAAGGGTCTGAACGCTCATGGTATATACCATATTTAAGTTTTTAAAAGGTTTTACATGTTTGAAGGGTTAATGGGAATCAGCAGAATCCTCAACGTTTTGTCAGGAATGGTCTTCGTCTAGCAGTTTCTGCACTCATTTTAAAAAATAAAATTTTATTTAGCATTTCTCCATGGCTTCTTACATTTTAGACAATATGGTTACATCTTGCGATACAATCATAACTACAACTTGTCCATGGATTCCATGTCTTTCCACAAGCAAATGTTTGCATAATGTGGCAGGAACAGTGTAGTGCTTTGCTGCTTCATCATCTAATGTATTTGAATGAACAGCCCACTTCCTAACTATGATCACCAAAATTGTGGGTCATATAATGAGACGTAACTTCTCCTAACCCCTACAAAAAACAAACAACTCTCTCCCCTCCCCAGTCTTTCTAGGCGTGCCTTGGTATGATGTAGCCCACTAGTTCCAACCATATCCAGGCAAACCAGGTAATATTTGCTGGGGAGTTCTCACTGTCTTGTGTCACAGGGTTCAATGCAGGGAGTCATGTTTGGTTTCCAGCACTTATGCCTCTATCTGCACTTCCTAATCTGCATCATATTCTGGATGCTTCAGTAGGGTCACCAGTGCTTCTCATGCTCTGTCTCCAGGGATCACCGGCCTCTTCTTCTTTCTCTCAGTCACACTGCCAACCTCGTATTCCAATCATTTTACAAGTTCCTGCTTTCTCCAGTCTGCCCTGGGTCCTCCCTGGGCTTTCCAGTTCCTAGAGATCTCCCTCTTGGCTAATAGGAGTGCCAGGTCTTGAAATTTACTTGTTACTGTGAATTTGGAGGTGTGGGGAATCAAATGTAAGAGATAGTATCCTTGCATTACATTCACCTCTTTCTCGGTTACCTCCGCCATTCCCATTGTCACTTTCCTCCAGAAGCTCTCTAGTTTAGGGAAGTACCAGAACATGTGCAAGAATTTGGCACCGCCCTCTTGACAGCGGGAGCATGTAGCTGCTTGTGTCCCAAAGTATCTATTTATGCAAAATGCCAA
Organism: Triturus cristatus; assembly: GCF_964204655.1. Taxonomy (NCBI): domain Eukaryota; kingdom Metazoa; phylum Chordata; class Amphibia; order Caudata; family Salamandridae; genus Triturus; species Triturus cristatus. The sequence continues at coordinate 469,165,231 of NC_140588.1, forward strand.
GGAACAACGGTGGAGGTCAGAACCTGTGAGCACAAGTGAGCCTGATTAGTGATTATTATAAATGACATGCACTCAACTCCTTATGGCTCACCGTTAAAGCCCCAAACCACAAACCACAAATTTACAATGTTCAAGAAGGAGCGTTCCATATAAGTTCAAGATTTAACAGTCCAATATTGTAGTACAGAGAAGTAGAAAAAGATCGTAGAAATGTTCACTTTAAGTTCAGGTCTTTTATTTTTAGATGGAATTTACATCATATATCCTCCAACTCCAACGAAAATAATGCGGTTACAGCCAAATAGTGTAGTTACAGCCAACGCATTTCGTCCTTCTTTAGGACATCATCAGGGCTGCAAGGTAGAAATACACAAGATCACAATTTTATCCATAATGTCATGTATCAAATCTCAAAATAACTAATATTAGGATACCCGCCTATTTAACAATCTAAACATAATTCAAGGGAGAAACTTTTACAAAGACAAATAACAATGACTCTGTACATTTTACAATGTAATCCCATATTTGTTCAAGAAATAATGATTAATCAACCGATAGCAGTGTTTGAACCCTCATATTAAAAAGTTGTTCATAGGCATTAGTAAATCAATAATTGATGCATCTACTGTATTATGAGCACCCCCTAAATCCTGTAGCCATCAAAATTCTGACGCTAGTCACCACACCCTAAGGAAACACTTCATTGTTACATGGATACAATAAAATTCAATCTTTCTCACCTATTTATTCAAATCCTCCTATCCTCTTGATTCTGATTGGATGTGCCAGCCTAACTCCAACAAAAAAATATTTTTTCCTATTATTGGATATACGCATCAACTCCCTGCAATATTAAGCGAAAAACAAAGGGGTTCAGAAAAAATAATAAATAAAAAATCCTAGGTTATATCCCCTTAACTGTTTCGCAATTACCTCACCTGAAAGCTTATATGAAGAAACTTGTTCTCTGCTACACACAATTCAATACTGAATAGCCCAATTTTTCTGTCAAAGTGTTCAGTTCTGTGTTATTCTAATTCTGCACGAAAAAATACAAGACATTGTTCTATTAAATTCCATATATATATTGCCTGTCCCGCTAGATGTCCCTTCAAAGCGCCGTTCTTCATAGCAAAGAAAATCAACATGCCTCATCTGTAAGCTTATTTGAATAAACTTGTTCTCTACTCCACTTGATTCAATACTGATTAGCCCAATTTTCTTATCAACGTGTTCGATTCTGTGCTATTCCAATTCTGCACAAAAAATATGAAGCAATATGAAACGAAACGAGAAAATTTTTGGAGCCCAATTCCTATTGCTAGTTTAAAATATCCCTCATTATCATCCCTTCTATTTCGATTAAAAAGATCAAACATACATCAACCACTTCATACCTGCTCGAATCCCTACGGCTGTATTCCAAAAAATATACTCCGACCTGCCACAAACCGGTGCGATAAATCCGTAATGCCGCCATTTGCCGCCAGGCTCCCTTTTTAAAATGAGGAATATCCAATCAAAAGCCTGTATTTCAAGCCTGTAATTATGCAAATCAAATATGTTTACCGGACAGCCTATCGAACCATCGGCAAACCCAAACAGCCAATCGGGTGCACCCTTGCTGAAAAAGATTCCCACTTCCTCTTAACGTGAATTTGTGAACCGACCAATCCACATTTCCTCATTTCAATCCTAACTTCGTGTTTCCTATCAGGTCCGCCGCCTCGTGCTTGAACGTATTCGTAACTACCTGCTATCTCTTTAATGCGTGTGAACCTTCCGGTCCATGGTCGTTCTTATCAAGTGTACGGTGTAAAACGACCCTTATTCTCATGCAATTAAGGTGGCCAAACATACTACCTCACATTAATTATTGAAATAAATAATTATATCTCGCCTAATCATTAAAAATGATTTCTTATAACCACCGGGCAACACACAGTTCAAATCGACAATACTTTATATTATTTGTATTTCGAAAACCCACATTATAACCCTGTTTTAGCAATAATTTCAAACCTAAATACCTAATGTCAATCTAATTGTTTTTAAGTTATAACGAAAGTCAACCTTACGGCCCTGTTTTTGCGATAAACTCGATCTTCAAAACCTAATATCAGTCCAAATGTTCTTATCATTTTAACAAATGTTCCTCTTACAACAATTTTATTCATAAACGTATTATTGTTATATCAAATCATTAAAATCTTACAATTGTAATTCCAAATCAATAACCTCTGGAAATGGCCTGTTTCTTTAGCTATTCCACCCAATATATAAATAATATACAAATTTTAACCCAAATATGAAGTTGAAAAATCTGAGGATTATAGCTATTTTAGCAATACCATTAATGGCATCTCCTTAATTCTGCGGTTACCAACCATTTTTCTCTATGAAATATAAATAATATCCCATATTCACTAGATGCCCTATCCCTCTAAAGATGATATGTAACTGTAATGGTTGACAGTATATATAGAAGAATCGGTATGCCCCGTCCTCCATGATTAAAGCCCAGCGGCTCATATCTAAGGAAATTACAAAGAATCAACCCCCTCATCAACCTACATTCAACTGCAGCTACGGATTCCATATTGTTCCATCATGATAATAAATATTGGAATTGCAAGTAGTTCTCACCACTTGTATCCAACTACTGCTGACATATTATACTAAAAAGTAATAAAGTTCGGTATCAGAATTCAGACCCAGGGTGGCCGATCTACATTTACTGATAAACCTAGCCTCTTCCTGTCTAATCCTTAATTCCCAGTCGCCACCTCTCGTACTAGGAATTACCCTCTGAATACCATGGAACCTGAAATTGGTTGTTGCGTGATGGTGTTCCTTCACATGTTGATATAATGGAAATGTAATATCTTTATTGATAGAACGTCTGTGCTCCTGGATCCTCAACTTCAAATGGGCTCCAGGTTTGCTCCCTCTTACACCAACCTATTTATGGGTTGGTTTGAGAGGGAGCACGCCTGGAGCTGGGGAGCTGCAGGATGGATGGATTCCATCCTGTTTTGGGCCCGGTTCATTGATGATATTCTAATGATATGGAGAGGCAGTCAAGATGAATTACTGAACTATCTTGAGTATTTAAATGATAATGATTTTAATGTTAGATTCACTATGAATCGGAACAATAAAAACATAGAATTTCTAGATGTGGAGTTATATATAGATGGTGATGCTATTAAGAGTAAACTTTATAGAAAAAGCACAGCTACTAACTCCATATTACGTGCAGACAGTGCTCATCCTTCTACAGTCAGGAGAGGAATTCCCTATGGGGAGATGATTAGATTACGAAGAAATTGTAGTTCGGACATAGACTTCAGAATTGAATTAGATAATCTTCAAAATAGATTATTAGAGAGGGGATACAGGAAAAGGGACTTGGGCAAAGCTAGAGACAGAGTTATGAAGATTAAGAGAGAATTTACCCTGGTTCAGAGAGATTGAAAACAGTATAAAGACCATCTAGCGTTTGTGACTATCTATTGCTCTCAAAAAGATCAGATAGCGAAAGCTTTAAAGAAGAACTGGAGCCTACTGAAAGGGGTTCCAGGTTTGTTAGATCAATTGGGGGATCAACCAAAATTGATTTACAGGCGGAACAGCACTGTTAAAGATTTGGTAAAGAGAAATTATATTCAACCCCTGAAAACCATGGAATCAAATTGGTTACCCCAACCACCTAAGGTTTTTTTTATCTGTGGATCATGTAATGTATGTGGATTAGGAGTGAATAAAATAAGAGAATTTAGTTACAATACTCGGAAGCATTATCATATCAAAGAGTTCATCAATTGTAATAGCAGTGGTGTAATTTATGTAATAATTTGTGATTGCAAAAAACATTTACATAGGGAGTACTAAAAAGAATTTGAAGTTGAGGATACAGGAGCACAGATGCTCTATTATCAATAAAGATATTAAATCTCCATTATATCAACACATGAAGGAACACCATCATGCAACAACCAATTTCAGGTTCCATGGTATTCGGAGGGTAATTCCTAGTACGAGAGGTGGCGACTGGGAATTAAGGATTAGACAGGAAGAGGCTAGGTGGATCAGTAAATGTAGATCCGCCACCCTGGGTCTGAATTCTGATACTGAACATGTCAGCAGTAGTTGGATACAAGTAGTGAGAACTACTTGCAATTCCAATATTTATTATCATGATGGAATCCGTAGCTGCAGTTGAATCCAGGTTGATGAGGGGTTCGATTCTTTGTAATTTCCTTAGATGTCAGCCGCTGGGCTTTAATCGTGGAGGACGGGGCATACCGATTCTTCCATATATAATGTCAACCATTACAGTTACGTATCATCTTTAGAGGGATAGGGCATCTAGTGAATATGGGATATTATTTATATTTCATAGAGAAAAACGGTTGGTAACAGCAGAATTAAGGAGATGCCATTAATGGTATTGTTAAAATAGCTATAATCCTCAGATTTTTCAACTTCATATTTGGGTTAAAATTTGTATATTATCTATATATTGGGTGGAATAACTAAAGAAACAGGCCATTTCCAGAGGTTATTGATTTGGAATTACAATTGTAAGATTTTAATGATTTGATATAACAATAATACGTTTATGAATAAAATTGTTGTAAGAGGAATATTTGTTAAAATGATAAGAACATTTGGACTGATTAGGTTTTGAAGATCGAATTTATCGCAAAAACAGGGCCGTAAGGTTGGCTTTCGTTATAACTTAAAAACAATTAGATTGACATTAGGTATTTAGGTTTGAAATTATTGCAAAAACAGGGTTATAATGTGGGTTTTCGAAATACAAATAATATAAAGTATTGTTGATTTGAACTGCGTGTTACCCGGTGGTTATAAGAAATCATGGTTAATGATTAGGCGAGAAATAATTATTTATTTCAATAATTAATGTGAGGTAGTTTGTTTGGCCACCTTAATCGCATGAGAATAAGGGTCGTTTTACAACGTGCACATGATAAGAACGACCATGGACCGGAAGGTTCACACGCATTAAAGAGATAGCAGGTAGTTACGAATACGTTCAAGCACGGGGCGGCGGACCTGATAGGAAACACGAAGTTAGGATTGAAAGCAGGAAATTTGGATTGGTCGGTTCACAAATTCACGTTAAGAGGAAGTGGGAATCTTTTTAAGCAAAGGTGCACCCGATTGGCTGTTTGGGTTTGCCGATTGTTTGATAGGCTGTCCGGTAAACATATTTGATTTACATAATTTTTGATTGGATATTCCTCATTTTAAAAAGGGAGCCTGGCGGCAAAAGGCGGCATTCCGGATTTATCGCACCGGTTTGTGGCAGGTCGGAGTATATTTGGGAATACAGCCATAGGGATTCGAGCAGGTATGAAGGGGTTGATGTATGTTTGATCTTTTGAATCGAAATAGAAGGGATGATAATGAGGGATATTTTAAACTAGCAATAGGAATTGGGCTCCAAAATTCTCGTTTCGTTTCATATTGCTTCATATTTTTTGTGCAGAATTGGAATAGCACAGAATCGAACACGTTGATAAGAAAATTGGGCTAATCAGTATTGAATCAAGTGGAGTAGAGAACAAGTTTATTCAAATAAGCTTACAGGTGAGGCATGTTGATTTTCTTTGCTATGAAGAACGGCGCTTTGGAGGTACATCTAGCGGGACAGGCAATATATATATGGAATTTAATAGAACAATGTCTTATATTTTTTCGTGCAGAATTAGACTAACACAGAACTGAACACTTTGACAGAAAAATTGGGCTATTCAGTATTGAATTGTGTGGAGCAGAGAACAAGTTTATTCATATAAGCTTACAGGTGAGGTAATTGCGAAACAGTTGAGGACACTATCAAGAGGGGATATAACCTAGGATTTTTTATTTATTATTTTTTCTGAACCCCTTTTTTTCCGCTTAATATTGCAGGGAGTGGATACGTATATCCAATAATAGGAAAAAATAGTTTTTTTGTTGGAGTTCGGCTGTCACATCCAATCAGAATTAAGAGGATAGGAGGACTTGAATAAATAGGATGTGAGAAAGATTGAATTTTACTGTATCCATGTAACAATGAAGTGTTTCCTTAGGGTGTGGTGACTAGCGTCCGAATTTTGATGGGTACAGGTTTAAGGGGTGCTCATAATACAGTAGATGCATCAATTATTGATTTACTAATGCCTATGAACAACTTTTTAATATGAGGGTTCAAATCTGCTATCATTTGATTAATCATTATTTCTTGAACAAATATGGGATTACATTGTAAAATGTACACAGTCATTTTGTTATTTGTCTTTGTAAAAGTTTCTCCCTTGAATTATGTTTAGATTGTTAAATAGGCAGGTATCTTAATATTAGTTATTTTGAGATTTTTTTTTTTTTTTTTAAACCGTTTATTACAAAGTTCAAAGAATATACAAAGATGGGCCTACAACCTTCAGGCCAGCCGCTAGCAAACAAGAGGAGCATATGATACACACAGTAGAACGCATGCTGCGGCAAAGGGAAACGTACAGGAGTTAGCAGCGTTGATGGCCACACCATCCGGACCCCACATAACGGTTTCTTTTAAACATAAATAACAACAATAAAATCAAACCACAAGGCAACCCACAATCGAAAACAGCAGCATGTGCTCCCCTAGAAGGGGGACTCTACCGATCCATAGGAGTATCAAGGGGGGGAGAAGGTCAGGACAGGGACTGGGTGGATTTCGTGCCCGGTACCGGAGAGCTAAACCGGCTAGGGGGACGGGGCAGGCGATGGATCAGGCAATAACGGCGGGGTACAGATTCCCCCGCGGTAGGTGTTCCAGGGGCCCCATACTTTCACCCATGTCCCAGGCTTACCTCTCGCTACATACACCACCTTTTCCCGAAACATGCACCAGTCCATATTTTCCTTCCAGGCCGAAACAGTCGGGGACCTCTGGGAACCCCACAGTTGAGCAATATCGCGCTTGGCCACCATATATCCCAGAGTCACCCACCACGTCTGTGGCGCCGAGTAGTCGGTTGGTTCCCACACGTTCAACAAACATCTCCTCGCTTCAGGCAGCAGCGACACACGCGTGACCACCCGCAGGACCTCATGCACACCACGCCAGAATCGCTCCACCTCTGGGCATTCCCACAAAATATGAAGAAAGGTCCCCAAAGAACCACACCCACGCTTACACAACCCGTCCACAGCATAGCCCATACGCAATAGCCTTGGCCCCGTTATGTAGACCCTATGGAGTATCTTGAGCTGGACGAAGCGAAGGCGGGCCGGTATGGCCACCTCTTTCGGGGAGGCCACCGCAGAGACCCAGTCCTCGTCGTCCAGCTCCAATCCATCGGCAACCCAAGCCTCACGAAGATTAGTCAGCAATCCCGAGCGGTCATTAATCAGTTTTTTATAGATCAATGAGATCGTGCTCTCCGGTACATGTCCATCCAGCACTCTATCCTCCAGAGGGGAGTACTCCGGGATGGAGGCGACGTCCGGGAAGGCGGAGCATAGTGCATGACGGATCTGCATATACCGAAAGTACTCCCTGTCCTGCAACTGGAATTCCGTCTGCAGCATCTCGAACGTTTTGAATCCCCCCCTCGTCCAGAGATCCCCCACCCTGCTGATGCCTATCATGTCCCACTTCTCGAAGCCCTTCGAGGTCCACAGGGAGCCCAACTGCTCAGATGCGTATAGTGGTGACGCCCGGGTCAAACGATCCTTCCACCCCATCGCTACATTAGCCGCGTGCCACACTCGTACCATGACGCGCGTGGGGCCCGTCAGACGTGCGTCGATCGAGCCGGAGTAGAGCGCTCGATTATAGTCACCACCCGGCAGTAGCATCTTGTCCATTTCAAAGGCCGGGTTTAGGGCGGGCCCGTATAGGCCGTGATTAATCGCAGCCAGCTGGGAGGCCCAATAATACCGTTTGATATCCGGGAGGGCAATCCCTCCGTCATACCACGGGAGCGTCAGCTTCGCCAGGGCGATACGCGGTCTCCCGTCCCAGAACAGGCGGCGTTGCAAACTCTCCACCTCGAGGAAGTAGCGCACCGGGACGAGGTCCATTGTATTCTGCAGCGCGTACAGGAAACGCGGCAGCGACATCATCTTAAACAATGCCGCCCGGCCGAGCGGCGAGAGCGGCAAACGCCGCCAACGCACGACATCCTCCTTCAGACGCTGGAGGGGGGAAGCAAGTTCCGATCATACCGGGCCTCCGCGTCCAGGGTAATGAAGACACCCAGGTACCTAAATCCCTGCGGGGCGATCTGGATAGGACAGCCCCGCGGAAGGATAGGAGCCTCCCCAGAGAGAACATACACGCACGATTTAGCCCAGTTGATGACAAGGCCGGAGTTACGACCAAATGAATGCAATACATCAACCAGTACTATCAGTGATTTACGTGGGGAAGCCAGGTACAGGAGAATATCGTCAGCGTATAGAGATACGCGGTCCTCATACTCGGGGGTCCAGCGGAGACCACGAATAGAAGGTTCCCACCGCAGCCACTCCGCCAGGGGCTCCAAGGCAAGCGCAAAAAGGAGCGGCGATAACGGGCAGCCCTGCCGCGTGCCCCTGCCCAACTCAAACGGAGCCGACACTCCACCGTTCACAACCACCTGCGCCAGTGGGCCAGAGTACAACAATTTAACCCAGCTAATAAACCCTGGGCCAAACCCAAATTTCGCGAGCGTCGCCCAAATATATGGCCATTCAAGTGTGTCAAACGCCATAGTGGCGTCCAAAGACGCCAAGATGGCCGGCTCCCGTATGAACGGGACACGTGCGAGCACCCCATGCAAACGCCGCAGGTTAAGCGCTGTGTTGCGATGGGGAATAAAGCCGGACTGGTCCTGGTGGACCAAGTCACACACTACGCCGACCAGCCGATTTTGGGCTCTGCATTCAATAACGAAATGGGTCGATAGGACGTGACCCGGTCCCGTGGCCTCCCCTCCTTGTGGATAACCACGATGGTAGCCAGACGCTGGTCTAGCGGGAGGGAACCCACAGAGTGGACCGCAAGGAACATAGCACGGAGATGCGGCGCCAGCGTATCCGGTCGCAGTTTATACAACTCGATGGGAAGACCATTAGGACCCATGGCCTTGCCGGAAGCGACCGAGCATATGGCGAGGGCAATTTCTTCGGAGGTTGGAGCGGCGTCCAACGACACTCTGTCCTCCTCCGAAAGGGAAGGCAGCGCGATATCTCTGAGCAGGGCATGGGAATCCTCTTCAGAGCGGGAAGACACCGGGGAATACACCCCATGGAAATAGTCCGCGAAGCAGGAGACAATTTCCTCCGGTTCAGTGACACACACACCATTCGTTTTCTCAATCAACGGGACAACTCGACTCGCTCTCTCCTTTTTGTCCAGCCACGTAATCAATTTACCAGCCTTATCACCCACATCATACCCTCTCCCCTCGAAATAATATCAAAGTGTAACAAGAGTGGAGAGTGGTCCGAAATACCCCGTGCCAAATGTCGCACCTCCCCCACCCTCCCAACGTGTGCCGCCGGAACCAGGACATAATCTAGCCGTGAGAGACTACCATGAGCCCCTGAATGGAAGGTGTACTGTAGCTGCGTGGGATGTTTTAAACGCCAACAATCCACCAGCCCCAGGGTATCCAAAAGGCCAGATAACCACGCTTGGGCCCGGGGGAGATCCCTGGGGGGGTGACGATCCACAGTTCCGGAAACTACAGCATTAAAATCCCCCCCCACCACTAGAATCCCCTCCGGAAGGCCAAGGAGGAGGCGCCCCAGGTCCGCAAAGGTGGTCGTCTGCAGCCCCGGCGGGACATATACTGACACAAAAACGACCACTCTGCCCTCCATTCTGCCCACCAAAACCGTGTAACGTCCCCTATCGTCATGGCGCACCTCATCAATCGCCAACGGGAGCGAGTTTTTAACCATAATGCCCACACCCCTTGAACCAGACGTGAAGCCCGAATGGGCCACGAGGCGGTAGCCCCGTCGATTCATAGCGCAAAAGGAATTGCCAATGAGGTGCGTCTCCTGCAGAAAAACTATATCGGGCGAAATTCGCTTCAAGTACTGCAGGACCACACCTCGCTTTATCCTGTCCCCCAGTCCATTAACATTCCAGGACAACAAACTCAGTCCTCTACCCCCCCATCATAAACAGAAGTCATCACTCGTCCCCCAGAGAGCACTGTAGAGATAACACAATGATAGGTTTGCCTTGTGGTGTAAACAAACAACAACCCACCCCAACCCACCCATCCCAACAAAACTCCCCCCTCCCTGCACCCCTGCATGAGCCCGGACAGCCCCCCCAACTTGCAGTGTGCCTGTCGCCCCTATAGAAGAAACTAGCTAGACCCCCTAGAGGAGGAAAGAGTACCCCTCCTAGACCCCACACAACCTCCATGGGAGGGGAATGTACAAAGACAGACGCTTGATCGAAAATAGCATCGTATTCGTCCAGAGTGAGGCCCAATATTGAACCCTCAGTCACGATCCAGTGGGCCATCTCCTCCCGCCACCCCCCCCCCCCGCCATCCCGATCATGATCCCCAGACAGAGTGTCCAGCCAGTCCCCAGCCGCTTCGGGACGATCAAAAAAGTGCGTGCGACCATCAACCTCCACTCGCAGCTTGGCCGGGAAGAGCATGGCGTATTTTAAGTTCAGGTCCCGAAGTCGGCGTTTGACGCCCAGGAAGCTCAGTCTCTGCTTCTGGACCGCTTGGGTGAAATCAGGGTAAAAGTTCACCTCCATATTTTCCAGCTTGACCGGCCCTTGTAGTCTGGAGGCTTGCAGGATCGCGTCTCTGTCCCGAAAGTTAAAAATCCGGGCAATGAGAGGTCGCGGAGGGGCTCCGACCTTCGGCCTTCCCCCGGGAACTCTGTGGGCCCTCTCCACGGCAAAAAATCTACTCAGTCCCCGAGGCTGGAGATGGGTAGCGATCAGGTCTTCCACAAATAGATCCGCCGCCGCTTCCTCCCGTCCCTCGGGTACCCCAATGATGCGGATGTTGTTCCTCCGGGCCCGACTCTCGGAATCCTCAAGGCGTCGATCCATAAGTGCACTCGCCTGAGTAAGCCGGCGCACCTCCGTTTGCAGTGCCGCCACCTCAGTCGTAAGGCCCGATGCGGTTTGGGCCAAAGAATCAACTCGGTCGTTGGTCTTGGAAAGATCGGCCCTCACCAGGCCGACATCCACAAGGACCGCGTCGATCTTCTGTGCCAGGGTATCAAACCGCTGGCCCACCGAGGCTTTCATCTCTGAAATGGCGCCCATGATGTCGTGGAGAGTCAGATCCGTGGGCAAGTCCGGGGCATCAGAAGGGCCCTCGGGGGACTTGTGCGGTCCGCCGGGAGATCCCCTCTGGAGGGTATAGCGGTCCATGCTGTTGGTCTGATGGACGGTGCCACGCCGGGTCGACTTGGCCTTTGACCGATCTCCATCTTGTTTCGTGGCCATCGCCACTGGTCCCACAATCGCACCAGCAACGCCGTAGAGGGCAGGCAATCAGGGCCTCGAGCTCCGGGGGGGGGCCACCCCAGATCGGCAGGGTGGGTCACAGCCGGCAGGCAGGCAGGGTCCCCCAGCGAGGCCACACCAACACAAAAGGCTCCGCGATCACCCTTGCAGAGACGGTGCGAAAGCGAAAGTGCGGGGTACGCGACTCGCCAGGCCCGGCCCGCCGTTGTTGTTCACTTTGTCACTGGGTCACCCCCCAACGCAAATCCGGGGTCCGGCGAGGAGAAGGCCGCAAACTTCAATCGGTGCTCACTCCGGCACCCGAGGTCCGATTTGAAAACGGAAAACGGGTACCACCTCAACTCAGGTTCACCAACACTGTCCCCTCAACCGAGGCAGGATGAAATCAGGATAGACGTAGGAGGTTGCGGAGGTCCTCGGGAGCCTCGCACCTACGCGGCCATCTTGGTTGCGCGCTAGGCTCCTCCTCCTCAGTTATTTTGAGATTTGATACATGACATTATGGATAAAATTGTGATCTTGTGTATTTCTACCTTGCAGCCCTGAGGATGTCCTAAAGAAGGACGAAACGTGTTGGGTGTAACTACACTATTTGGCTGTAACTACATTATTTTCGTTGGAGTTGGAGGATATATGATGATGTAAATTCCATCTAAAAATAAAAGACCTGAACTTAAAGTGAACATTTCTACGATCTTTTTCTACTTCTCTGGACTACAGTATTGGACTGTTAAATCTTGAACTTATATGAAACGCTCCTTCTTGAACATTGTATATCTATTTATGCATGCTGGGGTGAGGTATGCTCTATGCAATACATAAAAGTTTGATTAGCTGAAATCTAGCATTTCTAGTGACTCTGGTTGTCCGCTCAACCAGTATATCCCATGTTTTCTCTTTTATATCTAATCCCAAATCCTCCTCCCATTGTACCCGTAGTTGATTAAGTGCAGGCAATGTCTCATTTCTGACTGCTTTGAGTGTTCTGGAGGCAGTCACCATGTACTGGCATCCTCCTGACGTTGGTGGTTCAGAGAGGCCTTTCCCCCAACGTTTATGTATTGCCTTTGTGAAAGTGCTGCATAGTAGAAAGTTTCCCCAGGATACGTCATAACATTTGCTAAAATCATTCAATAGTAGCAGGGATCCGTCCTCATATATCATGCCAACAGTGGTCACCCCAGCCGCTGTTGATGTCTCTAGCCCTCGCCAGTCCCCCCTCCCCTGTTTGGAAGTGCCATGCAGACAGTCAATGGGATCTCTGGGGCATACAGCTTTCTGGTTTTAGATCTCTGTAAAGTCCCAACCCAGCGTTTGCATATTACTTGTACTTCATTGGTGCCGTCCCTCCCCTGTGTGGGCAGACCCAGCACTATGTAGGACAATAAGCTTAGACTTGGGATTGTGTCATCTAGCTGGTCAGTGCCCCTCACCCTACCTGCTACCCACTTTGTGAGCCATTGCAACTGAGCTGCTAGGTAATAATTAGCAGTTTCAGCACTCATGAGTGGAATGAGATGTTGTTAGGTTATTTTGCTAACCCAAAATGCAACAAAGCCAGGTGATTTTCAACTAACCCACAGCTTGTTGTACAATAAAGTGGGCTCATCAATATCTTACCAAAGTTTCTTTCAGGTCATTAAAGACCTGTGTCATTCCTTATTCACTTCCAACAGAGCACTTGTCTAACGTTTAAGTACGACCCCATATTAACCCATAGTTTTGATTGTCCCAGTACTTCATACAGATTTTAAGTGAGCAGCAAAAGTCAGGAAAGAAGCAAATAGTACCGGCCTTCAGGTGATGGAACGCTCACTTCCTTAAACAGTGAAAATCATCCTTCCTCGATGTTGTCAAAAGTGTAAAGCATACTATGCTTTTCCCAAGGAAGCTCATTGGTATCCAATCTACTATTACCCCAACTCAAAGAAGCCTCTGACCACCAATTGTACTTTGGCTGATGATTGGATGGCTCTGCAAGTGAAATTTGTTTCACACTCAATACTCAAATTACTTGAAAGTACCTAGAAGAGATGAGTTTTCACTTCTATAATTAAGGGCAATTAACTGGATGCACAAGTTTTTAGGTATCCTTCTGTTTCATGTGAGCTAACACACTGGCTGAAAAAAGGAAAGCTGGAAAAAGGGGAACATTTCTCTCAAGTTCACTTTGAAAATAACTCACTGTTGTGTAGGAGCAGGTAGTTCAAATGCACTGAGGGAATGGGTTGCCCTTTGTACCAATGCAGAGGCAAGTACATGGGCATTAGAAATTGCTTTAAACAAGTAATATTATAGGAAAGGAAAAATGTTCAGTGGTTATGGCACAAGTAATATGTACATACAAGTACACAGGTCATGGGGGTCAGGAGTTATTGAATGCAAATAAATTACTTTCCAACAGTTGGGGGCAAGGTGGATTAAAAAAAAAAAAAAAGAAATAAAAACCTACCATGAGGTTAAGCCTCCAGGAGTCTGATGAATCATGGAATGACGAATGGCTTTACCATGCATGCCTGAACAAAATGGTCTGAACAATGAACCTACTTGAACTACTAAGGTCTTAACTACGCCACATCACTACCGCACACACACATAAGGATACATGAAAACTTTCACTGCCATGCAAACCATTACCAAGCAATCAAAATATTTTAAGAAGTAATGAATAGTAAGAACTTTATTTCGTTCCTGAAAAGTAAGAAAAGTAAGCCAGTGCAGTAATGTTACTCAAATCACATTTTAGCTATGAACATTAGTAAAAAAGCATATTACACTACATTTATCATTTAAACTTATTTCAAACTGTCCTGTTGCTACAATAGATCCTCCTTTATTTTAACACCACGTGTACAGCTTACCCAAAGGTAAAATGGCCATTGTTCTATGTGAGGGAATCGAGTAAAAGTTATTTTTCACCAGAAGAAATAAAAACACATACTGACAGAATTGAACGCTAAACACGTTTGTTTGAATTATGGTTTACAAGTGAAAAAACGTAAAAAACTAGAAGACCACCATTTTGTGGGCCGTAGTACACTGAGTCCTCTTGTGACCACATGCTTTTGCAGGTCTTTGAGAGAATCACCAGTTTGCTGTGGAGATACTGGCATCTATCAGTCGAAGTATGTACAATGTTAACACAAAGTACATTAAAACATTACTGGACACATTCGATAAACATATCTTACTTTTTCTTTTCCTCAATTCTTAGATTTCTAACAGGTTATCCATATAACTTATTTACGGTGGACTAACTGGAAATCTATTAATGTAAGTAAACATATTACACATTTTAACAATCTCTTAATTAAAAATTGACCAGGGAGGGGAGGAGCCTAGCGCGCAACCAAGATGGCCGCGTAGGTGCGAGGCTCCCGAGGACCTCCGCGACCTCCTGAATTAATCCTGGTGATATCCTGTCCTTGTTGAGGGGACTGTGTCGGTGAACCCGAGCTGAGGCGCTACCCGTTTTTTGGGCTCGAATCGGACCCCGAACACCGGTGGGAGCATCGATTGAAGGTTGCGGCCTTCTCCTCGCCGGCCCCCCGGATTGGAGTAGTGGGACGATCCGGGGACGAAGTGAATAACAGCGGCGAGCGGGGCTGGGCGACTCGCGTACCCCGCACTTTCACTTTCGCTTTTGCGCCCTCCTTGCCTCAGGCGGGGTCGGGCTGCGGAGCGGGGTGCGGTGGTGTTGCCTTGTCCAGGTGCCCGGCTGACCCGCCGGCGGTGGGTTGACCCGCGGCCCGGTGGTCGCCCCCGCCCCCCCCCTGACACCCGTGATTTGGTGTGGCGGCCCGTTTGGAGATCTTGGCACGACGGTGGAAGGGCCAGCATGTCCACCAAACAAGATGGCGACCGGGCGAAGATGAAGACAACCCGCCGTGGCACGGCGCACCAGGCCAATAGTATGGATCGCTATACGCTCCAGAAGGGTTCTCCGGAGACATCGCGGTCATCCCTGCTGGGCCCGACGGAGGCGCCTGCCCAACCGGTGGATCTGACCCTCCGGGACGTCATGGGCGCCATCGCAGAGATGAAGGCCTCAGTGGACCAGCGTTTCGATACCTTGGCGCAAAAAATTGACTCGGTCCTGGTGGATGTGGGCCTTGTGAGGGCAGACTTGTCAAAAACGAACGACCGAGTTGACTCCCTGGCCCACACCACAACGAGCCTCACTACGGACGTGGTGGCCCTCCAGAAGGAGGTGCGCCGGCTTGGCCAGGCGAGCGCCCTGATGGACCGGCGACTGGAGGATTCCGAGGGTCGGGCCCGGAGGAACAATGTTCGCATTATTGGTGTGCCGGAGGGCCGAGAGGCGGAGGCGGCAGATCTCTTCGTGGAAGAACTGATCCTGACCCATCTCCAGCCCCGGGGGCTGAGTAAGCTTTTTGCGGTGGAGCGTGCCCACCGGGTCCCTGGGGGCCGCCCTAAGACCGGTGCACCGCCGCGGCCTATTATTGCCCGGATTTTTAATTTCCGGGACAGAGACGCCATCCTCCAGACCTCCAGGCAACAGGGACCGGTCAGGCTGGACAACATGGATGTACACTTCTACCCAGACTTTACTCCGGCGGTCCAGAAGCAGCGACAGAGCTTTCTTGGTATTAAACGTCGCCTAAGGGACCTAAACCTCAAGTACTCAATGCTCTTTCCGGCTAAGCTGAGGGTGGAGGTGGATGGCCGTACGCACTTCTTCGACCGGCCCGAGGTGGCTGGGGACTGGTTAGATACTTTGCCTGGAGATCGGGGTGGGGGGGGCGCGGCTGGCGGGGAGGGCCCGCCGGATCAGAATTGAGGGGTGACTGTATAGGCCTTGCTCTGGATATTGTTCCTTTACCATATATTGCTTTCGTATGTTCCCCTCCCAGGGAGGTCGGGTGGGGTCTGCTGGGGGCTTCCCTCCTCCTCGGGGGGACTAGTTAGTACTTAGCTATGGGGCGACAGGCACACTGCACGTTGGGGGGGCTGTCTGGGCTCATGCAGGGGTGCAGGGAGGGGGGAGTTCTGTTGGGACCGGGGGGTGGGGGGGGTGTGTTGTTTGTTAGCACCGCAAGGCAAACCCGCAACTGTTTTGTTGTTTTTAAGATGCTCGGTGGGGGGCGACCGATTGTTTTGACGTATGATGGGGGGTAGGGATTTGATTGTGTTGTCATGGAATGTTAACGGCCTGGGGGATAGGATTAAGCGTGGTGTGGTCCTGCAGTATTTAAAACGTATTTCTCCAGATGTTGTCTTCCTGCAGGAGACACACCTTATAGGTAACACCTTTCATGCAATGAATCGGCGGGGATATCGTTTGGCGGCCCATTCCGGCTTCACTTCGGGCTCGCGGGGGGTGGGTATTATGGTCAAGAACTCGCTCCCGTTGGAGATTGACGAGGTGCGCCATGATGAGAGGGGACGTTACACTGTTCTGGTGGGACGAGTGGAGGGTAGAGTGTTTATCTTTATATCAGTGTACGTCCCGCCTGGGTTACAAGCCACTACATTTGCGGACCTGGGGCGCCTCCTTCTGGACCTTCCGGGTGGCCTGTTGGTGGTTGGAGGGGACTTTAACGCGGTTGCCTCTGGGTCTATGGATCGCCATCCCCCTAGGGACCTCCCCCGGGCACAGGCGTGGCTGCCCGGCCTTTTAGACACGCTGGGCCTGGTGGATTGCTGGCGCTTAAAGCATCCCGTATTGCAACAGTACACCTTCCACTCGGGGGCCCATGGTAGCCTCTCGCGGCTTGATTACATCCTTGTCCCGGCGGCCCAGGCAGGGAGGGTGGGGGAGGTGCGCCATTTGGCACGGGGTATCTCAGACCACTCCCCATTGTTGTTGCATTTCGATGTCTTCCCGAGGGGGGATGGCAGAGTGGCCCCGATCAATGCATGGTATTTGCGCGACCCCACCATTCGTGCCGACTTGATCAAATCCTTACAGCGCTATTTCGATGAGAATGTGGGGTCGGTCCCGTCTGCCATCTCCCTGTGGGAGGCTTTCAAGGTGGTTCTTAGAGGGGAGGCCCTCTCCTTTATTTCCAATGCCCGGCGGCGCGAGCGGGAGGAGGTGACCCGGGTTGAGGCCGAGATTGCAGAACTGGAGGGTGACCTGGGGAGCGGGGTAACAGACGCCAAGTTGCATGTTTTGCACTTAAAGCAGGCGGCCTATCGGGCCCTCGTCACGGAGGCGGCCAGGGGCCTCAGTAGAGAGCAGCAGGGGCGATTGTATGATGTGGGTGACAAGGCTGGCAAATTGATTGCGTGGTTGGACAAGAGGGAAAGAGCGAGCCGCGTGGTGCCTTTGATTGAGAGCGTGGATGGTGTGTGCGTCACTGAGCCGGAAGCCATTGTCTCCTGCTTCGCGGATTATTTCCGCGAAGTCTACTCCCCGGTTTCTCCCTGCTCGGAGGAAGATTCCCATGCCTTGCTTCGGGACATCGCACTGCCCTCCCTTACGGTGGAGGACAGGGATTCGCTGGATGCCCCGCCCACCTCGGACGAAATTGCCTCGGCTATTCGCTCGGTTGCATCCGGCAAGGCCATGGGCCCCAATGGTATTCCCATTGAGCTATACAAGCTACGCCCGGATGTGTTGGCGCCCCACCTGCGCGCGATGTTCCTTGCGGCCCACTCGCAGGGCTCCCTCCCGCCGGACCAGCGTCTGGCTACAATTGTGGTGATCCATAAGGAGGGGAAGCCCCGTGAGCGGGTCACATCCTATAGGCCGATTTCGCTTCTGAACGCGGAGCCCAAAATCCTCGCCAAGGTGTTGGCCAACCGGTTGGTTGGCGTGGTGGGCGATTTGGTCCACCAAGACCAATCGGGCTTTATACCACACCGCAACACGGCGCTTAATCTGCGGCGCTTGCACGGGGTGCTCGCGCGTGTCCCATTTGTGCGGGAGCCGGCCATCTTGGCGTCCTTGGACGCCACCATGGCGTTTGATACGCTCGAATGGCCATATATTTGGGCGATGCTGGCGAAGTTTGGGTTCGGCCCGGGTTTCGTCAGCTGGGTCAAATTGCTATATTCGGGCCCGTTGGCGCAGGTGGTGGTGAATGGGCGAGTATCTGCCCCATTCGCGCTGGGGCGGGGCACGCGACAGGGTTGTCCCCTGTCGCCTCTCCTGTTCGCCCTGGCCATGGAGCCCCTGGCGGAGTGGTTGCGGTGGCACCCTTCTATCCGTGGTCTCCGCTGGACCCCCGAGCATGAGGACCGTGTGTCCCTCTATGCTGACGATATCCTTTTGTATCTCGCCTCCCCGCGCAAGTCACTGATCGTCCTGGTTGATGTTTTGCGCTCCTTCGGTCGCAACTCAGGCCTGGTCATCAACTGGGCGAAATCCTGTGTCTATGTGCTCTCCGGGGAGGCCCCGGTCTTGCCACGGGATTGTCCGATCCAGATTGCCTCCCAGGGTTTCCGGTACCTGGGTATATATATCACTCTTGACCCGGAGGCCCGCTATGAGCGGAACTTGCTGCCCCCCCTCCAGCGTCTGAGGGAGGACGTGGTGCGCTGGCGGCGTCTGCCGCTCTCGCCGCTCGGCCGAGCGGCCTTATTTAAAATGATGTCCCTGCCGCGCTTCCTCTACGCCCTCCAGAATACCATGGACCTGGTCCCGGCACGCTACTTTCGCGAGGTGGAGGGCCTCCAGCGGCGCCTGTTCTGGGACGGGAGGCCGCGTATTGCTCTGGCTAAATTGACGCTCCCGTGGTACGATGGAGGGGTCGCCCTCCCGGACATCAAACGGTACTACTGGGCCTCCCAACTAGCTGCAATTAATCATGGCCTTTACGGGCCCGCCTTGAACCCGGCATTTGAGATGGACAGGACGCTTCTGCCCGGTGGCGATTATAATCGAGCGCTCTACTCTGGCGCGCCCGACTCCCGTTTGACGGGACCGACGCGTGTCATGGTGCGTGTCTGGCACGCGGCTAATGCAGCTATGGGGTGGAAGGACCGTTTGACCCGAGCGTCTCCGCTGTATGCATCTGAGAGGTTGGGCTCCCTGTGGACGTCGAAGGGCTTCGAGAAGTGGGACACGATCGGAATCAGCACGGTGGGAGATCTCTGGACGAGGGGGGGATTCAAAACTTTTGAGACGCTGCAGGCGGAGTTTCAGCTGCAGGGCAGTGAGTACTTTCGGTACCTACAGGTCCGCCATGCGCTGGGCTCCGTCTTCCCGGATGTTGCATCCATTCCGGAGTCTTCCTCCCTGGAGGACAGAGTGCTAGATGGCCATGTCCCGGACAGCACGATCTCCCTCATATACAAAAAATTGATTAACGATAGATCGTGTCTGCTGACTAGTCTCCGCGAGGCTTGGGTTGCCGACGGGCTGGAGCTGGACGACGAGGATTGGATCTCCGCGGTGGCCTCACCGAAAGAGGTGGCCATCCCGGCTCGCCTTCGTTTCGTCCAGCTCAAGATCCTTCACCGGGTCTACGTGACGGGGCCAAGGCTTTTACGTATGGGTTTTGCCGGTGATGGAATGTGTAAGCGTGGCTGTGGTGCGTTGGCGACTTTCATGCATATACTGTGGGAGTGCCCGAGGGTGGAGCGATTCTGGCGTGGTGTGCATGAGGTTCTACGAATGGTTACGCGTGTCGCGCTGCTGCCTGAAGCGAGGAGATGCTTGCTGAATGTCTGGGAACCAAATGACTACTCGGTCCCGCAGGCGCGGTGGGTGACTCTGGGATACATGATAGCCAAGCGTGATATTGCCCAATTGTGGGGATCCCAGAGGCCCCCTGCGGTGTCGGCCTGGAAAGAGCATATGGATTGGTGTATGTTTCGTGAAAAGGTGGTGTATGTGGCGAGGGGTAAGCCTGGGGCGTGGATGAAACTCTGGGGCCCCTGGAACGCCTACCGCGGGGGTATTTGTGAGCCGCCGCTGCTACCGGCGGCCTCGCCGGCTCCGTCTCCCTAGATGGCGCCCCTCCCTTGGCCGCGGGCGCGCGGTCCCCCAGTCCCTGATCTACTCCCGTCCCCCTCTTCAGAATTTTGCTGCTGGTTTGGATCCCCCACTTATGGAGCACGTGTTGTCACTTTGGATCGAGGGTTGCCTTGCGGTTGTGGTTTGTTTACGTTGTTTTGCGTTAAGAAAATGGAACCGTACTGTGGGCATGGAGCTGTGAGGCCTGCACCATTGATCACTCCTGTCTTCCTACTGTGCACCGCTGAGAAAGCTTTTTGCTGTATGTATGTAATATGCTTTTGATGCTCTAGCGGCCGGCCGTGTGGTTGTAGGCCCATACCTGTAACTTCTATAAACTGCAATAAACGGTTTCAAAAAAAAAAAAAAAAAAAAAAAAAATTGACCAGGATTTTTTAACCATTTTTTTCATGAACAATATATTTATTTATTTTTAAAGTCTATGTTGGAAAATATACATTTTGCTGATGAGGCCCAGCGGAGTGAAAACGCTGCCTCACTCGGCCAGTGTCACGGCCGCCATCTTGCTCCCCGGAGTTTTCACTCCGCTGGGCCTCATCAACAACCCGACGGTTCTTATCCTTATTGAGGAATCTACTATGCTGGGGAGATCGGGAGGATTGAAATTCTACCTAAAATTCATCGAAATTCAAAATTGGACGGAGGAACAAAAGGAAAAAATACATTACATATGGCACTTGTATCCCGCCTGGATATTCTGTGGTAAATATTTCGTTACCGGTACTATTTTTTATGCGGTAAAGTCTATTAAGAATAACTCAGTAAAATGAGAGGCAGAATCCGTGGTATTAGAGGTTTAAAAAGGCTTTATTCCTATACAAAGGAACACAATTCGAATTGTTGGCGTTCTATTCCATCACCACGAAAGTTCAGGAAGGAAGGGCATATATTATTGACAGGTAATCATTTTTATAGAAAAGGCATTACAGTAAAACAGATGCAGTAGGCGTATCAACTGATAAGAAAAATAAAATATGCATGCGTAACTAGAATAGGCGTAACTAGACAACGTCATCATACATGATGTCATAAGTGGGTGGATCCATAAGAGAATCCTGCAATGTCAGCAGAAATATTTGGCAGAGATGCGTGCGCAGCCGCATGACGTGTGATTGACGTGCAACTAGAGGGAAAAAGGGACTTGACATTTAGCTCTACATGTGGAGACAAAAGTCTGGGGTTATGTCAACCTAATCCCAAATCATATCTAATATCCTATGTTTAAAGAACTGTGTTATCCAAAAAGAGAGGTCTCTTAGGATAGAATCTTATTCTATACTGACTATACTGGCTAGTGCGTGTACAAGCGTCTAAGTGTCTACACTAGATGCGAGGGGGTAGGAATATTCCATGGTAACAGGGCTATGAATTACTTGCATGAGGACAGCGAGGCCTGGCCCTTTGCACGGTAGCTGGAGGAATGTTTACCTAAACTACTAGACAGGAATGCATCGGATGAGGGGCGGAGGAGATAATCTTGAAGGTGAAATACAGTTCTTGGCAGGCGACGGGCTGGATCAGGCACCGTTAGCCGCGCAGGGAGTGAGACAAAGTTCATGGTCACAGATGCAGGCTCAGACTGGAGCTTTCAGAGGCAGAAGGCAGGAAAAGGCTTGATGACAGAATTCGGGCCTACTCGCCTGAATCTGTAAAATGTGAAAAGTGAACCACATAAAGTCGGTGGCCTTTCATACTTAGGAAAGGAATATCTGACCCATTCATGGTGGATCTGAAAGAGGACATGTTGACGGTGGACGCACATATATTTGCGTCTTCAAAACTGGAGCAAGAGGGAACATACATGTACGTATAGCATGTACATGGAGCCGTTGGGGTCTACGATAGGGGACATAACTGATCACAAAATTCATATTTCCTCATTCCCTCCTTGTCCCCTTCGGACCCTTAGGAGATATCGATCTTCATCAATCCATCGATCTGTTCATATAACATCATTTGTTCTTCTTTCTTCTTCCGGGATCTCGAACGAAAACTTGGATGTGGGATACACGAGGTGGCACACAGACCACAAATCGCTGGCCCACATTGTAGACATAAGCAGCAACTGAATAGTATGAGAAAGCCAATACCTAGGAAGGAGAGCATTCTCCATCCCCAGGCTGACAACACGCCCCAGAACCAACCGGACCAAGTCCAGGTGCCTGGACTCTGGTGTATCTGGCTTACAATCTTATGAAGGCGGGTTATGGCTTTATATACTGACGGCGAATTTTCTGGTATGAAAATGCAGCAACTTGATCCGATGACCCTACAAGCTCCGCCCCTATCGGCCAGGATGACGTCAAGGACAAGACGATTTTGAAGCACAACAATCCGCATAGCAGACTGCTCTTCTGTTAAATTGCCTAAGGCGGAAATAGTTTCGTTCACTACTGCTTCAAGGGTTCTGGTTAATCTACGTATCAGCTTACTATTAGTGACTGTACCTATATAGGGAAAGAAACCTTTATTGAAATCTGTGTATTTTTCCCATGCTGTTTCAGTGTAATCAACAATTGGGAGATCTCTCTGCTGTCTATTGTGTACTAAATGAGTATTTCTGTGATAATCAGGAGGAGCTAGGAAAACAGGTGGTAGGAGGAATGCTATGTAACAGGTACCATCCCAATCTAAAGGTAGGCGTATATATGCGGTCTGGCCACATATAAAGTAGGAATGACGAGAAGCTCTAAATGTAGACTTGCCTTGATCACTGAATTTTATTACAGTGGTGCATTTACTATGGCCCATGTGTATGGAACCATTCTTTCTTATACATAGTTCCCCTTTTACTGGGAATACGGACATGGCGGGCAAGATTGGTGTAGCTTCAGATTCAACGTTCAGGATCATGAGGTTAAGTGTAAAATTACCTAATCCATATACTTCATTTTCTAGATCAGTTCCTGTTCTTTTGGGAAGTCCCTCCTTGTTACGGTAGCAGACTTTAAGCAAAACTAAGTTCAGGTTTCCCCATACCCAGTTGTCTTGATAAACTGCGGGATTCGAATCTAGGGAATTAATCAAACTAAACCATGCTCCACAGGAGCCATTGTGTGTGAACGGATAGGGAAAGAGGGGCAAAACTCCCTTATAGTTCTGATAGGGAGGGAGTCGGCCACATATCCAACAATTTGTGGCATTGCTGGTTTGATGAGAATGATGTAGCATACTAATGAAAGTGTTATTGCGCAGCGCAAATCTATAAGACAATTCATGTGGAGGTAATTCACTAAAAGAATGTTCTGCAGTTATATTATAAGTACGTTTAGGAATAGGGTAATACATGTGCAATAGGATGCTGACAATGATGATCAAAAGACTTAGAAAAAACAAAATTAATAATGTTACTGTACAATGACTACGAAATGATTTACAATACGCATGCTTTTTGAGCAGCATTTGATTATTTCTTTCTCTATTCCGGTCCAGAGGATACATGTCAGAGACAAATTCAACCGATTCACCTTGGAGAGGACTTAAACAATCAAATTGTCTGACTTACTGGACCTCAATTTTAGTTTATACAGTTCTTGTTTCGTTAATTCAGCCAAGGGAAGCTTTGAGTCTGTTTGTGAGGGAATACAGGGTTGAGTCTCTACGCTGGATGGTAGTCCATAAAATTTCTTGATATGACTCGAGTGCAACCACCCTTTTCTTCCCTCGATTTTCACAGCTGTCCTTGTGGTAAGTAGAACTAACTTCGGTGACTTCCACCTAGGATCCAGTTGGGTCTTCCGGTCAAAATTCCTGACCAAAACCAGATCCCCAGGAACCACGTCATGGGGTTTCACCTCAGTATTGTCGGGAAAAGCTGCGGATACCTGTGAACGACAAGATTGTAGTGCAGACATCAAGGAAGCCAGGTAATCTGTCAGCATATTACAGTCAACGTCAGTTATTTTACGAGGTATAGGCGTCCCCCACATATTTGGTGGTCTACCGAAGATCACCTCATACGGGGATAGCCCTGTTCGAGAATGTGCTACCATTCTCATGTAAAAGAGCGCAACTGGTAAGGCTACTATCCAATCGACTCCTTTCTCTCTACATATTTTGGACAATCTAATTTTCAGGGTTTGATTATGGCGTTCCACGAGACCTGCCGCCTCGGGATGTCGGACACAGTGAAATTTCCATTGGTATCCTAATAGAAGGGAAACGTGTTTCATTAATTCGGATGAGAACGGCTGGCCGTTATCTGAGTAGACAACACGTGGTAAACCGTACCGTGGGAAGAATTCTCGAACTAACTGTTTGGCAGTAGTCGGGGCAGTGTAATCTGAAACCGGGTATGCTTCTGTCCAACGGGAAAGAGCACAGACAACTACGAGAACATATTTGAATCCTCGACATCGTTCCATCTGGATATAATCCATCTGGAGGACTTCAAAAGCATGATCGGGAGTTTGAATTCCACCCTGTTCTACGGGGATGCTTTTACTTGGATTGAACTGACAACATATCATACAGGTACGAACTTTTTGTTTCGCTGCGGCTCGCAAGTGTTTGTTGAACCAAATGTGTTGAATGCTGTCTAGCATAGCTTTTTCTCCTAGGTGCGCTGGACTATGTATAGTGTTAATGATGACTTGGACCATTGAGTCGGGAAGAAACCATATAGATTTTTCCTTCGTCATCCATCCTTGATCTGTTTGGATCCCTCCTAATTCAGTCCATTTCTTTATTTCTTCCGGTGTAGCATGTGTCTGTATGTCAATTACATCAAGGGCGGGATCCTTAACTGTCATGCAATGTGTTGGTGTCAGGACTATTGTCTTTGTCATGTCAGTTGTGTGAGTCTGATTCTGAGCAGTCTGTTTAGCTGTTCTGTCAGCTAGGTCATTACCCTGAGAAATAATATCGGTAACTTTTGTGTGAGCTTTGCATTTCATAATCGATATTGCAGTAGGTAGATGAATCGCGTCTAATAGGGCTTGAATGAGGGGTCCGTGTTGGATGTGGGCACCGTGAGAAGTTAAATAACCTCTCTCTCGCCACAGTACGCCGAAGTCATGGACGACTCCGAATGCATAACGTGAATCTGTGTATATGTTGACTTTTTTATTTGTGGCTTGAATACAGGCTTGTGTCAGAGCGATGAGCTCTGCTGCTTGAGCTGACAAAGTGTTAATACAATTTGTTTCAATGACTTCAGTGTCTGTTGTGACTGCGTAAGCGGCCACTAACTCTCCTGTACTTGTTCTCATACATGACCCATCTACATATAATGTCAAGTCTGGATCTGTCAAAGGGATATCTGTCAAGTCTTGTCTGGGTTTCGTCGTGATAGTAATGACTTCGACACAATCATGTGCCAATGGATCTGTTCCGCCTACTGGTAACAGTGTGGCAGGATTTAACGTATTACAACGTCTGATTTCTATGTGTGGCTGAAACAATGTTAATTCGTAACCGGTGAGTCTCGCTATAGTCAAGTGTTGTGTTTGTGTGCGGTTCAAGAGAACCTCTACTGCATGTGGTACTTGTACTGTCAATTGATGTCCTAACACTATGGCATCGCTTTGTCTGATTGCTAAAGCTGTTGCTGCCACTGATTTCAGGCACGCTGGAAGTGCCTGAGCTACTGGATCTAATGTACTAGAGAAATAAGCACATGGTTTGTGTGATCCTGCTTGTTCCTGAGTGAGTACTGACAAAGCAGTACCTTCGCGTTCTGTAACAAAGAGTGTAAACTGTTTACTGTAACATGGTGTTGCTAGGACAGGTGCTTGACATAAAGCTTTCTTTAAGCTTTCAAAGGCATGTGTATGTTCTGGAGTCCAAGGGAGGACAGTCGATGTGGCTGCCTCCTGTGTTGTCAACTGGATGAGTGGTTTTGCTAGAAATGCATATTGAGGGATCCACTGCCTACAGTATGAAGTGAGGCCTATAAAAGCCCGCACCTCCTTTTGTGTCTTGGGTGGTGGCATGTTAGCAATTAACTGGATGCGATCGGGTGTAAGCTGCCTTCCCTCCTTGGACAGCGAGTGCCCAAGATAAACAACTCGCTGGACACAGAATTGCAGCTTGGAAGGGGACACCTTGTGCCCTTTGTCGGCCAGAAATTTTAAAACCGTCAATGACGCTTTTACACATTCAGGTTCGCTTCGGGCGGTGATCAGCAGATCATCGACATATTGAAGCAAGGCAGTGTTAACTGGCATGTGGATACTGTCAAGTTCTCGTTTCAGTGCTTGACTATAGATGCTGGGGCTTTCTGTAAATCCTTGAGGTGCGCGTGTGAATTTAAAACTTCGTCCATTTAAACTAAAACCGAAAAGATATTGACTTTCCGGATCAATTGGGACACTAAAGAAAGCATTCTTGAGATCAATTACAGTGAAAAACGTTGCTTCTGAGTCAATAGCTGTGAGTAATGAGGAGATATCTGGGACCACAGGGTATTGTGGTACAATGCATTTATTTAATTCGCGCAGATCAATAACCAATCGATATACTGGTGGTGCTTTTGGATCCGTTCTTTTAAGAATCGGAATTATCGGGGAATTACATACATTGGAGTCAGTTTCGACAACCACTCCTTGGGCAATAAGCTCGTCAATGATTTGCAGTAAAGCCGTTACAGCATCTGGTGGTAACTTGTATTGTCGCATTCGTGGTAGTACCACTCCTGTTTTTAGTGTGACTCGATATGGTGTAATGTTCATGCAACCAACATCAGTGGGGCCTTGTGCCCATAAATGTGTAGGTAAATTCTGCAGTCGGTGATCCATGTCTCTGGATACGTAGTGACCTTTAAAGTCACGTAAAAATAGTCGTACTCCTTCCGGAGAGCAACATATTATGGCTCCTAGAGCTTTCAATGTTTTTATACCTAACAAGTTTTCTGGACATGATTTGGTAAGCAATAAATCTGTAGTACGTGTTAATGGACCGACTGTAAGTGGAAGAGGTTGTGTTACATCATTAATTATAGGTTTTCCTGAGAATCCAAGGGAAATATTTTGCGAGCCTGAGAGGGGTGCCCCTGGAACTTCACTGCGTCTTATAGTTGTTCTGCTTGCCCCTGTATCAAGTAAAAACTTTCCGTCTTCCCCTAATAGTTCACTATGTACATAAGGTCCCTCTTGGTCTACAGGAACCTCTATAAGGGGTAAGCCAACTTCCCTCTCTAGGCTATCTCATGAGTATCGCTGATAATCGGGATAATCTGTTTGCGCATACTGATACATTTGTTGTGTTGTTGCTTGTGTTGCAGCAACAGGCTGCGCTTGTGGTGGTGCTACGATCTGTTGTGGAGCTGCCTGTTGCGGACCTAATTGTTGCGGAGCTAACCTATGTTGCGCCTGCTGAGGCATTAGTTGTTGATTCTGATCCTGTCTAGGTGGACGTGGTCTCTCATGTGTTCTACCTGTGGCAATGTTATGTTTCAGGACTGGACAATCGTGTATATAATGACCTGGTTGTTTACAGTAGTTGCATGTCCCTTTCGCAGGACTTGCGGAATCACCCTTTTGGTGACTATCGGCTGGAACTGATTGTGCAACAAGCATTTTCATTTTCGTATCTTTCATACGTCTTTGTTCATGTTCTTGTTCTTCTCTAATTCTATTGTGGTGATATTGTAACATCTGTAGCATCTGTGATGGGGTATTACCTTGCCAGGTACTTTCGAATTTCAATACTCTATTCTTGACTTGTAGCAGAGAATTTTCAACTAATTTTGTCACAAACAGATGTGGATATGACTCACTACTGGCTTTTATACCACTATTTATACTAAAACATTTTTCAAATCGGGAATAGAAATCACTAGTGTCTTCATCTGGTTTTTGTTTACAGGCTGAGATTGCACCCCAGTCTTCCTTTTTCGTAGTTAATAAACGTGGCAGTACCTGTATTAGTAGTCCTGCTAGTGCTGTAGTCTTTTCCCCAAGCCCTGCTCCAGCAGCTCGGGCCTTTTCTTCGTTTTCTAATGCTGTCCAATCTATCTTTTGGTCTCCCACCTCCCATTCTTTTTCTTTGAGTTTCTCATAAACACCGGCGGGTAATAGGACCTTTAATATTTTCATAATATCGGGGTAGGTATACTCTCCCATGAGTAACATGTCTTTTATTTCACGGTGGAAACCTGCTGGGTCCTTGTCATGGCTGGGTACTACTTTCTTCATTTCTAATAATTCTAGTTTAGTTATAGGCGTGTACACAAACACGCGTGTAAAATTATCACCAGCACCTCTAATTGGGTGTACTTCGCGTAACGGATTCTGTCTATCTATGTGATACATTTTTCTTCCCATGATGGGAACTGGAACGTGTTCTGGGCATACGAAATTTAAATATTGATTTCGAGATTCTAGAATTTCCTTAATCAAATCAGTACCTGACCCTCTCCATATATTCGTGAGTAGTTCTGTCAATATGTCAGGTAAGGGTCCTGGATCGGAGTGTTGGTTTTTATATAATATAAGGAGGTGTTGAATCATGTATATACTAGCTAAACGTTGTTCATATGGGTCTAGATTCAGAAACGTGTGTGCAAGTACATCGTCATTGTATTCGCCGGGACTGTCAGCCCATTGTACTGCTGACCTGGCTAATTCTTGTTCGTCCATGGAATCGAGCACGTGGTACCCCCTTCGATCTCGGAGTAATTTATCGGCGGCTTGGAATAAGTGTTCAGGGGATTTCGTATTTAGCATAGGGTTTGGAAGATGTCTATTACATTCTGGACGTATTGGACGTATTGGGTCGTTAAAACCTCTGATATTATTATGGGATCTTCCTCTACCTACATAAGCTATTGTATCTACTTGGTCTGATTCTTGCTCCCCCTCCTCTCTGTTTAGGTCAGTGGCGTCTACCTCTAATCTTTCTTCGTGTATTCTTTCTACTTCTTTGCGGATCTTTCGGTACATAGCTACTATACATAACTGTTTATCATGTCTTCCGTCTGATATATTCTGGCCCCAAGTGACAAGTTTTTGCATTTCTTCCGGATTTACCCCAGGCCGGTCTTGATTTCTGATCACACAGTTTATGAGGAAACGTAACAGTTGTCCCTGTACCTCCGCTTTCTGGTACTCCATGGCTCTGCTAATACTTTCAGGACCTCGTCCCGACTGGACAAAGTGATATATGTTTTCTAAATGTGTAGCCATTCCTGGTAGCTTCGTTAAATATATTGCAGCTCGTCGAATACGTAATGATGACAGCAGCATTTCGTCCCGTTTACCGGGTACAGGATCATATCTACAATCTACTAGAAGTTCCTTGAGCATGTCGGGAGTTGCTAGTTTGGGCGTACGTTGGTGTGCTAATTCTCTAAGGGAAAATTTATTTCCTCTGGGTGGCGTAGAAAAAATGTCTGTCGTACCTCCTGTAGCACCGTCTGGGGTGCTGGACGTGAAAGGATTTGTTGAAGGCGAGACAGCAACCGTCGTTGCGGGAAAAGCGGTAGAAACAGATGTGTTTGTCGGAATGTGTGTCGAAGCTTGTTGTTGTGGAGGTACAGACGGAGAGTCTTGGCGATGAGCATCATCGGCAAGCGGTCTATGTGGTACGGTATTAGTATACTCAGGAGCTGCGTCATCTAAATAAGAGGAAAGGAAAACATCTTGTGCGGTTCTAGGATGCTCCTTGGGATGTGCTTTTATCGGAAACAATGGAGGTGGCAAGTCTTTTGGTATTTCCGGAGTAGCCTTAGGTAACCCTTCGGCCAGAAGTGGATACATACCGTTCATAAGGGCGTTTCTTTGTCTGTCTACTTGTTCTGATTTTACTCGGGTACCTTCCTCAAGTAATAGATTTTCTCGGGTTTTATTTGAATTCTCTCTACCTTTCTCTTCCTGTCTGAGTGCTTTTTCCGTGCGTCTATATGATTCCTTACGCCATAATTCAATGGCATCTTTCTGCGACTGTCTGGCTTTCTTTTTCCATAATTCTTCTTCTACTCTCATGATGCAATCTGCATCCCAGGTCCCCGCTGCGGGCCATCTCTGACTCTCTGGTAATTCTTTGGTGTAGTCCACCCATAAATCAAGAAATAATACGGCATCTAGGCCATGCTTATGATACATAAAGTACCCTGGAGTGTCCCTAGGTGGGATGGGAACAGCTTCTTCGAGTACACCTTTTCTAGTTTTGATCTGTCTTAGTTTCGAGAAGAGCGGCATTTTTAGACCTTATGACTGGGACACACTTTATAAAAACACAATAATGAACAGTCATTCACACCACAGTATATAGAACGTATTTAAAACATTTAACACTTAACAGTTTTACGAACAATGATAACTAATAGAAAACTAGTTACTGACATAATACTGACACTAGATAATACTTATTTATATTTATTTATATGAAAAACATACTATATATACTGCTAAACAGTACAGATACACTGCTAAAACAGTGCAGACCGGATTTGTGTACCCAAACCCGTCTTGACCGGCACAGACTATGTGCACGTTAAATGCCTCCCCGGTAATGGTACTCACCGGGTAGCTCGGAACGGAAGGCCTCGGAACGGAACTGAAACTGGACTGGACCGGACTGGACTCGGAACTTCGGAACCTGGCGGGTCTCTGTATACCTCGGATCTTGCTCTCTCAGCTAGGCTCTGGTCGGGATACTTCGCACTTCTCACCGCCTCGTCTGGGTGTTGATCGCAGCCTCAGTCGTCCCCGCTTGGCCGGAGGGAGATACAGGAAATCCTGCGGGTACGCGTTTTTGTCCGTTCAGCTGTGGCAGGAGACCTGGCCTGCAACGCACCGCCGGCGCGTGAGATGAGAAAGTGTCCCTATTCGGGCGCCAATTTATGTGGTAAATATTTCGTTACCGGTACTATTTTTTATGCGGTAAAGTCTATTAAGAATAACTCAGTAAAATGAGAGGCAGAATCCGTGGTATTAGAGGTTTAAAAAGGCTTTATTCCTATACAAAGGAACACAATTCGAATTGTTGGCGTTCTATTCCATCACCACGAAAGTTCAGGAAGGAAGGGCATATATTATTGACAGGTAATCATTTTTATAGAAAAGGCATTACAGTAAAACAGATGCAGTAGGCGTATCAACTGATAAGAAAAATAAACTATGCATGCGTAACTAGAATAGGCGTAACTAGACAACGTCATCATACATGATGTCATAAGTGGGTGGATCCATAAGAGAATCCTGCAATGTCAGCAGAAATATTTGGCAGAGATGCGTGCGCAGCAGCATGACGTGTGATTGACGTGCAACTAGAGGGAAAAAGGGACTTGACATTTAGCTCTACATGTGGAGACAAAAGTCTGGGGTTATGTCAACCTAATCCCAAATCATATCTAATATCCTATGTTTAAAGAACTGTGTTATCCAAAAAGAGAGGTCTCTTAGGATAGAATCTTATTCTATACTGACTATACTGACTAGTGCGTGTACAAGCGTCTAAGTGTCTACACTAGATGCGAGGGGGTAGGAATATTCCATGGTAACAGGGCTATGAATTACTTGCATGAGGACAGCGAGGCCTGGCCCTTTGCACGGTAGCTGGAGGAATGTTTACCTAAACTACTAGACAGGAATGCATCGGATGAGGGGCGGAGGAGATAATCTTGAAGGTGAAATACAGTTCTTGGCAGGCGACGGGCTGGATCAGGCACCGTTAGCCGCGCAGGGAGTGAGACAAAGTTCATGGTCACAGATGCAGGCTCAGACTGGAGCTTTCAGAGGGAGAAGGCAGGAAAAGGCTTGATGACAGAATTCGGGCCTACTCGCCTGAATCTGTAAAATGTGAAAAGTGAACCACATAAAGTCGGTGGCCTTTCATACTTAGGAAAGGAATATCTGACCCATTCATGGTGGATCTGAAAGAGGACATGTTGACGGTGGACGCACATATATTTGCGTCTTCAAAACTGGAGCAAGAGGGAACATACATGTACGTATAGCATGTACATGGAGCCGTTGGGGTCTACGATAGGGGACATAACTGATCACAAAATTCATATTTCCTCAATTCTAAGACCTGCCTTCTCACTAAGACTGTGGTGGCTCTGGCGGGCTATCCGGCGTTCGAATTCTATTGTATCCTGCACGGCGCTTCACACACAGCCTACCTTCTCTACGGCTTCCAAGCTCCCCTCAGCTTTTTCCGCTGCACCGGGGATGCCACCAAAGGCGTCAAAGGCAGTTCCTAAACCGGCGAAGTCTTGCAGTTTCACCCGCAATCTGCCGCTGGACGCTGACACCAATATCCCACGGATTACTCGGAAGGGCAGAGCTGCGATGCCGGACAAAGCTACCGCCCATGATTCGCCGGCTGTTACAGCTATTTCCTCTACATCCTCAGTACCGGGAAAGGTGCAGACTCTATATGATATCTTCGCTAAGCTGGGAGCTAGGGAAAAAACTGTTCCATCTGCCTCATCTGCCACATCAGTATCTGTTACAGTAGCTTCTACATCCGCTACTTTGTCTGCCTCAGTGCAAAGCCCTCCCTTGAGTACCCACGCTCCCTCTCCCCATGCTTCGTCTAACCCTCCTCCTGTGGCTACTCCTGACATACCTCAGCTCACGGTGCATCCCTCTCCTCCAAAAGATCCACTCTCTTCAGATCCCTCGGTGTCTGCTTCTGGCTCTGTTTCTGCCCAGTGCATTCTGGACAATGTAGTCCCATGTTATCACCCACATCCAGCTGCTATCGCTTCTGGATCTTCGGCAGAATATCACATTGCGGGGGGATCTGCGGTCAGCGATTCAACAGAAAAGTTTTATTCTGTATCAGACCACTCGCTGTCTGGTGAGGAGGGTGACCCTGATTTAGAGTGGTCGGATTATGACAGTGAAGCTGCTGACTGGCGACCTAGTGAGATCTCAGAAGTCCTAGCTGCTGACACGGTGCGTAAAGCCCCTGGTACTAAACCCCTAAGTCAGGAGAGCCTACACGACAACTCCCGAGAAGATCAATCTCAAATCGATTTTCAGATACCCCCTAATCACAACGGAGGGGTTCCTTTTGAGGCACCGGAGGAGGTTTCTTTGGCAACAATATATCACACGATTATCCAACATAGAGAAGCAACTAAACAAGAGAACTTACGCACACAATCTGTTTGTCGTAAACTGCAAAATTCCCTCCGCCGCGTTATCAAATCATCAGCTGAGATCAATACAAGAGTCACGGAAGCTGAGGAGCGGATCGCAGCCCTCGAAGATGCTGCAGCCGTTCAAAAGGATCTGGTCACAGAGGTCAAGGAACAGCGAAAGGACATAATATGGAAACTATCGGACCTTGAGAATCGCTCTAGAAGGAATAAATTACGAGTTTTGGGAGTTGAGGAGAATATTGAGGGAGACGATGTTCGACAGTTTATAGTTGAGCTTTTCACTGAAGCTTTCCCAGAGGTTACTCAATGGAACTGGAATTTAGAAATCCAGAGAGCATATTGCTTCCCGCTCTCAAAAAAAAAAGACATCATCCTCTACTAATACCAACAGCTCCTATCCACGTGCCATTTTGGTCTGCTTTAACACCTTTCTTGCCCGTGAACGTATATTTGACTTAGCTCGACCAAACAAAAGGAGATCTGCTAAGGGCTGTCAATTCTTCGTTCGACCTGATCTTGCTGCAGAGACAGTTGATCGCCGCTGGCATCTTCGTCAGCAGATTCCTCTTTTTCAAGCGAAAGGTGCTCAGGCTTTCCTGCTCTTCCCAGCAAAGCTGAAAGTAATACACAAGACAGAAACTAAATTTTTTCTCTCTGAAATAACGGCAAAGGACTATTTGGATGCAATGTAGCTTCTCTTATTTTCCTCTTTCTCCTTAGTTCTCATTAAGGTTCCTTCTATAAAAATGTTGGCGATCATTGCTTAGAATGGGGATTTTCATATTTTTTTCTGGGGATTGACCTACATAACACTAAAATTGATGTTGAATTCATTCCTCTATCATGTTAACAGGATGTTAATAGGACCGATCAATCGATTTATCTCTTTATTATGTTAATGGGATACCAATAGGATCGATCCTCATTTACAATGCCTACGGGTGCTGTTATAGGGCCAGCGGAGCGTGGGGTGACGCTTACTCAACCATCACAAGGACCTAGGTCCTGAGCTCCAGATTTTGGTTAAGGGGTAGGGGGGGGCAACGGGTGGGGAGGGTGGGATGGGGGGCACTGGGTGGTGTTGTGGTGGGTGCTTGAGGTGATTGGCGATATTAACAATATATATGGCAGTGTGATCTCAAATATACTTAGGATGTTAACTATTTGTTTATTTTTTAAGGCAAGTTGTTGGTATATTCCTTATAATCTTTCTAAGTATATACATGATGTTCTTCTTCTTCATTATTTTCAATGGCAAACCGTAGATTGACCTGTGCAACTTGGAATATATGTGGGTTAAATGATCCTAAGAAGCGTAGGATCTTTCATAAGCTGATACAGGTGATGCAAGTGGATTTGATCTGCTTGTAGGAAACTCATATTTCCTGGGCTAATCGACACTATCTTAAGTTTTTGGGCTACAATTTAGTGGCTACTACCCGACAAACCTCCACCATTAGGGGTGTGGCTGTTATCTCAAAAACAGGGGCCGCGCAAGTCAAAAGGATTAAGCAAGATAACACAGGTAGATGGCTAATTGTTGAATTGCTTATTAATAAATCTGTACTCTCGATCTGCTCAATATATGCATCTAACCTGGATGATCCACAGATCTTGATGGATCTAAATGTAGAACTAGCCACTTGGCCGCACCCGCTAATCTTTTGTGGAGATTTCAATATTGATATCCCTAGCTGGTTAGATCTCACCAAATGCACTGATTATGTTGATCGGAAGCCCCAGGTCTATAAAGCACTTCGTACATTACTTCTTGAACATAGTTTGGTAGATATATGGCACGTTAGTAACTCAGCCCATAATGGATTTACTTTTTATTCAATACCCCACCAAAAGATGGTCCGTATTGACTATGTTTTCACTTCTCTCGAAGTTTTGAAGTCTATTAAGGTTCGGCTTGACCCTCGGACTATATCCGATCATAATTCCATAATTTAGTTTTTCCTGGGACCGCCCTCCGCATCAAATAAGACCTTGGACTTTTGATAGGAAACTACTACTGGACAAACTGTATCAGGAACGGATGCTAGTCTGGATTCCAGACTTCTTTGAAATTAATAGTTTTACAGCATCTGTTGGCCTAGTCTGGGATACTTTTAAAGCTGCTTTACGCGGCGAAACCAAGAGAATCGCGTCCTTTCGATGGCAAATAGAACAGCAGAATCTCAAAAATAGAGTTGCAGCACTCCAACAAGCAGAACTAGACTTAAGCACTAGTATCCATAACGGCGAAGATTTAATATCTCGTCAGAAAGCGGTTGCTCTTGCCAAGGCTAATCTCTTGGATCCCTTGTATGCTGATATAGCCACTAAGTACTTTCAATTTCGTACCTCAATGTATGAGTTTGGTGAAGCGTCTGGTAAGGTTCTAGCAAAAAGATTACAACAAAGGGCAATAGCTAGTCATATATCAAAGGTTAAAGATCGGTCTGGTATATTACAAGACTCACCTAACGGAGTGTTAAATACTTTTGTGGATTTCTACTCAACCTTATACACCGAGGAGTTAAATATATCCCAGCAGCAACAAAAACAATTAGACTATTTTTTTAAACCCCTTGATACTCAGAAGCCCTCTTTCGATCAGAATTTAATTCTGGCTGAACCTATCAGTTGGGAAGAAATCGAAGCTGCCATAAAATCCCTGTCTACCGGCAAAGCTGCAGGACCCGACCTCATACATCTCGAA
Source organism: Triturus cristatus (assembly GCF_964204655.1). Lineage (NCBI taxonomy): Eukaryota > Metazoa > Chordata > Amphibia > Caudata > Salamandridae > Triturus > Triturus cristatus. The sequence continues at coordinate 469,201,445 of NC_140588.1, forward strand.
TTTTATAAAACTTTTTCACATTTATTTAAGCAGCAGATGCTTGAAGTTTTTCAACTCGCTCAGAGGGGGGTTATCCCTGAAACCTGGCGACAATCGACCATTGTACTATTTAAAAAGAAAGGTAAAGACGAACTAAACCCAGCATCATATCGGCCTATAGCATTAATCAACACCAACAGTAAAATCTATTCTAGGGTCCTAGCATTTCGCCTTGTGCAAATTATCTCTTCGTTAGTTTCCACTCGCCAGCATGGCTTTATCCCGGGTAGAGATACCACCGACCATATCAGGCGCGTTATCGCTCTTTTAGATTGGGCTCAGGTGACAAACTCTCCCCTTGGTGTGATCCTGTTGGACGCCGAGAAGGCGTTCGACAGGGTCTCCTGGGGTTATCTATGGGCTGTTCTCCATTGGAAAGGGATATCGCCTGAATTTATTCTGGCTTTGCAAACTTTGTATATTTCTCCAATTGCCAAAATCCGTATCTCAGGAAGGGAATCAAGCTATTTCCCTATCACTCGGGGCACCAGACAAGGGTGCCCCTGTTCCCCCCTTCTTTTTGCTTTATATATTGATCCCTTTCTGTCTTTGATAGAAAAAGCCCAAAACATCTCCCCACCTATAGTTCATGGTATTGAGTATAAAGTATTGGCATATGCCGACGATATAGTAGTATTAACAAATAATATCATCGTTTCTCTTCCGGCATTGGAGACCTTAGCAGTACAATTCGGCCTAATTTTAGGTTATAAGTTAAATATCACTAAAACCCAAATTCTGCAATCATCAGCTATGCCAATATCAACTGCTCTCATTACCCCATAAGCGACATACCTTGGTATTCAGATTTCGGCTGATGTTGATCAAATCTCAGATCTGAACTACCTACCCATTATCGATCAGCTTCATAATAAACTAGAACGGTTGAGCCACCTTCATCTCTCTCTATTTGGGCGCTGTAATGTTCTCAAAATGCTGGTTCTTCCAAAATTTGTATATTTATTTAGATCCATCCCTTCATCAATCTCCAATTCTACTTTAACAAAAGCACAAAGAATCTGTCAGAGGTTTTTATGGGCATACCGCAAGCCAAGACGAGCTGCTAAATGGACCTGTCTCCCGCAAGATCGTGGGGGCTGGTCAGTTCCAAATCTTGTTTATTATTATTGGGCTGCTATGATCCAACATTTTGCCTTTCCATTATTTGGAAAGAAAGTGGAACTGCCGCTCTTTTTGGCTCCTTCAATATATTCAATTTCATTAGGCGACGCTACACAAGGGATATTAACACGCATCCTAGAACCAAGCTACTTCAAAAAAACTAGGTTCAAGGTAGCATGGGCCCTGTTCACAATCTGGCAAAAAATCCGTCGTCTCTTTTCCAATTACAAATTCAATTACAATTACTATACACCACTGAATGCTTCTGGGCTACCCCCAGCGATATTTTAAGACCGAGTAGTTTCCATTTGGGCCTCGCAAGGCCTGACAAGATTCTGATATTTGAATTAGTTAAAAGGAAAGCCAAAATCGGTACATTATATCAAACTTTACTGTCTCAACTTCCAGATGATCTATCTGATTTTAATAATAAATGGGCGGTCAAATTTGGTGTACCCTCCATAGATTTAAAATTACCACGGATGTTAGCCAGGACGGTCTTTGTCTCCGGTACTCTTCGCACCCAAAGCTATATGGCTATGTTTAATCTTTATTACACTCCAACAAAACTAGTTAGATGGGGGACGGTTGCCGGAGGCAAGAGCTTATCATGTGCAAGATGCAAATTTCCATCTGCGGATTCTCTTCACATGTTTTATGTCTGCCCTGAGCTATCACTTTTTAGTAACCAAATTGAAACGTTTCTCATACAGATTACTCAATCCTCAATTAAAATTTCCGCTGAAATGGTAATTACCGGGTATCAACACGCTATGGTTTCTACAAGATCAAGATATTTACACTCTTTACTGTTTATTGCAATGGCAATGTTTAGACTCTGTATTACTTCTATCTGGATAAACCCTCAACCCCCCACTTTCTCTCACTGGCAGGCCAGGATGTTGGCATGGTTTAAATTAGAAACTGCTGTACGAAAGTTTCAGGGAAGGAGAAGACGTCTAATTGCCTCTAAAAACTGGGCTCCATTTCAAGACTGGTTAGCAAATTAATAATGTATTTCTGTTATATACTGCCATGTATTTTCTCTTTGTTCATATCTTGATTTATTGTATTTGTTTCCATGAAGTATAAACTGCCAATCCCTCCCCCACCACCACAGGGGGTGGGTTGTAAGGAAAAAAACTAATAAAAAGGAAAAAAAAAAACCAAAAAAAAAAAAAAGGAAAATATACATTTTGCTGAGAGTGGGTGATGAGCAGTGGTGGTGGGGGGGGGGGGAAATTTCTATTGTAACTCTGCTGTGTGCATCCCTCTGGGAAGGTGCTGGACAGTGACAGGGGGAAAACATATTATTTTAACTCTGCGGGGGCATCTACGGGACAGTGACAGGGGGGCAATTTAATATTCTTACTCCACCAGGGGTATAACTTAGAGCAGGTGCTGGACAGTGAGTGGGGGCTAATTTACTATTCCAGCTCCGCTGGGAGCTTCCCAAGGCAGGTGCTAGACAGAAAGAGGGTGGAATTTTTTTAAATAATATATATATTTACAACAGCACAAAGTCCTATAAAAAAAAATTGCGTTTGAAGTGAGGTAAAAAAACAAAAACGTAGCATACGCAAAGCAGAACAATGCTAAAATGTCTAAAACAAATAACATCTCTCACTTTTTCTCCATCAAAAGCCTCGAACAGGAAAATCCCAACATCGTCTGAAACCTCTACCAAAGCCAAACGCCCAACATTGAACATATCCCCTCAAATTACCAGACCTTACTCCAGGTAGATAAACGTGGCATTACATTTCTCTTTGCTTAACAAAATACATTTTGTTCGAGGTGAAACAGGTAAACACTAAAACTTCAGTTTTCAACAGGGCATCTTAACTGTTTACTTTCTTCACAGGAATCCAAAATTAACAAAACCTTTTGCATTTTACTCAGCAGGCAAAATAAAAGAGGTTAAATATTAAAACCGTACTATAAACATACAAACTTCTACTTTTTTCTGTTTCTCTTTCTAAACAGAACCAACAATAATGGCATCAGCTCGGTAAGCACGTTTTGTGAAGTCAAGAAGAGGCAATACACTCAAAGTATGGTGGCTGACGGAGCCCAGGAGTCAATTGAGGTATGTGCAGTATTTATCATCCCATTGCACATGCAGAGCAGTTACTCTAGGTGACACTGTTGAAGGTACCTCTGAGCATAAACACTCTGCCTCTGCAATGGAGACTGAAGTAAGAGAAAATATAAAACAAATACAATTCCTTGCATCCACCTCCAACGAATCCTGGGGCCCAGTCTTGAGTGAGGTATCACAAAACATTCCCATGAATGTAGCCAGTAATATGGCCACAATACCAAATTTTAGAAGGAAGATCCAGAGACAAAAAAAGGCAAGTAATACCCCAGTAACACCACAACCTATTCAGACATTAACATTTCCTCTGAACTAACTATTACTTTCTTTAATGAAACTTTATTGCATGACAACGAAAACACTCAGATAGGAATATGAATATTTAGCACAACCCATAACCTGGTACCCATGGAGAATAGTGATAGAACCTGGTAATCCTTGAGAATAGTGAGATTTGGATTATGGGAGGGACTTTTAAGACAACACACCATCCGTTTGTCAAAATATACAATATTCATGCCCATTAGTGTGTAGCTTACTTTCGACAAGCAATCATCACCGTACACAGAATTTTTAACAGTGATGAAAACCAAAACATTTATTAAAAGTCCTAGAAAAGTGATCATTTTCTTTGACTTGACAAAAATTACCATTTGCAAAATGCACCCTACCACCTAAATTCAAGGATGTTTTTTCCAATTTTCGCAGGCATATTAGCATAAAATTAAAAAAACATTGTTAGTTGAGGATTATGTCAAACAGCATTCTGCTTTGTACTTCCGGAGTGTGTGGAACCGTTCTACACATCAATTACTGAATCTGACTGCTTTACCCAAAACGAGGACAAAATGACCCCACTACTAAATATCTTTGATGACATATGGATTGGCCATCTAAGCAGGTTGGATCACAGGAGGAAGCCAAGGTTCCCCATTGACTGGTTGAACTGTGATGCGACCTTCTTAGAGAGAGGTGCAAAGACTAACAATGCCATTGATGGATGGCACAGCTCCTTCAAAAACATCTATTGACAGACATCACCCAAACCTATATCATTTCTGGGAAATTTTGAAGGAGCAAAGTTTTCAAGAAATGAGAATTGTGCAATCTTCAACAGGTAGTCTGAACCCCCAGGTTTCACAACAAGGTAAAGAAATGTCAGAAAAACTATTGGCAGAAAGGCTATTGGCCGAGATCAAAGATTTTTCTTTGATGGGTGCTTTAGATTACTAGGACAACATTGCCTACATCCTACACTTCTAACCCACTCTAACAACCACTAACATTACTAGTCTGTTTTATCAACAGATCTATTAAATGGGGATCTTTGAAATTCTTATTAATTTTTCCTACAAATTACATATTTTTTAGCGTTTCGACCTGAAGATGTCCAACTTTTGGTGATGTTTTCAAATCACCTGTCACCAAAAGGCTTCTGACCTCCAGTAATCAAACCAGAGTATGCAACAACCAAAGAAAAGCTTAAATTCAGAAAAATGTCTGTTTTGAATAATCACATTCTTAACCCCCCAAAACTAATCCACAGCGTTTAAAAAAAAAAAGTGTAAGCCAAACTTCTCTTCTGAAATCTCTGTAAAAACTAATTTTACTCCATCCTCATTTGTTACCGAAGTTCCATAAAAAAAAGGTGTGAAAAAACGGTGATATGAATTTTTAAAGATGAAAAAATAATAATTGTGCAATCTAGCACCAAAAAGCTCAAAGCGCCACTCGCATTTACCATGTCATGCTGGACCGGGACAAATTCAAAAAGCTCTTCTTACGTCAATGGGCTTGTCAGCAGGTCCTTCGGCTTCTTAGATGCCAAGTTAGATTCGACGATGGCAGCCTGCTGCAGCACGATGCCTCAGAGTCTCTGAAAGTCCTTGTCCTCGATGATGAAGAACCTCAGAGCTTTCAGCAGGACAAAACCAGTGAGTTTAGGCCGATTTGCACGACAGTGGCAGCTTGACTCCACATCAAGCCGGTCTCCTCCTGCAGCTTTTCAGCAAAACTTTAGAGAGTTTCCAAACTTTCAGATCTTGTTCCTCATGGTTCCTTTGGAAAGAGAAGTGTTAGCAGCACCAGCTAAGGGTTCAGAGACTCTGGATTGCCTCTTGGGGGCTAGTACTCCCTCTACCACAATGCACCTGCTCAGTCCAGGAAAAATCCAGTTGCAACTGGCCTGCTGGGGTGATCCTCTTTAGGCTTGCTGGTGACTTCTTCCAGCTCTGTTGTGCCAGTCACTGATCAGGGAGTACACTCCTTTTCCTTTGAGTCAGGCATACATGAGCAATTGAGAGTGCAGCAGGTGCCTTCTGTGGGGCAGTCCAAGGGTCCAGCAGGGCAGTCCTTTTGTTCCAGGCAGTGTTCTGAGGAGCTCCTGCAGCTCTCCCATTTTTATCCTCCATTCTCGGCTGGCAATAGGAGGGAACACCCCATACCATAGGGTTAAAGTTACCTCCATCTGCAATGACCATTTCCTGCCTTGTGTGACATATCTTTGATCCCAGAATACATGGTTCTCCAAAAATCTAAATTAAGAAAACCTATCCTTGGTATGTGTGCCTGTATAACCCAGCCCAAAGGTGTTGCTAACAGCTGGCTATACTACACTTCCAGCCCCTCTCCTAACCTATTTAGGGGGGCTCCCATCTGGATGGGGCTCAAGGAAGTGGGGGCAGGACTGGTTCCTGTGACAACTCTTCTCCTGACTTTGAAAGTCCAACTTATCTCCCCCAGCCCCCTCCCTACCCCCAGCTTCTCCAGGAAGCCAACCTCCCCCTACCAAATGGCTCTGATGTTTCAGTCCCAGGCCTCTTCACACCTACTTTGGGAGCAGCTTAGCTCAGGCTGAGCAATCAGAAGAGGCTGCTACAGTGCTGCATTAAGTAACTTCAGGATAGTACGTTGTAAAACTACTTTCCTGTAATAGTTATAATACATCTGACTTTGGCAAGTTTTTAGATTTATTGCAAGTAGTATTTTGATACTTTGAATGACATTGCTAGCTAGCTCCCAAGCAAAGATAGCCTTTATTAGATGTAATGAAGCCTTTCCATGCTAGCCTATGGGATTAGCTGCACTACAATAGGGAAAAACGACCCTTACAGGGCATATAAAACCTTTTATATTGTCCCTGCTTTTCATAACAATGCACACTACCCTTGGGGCACATAGAGCTGGCCTAAGGGGGTGACCTATATGTAATACACAGGTAGTTTTGGGCATTGGAAATAATTTTAATTGCAAAGTAGAATTTGAACACAGTTTTATTTTACAACCATCTTAACACATAAGCAACCGCTGCCTTGAGAATTCTCCTTGGGAACTCTGGGTTTTTTGTTAAAAGGGACCCTGTCAAGATGTGGTAGTCTCCCTCCACTTTATCTAAGATGGTATGGATATCCAATGATATTGGAGTAAACGCCTCACTCACTTATCGTGACAGGATTCATCATCGGTGCCTATCCACACCGGGGTGAGATGATACTACCCGGGCAGACTCAACCATAGATGGAATGGGAGTTCTTAGATAAAGCAATACTGGACATGCAGGGATCCAGATGAGTGATGTTTAAAAATACCCCAAGGTATACCCAAACGCTATGTTTTATTTGGAGGGTACCTGGGGTACATATAAAAATGTGAATTTATTGGATTTTACTGAATATGATTGTTAAGATGTACCCCTTTTAAAGTGCCAACATGTTTCGGTCCTCGCTAGGAGCCCGCGTGGGTCTAGGGCCTTCGTCAGGGATATTTTATTTTTATCGTCCCTGCTACTATATTGTGCACGCACTCCATGCACTATAGGGAGGCCTAATGCACTCACCTGACTTCTTTTCATCCACAGTAGATTTTCTAGGAGGGGGAGAAATGGAGAAGTCAATATCACATTATTTACTCGTCCTGACTTGTTCCATAATGTCTCATCCATTCTTATATGTTAGACCGTGTTATTCTGTGTTTTATGAATATTCTTATTCTGTGCATTACACTCTAGCAAACAATTTCCCTAAGGCTCTGTATAAAAAGACAAATATAGTGATCCTGTAAATATTTACATTATTGTGGTTTGTGGTTTAACTATGTACAACCTAGATTATTATTTTAAAAAAACCAACTATATCTTAATAGGTTGTGGATTCTATGGTACGTCCGGATGCAGTTTCCACTTTATCCTTTCATCATGTGATTGTCATCTTGACGTTACATACACACTCAGGCACTCTCGCGCTTACCCACTGGTATCTTTTTTCCCAGGGGCATGCCTATCAAGTGGGAGGTGCTGTCTTTTAGTTACACAACGTGGGAGGAAAAATGTTGTCACTGCTTATTGCTAATCTATTTATACAAAATAGATTTAGTATGCAAGTTTATTTGTTCATTCGGTCCCTCCTTGCTGTTAGTAAAAATCATTGTCTATGGGTTTCCGTACACACCCTTACTCTCGGATGACAGATAGTCATGCTGTAAATCTCATCGTTATAGGCATGCATACTCTATTTTACTTTTTGGTGCCTTCAGTGGATTGCTTTTCCCCTCGGGGAGCCACTGTATACTCGTAAAATCAGCCTGCAAGGCAGGCCTTGCTTTAGAAGGACACCAGCCACCACAGCAGTGCACACTTGTGTACATTAAGTCCACTGGAGTCTTTAAACCTACATGCCTTACCATATACTAGGGATTTTAAGGTAGGTTGTCTTGGCCAATCAGAATTATACCAATTAGCATATATGTTTAGGGGTTTAGGGGACAGAGCACTGGCATTGGGCCTCGTTAGCAGAACCCAGGGCACTTTCAGAGTCAGTAACCACTGGCATCAGTCTAAAATATGGGGGTGATCTGGGCAAAAAGGACATTGTACTCGGGGGGGGGGGGGGGGGGGAAGGTCCTTGGTTCATCACATTTGACAGATGTTCACGACTCCTGCTTTGGCCCATCTGAGACTTTAACTGAAATCACTGTTTAAGTGCTGTTCACATTTATGGGAACGGGCTTCTTTGCAACAGCATGGAATAGGTTTCACATTAAGTAAGGACCCTGAATTAGGTTGGTACTATATGTCAAGCCTTTGTTTTTAAACAGCGCTGCAGATCCCTGTCAGCCACTAAAACTTATGTTAAAGTGAGTACCATCAGGTGCAACTAACAGCAACTACTGCAAAACACAAATTCCAGAAATTGCATGTGCAGTAGAGTAAAGGTTATAAATGAGCACACATATATTATTAAAATTAGTGACAAGAAAGTACATAAGTTTCCCAAAGGGGTATGCGATATTCCTGAAACCCGCAATATTTAAAACTAATTGGCAAATGTTTCTGATACTGAAATCTGGTTATAAAATGCTGAGATAAAAATGCAACAAATATAGAATATCGTTTTTTGAGGATAATATTAAGTCAAACATGTATTACCTAAAATCCTGGTCTGCTGCTACTAGTTGAACATGATATTGCAGCAAATGTAATGGAAGATTAACTTCAGCAAACACTAGATACATTTCCAACTGAATAGAAGCCATTCATTACCTTTCAAACACCTCTGCAACTTCTCCAAGCATTGCAGCCGTGGAAAATCCAGGGTTCTTCTCCAAGAACTTCCTGAAGACTTGTCCTAGGAGACAAGGGATTATTTTCTTTTGTCATCCCCAAATATAGTTAAAAGTCAGACCCCTCATTACTTCGAAAGGTAGCGGTTAGAAATTACAAAAGCAGTATCAAGATAACATTTATCGCAACCATGAATGGTTTCACAGCACTACACAAGAAAAGGATCAACTATAAATCATAAAATTAAAAAATCAGGGTAGATGAGAGCCCACATGCTACACTCAGCCAGTTGAGTGTAAAAACAGAAGTGCATATAGTCACCAAATATTGTGAGGGCAATTACAATTTGGAACCAAGAGTCAGATGTTTGATAGATCCGGGACCACATATTTCATATGTGTGGATGGTCATTTATATCACCTAAGCAGATGGCTCCATCTTTTTCATCTTGGAGGAGCAAAAGGTTTACCTCTATATTCTCTTTTCAGTTCCTATCTTAAGTAGAAGATTCCATGGTTCCTGCCTCTGCCTGTGCACAATTTCCCTCCAGTGCCAATGCGCTCCCATGACCTCTATCCCTTCTAGTCCTGCCTGCCTTGCCTCTTTTCCCTTTCTTCAGCAAAGAGGCTCCCCACACAACATTGTCCCATTCCCAGCCTGCTGTGCATACACTGTGCAGAACTCCCAAATAAGATGAAATCATTTTGTAGTAACTGCTCTGCTCTTTTTGGTTTGATTTTGTGGTCATTAGGACACTGAAACTGCCAATCAGTGTCACAGCGCACCCACATTTTCCCTAAAACATGTACTTTTAAATTGGTTACAACCAATTGGCATATTTAACTTTCCAGTAAGGCCATTGTAAGTTGGCACAGGAAGTGCATTAAAGGCGTGCAAGTTAAATCTCATCTGTGCGGCAGTTTGCATTCACACCACCGACCCACATATGACTAAAGTCTATGACTCCATGGAACATCACTTTGCTTTCGCTGGTCTGCAGTTTTAAACCCACTGCAGTGATGAAGGCAAGGAAAAGTGCTTTGCCATGTATGACACCTACTTATATATAATAGCCAAGTCATCCCCAAGTGTATTTTGCAGGCCCAAAGGGCTAGATTGCTTAGTGTATAAAAGTGGGGCATACTAATATTTGAGGCAGCATAGGTTTTCCACAGTGAACAGTTGCCAAACGCTGCTTGCTGCTGAGTAGGTCAAAAAACATTTCCCATGGAAAGGCCGTATTGTGGATAAAAATTGAATTTCAAACTCAGCTTGTGAAAAATAGCAGAGATATAATTCAAAATGTTTTCACATATTTTAAACTCAGTCGACTGGTTAATGCTCAGTTTCATAAGTGTAGTGACAAAGCAACTTTTAAAAAGAGTACTTTTTACTGCCTGAGAGCAAACAACCACATACAAGAAGGAGGGAAAATTGGTTTTAGGACTTGGAGAGGAAAGAGTACCTCGTTTCAGTGCTGTGCGTCTGAAAGGGAACACCAGACTCTTGCAGAGGGGAGAAGGCAAAGGCCATTTTGAATGAGGAATTCTGGGAAGTTTTTGCAGTAAATATGGAAAGAAAATAAAGTAAAAGGAGATTGTACTTTTAAGGGAAAGGTGCAAGTATTGGGGTTAGGGCATTCTCCAGTCACTGGCCTCTGCACAGATTAAAAAGGCAGCTCATTGCAGTCACCTTGGTCAGCCCCATATCTGGAAGAACATCAATAGGAAGAAAGAAGATTCTGTTTGACTGCTGAGAAAAGAAGATTGTAGGACTCCTGACTCTTGCCAGCACCAAGGGACCTTAACTGGTCTCCCAAGAGTCGGGTGCTTGACCTTCTGTTGCTACTAAAAGGATATACATCACTGAGGAGGGCACAGCTGACCACTTGCTGAAGGACACTGAAAGAGCCCTGACTGGAGTGAGACGTGGTGCCTACAATCCTGTACTGAAGGCAAGGACCAAATGGAGACCAAGAGTGAAATTTCAGCATCAAGAAACATCTGGGAATTACTTATGTTTTCTGATTCTGGAAGAACATCACAAAGTGCTTGTTATAACTTACTTTTTGCCATTCCCCTTCTTAGTTAGGTCTTCCCTACTACTCAGCTATGATGAGTGCTGGAGTGCTTGGTGATGTTTGGAATGTTGGATGTTTGATGATGTTGTGGAATGCATGGGTGTCTGATGTGGTCCAGAGTGTCAGTTGGAGTGTGTAGGCTGAGCAGCAGGGAAGCTGCTCCTGGTGGGGCTCTCTCATACTTACCTTCTTCTACCTAAATATAAGAAACTTAAACTGGAACTGAGCTTGAATAAATCTACCTTCTTTTATACACCTCGGCTAATGGACTTCCATTTACAACATTTTTGGCAACGATTTCTAACAAGAACTTACGCATTGAGGAAGGAAGACTGTGTAACCCTATATAAAGAGATTGGAATACATGAATCGAAACCTGAATGAAAAGGCAACACAACGAAACTCCCTGGTCAGCCTCACCAGTGTCTTACCAACAGGACAGCCTGCAGCCTAGAGCGTTTGACCTTCTACTACTGGTCTTTGCCTTTGGGGCTCATCTGAAGCGCGGAAACTCGGTTGTGGGTGCAGTTTGGACTGAGCAGTCCACGTTCAGTGGCAATGTTTTGTGCTGTTGGTAGATTGAACGAGAATTGTGTAGGGTTGGTGACTCGTTTTTGTCCACAAGTGATGTCTCTGAACCTGCAGACCAATACCCAAATGCTGTATATTGAGGATTTTCTTTTTGGTGAGCTATTTTCATATTTCACGTATCAATGATGCCCCTTAATGTGTGCCAGTTCAACCGCTTTGCGTCATTTCAAATATGGCACGAGCTGTCCTCAGCACGCATACACTAAGCGCCCGCTGTCTTACCTGCATCCAGTTGTTCTGCCATTCCTACATGGGATCCTCTGTGACGTGCGGCTCATGTCTGTTCTGGATGTTTTGGAGCACGTTGATGCTGGGAGCCATCCGGCGTGGCATCACCGGTGCATACCACCATTTTGGGATTGGAGCACCACTGCGGTTCATAATCTTCGGGATTTCCTACAGTTTTCAACATGTGGTGTACACGCTCTGCCAACCACCTTGTTCTCTCAATTAAGTTCCGGGAACGTTTCAAAATTCTGTTCGCCTGTAGCTCGTGTCCTTGTGAGATATAAAGGAGTTGTGTCCAGGTACAGCTACAAGTACCCTTTTACTATTAGACCTTGTTAGTTTTCTTTTATGGAGACTGATGTTGCCGCAGAAATAAATGGTATGTCAACCATTTCGAACTGAATTGCAGGACACATTACATCGTCGATTACTCTTCATACTCTATGCGGGACGATAACCACAGTGTATTGGGTGACAAAAAACATGGAGCTCTCGAATTCACCTTTGATGCGGACTTTGGGTGGGAGACCGTCCACCGGAGTACAAGACTTTTTTTTTTTTCTTTGCTATTTATTGTAATGCTTGACATGTTGTGTAATGTTATCTGGATTTGGTGGTGGTAGAGTATTAGAGTGAGGTTGTAGGTACCCTCAGTTCGGTTTTATAGGGTGGGGAAGTGGTGAGTATCCCAGTGTATGGTCTTATTGGGTGGTGAGTGGCCAATTACTGAGTTGTGGGGTGGTGAGTGCCCCAGTTCGGTCTTCTAGGGTGATGAATACCCTATTACGGTGAGGTTGTGGGGTGGTGAGTGCCCCGTTCAGCCTTCTATTATGGGGGGTACCCCATTATGGGGGTGTGGGGTGGTTAGTGCCCCTGTATGGTCTTATTGGGTGGTGGGAACCCAATTACTGAGTTGTGGGGTGGTGAGTGCCCCGGTTCGGTCCTCTAGGGTGATTAATACCATATTATGGTGAGATTGTGGGGTGGTGAGTGCCCCAGTACAGCTTTCTAGTGTATGCAAGTGGCTAGCACCCATTTTGGTGAGGTTGTGGGGTGGTGAGTGCCCCAGTACAGTCTTAGGCTCAGAGGCACAGTTTGTTTTTGTTTTGTGTTTTTGGCCTCCATTTTGTGTTTGTGACTTCCATTTACAACAGTGCTGAGGTTAGTTCATCAGACCCCAAGCTACCTTGCTAACTGCCAAGGACCAATAGCTCACCCACACCTAGCCGTTCTTTCCATCCAGTACAAGAATGGAAAATGTAATTAAGGAATGATTAGTACAATGAACATGGTATAAACTGTGCAAATTATTTGAGGATCCCCCATACCTCCATCTGTTGACAACCCACCCTACTCCTTTGTAGACCAGTCTCCCAGGTCCTGCTGAGGTGACACACGCCAAGTTGGAAGAATAACACATTGTTTTGTCCCTTTTCCTTTATTTTCTGGGAGGTGTCATTGTGCATTTATTATGAAAAAACTACAAGTACTAGAATATATAGGGGTAATGCAGAACTGATGCAGTGGCTCAAGCGGCCATCATAATTTTTTATCATGCACCAGTCTACAATCACCAAGACATCTAGAGTTATGGTGCTGACCTTTGGTATGCATGCGCAAAAACGTATTTAGTGATCCAAAGAGCACTCGCAGTTCACCTATGCCCCAATATCAAAGCGTGACCTGGTGTCACAACCTTGAGATATCCGCAGACCTCTTACAGTGCAATGCTATACTGCATTGCATCTAACCATGCTGCGCATCTGTATGATAGCTTCCACACAGTGCCTCAGTTCCAACGTGAAATCTGCTGGGACCTCAGGACTGCGACACTCACAGTTCTCTCAATAATCCATTGGCACAGCATATTCCAAGAGCGGGTACTAGCAAGGAACTCTTTCAGTAAAATAATTCATGGTCTCAATACCTCCAGGGTCACAGCGTCAAACCCAATCTCTGACTTTGATCGTTCCAAGGTGGATACAGGCCGCCTTACGATGTGCTGTACTAATGTCTACTGTATTTATTTCTGTTCTGTAAGCCAATTTAAATTTTGTTTAAAATGTGGTAAAACAATCATGAAAATCATCTGTTTACAGGTGTCATATTGAAAGAGTGCAAGGTAGGCTAGTTACATATTTAACATTTTTATATAGCGTGCTACCACCCGGGTGTATTTAGGTACTTACGAGTCAATAGATAACATCTGCACACAAGATGGTGATACAATTGCAGGACTACAAGTTTCATCAAAGTGTGGGTAGTAGACTACATGTCAAGGAAGATGTCAAAAGAGCGACAGGAGGGAGAGACGAGTTAAGGGAAGCTTCCAATTAGTGTAGGAATAGCTGTCTTTAATTGCTTCTTGTAGGAGTGGAGGATGGGGGTGGGTTGGCAGTTGCAATTAACACAAAGGGGTGATTCTGTTAAGGTATCATTCTGAACCTCAGCGCCTCACCCGTTAGAAGAGTTTGTCTTCAGACATTTCTTTGGTCCACAGACACGGGGAGAGGGGTAAAGGGTAGGGAAGTGTTGTTGTATTGCTTTGCATGCAATGCAGCATCGTTTGGTCGACAAAGGAGATCTGAGAGGATGGGAACTAACTGGTAGGATTTATCGAAGATGAGGCTCCTGCCTGTGCCATCTTCCCTGGTGGCCCAGTGGGAGATCTTTGCTCTTATGCTGGTCCGCTCGGCCAGCTTTTTCTATTGACTTTTATTGTTTTTATTCTTTTTTTTATGCTTTGTTCTGTCCTGGTCTCGTTTTTTGACTTGTGTCCTAGTTTCATTTTTTGCCTTGTTGTGTCCCTCTTGCCGTTTTCCCGCCCTTCCTCCCCCGCCGGTTCCCGCCGCCCAGCGGCATTTCCCTCCCTGTTCCCTAATTGAGGGCGCCCGCTTCGCAACAGGTTGAGCAGGACCTCTGACCTCCTGGTCAGTGAACCCTGCACTCCCCTCACGCAGCTTCATCTCTGCGCCGCTGCCCCCAGCCCCCAGCCCCTCTCTGGTAGGTTTTCGAGGCCCTCCTCCACCTGCAGGCTCCTGCCTGCACCTCATCCCTGGTGGTCCAGTGGATGTGCCTTGCTCCTAAGCTGGTCCGCTCAGACAGTCTTTTCTGTTTTCTGCCTCGGTCTGTCTTTTTCTGTTTATTGTGCCTATCTGTTGCCTTTTCTTCTTTTTTTGTGCCTTGTTGTGTTCCTCTCACCATTTTCCTGCCGCTGCAGCCCCCGTGGCCCCTCCCTCGTGGCCAGTTCCCACCTCCCAGCTGCATTTCCCCCTCCTATTTAATGGTGGCTGCTGCATGGCCGCGCTGCTAGTGCGCCAAAGGCAAGCCCGACTGCAACCAGCGCCAGGGACCCTGGTTCTCCGACTGCCCACCGCTACAACTCAGCTGCCCTCCATCCACTCAACCCCGGAAGGAACAACAACTGCCAGCTGTCTACGCCGAACACCACACATGGCTGGTTCTCTTGCCGACACTGCTGAAAAACCTTCACCAACCTCCGCACTCCCACGGCCACCGCCCTCCCACCAGACACCAGCGCACTTGAACCCCTGAGGTGCATCCTCCTCAATGTACGCTCCCTGCACAAACATGCAGTAGAGATCTGGGGCCTCCTCGACACCCTCAGGTCAGACACTGCCTCCGCAGCCGACATCGATACCGCCTTCCCCGACGGATACAAGATCCAGAGGAAGGACCATTCCAACCACCCGGGAGGAGGACTCGCCATTGCGCACAAGAAATCCCTCCTACTCACCACTTCCAGCACTAACCTCTCCTTGTCCCCAATGGAACACCTCCATTTACAGATCTAGATAAAGCCCAGAATGACGCTAAGCAGTACCCTCACCTACAGACCACCCAGACCATGAACCGCGTTCACCACAACCATCACCGACCTCATTGCACCCCACACCATCACCTCAATGGACTACATACTGCTCAGAGACTTTAACTTCCACCTTGACAACCTTAGCAACCCCAACTCCACTGTCCTCCTGAACAACCTCGCCACATCAGACAAACAGCTTGTCACCACCTCTACCCACAAGGCAGGACACTCCCTCGACCCCATCTTCGCAGGAGGGAACAAGATCCACTTCAGCCACACTGCGCAACCCCCTTGGACAGACCACCACTGCGTACACTTCTTCGATAAAGCCACTACTCACAAAACTACACTTCACCCTCCGTGAAGGAACTGGAGCAATATCACCGAGGAGCACCTCAACTCCACCTTCAACCACAATCCTCCTCCCACCATGACCAACGTCAACTCTACAGCCCACAAACTACACAGATGGATGACCAAATGCGCAGACAAGCTAGCCCCCCAGCAACTCTGACAGACAGCGCCCCAATAACTCAGACGCACCTGCAGACGTCTCCAGAAACAGCGAAACCACAGAAGATTGGACCACCTACACGAACGCCATGACAGAATGCCACCAACACATCAGATCCACCAAAAGGACCTTCATCCAGAACAAAATCCTCACCAACTCCAGCAACTCAAAGGAACTATTCAGCATCTTTGAGGAATTCAGCAAACCCCCCAGCGAAGCCTTGGACATCCCACCTTGCCAGGACCTATGCAACAAACTCGGCTCCTACTTCCATCTCAAAATCTAATCCCTCTTCGACAACTTCAACGAACAGACTCCAAACACCAGACACCGAAACCAAACCTACCTCCAGCAACACCAGCCAGTCTACCATCTCCGCCTGGATCTTGGTCACCACCGAAGACACCACCACAAACACGAAGAGCATTCACTAAGTAGCCCCCCCATTGACCCCAGCCTGCCGCACATCTTCCACAGAACCGCCGCCATAGCACCCGAGCTACGATGCAACATCAACGCCAACTTCGAATTCGGCACATTCCTCGATGACTGGAAACCGGCAGAAGTCAAGCCCATTCTCAAGAAGCCCTCTGCAGACCCTACGGACCTCAAAAATGACAGACCCATCTCTCTCCTCCCCTTCACGACTAAAGTCACGAGAAGATCGTCAACATCCAGCTAATGAACTTCATCGAAGAAAAACTCCATTCTCAACTCTTCCCAATCTGGATTCACAGACATCATCCGCACTCTCCTCGACCAGGGCCACACAGCAGCCCTCATCCTACTAGACCTCTCTGCAGCCTTCGACACAGTCTCTCACCGCCAGACTCCACGACACCAGCATACATGGAACTGCCCTCGACTGGATCTGCTCTTTCCTCACTGGTTGAATCCAAAGAATCAGACTTGCGCCTTTCCTCTCTGAACCCACATAGATCAACTGCGGAGTACCACAAGGATCATCGCTCAGCCCCACGCTCTTCAACATCTACATGGCCCCCCTCGCCACCTTCGTCAGACAGCATGGCCTCAGCATAGTCTGCTACCCTGATGACAACCAGCTCATCCTCTTTCTCACGAAGGAACCCAACACCACCAGACTCAGCTTCCAGGAAGGAAAAAAAGACATTGCATCCTGGATGAGCAGCAGCTGTCTGAAGCTCAACTCAGAGAAGACAGAAGTCCTGGTCCTCAGACCCACCCCCTCGACATGGAACAACACCTGGTGGCCCACCGCCCTCAGCAACCCCCACGGACCACGCCCGAAACCTCGGCATCATACTCGACTCCTCCCTCACCATGACCCGACAGATCAATACCGTCTCCTCCACATGCTTCAACACCCTCTGCATCCTTCGCAAGACCTTCAAGTGGATACCCCCCGAATCCAAAAAGACCATCACCCACGCACTCATAACAAGCAGATTGGACTACGGAAACCCCCTCTACGCGGGAATCAACAAATCCCTGCTCCACAAACTCTAGACATCCAGAACACCGCTGCAAGATTCATCCTCAGCATCCCATGACATGAACACATCACCCAGCACCTTCGAGACCTCCATTGGCTCCCCATTGAGAAGAGAGTAACCTTCAAGCTACTCACTCACACCTACAAATCCCTCCACAATTCCGGACCCAAATACCTGAATGAAAGAGTCTCCTTCCACGTACCCAAGAGAGACCTCTGCTCCGCTGATCTTGCCCTCGCCAAAACCCTGCACATCCGCGGAGCCAGAGTGGGTGCAAGAGCCTACTTCTACATCACAGCAAAGACCTGGAATGAGCTCCCGCTCAACATCAGATGTTCCCCTACTCTGCACACCTTCAGGAAGAGCCTCCAGACGTGGCTGTAGATTACTACTGTGTGTCCTGCTATTTTAGCTACCCCTTCCTTAGAGACTAGATTTGCATGCTTTTTGAGGAAGTGGAGGAATAAGTTGATGATGTTCACTATGCCATTTATGAAAGAGGAATCTGGTGCATTGATTTCAGAGATTTTTGTGTGTAAGGAGGGGGTGGAGGTGGGGCAAAACAAGTTTTAAGAGCTACTGGAGTTTGGATCCACAAACACATGCCAAAAAATGTGCTGTAATTTTCAAGGCTTCAATCTCAATAAAGAAAGGTTGTGAGGTTGAGCATCTGTTGCTGCAATCCTTGTGTAACCTGAAGGTCACAGTTTCCAATGCGTATCATATAGCTTTGTTGCTATTGCTCCTTCTACTCCAATGTGTAACTTGAATGTTTTATGTTCCAATGACAGTCTGAGGTCATGTTCATGCATCTGCTTCAGAGATGTGTGTGTAGGCTGAGGAGTACAGTTTCCTATACTATTGAGACAGGTATCTTAATGTTATGCATCTCGCGCAGAGACAGTGAGTAGCGCTCAAGTGGCCAGTTCAATTCATCTCATAAGGTTAGTTTTCTGACAGCAGAAAGGTGTATGTAATAGGCAGGCTCGTATCCCCATCAATGTAAAACAGATATAATTGCTAATGTCTATGCATGACCTATTTTCCTCTGCCAAGCACTGGCTGTCTTCTTTGTAGGATAGCTCATATATTGTATAGGTGATTGCTACAAAGATACACTCGTAACTGAAAGCCAAAAAGTTCCATATTCACCATCTTGCGCTTAATCGGTCTCAGGATAACATGCGGATCCCAGTCATTCATCCCTGAGGGACCAACACGGCCGTTCAACTCTTAAGGTTCGCAGGATGAACATATTTAAACATGGTGACACTAACTGTTGTTTTATTAAATGAAAGAGCTGAGAGAGAGGCTCTAAACAACTGAACATGAGCCAAAATATTATCAGAGCAGGTAGTCAGTGGTTGGTTTTAACATCTGCCAGGTTTATCTGCAATGTCTGTTTGACACTCATGAGCATGGTTAGAATGTGTGTATCACTGCTTTTGAGCAATACCCTTGAAAAGGTGCAGGACATGAGTTCATAGCTAGGGTACGGCTGATTCCCGCTGGCCGGTGTATGGGAAGTGGAAGGCAGAAGCGGTGAACCGGCTTGGCAGGAAACTGGGCACACACTAGTTTCACATTGATATTTCTTTAGAGCTTGAGCCAGTCACTACCGGCTCATTTAAAGCACTGCATAATATGGCACTGACCACGTCTCACTTGCCATTTTGGTCTCGGAGAAAGAAATGTCACGAACGTAAAGACCATACAAGTGAAGCACCCAAGAGTTAGAATAGCACTCTAAAGATTGTTTTTTGATCGACTTGGAGCAAAAGCCTCTCATGTACACACCCTCAAGTAATTAAATGGCACATAACTGAAACACAACCACAGTCTAAATACAACTACAACAACATCCCTCTCAAGAATTTACATCCTTAGTTGAAGAACATAAAAGCATAATCCGACTATCACTCCTAATTTGACATTTGGATGAATCATATTGGGCCAAGAAACTAATTTTTCCAGACATATCTAGTAGACGTTAAGTTCCTCACCAAACAATGGCGAACAAGCTTCATTGTTTCCAGCCATGGTTTCTGTTCATATTTCAAATGGAGTTTTTCTAATAGATTATCAGCCGACACCTTCGTTGAGTCTGGAAAGGAAGGAGAAACATTTAAGGGACAATTTCTGAAACCTGTCCTTATCAAATAAAACAGTTAACAACCGCCAGATACCGATGTACTTCCTTGAAACCACTGCAGTTGATGGGTCATAAATTTAAAAGTGATTTTTCTTAAATTTAGATATGCTGCAGAGAAAGAGCCACTGGAAGTTAACACAGTTGTGCAGTTCATTGGCTACGGCAATAAATGACACTCTGCAATAGCATGGCTTTCCATACTGGAGAAGGAAGCAAGCATCTCCCACCAAAGCCTTGAGTACAGATTTTCCTAATAGTAAAGTTCAATCCTGATTTTGACGAGGTAGAAGCGAATATTACACTTAAAATTGCGCTCTTTAATAAAGGTGCAAAAAAAAAAAAACACTTCGCCTCCCAGAAACTTTGTGTTCAAAATATTTTGTAGAATTTTACAATAAACTAAGACAATACACCGTATTAAGTACCCACAAAAGTCTTTCGATCAAGAAAACAACAATATCATTACTAAAATATAAAACAGATACAATATAATATGAAGAATAATAAATTAAAAAGGTAGAAGAAAAACATACTATCATCACTGTAGAAAAAATCTTGACAGAGCTACTCATAATTACCATACACTTGTTACAATTCAAGAAATAAGTAAAATTAGAAGGAAAAAATAAAACACAAATTATAAATATGAAGTTATATGATTATCAATCGGCTTCCAAAATGAATGATAAAGACTTTTATGAACAATACCAGATAGTAAAAGTTATCAATGACCACCAAGTATGAAAAGATAATAAGGGCACATCTTTTCAACATGCAGTGATTAATTTTAAAGCTGCTGACAATTAAAAGTCTAAACGTTTGTGTAAAGTTCACATAAATGTAACACACATGTTGAGCTTAGTGAAGAGGTTTAATCGATAACACCTCAGCCATCAGTCTAAGAAGCCAACTGACCGCTCAGGAACTCGCTTCCACAAACAGCGTTCTACATTCTTTAGAATGTACATCATGTCATGAGAAGGAAGAAGACATCACACATCTCCCTTCTATTATCAAGAAAATGACAAATTAAATAGATGTTAAAAATACAAAACTATCTTAAACACAAAGTAGTTACAGAATAACTTAGCTAACAAAGTCTTTTAAGTGTGATGGAAAAATAGACCTCCGTCCACTCCTCCTTGGTACATTGCACAGATTAGAATGATTGACATCAGTATTATGTTATGTTATGTTAACCGGATTTGTATAGCGCACAGCTGCCCCAGCAAAGGGGCGTCCCGGCGCTGCTTGACAAGAGACCGATACATAACAATTCAAAGAAAAACCAGAACAAACCTAAGCACCCAAAGAGAACAAATAGGTCTTAACGGCTTTCCTGAAAGTCAGAAGATCATCAATGGCGCGAATGTGGGCAGGAAGTGAGTTCCACAGCTTGGCAGCAAGCACACTAAAAGAGCGGCCACCGGCTCTAGCCCTTTTAAAGCGTGGAACTATGACCAGATGTGAGCCTGAAGACCTAAGAGACAGCGATGGTACATAGGATGAAATGAGGTGTTCCAAAATCTGAGGAGAAGAATGTTTCAAAATTTTAAACGAGAGGCAAAGAGACTTAAACTTAATCCTCTGGGAAACAGGGAGCCAGTGAAGACCAGAAATAGCTCTCTTTGCCGAACAAAATCTAGGCAGGCCAACCAGGGCCCTAGCAGCAGCATTTTGAACTCGTTGGAGTCTGCAAAGTTCGGTCTGATTGGCTCCGAGCAAAAGGGAGCTTGCATTATCCAACCGAGACAAAATAGTAGCTTGTACAATAAGCTGTCTGGTTGGAGCATCAAAGAATTTGAGGATAGGTCTAAGCCTACGAAGAATCCCAAAGCAGGTGGTGGCAGTTTTCTTAGTATGGAAAACAAAACTAAGTTTAGAGTCTAGCCAAAATCCGAGATTCTTCACCTCGGTAACAAGAAGAGGGGTAGGACCTATTTCGGATGGCCACCAGCGGTCTCCCCAGGCTTGGTTCTGATTGCCAACAATCAGCACTTCAGTTTTTTTTGCATTTAATTGCAAGCAGTTGTCTGTCAGCCAGCATGCCACTGATCTGATTCCCTCACAGAACTTGGTGGTCTCTAGGTCAGATGCCCCACTAATCGCAACCGCTAGCTGCGTGTCATCGGCATAGGACACCATAGTCAGATTACAACGCTGGATGACCGCAGCCAGCGGCTGGACATAGATATTAAAAAGTGTGGGGCTAAGAGCTGACCCCTGTGGGACACCTCGTGTGATGGAATGAGGCTCAGACTGGTAAGGAGGGGTTACAACCCTAAACGTCCGACCAGATAAAAACGATCAAAACCAGTCAAGTGCCACGTGATCGACACCAGCCTCAACCAAACGCTGTAATAGAATTGCGTGGGAGACGGTGTCGAACGCGGCACTAAGATCTAAAAGTACTAGAGCCGCCGTTTGACCAGAGTCCACCAGAGTTCGCAGATATTCAACCATAGAGAGAAGCGCGGTCTCAGTGCTATGGCCGGGCCGAAAGCCATTCTGCGAAGGATCTAAAATATTGGCAGAATGGATATGATTACAGAGGATGGTATTAACATAGGCCTCAGTCAATTTTGCCACCCAAGGGAGGAGAGAGATGGGGCGATAGTTCTCAAACTTAGAAGGATCAAGAGCAGGTTTTTTTATTACAATTACTATTGTATATTTTTCCTTGAGATGACTTGATAAGTACAACACGATTTAAATTCGAAATTCTTCCATCTCGTAACTTCACAGCATTATTGAAACATTTAACAACTTGTAAAGGCTTAGTATATTTAGACCAAGACATTGTTCCTACTGGTGCCTTAACTCTAACAACATCTCCTACCTTAACATGAAACATCTTAACATTCTTCCTCTTGTCGTAATAGATTTTGTTTTTCCCTTGTAATCTTTTCTCTCTCTCTCGCCAAGTGCCAATTCTGTTATCTTTGATACCTTTTCCCCAAGTCATCCAACCTGGGCTTAATTTCGTGTTTGGTGTCCTCCCTTTAAACAGTTCAAAAGGTGATTTACCAGTAGAAGTGTGAGGAGAGAATCTATGAGCTAAAATACACTTCTGCAATTCCTCCTTCCAACACAATGAGTTTACTCTTGACAACGGAATATTTTCCTTTATTACTCTGTTGAACCTCTCAACCGTGCCATTCGTTTCTGGATGATAAACTGAGCATTTCTTATGCCTAATACCACAAGACTCCAAAAACATCTCCATTTGCTTTGAACAAAATTGTGGACCATTGTCCGTCAAAAAACTTGTTGGAAAACCTTCCCTTCTGAAAATTTCTTTCAAAAATGAAATTATACTGCTTGAAGTCACTTCAGACACACTTAATACTTCTACCCACCTAGAGTACAAATCAATCAGAACTAAAAAATAAGGCGTGGTGTGCTCCCCAGTGAGTGGACCCACAATATCCATTGGAACCTCCTCCCAAGGAGCATTAGGTAAAGTTCGACAAACCATGGGTAAAGTTCTTGGAGACAGAACTTTATCACTAACTTTACATAAAAGACATCCTCTCACCTCACGTTCAACTTCCAAATCCATGCCTGGCCACCAAAAACTATATCTTAACCTCTCCTTGGTTTTTACTATGCCAAGATGACCTATGTGAGCCTCCTCTATCAACCTCTTTCTCAAAGACTTAGGCGAAATTAACTTATCACCTCTCAAAAGAACACCATTATCCACCGACAATTCATTAGCAACCATACGCCAGACTTTATCTAACGACTTGTCACCAGCATTCCCTGACTGACATGTCAATAACTCCCATTAACTCAGAGTCACTCTTTAATTCCTCTTTCCACTCTTCTTTACTCACAGTACCACTAGTTATTTCACACACTCTTATTTTACCATCAAATTCTTCTTCACAAATTAGATCTTCATCAGTTAAACCAACCAAACGAGATAAACAATCCGCCGTTATGTTCTCCACCCCTGGAAGATGTTCAACCACAAAATCAAAATCCTGCACGCCAATTACCCATCTTATCCTAGAAGAGATAAAATCCAAACCTTTCTTTTCAAACACCTCCTTTAAAGGTTTATGATCTGTACAGACCTTGAAACTAGTCCCCCAAATAAAATTCCTAAATTTATTCAGAGTCCAGTAAATAGCTAACGCCTCTTTCTCAATAACGGAATAGTTAATTTCCGCATCTCTCAAACTCCTAGATGCACAAGCAATTAACTGTTCTTTTCCATCTCTAATTTGTTTAAGAATTGCTCCCAATCCTTTCGAACTAGCATCAGTTACCACTATTGTCTCTTCACCTGGCAGAAAAGCTTGTAGTTTTGGTGCATCTTTCAAATTCGTTTTTAATTCCTCAAATTCCTTCTGGCATTCATCTGACCAAATAAATTCCTTATTCTTTATCAGCAACTCCCTCATCGAAAATGACTTGCTTGAGAGGTTATTAATGAATTTTCCATAATACTCCACCATCCCTAAAAAAGAAACGAATTCTTCTTTATTTATCGGAGCACCCAAATTTACAATGATATCGACCAACTCTTTTTTAGGTACCACACCCATTGAAGTAATACAATGACCTAGATAGTTTACCTCATTTACCGAAAATTTACATTTCTCATATTTCAACGTAAGGCCTGCACTCTCTAATCTCTTCAAAACACGTTCCAGTCTGACCTCATGATCTTTTTGATTCGCACCAAAAATTAACAAATCATCTTGGTAACACTTTACCCCTTTTATTCCTTTTAGGATAGAAGACATTATTCTCTGGAAAACAGAGGCTGCACTCACCAAACCAAAAGGCATTCTCTTATATTTGAACGCACCCATGGGAGTGATAAAAGATGTTAAAATCTGTGAATTTTCAGTTAGCTCAATTTGGTGATACGCTTGCGTAAGATCTGATGTCGTGAACACTTGAGCACCATCTAGAGTAGACATAATTTCATCTATATTGGGTAAAGGAAATTTATCCACAACCACTTCTTTATTCAGTGAGCGAAGTTCAATGCAAAGCCTAATCTCACCATTAGGCTTGTTGGCAACGACTACCGGTGCCAACCACTCAGATGCTTCTACTTGAGTGATTATTCCCTGGTTTATCAACTTATCCAATTCCTGTTCCACTTTTCCTTGTAATGCTAAAGGAATTCTTCTTACTTTAGCTATAGAAGGTTGTGCTCCACCTTTAAGTTTAATGTCATGTTTATAGCCTCTCAAACACCCTAACTTGTCCTGAAATAATTTTGGATTTTTTTTTTCCCACATCAATCTTTTCACCTGCTTCTAATTCCTGAATCTGAACCGGTGGTTCTGCATTTGGGTTCAGCGTGACACCTAACAAACGTTGATGTGGCCAGCTTAATAAATCCTCTCCTTCGTTTGCTACATAGACTTTACCTAAAATCAAATTATTTTCCATCTCAATGGTAGCATTAAAATAACCAAGCATTTTTACGGGCTGGCCCCCATAACCACCCGGACTCACATCCATTCTGTGTAGAGAATTTTTCACTTGAAACCACTTATAGAAAATTACTTTACCAAAAATGGTCAAATGCGAACATGAATCTAATTTCATCTCCAAATCAACTCCATCAATTTTTACTTTACCCACAGGATGTTGATCTGAAACATTTTTGTTAACTTGACAAATTACCTCCTTTACCACTTTATTTTGAACTTTCTTTTGCTTAGTTTTACAGAACTTCATAAAATGACCTTTTTTCCCCAAGTATGACAACTTACATTCATCGCTGGACACTTTTTAAAATTTGCTTTATGACCAGTCATGCCACACCGAATACACACAACCAAAGTATCCGCACCTTCTTCTTTCTTTTCCTCACTTAAAGAAACAGAAGATTTATCTTCCTTCACCAGACACACATCTTTCTGTACATCCTCCGTAGAATTATCTACTTTAGTTTTCTCATTTTTCAACTCCATTACACATTTTAACATGTGCTCTACTCTTTTAGCAATAGAGATTACTTCTTCTAAAGCTGGCTCATCCTTAAGCCACAACTCTTCCCTTATTTTCTCTTCTCTACATTTTAAAACAAGTTGATCTCTTATTCGTTCTTCATTCAACCCCCCAAACTTACAAGTTGAAGCAAGCTTCCTTAATGCAGTTACAAAATCTTCCACAGATTCATCCTTGCCTTGAGCCCTTAAACCAAAATGATATTTTTCCATAATGGTGCTAGTTCTGGGTAAATAGTGCTTATCCAATTGTAAAATGCAAATCTCGTATTCATTTAAACCCCTCTGTTCTTCATTTGTTAAATCTGGTAAGTTCTCCAATACTTCCTGTCCTTCCCCACCCAAACAATGCAAAAGTAAGGAGTGTTGCCTTTCCGCACTTAAATTTGTCCCACAAACCCTTGCATAGTGCGCAAATATTTTCTTCCACTTACTCCACTTCACCAATGGTTCACCTGGACTTGGTAGAAAAAACGTCGGTGGAGTTACGTTTTGCATATTGAATGAATTAATTAAAACTATTAAACCCCACTGTGTTCTGAATATTATATATAACACAATCCTACATAGACCTCAATGTAACACTAGTCTCACATGTACTGTTACACCCTTTTTTTTTTTTTTTTTTTAAATACTGGTTATTTTGCCCCCAACACAAATGTGTCCTCTTATAAATATATCTATATTACATTCATATAAATATAATTATAAGTTAAACAACAAGCAAAATTACAAATTCACTTTTCCTTTAAGATTGCCTTAAGAAGAAAACAGACTACAATTATACCGTTTTTAACTTTTTGTAAATATGCTCCTTTCCTTTCACAGTCAACCCTTGAACTGTCAATACTGACTTAGAGCTTCACACTCTTCATTTCACCCAATAACGTGACCAATAAACGTTAAAGCTTTGACGAATGTCTTTCTTTCCCTTCGTCTCCTTTTTTTTTTTTTAAATAAACGAGTCGTACTCCTTTAATAATTCCGACGCGCTGACACGTGATGAAATGACGCGTACAGATCACCGACTCCACACGCAGGATTCTACTGCGTCACCATTTGCCTCTTGCCTCCCAGCTGCACGGAACTCCTGACTCACGAACAACAGGAAAACGAAGCTCCTAACTCACAGACAACAGGAAACTCGACCTCCCTCGATTCAGCCTCGTCTTGTCCAACTCTCAGCTGATCCTTTTTCCTCGACAGATTAAGCCCCTCGTCGCACTTCAAAGGTAAGGTCTAACCCCTCATCACACTTCAAAGATATTTTTACTCCCTGCCGCCGGGGAAACTTTTATTGCGCTTCCCTTCTTTAAATTCAGCCGCTGGAAGGGATCATTTAATTTTTAACAAAACGCTTTGGCATCCATATGCGCATATACCGTTTTAAGGCCAACTGATTACTCCGGAAAGCCAAACCCATATAAGTTATTTTAAAATAACTACGTAAAGCTCTCCTCAATCAGGTTTGAATAAAACGTCAAAACGCTCCTTGCATGAAACAGTACCTTAAAAACCAATGTGCCAAACCGTTCTGCAAAGATCTGAAACTCAAACGGACAGAACAGCTCCTCCTCCGCCTTTCAATCCTCCACTGACTCGGTAAATCGCTACCGTTGATGTTGTGGTGTATTCTTCACTCCTCCTTAGGATCCCATAAATCGTCGCCAATGTACAGTTCACATAAATGTAACACAAATGTTGAGCTTAGTGAAGAGGTTTAATCGATAACACCTCAGCCATCAGTCTAAGACGCCAACTGACCGCTCAGGAACTCGCTTCCACAAACAGCGTTCTACATACTTTAGAATGTACATCATGTCATGAGAAGGAAGAAGACATCACAGTTTGCAGTTCAAGTCAGACAATATCGTAGAAAGAGCAACAGATTTGCAAATCAAAATATTTAATGAAAGCATTCCAGAGAAATTGAAATTTATTATAGTTTTTGACATGCCAAACTTCCCTCCAAAATTTAAGAGTTAAGAGGCCGATTACGATGGCGGGCGGAAGTGCATCTGCAGTGGTGGCCCAAATTGTCAATTTTTCCACTCCGGTAGCGGTTCTTGCGACTGCCATGTTACAATGGGCCAAGATATCCCATTTTCCGACCGCCTCTGTGTTTCTGGCTCTGCACGTTTTTACGTTACGCAAGGGTGCTGGCTGGAGCCAATAGAGCAAGACCGACATGCGGAATGACGTTCCGTCTGCCAACCAGATTATGATTTATCAAACAGCCCATCACACCGTGGCAGTAAAACCACCTCATTGCGGATGGCAGAAGCACAACAACGGAGAGGAAAAGTCTACCCAGAACAACTCCAGATGACCATAGCACCATGGATCCTGCTCTAGAAGCCTTTCCGCTGCTCTACTTGATGCACTACCAGCAGATAAGACGCCGCTGCGCCCTACAGCAGAGGTACGTCCAAAACATTTCTACGCATGCAACCCCTATACAACAAGAACTCCCAGCAAGCGTGCAGGTGGGGCCCAGTCTACGATGTTTTTGGCAACCTGCGAACAGCAATGTGCGAAGCTCCCTCAATGTACATGAGTGACACCCCCAGGGCACCTGAAGGGGGCCTCGTGCTGACTCCTCCTAGCACACTGTGCCCCACTCTCCCACCTACAAGCACCACTCACACAGCTCAGATCAGGCTCAAGGTGGCAGAATAGATTGGGGGTTGGGAGGCAATACACCGCAGACTGCAAAGTGAGGACGATGTGTGCCCCGCTGTGGCTTTCAATGGGCAACCAAGTAGGAGGACACCCTGGGCCTGCGATAGGCATGGCCAGTGTGGGCAGCTGCACAGGGCACCGTAGTCAGCCCTCCAACTTGGGACCCACAACAATGTGACAGTCAGACCATGGTATGAAAGGTGCCACCTTAGGAGGTCCCTCTACTCTGGCCTCAGTGCCATGGTATAGCAAGGGGAGCCAGAGGTGAGGGCCCCCCCCCCCCCATTACCAGTTCCAAGAACACACATTCCCCAGGTCTGTTTAGCAAATAAGTCTCCACCCCCATCCATGCAGATGCACAGCAGGATGGCAATTGCCCTGCTAGGTTGCTCCCCGGCAGGTCCAAATCTCTCAGTAAACAATCAACCCTCACAACTCCAGCCCTTGATGAGCTGTAAAGAGGTGCAAGTAGGTGCCACAGAGGGAGGGGCAGCAGTTACAGGAGCAGGGACATTTATTCAGATGCAAACAGCCCTGAATGTGTTACATGTGTGCATCTCAGAGGGTCCAAACCCCTTCACTTCCATCCCATGGCCACACAAATCACACAGGCTGCCCAGTTAATGTCACCTCAGCAACCTTGGCCCCCATCGCCATTGAAAATGATGGCAACAAGCCCGGCTGTGGCGGTCCTGTCACCGCGGCGTTGAATCTGCAGAACAACATTGTCCCCATTGTTGTACATGTACATCACACTCTCCTAGGCTACCAAGATCCACATACCATGCCACACCCCACCACATATCTAAAAGAGCCTCTAGTCATCCAAACATACCTGCAGCAAGAAGTCAAGTGTAGGCACAGTGACCATAATCACATGTCAATAGGATCAGAAACAAATGTATAGCAACAGGAGTGACGGATGAGGCAAGTGTCACTTCTACAGTAACAGACAGAACTGAATTCACCGCCATGAACTTGAACAGCACAAATCTTCACAGCAGTCACATCACTTCACACTCAGGCTGGGTAGCAGTGCTGCAGCAAACAGCTACACACATTTGATATCACCTACTGCTACACAACTCAGGCAAACATCTATGGCGGAACAAGACAAGAGGACTGTGCATGAAACCCATCTGTACTGTATTTCAGCAACCATGACTGAAATCAAGTAGGGTCCAATTGTACAGATCACATACTAAATCAGTGCTGAGAGCCACAATGCTTCTGGATACATTACAGTGTCACACCATGGAGTGGTGGGGAGGGTCAAACATTTGCATGGTATGCAGTGGCACATGTTTTGGCTGAAGTGGTGTATACAGGAGAATTGTACAGGTGAGGAGTGTACAGAGCAAAAAGCCTTAGTGGAGTATCTCACATTGTGTAGGCCTCAATGGTATGACTGTGAATGCTATGAATCAGACTAACAAATAGTGGAGCACATAAAGTGGAAAGAGACAGCAATGCATGTGAAAAGTCACATATCATGTTTGTTTCCTGGAGTAATTCAGCACAGTGAGAACAAAGGTAATCAAGAGCCAGGCCGGATCCCAAGACTCACAACACAGACATTGCAGTGACACTCTGCATACTCGCAAATGATGTGGAGAAGATGTAGGTGTACCCTAGGACTGTGAGATTACAATGACACACTGCACACTGCTCCGTCAACAATGCCAACATGTGCACAAACACTCCAGAAGGTGTCTGATCATGGAAACAAACTGGCACTCATCAACCGGATCATACATGTGTGAGAGGGGAATGCTCAAGGGCACATACACATGAACACTTCTGCCAAGGACAAGACACTCACACGGTCTGATGACTCCAGTGCGCACATGTACATCCATCCATGTGACTACGAAGCCATACCTAGCCACGATGACAACACACCTACACTGGTGTGTACACATCAAGATAGATCACACAGATATGTTGTACCCTATCCACCCCTCAAGTCTTCATGTAAATTGGAATAGCTGCTCTTGTTAGAGATCAAACAAATCTGACATTTGAAAAAGTAGAGCACAGCCAACATAATGAACAAGACCAGAGAAGACCATCACAGGCAGCCAGCTTGCCCCCCATCAATCCTCATATTCAAAAGTGAACATTAGTTGCCAGAACCTTTGGGAACACCTACAATATCAAATTAAGTACATGCCAATGGTACTGTTGACTTCAGAGCATGGAACCCATGATCACATACATTGTACTGCATCATGAGCAAGGCCAGCGACAATGCTAACAACATAAATATAATTTTTTATTATACAAACTCTATCAGCATTTAAAGTGCAAAACATTAAGGGCAAAACAAACTCAAGTACGCACGTGTGCTTTGAAATTTCACAGAGATGATTGAAACACAGTCCACCGCTGTGTGAATCTCCCCAGGATAGGGCCAGCAAATGGGCAGGTCAGGGACCGCTCAGGGAGGAATGGTGTGGGAAGGGGGGAGACTGCTATAAATTCGGGGAGAACTGGAACTGGGTGGAGGCTGACTGGGGTAGTCGGAGGACTGGACCTGGGAGGGGGAGAACTGGTTGAGGAAGAGGGATCCCTGGATGTGTGAGCCTGAGGGCTTGCTGGACCAGATGGAGTTGTCGCACATGGAGGAGGTCAAATGCAGTGGGGAGGCTCAGTGACTGATGTTGCATGTGGAGGGCTTCGCCTCAGTTGCTTGGGGATAAGATCGCCTCCAAGTGTCTTGGACCAAAGGATAGGTGAGGTGGCCACAACAGCTACCTTCTTCCCAGAAAGTGGAGCAAGTGCTTGTGGCTCCTTCTGTGAAAAACCTTTGGATCTGGTGGTACGTTTGTGGGTGGTTGGCCTATTACCCTGCCTCCCCTGTTTTGGAGCTACTACCTTATTGCTTTTCTGTCCAGGCTTCCTAGGGGTGGTAGTGGTGGGAGTGGAAGTCTTGGGCACAACAGCCCTCTGAAGTAGGGTGGGGCCAATTGTGGCAGGCACAAGGGCCACGGCAGCCAGGGCAAGTTCCTGTGCGGATTTGGGATCAGGTTTGGGGATGGGAGGGCTCTTGGAGGGAGAGGAATGTGTGGTATGCAATGTGGATGTATGTTTTTTGGGTTCATGCTTTTTGGTGTCCTGTCATGTGCTTGTAGTGGGGCTGGCATGTGTGCTCCTTGTGTGCCTCGGGGATGAGGTCTTGTGTCTGTGTCGCTTGGACTGCTGTTTTCATGTGCTCCTTGGGGATGACTTGGTGCCGGAGTGCTCTGGTGTGCGCACGCTCTGGTCAGGTGGGGTCACTTGCAGGGTGGTTTCGGAAGGGACAGGAGCCGGACTGGGAGCTTATGACTGCAGAATGGCTGCTGTCAGTGTGGAGGCAAAAGACTGGACAGTTCTGTGCAGGCCACCCACATCCGAATGAATGCCCTTCATGAACGCAACAACCTGTGACAACTTCTTGCCATGATCCTGGAGGGCATTCAGGAGCAAAGTCTGCCCCACAGACACCTGCAGCAAGATGTCTATGGCCTCCACACTGTGGGCAGCAGGGGACACAGGGGCTGGAGCATCTGTGCCTGGGGGTAAAGAGATTCTACCCTTTTTAGGGCAGCGGGCCCGGATACCAGTTGGGGGAGCATCGGGTAGGGTGGACACAGGACAGGGTGTGGCAGAAGATGAAGCAGAGGTCAAACTTCCTCTTCCCGACAACATCAAGGAGTCACCATTAGACTGTGAAGATGTGGATGTAGGTGTTTCTGAAGCAGACTCCTCCAGGGCCATCCTGTCACCCTCCGATGCGCTGGTCCCCTCAGTGTCACTGTATTACCGGGAAGCAGTGATGCCAGTAGCTTCCCCAACGGTGTCGGGACCCTCTTCTTCTCTCACCTCAGTAGATTATTTAAGAGACAGACACTGTTGAGGAAAGTGGCCGGATCACAAACATATTAGGCAATACAAACTGAAATGCTTGAACTTAAGTCACACGTTTGACTCTCTATGTACTGTCTGCATAAGTCCAATTATTCATATGATCAGCTGATGCATGAAAACATACTTATTGGACAGTCATGCTCCTTGTTGCGTTCACACTGCCAAATTGCTATACATGTGTCGACATGTCAACATCACATTCTATTGTCTGTAGTCACACCTACATGCCTTCAGCTGAGAGAGCTACACATCGGTATTTATTGTGTATGTCACACTTGAAGTATGAGGTGACAGAACTCCACAGATAGAAAGTTGAAGGAAACTATTGTTAAGAGACATGACATACTTACATCCACTAATTTAGGTACTGGCAACAACTACTGTTGATCATTGGTTGGCAATCTGTAGATGTATCAATTACATGGAAATGCCCAACATCAATCTCGAAATGTACCATGACATGATGCTCACTGATGTTCACTTCTAGTTGATGCCTCAGAGACTGACACTTATGCTGATGTAACTTGGCAACATGAAAATGCAGACGTTGTACAGGTGCAAAATATCTGCACTCCCCACCTAGTCAACTTAGAAGCCATTACACCACACTAGACAACTCAGAGGTTCATGCCTTGCTCAAGCCTGGGATTCAGGCGGTCTTTCATGCACAACAATACACTTTGTACTGGACTCAACCCAACTTGCTACTGTTGGGCCCTCAAGCATCCATCCAGCTCT
Organism: Triturus cristatus; assembly: GCF_964204655.1. Taxonomy (NCBI): domain Eukaryota; kingdom Metazoa; phylum Chordata; class Amphibia; order Caudata; family Salamandridae; genus Triturus; species Triturus cristatus. Next base: position 469,234,446 of record NC_140588.1, read on the forward strand.
GGCTGTGTCACTGCCAGGATGCAGGCCAATAGTGGGGTCATGCTCCGGCGCGCCAAACGACCACTCTAAGGAACCAGGCCCAGCATCATTTCTGCGGCGTTTTTGCTAAGGCGGCAGATTTCCTCCCATCTCTTTTGGCAGTGGTTATGTTGCCTGTTGGAGACCCCCAGTGCCCGCACCTTCCGGGCTATGGCCCTCCAAATAGCCTTCCACTGATTGACCCAGAGCTGTAGGTATGGGAGACAAGAGAAGAGCTTTTTAACACTTTGTAGTGGTGCATTGTGTGTCAGTACACAGTGCATACACACGAGCAAGTCTACTCATAATGACTACAAAAGAAGGATGACTTGTCCACCATTCATTTCCCAGATGTGGGAATTAATTTCGCACTAATCTAGCCAGTTACAGGCCCTGTACTTTTGTGCATACTGGGCTCATCTCCATAGTATCCCTGTAGAATCAGTACACCCCATAATCAGTACGCTCTGCCCAACCGACATGTACCATCTCACTAATGTACATATGCACACGTAATGGACTAATAGAGGACATGGCACAGGGAGTGTGTATCCAAAATGAGATTTCATGAGGTCATGAGTGTAACTGTACTACTGAGAAATCACGTAATGGCAAAATCTTCATTGAAAGCACTCCGGGATCAGGGTGAACAAGGCTCTACACCATGAACTTGTAATTGTTCTGCTAGACAGACTCTCACACATATACATTTTCCTTTCAGAGATTCACATGTGTAAGGTTTTGCATCAATGGAGCAGCAACATTGACATGTGCCATCCTCCCCACATACTCAAGTGCATCAACTAGTACATCATGTATGGGACATGCAGGCGTGTAAATAAGAAAGCACGAATATTGGCTTGCAGTATGAGGCACATAGCACTATATAGTAAAATATTGTGAGCCTTCTGAGCATTCCAAGTAAGTTTAACATACACTTACCAGTACCTCTGAAGCACCATAGAGCCTGCCGTACTGTCCAAGGACCTCTTCCACCAGGACCTCCAGCTCCTGTGTGGTGAAGGGACGGGCCCCAAGGTTCTCAGTACGAGCCATGACTAGTTCCAGAGATGAGGTACAGCAGCAGTTCGTGGTGAGGAATGGCAGGCAGAAGTGTCTCTAGGCAAGTGACAGGTGTGGGCATTTCACAGACATATATATATAGGCCCCTAGGCTCATTCCAGTGTTGCTCTGCTGCTACCATTGGCCAGCATCGTTCCTATTATTCATTTGGGGCCAATGCCGGGCCCCCCAGTGGCGGGGCACGCCTACCTCTACGTTCAAATATGTTAGCCACTAGTGTGCTGGACGTTCCCATTGGCTGATGGCTAATCCTTATAGGCGTTGATGTACCGCAGCAGTCAAGAAGCAGCATCCGCTATCCTGCATCATTCAATTGTGGCCCAATGCCGGGCCCGAAGTGGCAGAGCACGCCTACCGTGACGTTCAAATATGTTAGCCACTAGCGCACTGGCGGTTCCCATTGGCTGATGGCTAATTCTCATAGGCGATGATGCACCGCTGCGGTCAGGAAGCAGCATCCGCTATCCTGCATCATTCAATTGGGGCCAATGCATGTTACCGCAGTAGATGCCAGCTACCGCGCCTGTAAACACATTTTGTATTTTCATTCTCGCTTTGCTAATTGCATCACTCATCCCAACACATTTGCCTAGAGTGATGTGTGCACCCAGTAAAGGGATTAAAGAGTGTGACCTTTGAGTTAAATCTTCACTCACGTGTAATGTACAAGAAAAGGAGAGTCAGAGAACATTCTTTGTCATGTCTTGTGGCCAGAAAATAACTAAGTTAAGGAGTCAAGAGGACAAAGGACTCTAGCATTGTGTTCATGTTGATTGAAACAGCCCACCGGGGATCAGTGTGTGAATATCCCTTGCTATTGGTCTGCCGCATACTTGCCCATGGGTTGTCTTATGAAGGGCCAGTGATGCGGTCTGCCATTTAGGGGTGTCCATTGTACGGAGATCAGACATACTTGTAACCTCTAGCACTGAAAACACACATAGTGATGTGGCATACAGTGTCCCTTGCTGCCAGTGCCTGTACATTTTTAACACACATCATTGGAGTGCACATGTGTGAAGAAACATCGATCTGTCCAACATCACCTGTAAGTTTAAGCCATGTGTGAATGTATTCTCATTCCATGTATATTTGTGTTTCATTTTGGTGAACATGGTAATGTCTGTAACGCAATCTCCTCACACAGTCATGATGGACTGACACCGTAATGTGCATATCTGTCTGTCCACTGTGCTGTCTATTCATGTATTGTTGTCCAGCTTACGCTAACTGGCCTCATTTCATGATGATGTTGTGTAGTGTGGGACTGTAGGTTGAGGTTGTGCTGTGACCGCAGTGAAATACAAGTCGGCATTGTTGCTGTTAGCCACATATGCTGTGTCATCTACCCACAGGGCTCTGCACTCATGATGTAGCAGTGTACCATATGCCATAGACATACTTTTTTTTATATTGTAGTAGTTAGTATGTACAACCTGGCTACCACAATGACTACAGAAGATCAAGGTGTGTATGCATGTCACTTGTGCATTACATGTGTTCAAGAGTCCTGCCAATGTAGTGGTTGGGAGCCATTTGGTTTCCACATCTCATCTTTGATTCATCTCAACATGCGTCCCCTGCCAGAGTACGTAGGAGGAGACCACCTGTCTGTCGCCCTATCCATGACCTAGCAATGATGGAGGATATCGACATCATAAAAGAATTCCATCTGAATGGCCTTAACCTGCAATAGCTATGTGCCCAGTTGGAGCCCTATTTGAAGCCTTACCGCACATTACCAGCAGCATTGACAGCAACAGTGAAGGTGATGGTTGCACTGCATTTCTTTGCCACTGGGTCTTTCCAGTACACGGTGGCCACCGCCGGTGGGAAGTCTCAGCCTATGTTCAGCATGGTGTTGCGGGATGTTCTGTCTGCATTGATGACCTACAAGGACAGCTACATTCACCTTCCAAGAAGACATGAATTGGCAGTTATGAAGGTTTTTTTTAATGATCTTGGACACATCCCAAATGTTGTAGGAGCCATTGACGGTACACATTGGTCTTGTTCCACCCCAGGCACGTGACAACTCAACTGTTATTTTCTTGTGTCCTTCTAGGTTCTTCCACCCTCTCAATGGATTGTGGCATTCAAAGCGTGTGGTACATTGCAATGTGAGTTAACATACTAATTACTGTGATAAACATGGTACTGACACAAAGGCATAGGGATGTGAATTGTGTTTATTCATATGTGAGTGAGGTGAGTATTCAAGTTGAAAGCGATGGTACATGGATAATTAGGGTGTAACATAGGCTTGGTCGGTAAATTTCGTTCCGCTCGCAGAATTTGCAGAATTTGGGTAATTTCGCGTCCCACGGAGAACGTGGAATTGCCCAAAATTCTGTGTTCCGCGGCTTCGCAGGAATGGTTTGCTTTTTTGCGTTCTCAAAATGCGTGTTCTTGAGATATTTCCCCCCAACACGCAAACAGCTTTCGCAAACATGAAAAAAAGCATCGTGAACAAGCAATTCCGCGTGTTCGCGGAATTTCTGCGTGCTTGCGGATATTTTTTACCATTTCGCGGAGCTTTGGTTAGCGAGACTACGCAAATCTCCCCACCCCTAGTGTAACACACAATAGTGGAATTCCACAGTCCAATTGTAAGTATCAAGGATCCCCTGTATTACTAAATGTAATTACTAGGACAGGGCAAACATGCAATTGAAAATAAAAAAATCCTAGGCAATATACAATTTGTCTAAATCACAATGAAACAGTTTAAAAAAAAAAGAGTACAGTGTATATTATGTATAATTCATTTGTTTTTAATTATAGAAAACATGACATTCATATTCAAAAAATTGTTTAATAAAAAGACATCAAATTGATGACATTATATGGACAGAGTTATGATTATCTCCATATACATGAAACATTAAAAATACAATACAGTTTAAAATCAAGGTGGCAGAAATGTAATCTTCGATGCGCGTTTCGGCGCAAGTGGCACCTTCGTCAGGAATTGCAACAGGTAAACTTCTTATATACTCTGATATTGTTCATATGGGAATGTATTGTTAACACAACAGGAAGGTCTGCGACCTGTGCGACTTATCAGTCTATATTCTCAAATCAATTATCTAAGGAAATGGTGATCATTTTCTCTAAGTTTCTTCATTGAACAATACCAGTAAAAACATCAACTACCACTGGAGAGACCAGTTTTTTTTTTTTTTTTAAAGCGACAAAGTTTCCATAGTTTGGTGTCAACATCACCACATAGAATAATATCAGAGTATATAAGAAGTCTACCTGTGGCAATTCCTGACGAAGGCGTCGAAGATCAAATTTCTGCCACCTTGATTTTAAACTGTATTGTATTTATAATGTTTCATGTATATAGAGATAATCATAACACTGTCCATATAATGTCATCAAATAGATGTATTTTTATTAAACGATTGTTTGATTATGAATGTCATCTGTTTTCTAGAATTAAAAACAAATTTATTATACATAATATACACGGTACTCTTTCCTTGAATACGGTTTCATTGTGATTTAGACAAATTGTATATTGCCTAGGAATTTTATTTTCAATTGCATGGAATTCCACAGTCCAACAGAAAAGATGGTCTCGGCTCATTGATCTCAGTGTCGCCAGGTGCTGATAGCGAATCACCTGTTAAACAGAAGTTATATTGTCAGCATATTCAGTTCACGACACAACTTTGATGTTCATGTTTTGGACATTTAATTTGAGATAACCAAACATTTGAAATTGCCATTACTTGGCATTCGTAACAGTTTGTCAGCAGTCGAACATGATGTAGAGGTACATATATTGCTTGTTAGCAATGTGACATGACAATGCCAACACTTTCATATGTACAGATATTGTAATTTCAAGGACATGTCCTCATGTACCAACTTGTTGCTCATCCACTTCAGTTTATGCTAGGATATTGGAGTCTTTTCAGTAAGTCTGTCTGCTACACAGCAAATTTATGATCTCTGTTGGGATTTTTGTACTGACATCATGTGGTTTGTGAGCTTTGACTGAGTCTACATGTATGTGTTGTATTGATGTGAGCCTTTATGCTTTGAGACAATGGGACTTGCACACTGGATTTTGCCCATTGTGTTCTTGGGCTTTGCTTTGCAGTTACATGCGACTTCTTCATTGGCACTGTGATTCATGTGACCTCTAAATGGGATTAGCGGTTTGTGCACTGGCTACAACTTATGGAGCTATACAGAGTTGGCTATCAAGTGCGGGATGTGGTGGTCATATAGCTACATGCTGTTTGGGAGGGAGGCCAGGGTCATGAGCTGACTACCTACCTGTGAGGTGAAGCAGAGTAGGGAGATGGCTGCCACATGGCTGTGGGGTGCTCCATGCGGTTTGTGAGGGAGGCCAGAGGCCCTTGTGGGAGTTGTGGTTTTGTTCTCAGGTCCCAAAACACCCACTCCCTTGTCAGATAGCTACCTACCTGTGAGGTGTTTTATAGTAGGGAGATGGCAGCCACATGGCTGTGGGGTGGGGAGGGTGCTCCATGCAGTTTGGGAATGAGGCGAGGGTGCATAATCGGACTAACTACCTGTGATGTGAAGCAGAGGAAGGAAATGGTAGCCTTGCGAGACATTGTGTAAGCGTTCATTCTACATACGTTTGATTTACTATGGAAATTGAGGCTCAGTTGTGCACAACAGTATCTTGCAGTGTGATGTGATTATTTTGCTTGTACTTACCATTCTGCACTCCCCCAGCTATTCCTGAGAGACTCTTTGTGATGCAGTATGGCAAGCACCTTCTCCGCCCATTCGGTGAGTGTTCGTGGTGGAGTGGGAGGGCAGCCACCAGTTCTTTGAGCTGCCTCATGGTTACTCTGGGCCCGAGCCTTGACCCTGCTCTTGAGGTCGGCCCACCGCTTTTTGATGTCACGCAGTGTGCACAGGGTTGTCCCTACTGCATTGACTTTGCTGTAGATACTTCCCCCACATGTGATGGTTTCTCGCAGGTGGGGTCTATTAGACCAGGATCCCAAACAAATGTGGTTCTACCATAATTATCTCGGTCTCTGTGAATTTGGGCATTTTCTTGGGGGGCATGTTGCAAATGAGTAAAAAGTGCAGGGAGTAAGGTGGTGGTGGTGTAGATTTGTGAGGTGTGTCAGGTGTGTGGATGAGAAGTGGAGATAGGTGGAGATGGTGTGGTGTGTGTGGTGTGAGGTCTATAAAATGGTGTCTTTTGTCTGTTGCTCTGTGCCTGCTTTGCAAAGTATGCTGGTCCAGGAAGGGGTTGGTTTTATGCTGTGGTATGTGGGTGTGTCCACATGAGTGATGACCACCAGGTGCATCTTCCATGCTGAGCATGGCTTTCATTTCCAAAAGACAATTGGGGTGTATCATTGGTTGCGTGTCTGATGTGATTGAGGGCAGCCGAGAGTACAGGACCACTTTGAGCAGTGTTGTGAAGTTTGTTCCGACCGCCATTCATTTGGCCTAAGAGGGACCGCGGCGATCGGAACGCAATGCTCGTTACGCCTGCTCCGCAATGTCATTGTGATTAGCCGTGTGGTCATACAGTGGCAAAAGCGACCTTTTTGGTCCATTGAACAGATTTCCCCGACAGCCGCGGTCGGATGAGCAGCTTTTCCGACGGTGGCGGACGGTGTTTTTTAATTCTGTCCGCTGCAGTTGCATTTTATGTTCATTGCATCATAATTTGGCCGGCGGAAATGCCGCGGTTCATGCGTCCGGTTTTTTGCTGCAAGCATGGCGGACGGAAGCCTTTTCCGTCTGCCATTGTAATCGGCCCCTAAATTACATTTAAAAAGTATATGCTATAACGAACCTGGATATAAAATTACAATGCCAACAATTCGAGGTAGATAGAAGCTTAGCTTGAAAGAACTTTAACGGAGTCCATAAGCAGTTAAAAAGAATGAAGGAATTTGTTTGATACAGGTAATCATCCTGAAATATTATTTAACCAGATTTTCTTTCATGTATCCTGTGAGAATGATAGTGAGAGTTCATTTTTCCAAAACATTGAAATCATATTGATATTGTTACCTTGCAAATTATATAAATTAATGAACCAGCGTGAGATGAAGAAGACACTGCCTGAATATAAATTGCTGAATCTGAATTAATATTTGAGGGATTATTATTAGGAGAGAAGGCTAGTGTAGAATTACATAAAAACTCATATCCAGAAAAATCAGAAGGAGGTTAGCGAAATTTTTGTTGCAATTCATCAAATGATAAAAAAGTATTAATCTGGTATATATCTTTTAAATAAAAAAATACCAGCTTTATTCCAAGAGTGCCAAAATGGTACAGTTCGAGAACGTTTTAATCTAGGATTGAGCCATAATGACATTTAATGAATGTGAAATAGTGGATTGAAAAAGTGAATCCAAAGCGTGAAGTATTAACTTTGTAGATTTCAAAATAGATTTATTAATTAACATTGAAGGGTTAGACATTGTAAAGTAGGTAAAGGAAACGGTGTTATCAAACCATTTTCTATAAGAAGCCATGCAGGGGGATTATTAAGTTGGGAATGGTTAAACCAAAGAGAGCTTTGTTTCAACATAAATGCTTTATGAAAATTTTAAAAAAATTGGCAGACATAATTCTCCACTACATTTTGCCATTTATAATTATTTATAGCTTATACGGGGAGTATCATTATTTCAAATAAACTTAGAAAAGTGTTGATCAAGAGTCTTATAAAACTGCATAGGGAATGGACTAGGGATCATAGCTAGGGAATAAAAGGAGCTATTACCATTTTTATTGAATCCATTTTCCCCCACCATGAAAGATGGAATGCAGACCATTTGGAGAATTTATTTTTAACATAGTTTATAATAGAGTCACAATTTAATATAATAGTTTTTTTAATGAAATTGGAAAACAGAATACCAAGGTATTTAATTGTATCCCTTTGCCAAATTATTTCTTTTATGGGTTACATATCAGGTGTACAAGGAAGATTGAGATGAAAAAAAATCAGTTTTGTTGGTATTTAACGTATAACCTGAAATCTGAGAGTATAATGAGATAATATCAAATAATGAAGGAAATGAGGATTCAAGATTACTAATAAATAAAATATATCATCTGCATAAGCTAATGTTTTTATGGTGACATCCTTGAAATTAATACCAGTAATAGCGGCACCGTTTCTAATAGTAGTGAGTAACGGTTCAATAACAAGAAGAAATAAAGGAGACGAGGGACAACCTTGTCTGGTACCTCTAAAAAAAGAAAATGGATTGGAAATTGGACCATTAATTAATAGGCAAGCAGAAGGGCATGAATAAAGAGCAGATATCATGTGAATAAACGAATCACCAAAATTAACTGCTGATAAGGTATTGAATAAATATTGCCAATGAACTATGTTGAAAGCTTTTTCAGCATCCATTGCTAGTACTCCAAACGGTAAGGATAAGGAAGACCCTTGTTCAAAAGCACATAATAAGACTCTATCTAGTGTTGTTGACAAAGTATCTATTTTTCATGAAACCAGATTGATCGGGATGAATAAGGGACTCCATACAGAGGTCAATCTGGTCGCAAGAATTTTAGCATAGAGTTTACAATCTCGACTTAAGGAAATAGGGCGATAATTCGATACAGTAGTAGGGTCTTTATTAGGTTTTGGAAGAACTATAATCAATGCTTCAGAAGTTGAGACTGAAGTACTAAAAAAAAAGGTAAAAAGTTTAAACAAATGAGGAATGAGCTGCAAGGCAAATTCTTTATAAAATTCCGCTGGAATTCCATCAGGACCGGGAGATTTACATTGATTAAGGGATTTAAAAGCCAGTTCAATTTCTTCCATAGTAATTGGTGAATCTAATTTATCTTTGGTTGACTGGGATACTTTAGGTAATCCACATTTATGTAAAAAATGGTCAAACAGGGAAGGATCCTCCAAATGAGGTTTATTGTACGAGGATAGGTAATAATTTAGAAATGTATTAACAATATTCTTTTTGGGATAAAGCAATCCTTTCATTGGAACCATGAATTGCATTTATTGGAGCTTTATCTCTCCAAATACATAAATAGTTTGCCAAGAGTCTTCCAGATCCATTAGCATTAAAACAGAATTTGGCTTTAGTAGTAGAAAGTTTTATACCAGCTCTTCTACTCAATATTGATTTAAAATTATAACAAAGGTTTTGCAATTGTATTAGACATTGGCGATCATTAGAGGTTATGAAAAGACTCTCAAATTTTGCAATTGGTTTAACCAATTCTTTAATTTTAGAATCGAAAGATTTTTTTTCATGAGCCATAAGAGAAATGGATGTCCCTTTAAAATAAGCCTTATAGGCATCCTATTGAGTCACCATCGACAGAGCCTTCTAGGTTAGCAGTAAAATAATCCTGGAATAGTGATAACATTTTTGGTTTATTATTTTTGTTAAGGACAATGTGTAATCATACGCCAACTGCATTGAGCCTGATAATTTGAGCTATGTTGTAGAACCATAGAAATAAGAGCATGGTCAGAAATATCAATATTATAGATATTTGGTGTAGAAACAATGAATTAATTGGTGAGAAACAAATAATCTAATCTTAAATAAGAGTTATGAGGATTTGAATAAAAAAAAAAAGAAAATCTTAGTTGGGTGATGTAACCGCCAAATATCAACCAACTTAGTTGCTTTTAAAAAATGACTTTAGGGCGAATACAACTCTAGGTGGTCGATATTTAGTTAGTGTTGATCTATCTATCTAATGAAGGTTAAAATCTCCTTCTGTAGTAAAAAGAGACCAAAAATTAGGGTCATCAGTAGTCGGACCATACACATTAATTAAAAACATAACTGTCATGAATTTTAATTTTCACTATAATGTAACAACCTTCTGCATCTCAAGATTTGCTCAATATTTGAAAATGCAATCTTTTTGCAAAGAAAATATATGCGTGCTTTGCATACTACACTCCCGCTCATTCCCTCTTTTGTAAGTTGTAGCCAACACTGGGTACCTTGCGGTCCCCGTGTGTTGGAGGAACCCAATGACGAAGTATGTCACCCTTGGGTGAGTGAGGGTTTTCGTTCATAATATTGTTGTGCCCTTCCCCCTACCAGAGTTTTCTATCTAGGGAATCCTATGAGCCTTATCAATTTCAAATTTCTCAGGAAAATTTAGACGTAAGAGACCAGGTATTAAATTCTCCAAGTATAACCTACAATCATTACCTTCCACTTCTTCCGGTAAGTTAAAAATACACAAGTCATACTGTCTATTACGATTTTCCAAGTCAAGAAGTAGGTTAGACATAAGTAATATTTTTGCTGCAAGCGGTAAGAAATTTCAATTTTGACTTTGTCCTGAATTTGCATTGTCAGCTACTTTCATTGAAAGACTAGCCATGTCTTTTCAGTATATTTTTAATCTCTGATGCAATAGAATCTGTGTTAGAACGAATAGCTTGAATCTCATCAAGTAGTAAAGACAAAGAGGGCTCACTAGACTCCACCATTTTTGACTTAACTGGAGGTGGAGAAATATAATAAAAATTGCAGGATAAAGTAATAGAAAGGAAGACCTTTCAAAAGAAGGTAGTGCAGCAGTTAAATCAGACTGTGGGAGTGTCTAGGCCACAGCCTCGCCCTTTCCAGGAACTTGCCCTGCCCCCCCTGACTGGAAAACTCATCTGTACCAGACTGAGCAAGAAACAGGAATGCGAAAAGATTTTGTCTGCTGCGTTGAGGAAACTCAACAAGCACCACACAAGTAAGTACTGTCTTCAAAAGTCTGCTGCCTGCACAAATAGAAGTAATTCTGGCTCATCCAGGACAAAAATCGTTGATGAAGGGCAGACTCGAAAAGCTCACCAGGGGGCGGCCATCTTAGCTTGTGCGAATCCCACCTCCCAGAAACTTTCAAAGGTAATGAAAGTGGATGAACTGATCACAGTGTTGGAGCCCCTGTACAAGTGACATCTTTCTTGTGATGGCCCAAATTAAAATCAGTGCAAGAAGCAGGAAAACGTCACCAAAAAGAAACTGACCACAAGCAGGAGTTCAGTCCTACTGTTGTGAAAGCAATCCTCATTAGGAACATAGAGCTAAAACAATATACACATTTTTGGTCAAATGGAGAGGGGGGATGGGGGAGGACGTTAATCTTTTTATAACCGAGAATAAGACTTGTGTCTTTGATAAAATCAGGGCTTCCTTTTACTATTCCATTAAGGAAAATCTGCATTTTATGGCAAGACTAGAGACTTGTATTATGCCTGTTTAAAGCAGATCGACAATTGCCAAAAGGTGTATATGCCATCCATTTACAATAAAATGCTTTGAAACTCTTGATAAATCAGTCGATAGAAGGTCTTCCTACTGTGGACCAGCCTAAAGAGCTCTGGCGGCCATAAAAACATCTAAAGAATTATCCCCAAACCAGAGGTTGAAGTGCATTAAAGTAGTATGGGAACTGTGATACTGAGCGCGATGGGGTGGGGGTGAGTGAGTGTGGGAGAGTGGTCAAAGGTGTGGCTAAAAACAAAAACATTCTGTAACTTTTACACCCTGAGATAACTACATATAAAAAATAGCGCACAGCTTAAATCAAAAAACACATGCAAGGTAAGTTAATCAGTGGGAAATGTACTGTGCAACATTATGAAACATCTATTAGTTGATGCCCTGCCGAAGTCTTTGTGTGTAACCATAGAGCCACAGAATTGAAAACGGTTTGGTGCAGTGGAGAATAGCAATTTGCATATATTTAGTGCTACAAGGAACCAGTCTGTGATAGAAAGCACTATGAATATGCAAGTCATTATTTTAAATTTGTATTTCACACAGTAGAAGATAAGATGCAGCAAAATGCGAAAAAAGGTTTAAGATAAAAACAGCTTTCATATTATATAGTTTAGTAATACCCAGACTGCACGTAGTACAATTTTTTTTTTAAATAACGGTCCTTTAAAAGCACACACTTCACAGCTCAGATGCCAACTCACTTGCAATACTAAAAAGAATAAATCTGTGTCATCATGTAGCTTTAAGTGATTCCATCAATTAAAGCCAATACCGGCTGCCAAGAGCCCATCACATTTGGAGATCAACCATTTGTGCACATTTACATTTCTTTCAGGCAATCAGGCGCCCTCGCAAGGCGGCTTTAGCTGTCTGCCCCTCACAGCACAGGAAACTCCCAGTCTTGCACATGTGCTGAAGCATTTCAACTGTTGAATCAGCAGCCTTGAGATGGTTGACTTTTCACACAAAGTAGTGTAAAAAAAAAAAAAAAAGTATGGGCATTTTGTTCTCCGCCGAGCCTATCCACTTTAACCAATGCCCCAAATGAGTTAGCGTTATTAACAGAAGCCATAATTCCTTTAACCCAATATGCCAAACCTTGGGAGACATTTTGTCATTCGGGTTTGGGAATTATATGAGCAATTAACGAGAGGACTTTCTTAAATCGGATGGTTGTGATCCATATTCCTTTAGACATTTACAGCACATAGCTTATGATGTTTAGGACAGTAGGAGTGTTTGATGATGTTAAACCATTTTTGTATGCAAGAGAAAACAGTTGGAGAGAATGGCTTAGAGAAGATACCAAGTGCCCAACAGCACAAATATATTCAAACTGAATTAAACAAAGAAGAATGAGGAAGCTTTGCTGACAATGGTGTTAGGGTAAGAATATTAATTTCAGGTCATTTGTTGAACATTTGTAAGATGTAATTCACATTACAAAGGGTAGTGAGGTTTGTGAAGATTATACTGTTGAATACGTTTTTGCAATCTACAAACCAGTGGTGGATATGTCTATAGATAGACTATCAACCTTTGAATGTCCTGTGGAGAGGTCTCACAAGTAACCAATAACTAGGGTAACCAACCGTCCGTAAATTTCACGGACCGTCTGTAATTTGGACATCACGTCTGTTGTCCATGAGGATCCCTTTTACAGACGCCTTTTGTCCGTAATTTTGAGCCTTGCAGGGAACAGAGCTGTTCCCCTGCAAGAGGCCTCAGCTCCCTGATGGGGCTGCTTGGACTCATCCTCTGAGCACAAGAGCAGACCCACCCCGCCCATTATCATTCTGTATGCTGGCTGATTGCCACATACAGAACAATAATGGGCCAGTTTGAGCTGCTCCAGTTTGTGGTGGCTGCCTTTTGTGTCCTGTCAGGTTGTACTGGACAAGACCAAGGAAAGCGTTAGTAAATGAGGCCCCAGGGTGCCACTCCCAGCCTCTCCCTCTTGATCAACCAGTGTCAAAATGGGTAAATGCATCTTGGCCACTCTACTAATATGAGCAGATGGATTGTTTAAGGAGTAGAAAGTAATGTTCTGTTTTCACACAATGAACTCACAACCAGATTTACTCACATGCACTGTCCAACCAGCATTATGTAATATTGGTGTGAGCAATATTTTCACATGACTAGGGAGTGGACATTTGAGTGTGAGGGATGTCTTGCAAAGTAAGTAAACTCTTGAGAAGTCCTGACTTTGCGGAGATTTACAAACATTTGGTGACAAGTTTCCACCATGCAAAGATGTTCTGAAGTGAAATTGCACTATTGCGAGTGATTTAGATGGAAGTAATTGTACACCAAGCTGCATCTACCAGACTGGCCCTAAAGTACTCTGCGATAAGTTACCCCCTACGTTCCCGCATGGCATCTTAGATCTGAAAGCCAATGTTTATTTGAGGTCCCATGCTGTATTCGGCCAAATGTGCAAGGAGATCATTCAGAGTGCCAGATCCCCAGCTTTACACTGCTATCCCCACATGAAAGCTCGGCTCGTTATGGGCTTGAGATTCCAACAGGACCTCCAGCTGAGCTATAGCCTAGCTTCAGGATCGATCCTGGTTTGAGCTTTCAGTGGCTCAACCACCTCTACACACTAGCAGCCACCTACAACGGTCGATTATGAAGATTATGCCCATGTGTGTGGCCTCCTCCTGCCACGGTCTAGGGCAAGGCATTTTATTAGGGTTAGATGGAAGAAATGTACAAAACAAATGTACAAAAAACACCCATGCTGCTATGTGCCAGTTCATGAAAAGAAGCTGGCGAAAGAAGTTAAAAAGAAGAGGTTATAGTTTTTACACAGTCATCTTTTCAGAGTTGAAGCATATTTAATATTATATATAACAAAGCCATAGTTGCTGCTTTATTTCTTTTATGCAACTAACATCCATTGACAAGGCCAATAGTCATGACTTGTTGTAAGTCTAATGTTACTAGATGCAATGAGAGAAACAACAAAATACCAGTTGGGCGGCACATTATGCTTAGCACATATTTTTAGCTTAGGTGTTTTAAGCTACGCCCTTAATTACATCAGGCACCCCTTGGAGAGACCCCCAGTTTTTTTCATCCCACTTAAAGCCCTGGAAACACCACCATGCCACAGTCATCTCACGGCCTGGCACAGTGCATCATGCATGACTTCCAAGTTTTCAGATTGCCTATGTGCAGGGGCATAGCAAACTCTCCCCACCCCACCCTTTGCTTTAGGAACTACAGCGAGGGTGAAGTTCTTTATGGGCCTCTTCTGTCTGCAACTCAGTAGACAAAGGCTCAGCTCATATTTAATGTGAAAAGGTGATTTAGTGAATAAGTGAGGGAATGGGTAAATGGCTGGATGGATTAGTGAAAGGATGAGTGGATGAGTGAAGGGTGAATGGATGGATGAGAGAAAGGATGGATGCATGAGTGGAAGGATGGATGAGGCTATATAGATGATGTATGGGTGGAAGGGTAGATGGATGGGTAAAAGGGTGGATGGATCAGTAAAAGGATGGATGAGTGGAAAGGTGGATGATGGGCGAGTGAATGGGTGGATGGATGAGAGAAATGATGGATGGATTGTAGAATTGATAAGTGAAAGGGTGCATGGATGGATGAGTGAAAGTTTGGATGTAAGGATGGACGAGTGAGTGAAAGGGAGGGTAGATGGACAAAAGGATGGATAGATGAGTGAAAGGGTAGATGGAGGAGTGATAGGATCATTGGATGGATTCATGAGTGGATGAGTAAATGGATGAGTGGGTGGATGGGTAGATAGGATAGGTGGCTAAGTAAAAGGGGAATGGAGAGAGAAAGAGAGGATGGATGGATGAGTGAAAACATGAATGAATGATTGGCAGAATGGATGGGCGAATGGGTGCATGGATGAGTGAAAAGAAGAATGTAAAGATTGAGGAGTGAAAGAATGCATGCTTGAGTGAAAGGAAAGGTGGAGAGCTGGAAGAAAGGATGGATGGATGAGTGGAAAGTTGAATGGGTGGACGGATGAGTGACGGTGATGGATGAGTAAGTGAAAGGATGGGTGAAAGATGGAATGGTTGTATGGATTAGTCAGTGGATGGGTGGAAGAGTGGATGGATGAGTGAAAGGATGGCTTGGGTGGAAGGATAAATGGTTGGAAGGATGAGTGAATGGATGGATTGGGTGAAAGGGTGGAGGGATGATGGATGAGTGAAAGGGTGGATGAAAGGATGAGTGAAATGATGGATGGAAGGAGGGATAGGTTTGCAAATGGTGGAAAAGGTTTGGATATGGATGGACACACAGATGGAAGGACAGAATGAATGGTGAAAGACTGAACGATGGATGAAAGAATTAATAGATGACAGAATGTAAGTTTGAAATGGTGGATATCAGGGGTTTGATTGAAGGATGAATGGCTAGATCCTTGGACAAGAGAGCTCTTGTGAGGAGGGTTGTGATGACTTACTTTGCTTTCTTGGTACCATAATAGCTTTAGTTGAGAGTGGGGGGTATTTACATTTTCTGGTTACTCCCTTGCCCATATGTTACTATTCTGTATTTGCTGTGTGCCTATGTTTGGGATCTATACATCATGCATATAACATTTTGAGTGACACCCAACTGCTACTTGAATGTTAGACTAGTAATTGTACATTTTTGCATGTTTTGTTTTAGATGTAAGGTTTTAGAGAGCCTCATAGTGCCATAAGCTGCGCTTGAGATGTATATAGTGTTTGTAGCAATAGAAAAGGCCTAAAAAACAAACTATGTATTAGTGTAGAGACAGTGCCTTCTTTAAGAAAGCTGGAGGGAAAAGCACCTTTGTGACTTCCGTCAGCTAGTGCACCTCACTGAGAAGCCCCCATAAGAAAAATCAGATTCCCTATTTTAAGTTGCACTTGCTGAAACACCCATAATGCGTTCCCTATAGTGGGTTCATCACAGCAATCCTCCCTTTAGTTTACCTATGCGTGCCGCTTTACATCTCACAATGGCACTCAGATATGAGATGCTAGTAACAAAGTCTATAAGAGCAGATCTTCCTGACCACTTCTCTCAAACATGCCTGCTCAGGACCTTGAGTTGTAAACAAAATATCAGACTGGGCAACCCAGTGCAGTAACCATATAAATAGATTATCATATGAAATACCACAAAAAGACCTGCACAGTTGCTCAAAGCTGCGTGCATACCGAAAAACCGCAAAGTGCACGATCATCTCAACCCAATATAAACTTATTTTGACTTGTACTTAAGTGGTTGTCTATTTACTTACTTTTATACTATCGCTTAACTTCCTCTGATGTGTCTGTAAAACATACCTTTTGTCCTGAATTTTGACCCTTTGTCCTGAATGTTCACACTTACCATCCTGAATTTGCACCCATGCCAGTTGGTTACCCTACCAATAAAAGTAGGGAAAGATTTTCCTGAGAATGAAGTTACACCTCTCTAAAAACACCCAAAGGTTACTTCTAAGCTTCGTTAGATCCAGAAACCAAGTAATTTTGGATGAGGCTATTAGCTAAAAGCAAAGGAGAGATCAGACAGACTTAAAATTCTCCATGACATCAGTTGGAGATTTCCTTCCAAAAGAAGGTTGTGGCTCTCTTTGTGGGGTTGGTGTCCAAAAAAGGATGAAATAAGATAAGTTCTGAAATGTTCATGAATAGCTCTAGAAGAAAACCAAATTAGGCTGCCAAGGGGGGAGTTAAGACCAAAGAATATGGCATCCAAGGCCAGAACTACACATTTGAATATTGTTGCAAAGGTAGAAAAGCGTAAAAGTCCAGCCTCGAGCTGTGGAAACAAGGTAACTGGAATGGCATAGAAAAATATTCCCAGATAAAGAACCTCAGACAGACTGTCTGAAACATGATGGAGATACCACTTTCTGAAATCTCTGGAGTATCAGTCCACTAATGTTTAGCAAACCCCGCCAGGTAGTTGGCTAGGAATGAAATCCTGCGTTGAAAACAAAATTATCAGGAGGCCATCACCAATTCTGCTAGAGAACTGGACAATATCTCATCACTGCACTAAATACACCACCTATGGTGACAGATTCATTTGCAGATGAATTGGGATTGTGTTTGGTCCTTGTGAAAGTGGGGTTGCCTAGCAGTTCTAAAAAACAGGTAATGTGCAATATGGACACTTCCACAGATCGGGTTTCTGCAGTCGAAAACTGGCAAGTCTGTGCACCCTAACCCCATGGACTTGCATGGGACTAGCTCTATGATTAGGTCCATGAATTCAGCCAACATTGTTAACCCCTAAATGAGTCTATAGGACCTCACCTCCAGTTCAGAAAAATGTCTTGGTTGCATGATGCCAAATGTCCTGCCACTCTTACTAGAGAGAGTAATGTGGCACATTATTAACATGTGATGAAGATCTTTCTTGATTGTTGTTCGTATGAGCTCTGGTATTTGCTAAATTTCTTTGATCGATTATACCCTGAGGCCTCAGAACTCGGTCTCCTGTTACAAAACTAGTCATGACTTTCCCCAATGGATAACAAAACCCAGACCATTTATAATGGCAGGTACAAAGTAACACAGTCCCTGGGAATATCCTTGCACCAGAAAAAAACCATGTGATCCAGTTATATAAATAGATACCAATGGGTTCAGAAGCATGGAAAATCACCAAGAATCTGAAGTTGGATAGAAAGGCTTTAATGCCAATTCAATTTTGGCATTGAAATAACCACCTGTTTATGAGAGACAAGAGGTTTAATCGCATCATCCAATCTTCTAGCAGTAGGACATTTGTGATAGACAATTACTTCCATCGTGGAGACAGATCATAAATACATTGAAGTTCTGCAGGTATATCAAGGGTCAGTTTTCTTAATTTTTCTTATGACTAAGAATAGGTTGATGACAAAATCCCCTGGATGAAGAAACTGTTCCCCTATCAAGTCCTTTCAGAGGAGATCTGAAACTTATGAAATTAGGTCTGCAGAGACGATTGGGTTGGGTGAAATTCTTGAAAGAGATTTGAATACACATCTGTGAGAAAACGTTGTATTGTTTAATGAACCAAGGGATCTACAGAAATCAGTGCAAATTGTAGAGCAATAGAGCGACCCTGCCTCCTTCATATGGGTGGCCCATCCTTGTCCTCTGCTGGAAACAAAAATGATCATCACTTGGACCACGTGGAAAGATGATGATGATCTGGGATAGCTAGTAGAAGTCAACTTGCCTGGAATGTTGGAACGGATTGTCAAAGTGCTATCTGTTGGCAGCATGGTTCCTGAACTTGCCAGCCCTGTCAAGCATACATCTATCACAGATTAAATGAATATGTGCCTCGTCCACAGAGGAGAACGCATGCATGTGTTGCCAATTTCCTTTAAGAAATTATTTCAAACAGAAGATCTTGAGCATCTGTAGCAGTCCTTAAACATGCCCTTCCCGAAGTTTAGAATCCATCTTGTGCAATAGGCCCTTCCTTTGTTTCAAGAAAATGGCATGTTAGCTTTCAAGATTAAACAGAAAGAGCATTGAGTTCAATTATAATGGGTGTCAGAGTCCACCGGGGAGCCGGATTCTTTAGCTTGTTAAGCCATGCCTAAAGTTTTAGTCAAAAGGCCCACTACATCCAGCAATTTGTCGTGACAGGACATCCGTACTCTATGCCTTTCATGGGACCCCTCACATATTTTGAATAGAAAAGGACTATTCCATGAAGAAGGACTAGAGTTAGGCCTACTTTGTTTACTATGACTGGTCTATGACACTCTGTTTTAAAGGCATGGTCTTGGCCCTAAAAGAATGAATCCCATATTGAAAATATTCTGCCTCATAGCCTATGGGGGTTTGGTGGAATGAGGTGGGGTGCTGGAGTAAGGAAGGGTCAAACATGAAACAATAGTTGGCATTAAGAATATCGGAGGAGGAGCCTAGCGCGCAACCAAGATGGCCGCGTAGGTGCGAAGCTCCCGAGGACCTCCGCGACCTCCTGAATTAATCCTGATTATATCCTGTCTTTGATGAGGGGACTGTGTCTGTGTACCCGAGCTGAGGCGGCACCCGTTTTCCGTTTTCGAATCGGACCCCGGACACCGGTGGGAGCACCGATCGAAGATTGCGGCCTTCTCCGCGCCGGCCCCCCGGATTAGAGTTGTGGGGCGATCCGGGGACAAAGCGAACAACAGCGGCGGGCAGGGCTGGGCGACTCGCGTACCCCGCGCTTTCGCTTTCGCTTTTGCGCCCTCCTTGCCCTCAAGCGAGGTAGGGTTGCGGAGCGGGGTGCGGTGGTGTGGCCTTGTCCCGGTGCCCGGCTGACCCGCCGGCTGTGAGTTGTCCTGCGATCCAGTGGTCACCCCCCCCCGGAACCCATGAACTGGTTTATCGGCCCTTTCGAGGAGATTGGCACGACTTTGGGAGTGCGACATGTCCACAAAGCAAGATGGCGACCGGGCAAAGGTGAAATCGACCCGCCGTGGCCCGGCACATCAGTCTAACAGCATGGACCGCTACACCCTCCAGAAGGGATCTCCAGAGGCACCGCGCACATCCCCCGCGGGCCCGACTGAGGTGTCTGCTCAGCCCGCGGATCTGACCCTCCGGGACATCATGGGCGCCATTGCCGAGATGAAGGCCTCGGTGGACCAGCGCTTTGATACTCTGGCGCAGAAGATAGACTCGGCCCTGGTGGATGTGGGCCTGGTGAGAGCCGACTTGTCTAAAACAAATGACCGGGTCGATTCCCTGGCCCACACTACCTCGAGTCTCACTACAGACGTGGCGGCCCTTCAAAAGGAGGTGCACCGGCTTGGCCAGGCGAGCGCCCTGATGGACCGTCGATTGGAGGACTCCGAGGGTCGGGCCCGGAGGAACAACGTTCGCATTGTCGGGGTGCCGGAGGGACGGGAGGAGGAGGCGGCAGATTTGTTTGTGGAAGACCTGATCCTCACCCGCCTCCAGCCCCGGGGGCTGAGTAAACTTTTTGCGGTGGAACGTGCTCACAGGGTCCCCGGCGGAAGACCGAAGGCTGGAGCCCCGCCGCGGCCTCTCATTGCCCGGATTTTTAACTTTCGGGACAGAGACGCTATCCTGCAGACTTCCAGGCTACAGGGACCGGTCAAACTCGATAATATGGATGTGAATTTCTACCCTGACTTTACTCCGACGGTCCAAAAGCAGAGACTGAGTTTTCTCGGAGTTAAACGTCGCCTACGGGACCTGAACCTTAAGTACTCAATGCTTTTTCCAGCTAAGCTGAGGGTGGAGGTGGATGGTCGCACGCACTTTTTTGACCATCCCGAGGCGGCTGGGGACTGGTTGGATACTCTGCCTGGGGATCGGGGCCGGGGGGGTGGGGGGGGTGCGGTTGGCGGGGAGGGCTCGCCGGATCAGAACTGAGGGGTGAATAGTAGGCCTTGCTCTGGACAACATTCCGGTTACCATTCACTGATCGTGTATGTTCCCCTCCTATGGAGGTCGTACGGGGTCCATTGGGGGCTTTCCCTCCTCCTCTGGGGGACTAGTTAGTTTTTTCGTCTATGGGGTGACAGGCACACTGCACTTTGGGGGGGGCTGTCTGGGCTCATGCAGGGGTGCAGGGAGGGGGGAGTTCTGTTGGGATGGGTGGGCGGGGGTGGAGTGTTTGTTTGCACCGCAAGGCAAACCCTTTACTGTATTGTTGTTTTCGAGATGCTCTTTGGGGGACGACTGATGGTTTCCATGCATGATGGGGGGTAGGGATTTGACTGTGTTATCATGGAACGTTAACGGACTGGGGGATAGGATTAAGCGTGGTGTGGTCCTGCAATATCTGAAACGAATTTCACCAGATGTGGTCTTCCTGCAGGAGACACACCTTATAGGCAATTCCTTTCATGCCATGAATCGGCGAGGCTATCGCTTGGTGGCCCATTCGGGCTTCACTTCGGGCTCGCGGGTGTGGGCATCATGATTAAGAACTCGCTCCCATTGGAGATTGATGAGGTGCGCCATGATGAGAGGGGACGTTACACTGTCTTGGTGGGTAGAATGGAGGGCAGAGTGGTCGTTTTTGTATCAGTGTACGTTCCGCCGGGGTTGCAATCTACCACGTTTGCGGACCTGGGGCGCCTCCTCCTTGACCTCCCGGGTGGGCTTCTGGTAGTTGGGGGGGGGGGACTTCAATGCGGTGGCTTCTGGGTCTATGGATCGTCATCCCCCCAGGGACCTCCCCCGGGCACAGGCGTGGCTGTCCGGCCTTTTAGATACACTAGGATTGGTAGATTGCTGGCGACTAAAGCATCCCGCGCAGCTGCAATACACCTTCCACTCGGGTGCCCATGGTAGCCTCTCGCGGCTTGATTATGTCCTTGTCCCTGCGGCCTATGCTGGGAGAGTGGGAGAGGTGCGCCATTTGGCGCGGGGTATTTCAGATCACTCCCCACTACTGTTGCACTTTGATGTCTTCCCGAGGGGGGAGGGCAGGGTAGCCCCAATCAATGCCTGGTACCTGCGCGACCCCACTATTCGAGCCGAATTGATCAAATCCTTGCAGCGGTACTTTGAGGAGAATGTGGGGTCTGTCCCTTCGGCTATCTCCCTGTGGGAGGCTTTTAAGGTAGTTCTCAGAGGGGAGGCCCTCTCCTTTATCTCCCATGCCTGGAGGCGCGAGCGGGAGGAGGTAACCCGGGTGGAGGCCGAAATTACTGAACTAGAGGGTGACCTGGGGAGCGGGGTGACGGATGCCACATTGCATGTTCTACACCTCAAGCAGGCGGCCTATAGGGCCCTCGTCACGGAGGCGGCCAGGGGCCTCAGTAGAGAGCAACAGGGGCGACTGTATGATGTGGGTGATAAGGGTGGTAAATTGATTGCGTGGTTGGACAAAAAGGAGAGAGCGAGTCGTGTGGTTCCGTTGATCGAGAGGGGGGATGGTGTGTGTGTCACCGAGCCGGACGCCATTGTCTCCTGCTTCGCGGATTATTTCCGCGAGGTGTATTCCCCGGTTTCTCCCTGCTCGGAGGAGGATTCCCATGCCCTGCTTCGGGACATCGCGCTGCCCTCCCTTTCGGTAGAGGACAGGGATTCGCTGGACGCTCCTCCCACCTCGGACGAAATTGCCCTTGCTATCCGCTCGGTCGCATCTGGCAAGGCCATGGGCCCCAATGGCATCCCTATCGAGCTGTATAAGCTGCGACCGGATGTACTGGCGCCCCACCTGCGCGCGATGTTCCTGGCGGCCCGCTCGCGGGGTTCCCTTCCGCCGGACAAGCGTCTGGCCACGATCGTGGTGATCCACAAGGAGGGGAGACCCCGTGAGCGGGTCACATCCTATAGTCCTATCTCGCTCTTGAACGCGGAGCCCAAAATCCTCGCCAAGGTGCTGGCCGACCGGCTGGTCGGCGTGGTGGGCGATTTGGTCCACCAAGACCAGTCCGGCTTCATACCCCATCGCAACACGGCCCTTAATCTGCGACGCTTGCACGGGGTGCTCGCGCGTGTCCCGTTCGTGCGGGAACCGGCCATCTTGGCGTCCTTGGACGCCACCATGGCGTTTGATACGCTCGAGTGGCCATACATTTGGGCGATGCTGGCGAAGTTTGGCTTCGGACCGGGCTTCATCAGCTGGGTCAAGTTGTTGTATTCCGGCCCATTGGCGCAGGTGGTGGTGAATGGACGAGTCTCGGCCCCATTCGCACTGGGACGGGGCACGCGACAGGGTTGCCCCCTGTCGCCTCTCCTGTTTGCATTGGCCCTGGAGCCCCTGGCGGAGTGGCTGCGGTGGCACCCTTCCATCCGTGGTCTCCGCTGGACCCCCGAGCATGAGGACCGTGTGTCCCTCTACGCTGATGATATCCTTCTATATCTTGCCTCCCCGCGTAAATCACTGATCGTCCTAGTTGATGTTTTGCGCTCATTCGGTCGCAACTCAGGCCTCGTCATCAACTGGGCGAAATCCTGTGTATATGTGCTTGCCGGGGAGGCTCCGGTCCTACCACGGGACTGTCCGATCCAAATTGCCTCCCAGGGGTTTCGGTACCTGGGTATATATATTACTCTGGACCCGGAGGCCCGCTACGAGCGGAATTTGCTGCCCCCCCTCCAGCGCTTGAAGGAGGACGTGGTGCGTTGGCGGCGTCTGCCGCTTTCGCCGCTCGGCCGAGCGGCCTTGTTTAAGATGATGTCGTTGCCGCGCTTTCTGTACGCTCTCCAGAACACTATGGACTTGGTCCCGGCGCGCTACTTCCGTGAGGTGGAGAGTTTGCAGCGTCGCCTGTTCTGGGACGGGAGGCCACGTATTGCCTTGGCTAAATTGACGCTCCCGTGGTACGACGGGGGGGTTGCCCTCCCGGATATTAAACGGTATTACTGGGCCTCCCAGCTAGCTGCGATTAATCATGGCCTTTACGGGCCCGCCCTGAACCCGGCATTTGAAATGGACAAGATGCTCCTGCCCGGTGGCGACTACAATCGAGCGCTCTACTCTGGCGCGCCGGACCCTCGCCTGACGGGACCGACGCGTGTCATGGTGCGTGTATGGCACGCGGCTAACGCAGCTATGGGGTGGAAGGACCGTTTGACCCGGGCGTCACCGCTATATGCGTCTGCGAGGTTGGGCTCCCTGTGGACCTCGAAGGGCTTCGAGAAGTGGGACACGATCGGCATCAGCACAGTGGGAGATCTCTGGACGAGGGGGGGGATTCAAAACTTTCGAGACGCTGCAGACGGAGTTTCAGTTGCAAGGCAGTGAGTACTTTCGGTACTTACAAGTCCGCCACGCGCTGGGCTCCGTCTTCCCGGATGTCGCGTCCATTCCGGAGTCTTCCCCCCTGGAGGACAAAGTGCTGGATGGCCATGTCCCAGACAGCACGATCTCCCTTATATATAAAAAACTGATCAACGACCGATCGGGCCTGCTGACTGGCCTCCGCGAGGCCTGGGTTGCCGATGGGCTGGAATTGGACGACGAGGACTGGATTTCCGCGGTGGCCTCTCCGAAGGAGGTGGCCATCCCGGCTCGCCTTCGCTTCATCCAGCTTAAGATCCTCCACCGGGTTTACGTGACGGGGCCAAGGCTTCTACGTATGGGCTTTGCTGAGGATGGACTGTGTAAGCGTGGCTGTGGTGCTTTGGCAACTTTCTTGCATATTCTGTGGGAATGCCCAAAGGTGGAGCGATTCTGGCGTGGTGTGCACGAGGTCCTGCGAGTGGTTACGCGTGTCGCGCTGTTGCCTGAAGCGAGGAGATGCTTGCTGAATGTGTGGGAGCCAACTGACTACTTGGTTCCGCAGACGCGGTGGGTGACTCTGGGATACATGATAGCTAAGCGTGACATTGCTCAATTGTGGGGATCCCAGAGGCCCCCGGCGGTGTCGGCCTGGAAAGAACACATGGATTGGTGTATGTTTCGTGAAAAGGTGATGTATGTTGCGAGGGGTAAGCCTGGGGCGTGGGTGAAAATCTGGGGCCCCTGGAACGCCTATCGCGGGGGTATTTGCGAGCCGCCACTGCTGCCGGCTGCCTCACCAGCTCCGTCCCCCTAGCCGACCCCCTCCCCCAGCCACGGGCACGTGGTTCCCCAGTCCCTGATCTGTTCTCATTCCCCTCTTCAGAGTTTGGCGATTGGTTGGGGTCCCCCACTTAAGGAGCGCGTGCTGTCACTTGGGATTGCGGGTTGCCTTGCGGGTGTGGTTTTTTGTGTTGTTGTGTTTCGACAAAAGGAAACCGTATTGTGGGTTTGGAGTTATGTGGCCTGCACTACTGATATCTCCTGATTTACCTTTTTGCACCGCCAAGAGATTTTTCTGTATATACGTCATATGCTTCTGCCACTCTAGCGGCCGGCCAGACGGTTGTAGGCCCATACCTGTAACTATTTGAGATTGCAATAAACGGTTTCAGAAAAAAAAAAAAAAAAAAAAAAAAAAATAATATCAGTAGACCTTGGTAAAGCATCCTCCCTAAATAGAAGAGGCATAGACATTTTTAGCTTGGAAGTGCCGAGTGAGACCACTGTGGATTTATCGCCATGTTATTATCTGCGCCAGGTGTATTTTGACCACCATCAGTAGTCATGTCAAGCAAAACAATAAGTTGGTGTCTTCTCCTTTTGCTCCACCTCCAATTATGGGGCTGAATGCTGGTATGTAGTAATAGTGCATCTCTTGTCGGAAATCCATTTCACAGAACGCAACTCCAGAGAAACAAAAGTAGGATGCATTTGCTTAGACTTTGCGAAATGTTTGTCAAATATATTGATCAGTGCCACTTCTGTGGACAGATTGCCAAAATCAGCAAAAGGGTCACACGCGAATTGGGACTTTGTTTAAAGGCTTTTTATTAGCATTATCTGTATACACATGGCACAGATTTAAAAGAAGAGGACACTACATTTAGAATTATCCAAAACAGAATGTGCGTGACTCTTCTCCATCAACATCACCTCACTTAGAACGTATCTCCATTAGAACCATTTCAAGAATGTAAAATAGCATCAAATTGGAAAGCCCAAGAAGAAGCACAGAAAAGGTACAAATTAATTAATATTGGAAAGTGGGTGCTCTGAATTTCATGTCACAAAAAGAGATCATCATCCAAAGCAGTATGCTTGAAAGGAATAGAGTGTTGCCGATCACATACTCAGGCGGTTGTATGGAGAGGCAGCAGGAACAGAAGCACTTTTTTACAAATGCACTCCCTTGCGCAAGAGCAGGATCTCAGCATCTCAAATCTGCGTACACCAGCAACACCCAGAAATGCAGGTGTGTGTGCTGGAGCACATCTATGAGAATTTCATTACGTTTGTGAGCCAGGGCACAATACAAATTGTTTTTGTTTTTTTGTTTTTGTTTTTTTAAAAGGAGGACACTGGAAAGGCCAGTATGTCTTGCCTTTGGGAGCGACTGGCTTTGCCAACGGGTTTTAGCCATGCTGCACAGCATCCTGTAAGTGTTTTTCTTAAAATGTGTGGGGCGAGAGGAATATGGGGAGCGGAACCAATATGGGACATGGATCAGGGGCAGATGCAACATGGAGGGCACGAGTCGAGTAAAGCAGACGACACAAAAAGAGCAGTGAAGAATGGGGGGTGGTGGGGACAAGCAGGTGAAATAAAAATGGAGACAGTACAGGAAGAAGAGTGCAGCATGGAGAGATGCAGGGAGAAGCACACAGGAATCAGGGGTAGAGTACCCAATGGAGACAGCTGGAAAACATACGCACTCTTGTACAGTGCTTACCAAAAAGAATAAAGTAAAGCTTGAAAAGCAAGCAAGCAATGGGCGCATAGAAGCCAGTCAGTCAAAAGAGATGGTAAAGAGGCTATGCTCCACGATAGGAATGAACACAAGATGGACATGTAAGAAGCAGAAAAAAATTAGAGCAACAGAACAGCTATCCAATGGGAAGCAATCAGCGGGCTCCAAGCTATGAATGTTCTTCATGTAAAAGAGGCATGAGATGAAGCCCACAGTATGTCTTGCAATAAACTGTGCATGTGCTATCTACTAGGTGAGATCAAATGTGGAGGCAAAGTAACTTGTTCAGGGCCCACAGAGTAAAGAAGTGAGAGTCCCTTCCTGGGAGACAACTTTGCCGTCTGCAGATTTTGGTGGTTCCAACAAAAAACCAGCAGAGTAAATGGCAAGGTTTTTAAATCAAGTACATAAATTGGCACCAAGGAAGTAAATGCTGAATAACATCAAACAATCAGAATAGGATACTTATGTATTCCCTGAACAATAAGAAAATATAAATGCTCTTCATATTGTAAGTATTCAGGGATTAATTGAAGACGGTGGTTGCATGTGGGGATCCACCATCATTCATTTTTTGGGAACTGGAACTTAGATTTCATCATCACGTTCAAGAGAGAGAAGGGCAGCAGAGGGGAAAGGAAGGCAAAGAAACAGGCAGAAAGCAGGGATGAAAAAGGATCTGAAAGACTGAGATACAAGGGCAGGAAGTGTATGGTGGTGCATTAAAGAGGGGTAAAGTGGATTAAGACTAGGGAGTGTGGGTATTCAGCAATAACAACATTCAGCAGCACTAACAGTGGATGACTGAGACATCTTTAGGCACCAGCACTTATTCTACCATAAATTAAGCACTTTATTGTAATTGCATTTATATAGTGCTTGCTACCCCGGACAAGGCTCCAAAGCGTTTTTTCAGCGAGTAGCACGCTACTTCAGAACCCAAAACGATGAGTGGCGAATTAGTATAGGGAAATATGAAATTAATTTGAGTGGTGGACATGTTAGTCTGTTATTTGGATTGAACTGAAAAGGATAGTGGAGGGATAGAAGAGGGAAGGGTTTGCCTTATATAGTTCTTGCTACCCCTGATGGGGTATTGAAGCGCCTTTTGGCAGGTAGCATGCTACTCCAAAACCAAACATGATTAGTGGGGAATTAGTATAGGAAAATATGAAATTAAATCTGAGTGGTCGGCATGTTAGTCTGTTATTTGGCCTGAAAAGGATAGTGGAGGGATAGAAGAGGGAAGGATTTATATATTTTTATTTTTAAGCCCATAGCAGTAGGAGGAGTTTTGGGATGAGTAAAGGGGAGGAGGGGGGGGGGGGGAAAGAGATTACAAAGGCTTGTTCGGGAGATCTGATTAGTAAAAGAGGTAGAGATGATGCAAGGAGGGAAGAGTCTAGAAAGGGTTATTTTCGGGATGATAGTAGGAGTAGAATAGAGTTTGGGATGACAGAGTGGAGGTAGAGGATATATTGAGGGAGGTATTTTTAACCTTAATCTCTCAAAATATACTGGACGGATTTACACCGAATTACAAAAAAAGCACACTTTTTAGGTAAAGATCTATCTTTCTGCAAATTTGGTGCAAATCCATTCAGCTGTTTGGGCTGTAGTGTTGTTCAAATATCCCTATGGTTATTTCAGGGGGAAATAGCATTTTGGGACACGCTTTATTTTACGCCCCCCCTTCGAGGGATCAACCCAAAATGTTCAAGGAAAGGCACTGAGGTGAATGAGAATGTTGAAATCTGACTTTGTACTTGTGTATTTATGTATATATGTATTCACTGGAAAAAACAAAGTTTAAAGTCACGTTTTAGTTAGGTGAATTTGTTACTGACAACATTAACGTTTAAAAAAAAAAAAAAACCCTGAAATTTACCAGTAATAGTTGGCAGCACTAAGTATAACTTGTACTCCCATCATGCACTCCTTATAACCTCACATGACATCACTCATGACATGTCCTATAATATCATTTATGTCAGCATTAATGACATCAGTTAAAGTAATTGGCCCCAGGATTGAGCTCTACGGGTCCTTTAGTGGCTTGGGGCAGGGCCACATGGCCCCCCTCCCCATTTTGTAAAGTTTCAGCCTGGGGGTGGGCTCCCTGGGGCCTTTAGAGGCATGTGAAGGGGGCCCGGCGTCCCCCCTATAAAGGAATTTCAGCACTTGGGGTGGGCTGCCCGTGGCCTCTGCAGGCTTTTGGGGGGGGGAGGGGGCACATGGTCACCCTTCCCATATAAACTAATCCCAGAGTCCTCTAGTGGCTGGCTGACAGCAATTTTTTCACATGGTGATGGCAGCCAATCAGAGAGCTCACTCTCGCAGGCCTCTAAATCACGCTGGAGCGAGATGGCCCAAAGGAAATAAAGCTCCCTGGACCAATCAGACTAATTCTTAAATTGGTGCTCCCGCAAGAGAATTGAGAATTTCTTTTTTTACCTAAATTTTTCAAAAGCTACTGAACGGTTCTACACCTATTCACAATCTGCGGACCAAGATTTAACTTCCTGCCAAATTCGGCTTAATTTCCTTCACCAGTTTTTGCTATAGCCCATCTTAAAGAAGACTCTGGAAAATGCATGGTGATTTTGCATTTTGGGACATCTTTTTTCTCGAAACTTTCCAGGAAGGACCGGAGGTGAGTGAACTTTACTTTTGGAAACTTGTGTGAAGATTCAATAAATGGGGCCAAAGTTATTAGCAAACCAAAAACCGTTCTTTCGATGGAAAAGCAGACCGAACTATAAATAACTAGTGCAATCGCCACTTGTCATGTGGTGTGCAAACCCACTTGGGATTAATGTGCAGCAGGACTACATGCCCCATAAGGCCCACTGGGGGTGGTACGCTATAAATTGGCAGAGTGATGTCAGCTGTGCTCTTTGCCTCACTCGACATGGACCTGTGATAAAAAAAAAAAACTTTCCCCATTTCACTGAATTAGGATAGGATAGATTTTATAGAGCGCACTAAAACTCGAAGGTGCTAAAGCAGAACAGAAGAATCAGCAAGAGCAACGCAGCTAAGAATCAGGATTCTGAAAAGAAAAAAGCCAAGTTTTCAGTTTGGCGGCAGCCACTGAAAAGGAGCGTCCACCCAATCTACTCTTCTATAATCTGGGGATCCTGAGATTTTTTACAGCCTCAGGATCTAAGTGGTCTGCCAGGAATATACCAATGAAAGAGTTCATTCATTTGGCTAGGGCCCTTGTGATGAAGAGCATTAAAAACGAAACATAGGGCCTTGAAGGAAATTCGCCTCCGGCGGCAATGAAGAAATCAAATCCCTTCTCTGACAGAGTGCTGTTTGGATATGTTCAGAATAAGACGGACTGCCGCATTCTCTACGACCTGAAGTTTGTTCAGAGAGGAGCTATTGATGTTAAGGTAAAGGGCATTGCAGCAGTCCAACCGTGAAGTGACAAGGGCAATAATAACTGTCTGGTGAAGTTCAGATGGAATGCAAGTGAAGATCTTTTTCAGGGTCCTGATGATGTAGAAACAAGTGCTAGTAATGTGACTGATCTGTGCATCAACACTTTGAAAACTCTAAGATGACCCCAAGGTTTTTTTCTGACTTGACAGGGGTGGGGAGGGATCCACAGACATCTGGCCACCAAGTGTTGGACCATATGGAATTTTGAGAACCAAACACAAGCACTTAATCATATACGGGTCCACTGTTTTCAGATTCTGACCTTGGTGTATTGAGTTGGTAACCATGATGCATGATTTAATTTCATCCAATGTGTCTGGCAGGACTCCTCTGTCAAATACTTTCTCCATGTCCTTAAAGGAATGCAGCTATATATATTTTTTATAAATAATACACATTCCAACTCAGAGTCCTGGGCTCTTCACAAAATTCTGACACTTCCTTTTCTACATCAAATCATGTACTGGAGAGCAGCTTCAGGCAAGATATTGGGTAGAGAGGGCAATAGGAGAACATTATAGTCAGTCAATAGACCAGGAACATGAAATCCAAACCTCCAACCTGAGCAAGACACCTAACAATACAAAAGAAAAAGCATTGAAGTTGAAATAATGTAACAGAGCCTCCACGAGAAATTTAGAAAGGCAGCTTTATTTATTACAGCAGAATGAGGTTTCTGTATCTCAACAATGAACGTTAATGGCAGGTTGAGACAAGCGGGTACTTGCACGTTCTAGGAAGTTAACCACTTCAGAATCTAGGGGTGGGAGTGATTTAACATAAGAAAGAGCGGAACGGGAAGAAGGTAGCGGGTGGAAAAGGAATAACAACTGTGCTATCACAATACTTATGAGTACAGAATACATACACATAACACATGTCCTTCCCGAAGGAAAACTAAGTTTAACTGTCATCAAGAAATTTCCGGAATAGAATCCTGGTACATGGCTAACTTCTCACATGTTCAGAAAAAGAATAAACATCACAAGAATGTCCAACAGAATCATTAGCTATGATAAGTTCTATGGAAGTTGAGTCACCTGTGGAATCAGTATGTGGAAAAATGGGGCTGTTAACTACTGGAAAACATTTCATGTAGAAAACCATTCTTAACCAAATTTCAAATCTCTATCTCTATGTATTATGGTGAATTATAAACAGAAACTATTAGTACATTTAGAAACTCATTTCAAGCTGCAAAACTTGCTATCTTGGTCAAAAACGGTAGGCTGGTTTACTTTCAAAACTCTAATGGGTTTGTAAAACTTGCTCTGTTCCTTTTCAACGTGGGCTGCTAAGGAATTGTAATTGATCCCCCACTTGAATATTCATGTTAAAAGACTTGGTGGTGCTGATCAGATCTGTTTTTTTCTTTGTGTTGATAGAAACGTAGTATGTCTGGAAACATGGAAGTTCTAGATTCATTAGTTTTGTAGGAGGGAATATGAGCTCAGTGTCACCATGCGCAAATGGAAGAACCGGGTTCACTCCCTTTAAGCAAGAAAACAGGAATTTAACTGATACAATTGGGTGAAAAATGGATATGCCCATAACCTTTTCTTCATGTAAATAAAATGAATCTTTAAAAAAAAGGGCTATATTTGAGGAAACAGTTGAACCATTCTTCCGACACATTGCATGGAGGATAGCATAGTGTTGTCTGAATATGTTTGATATCATACAAGGCATGGAAACTAGTCATTTCTGTGGACACAAATTATACATCTTATATTAGGTATTCAGGCTAAAAACAGTAAGAAAATCTAAAACTACATTAGTTGTGATTTTTTCTGAAAACATCCCTTGCAGCCATTTTGAGTGATATTCTATAGGAACAACTGCATATTCCAGATCATGGGGACGATTCTTTTTTTTTTTTTTTTTTTTTTTTGAAACCGTTTATTACAGGTCTTAAAAGTATACAAGTATGGGCCCACAACCTTCCGGCCGGCCGCTAGCAATGGTAGGAACATACGACATACATTTATGGAACACGTGGTATTACGGATGAGCATTTCTCAGTAGGTAACAATGTCAAAGGCCACATCATCCAGACCCCATTATGCGGTTTCATTTTAAATTAAGAACAACAAAAATTAAAACCACACTCACAAGGCAACCCACAATCGAAAATAGCAGCACGTGCTCCCCTAGAGGGGGGATCCCAACTATACACAGAAGTATAAAGAGGGGGAAGAGAACAGAGCGAGGACTGGGGGAACCCAATGCCCGGCAGCGGGGGAATGAGTCGGCTAAGGGGACGGGGCTGGCGAGGCATCAGGCAGCAGCGGTGGTGCACAGATACCCCCTCGGTAGGCGTTCCAGGGGCCCCATACTTTCACCCATGTCCCAGGCTTACCCCTCGCCACATACACCACCTTTTCTCGAAACATGCACCAGTCCATGTGTTCTTTCCAGGCCGAGACAGTCGGGGGCCTCTGGGACCCCCACAGTTGAGCAATATCACGCTTGGCTATCATGTATCCCAGAGTCACCCACCACGTCTGCGGCGCCGAGTAATCAGTCGGTTCCCACACATTCAACAGGCATCTTCTCGCTTCAGGCAACAGCGCCACATGCGTAACCAGTCGCAGCACCTCATGTACACCACGCCAGAACCCTTCCACCTCCGGGCACTCCCACAAAATATGCAGAAAGGTCCCCAAAGCACCACACCCACGCTTACACAACCCATCTCCAGCATAGCCCATACGCAGAAGCTTTGGCCCCGTCATGTAGACCCGGTGGAGTATCTTGAGCTGGACGAAGCGAAGGCGAGCCGGTATGGCCACCTCCTTCGGGGAGGCCACCGCGGAGGTCCAGTCCTCGTCGTCCAACTCCAGCCCGTCGGCAACCCAAGCCGTACGAAGGGCAGTCAGCAGGCCCGAGCGGTCGTTTATCAGCTTTTTGTAGATCAGTGAGATCGTGCTGTCCGGGACGTGTCCATCCAGCACTCTATCCTCCAGGGGGGAATATTCTGGGATGGAGGCAACGTCCGAGAAGACGGAGCCCAGCGCATGACGGACCTGCAAATACCGAAAGTATTCACTGCCCTGC
Source organism: Triturus cristatus (assembly GCF_964204655.1). NCBI lineage: Eukaryota > Metazoa > Chordata > Amphibia > Caudata > Salamandridae > Triturus > Triturus cristatus. Next base: position 469,267,506 of record NC_140588.1, read on the forward strand.
AACTGAAATTCCGTCTGCAACATATCGAACGTTTTAAATCCTCCCCTCGTCCAGAGATCCCCCACTGTACTGATACCGATTATGTCCCACTTCTCAAAGCCCTTAGAGGTCCACAGGGAGCCTAACCGCTCAGACGCGTATAGTGGTGACGCCCGGGTCAAGCGGTCCTTCCACCCCATAGCTGCATTGGCCGCGTGCCAGACCTGCACCATGACACGCGTGGGGCCCGTCAGACGAGCATCGGGCGCGCCAGAGTAGAGCGCTCGATTGTAGTCGCCACCTGGCAGGAGCATCTTGTCCATTTCAAATGCCAGGTTTAAGGCGGGCCCGTATAGGCCATGGTTAATGGCAGCGAGCTGGGAGGCCCAATAGTACCGTTTAATATCCGGGAGGGCAATCCCCCCGTCAAACCATGGGAGCGTCAGCTTCGCCAGGGCAATGCGCGGCCTCCCGTCCCAGAACAGGCGGCGTTGCAGACTCTCCACCTCACGGAAGTAGCGCGCCGGGACTAAGTCCATAGTGTTCTGCAAAGCGTACAGGAAACGCGGCAGAGACATCTTGAACAATGCCGCCCGGCCGAGCGGCGAAAGCGGCAGGCGCCGCCAGCGTGCGACATCTACCCGCAGACGCTGGAGGGGGGGGAAGCAGATTACGTTCATACCGGGCCTCCGGGTCCAGAGTAATGAAGACACCCAGGTACCGAAATCCCTGCGGGGCGATCTGAATCGGACAGCCCCGCGGGAGAATAGGAGCCTCCCCAGAGAGAACATACACACACGATTTAGCCCAGTTGATGACGAGACCGGAGTTACGACCAAACGAGTGTAAAACATCAACTAGCACTATAAGTGATTTACGTGGGGAGGCTAGGTACAGAAGGATGTCATCAGCGTATAGGGATACGCGGTCCTCATACTCGGGGGTCCAACGGAGACCACGGATGGAAGGCTCCCACCGCAGCCACTCCGCCAGGGGCTCCAAGGCAAGCGCAAAAAGAAGCGGCGACAAGGGACAGCCCTGTCGCGTGCCCCGGCCCAGCTCAAACGGGGCCGATACTCTTCCGTTCACGACCACCTGCGACAAGGGGCCCGCATACAACAATTTGACCCAACTGATGAATCCTGGGCCAAATCCGAACTTCGCAAGCATCGCCCAGATGTATGGCCACTCAAGAGTGTCAAACGCCATGGTGGCGTCTAAGGACGCCAAAATGGCCGGTTCCTGTATAAATGGGATGCGCGCGAGCACCCCATGCAAACGCCGCAGGTTAAGGGCTGTGTTGCGATGGGGAATAAAGCCAGACTGGTCCTGATGAACCAGATCTCCCACCACACCGACCAGCCGATTGGCGAGTACCTTGGCGAGAATTTTGGGCTCCGCATTCAGTAGTGAGATAGGCCGATAAGAAGTAACCCGATCCAGAGGTCTCCCTTCCTTGTGGATCACCACGATTGTAGCCAGACGCTGGTCAAGCGGGAGGGAGCCCAGCGAGTGGGCCGCGAGGAACATTGCGCGGAGGTGAGGCGCCAATGTATCCGGTCGCAGCTTATACAACTCGATAGGGATACCGTTCGGGCCCATGGCCTTGCCAGAAGCGACCGAGCGTATGGCGAGGGCGATTTCGTCGGAGGTTGGGAGCGGCGTCCATCGACACCCTGTCCTCCCCGGAAAGGGAAGGCAGCGCGATATCCCTAAGCAGGGCACGGGAATCCTCTTCCGAGCAAGAAGAGACCGGGGAATACACCTCGCGGAAATAATCCGCGAAACAGGAGACAATTTATTCTGGCTCAGTTACACACACACCATTCGTTTTCTCAATCAGCGGGACCACACGATTCGCTCTCTCCTTTTTATCCAACCACGCTATCAGTTTACCAGCCTTATCACCCACATCATACAGTCGCCCCTGTTGCTCTCTACTAAGGCCCCTGGTCGCCTCCGTAACGAGGGCCCTATAAGCCGCTTGTTTGAGCTGGAGGACATGTAGTGCAGCATCCGTCACCCCATCTTCTAGATTACCCTCCAGCTCAGCTATTTCAGCCTCCACCCGGGTCACCTCCTCCCGCTCGCGCCTCCGGGCGTGGGAAATAAGGGATAGGGCCTCCCCTCTAAGTACTGTTTTGAAGGCCTCCCACAGGGAGATAGCTGAAGGCACTGACCCCACATTCTCATCAAAATAGCGCTGGAGGGATTTAATCAAGTCAGCGCGAATGGTGGGGTCACGCAGGTACCACTGGGGACGATTCTTAAGTAACCCTGCTATATCAAGACCCAATTTTTGTGAAGGACTAGAGGGCGAGGGAACACAGTGCATGGGTGAGAATGGAGTTTTGCACATTTTGTCAGAAGAGCAAACGTTGCATTGTCTAATCCATCTTTCTGCTTCAACATCAATGCCAGACCACCAAAAGTAATTTCTAAGTAGGTTCTTAGGCTATCACAGATCCATGTGTCCTTGATGGCATATGTCAATAGTATTCTCTCTCATACCGTGAATTGGATTCCATTTATCATTGCAAAATATAAAATCTTCTACAACACTGAGCTTGGATGCAACTTGAGAAAAGGAGTAGCGGGAACCTTTTAGATTATTTGCATTAGGCCACCCTTCACACACATTTGTTTACCAGAGTTAGTAAATTATCCTTTTCACTTCTTAAAAACCACTTTTCTTTTCAAATCTGGGAAGAGGTGTGGCGCCAGGGCGACTGACTCTGGGGATCATGGTTCGATCCCTAGTGCCAGATTAGCCCAGCACCATGTGACTCTGGGCAATAGCTTGCTTAATCTTCCCGACGGCCCCCAGCGCCTAGAGACCCTTACGGGTGATTGTTCGCGTTTTACAAATGTGGATTATTTTTTATTATAAACCTTCTCACCCCAATAATGCATGCCTCAGAAATGTATGTAACAGTATCTAATTCATCATCATCATCCTGAGTTGCACTGTGTAGATTATCACAAACAAGGAAGCCTAGACAAACATCAAAAGGCTGGTTTGTGAGGCCAGGAACGAATATATACATTTACACCGCTATACAATCACAATGCAGTCGTTACAACAACCGCGTTATGACCACGCAGTGCCATTACAACGCAAGTCGTTACAACGATTTGCGCTAGATGTCGCGCTGGATTTAGGAATAGAATGATTTACTATTCCATCTCCAGTGTGTGTGCAACACTAGGGAAGGTGTTGGATTAGTAAATCATACTATTCCTTAGTCTAGAGCGCCATCTAGCACAAATAGTTGTAACGACTGGTGTTGTAATGGCACTGAGTGGTCACAACTCGGTCGTTGTAACAACCGTGTTGTGATTGTATTGCGGTGTAAAAACCGCGTAGTACAGGTTGTTTCCCGCCAGGAACATGTGCAATATCAAAATTGCATTCCTGGAATTTTGAAGGTAGCCAGAAAATTCTTGCAGTAGTAGGTGTTTCACCGTCACGAAATAGAATTTGAACTAATGATTTATGGTTAATGTATAGGCTAAATCTGTTTCCCTAGATGAAATATCTAAAGTGTTCATCAGGCTACAAACAGGCAAGCAAATGCCTTTAAATGACAGAAGTCTTCAGTTTCATTTAATGCCTTAGATAAATAAGCAACAGTCCAATGATGTATCCCAGACTTTTGGGATAAAACTGCCTCCAAACCATATGTACTGGCATGAACAGTAATTATAGAATATTTGGTAACACAAAAAGGTTGCAAAGTGGGGGCATTGATTATTTGTTCTTAATGAGCTCAAAAGCAACTTGTTGTAATTGCAAAAACAGTTGATGGACAGAATGCAGAACAATCTCATACATTCACCCCAGTACAGAGATCTGGGCCTAAATCCATCATTCTTTTGCCTACCATGGCGTTTCAGTTTGAACCCAGCCATATGCAAATCCGTCTTGACCCTGTGTCTCATGGGAACAGTCCAGCCCAAACTGCCAAGCCAGGTCCTCCCTGGACTGGAACCAAGCATCCTAGGACCAGTTTTGGCATCAACTAATGACTCCTTGGGTTTTAACACGTTTACCTAACAGGCTATGACACAGGTATTCAACTTGTGACTTGAAGAGCTTGCATTTGTTAGGACATAAAGCCCATCCCCCTTTGCTTAGTCTTTTGTACACTTCTTAACATGGTCATATGTTCATTTGCACCCTGGAGAAGACAACTACATCATCTTTGAAATAACATACATAGGACTGTGTTCTTAAAGAGATGATACATAACACATTGAAACACTGATGCTGCTGATGCCAGAGTGAAAGGTATTTTTTGTACTAAAATACCTCAAAAGAGGGGATCCATTCTGTGATGATTCAGTAAGTACAATCTGATGTCATGCACAGCATAGATTTAATATGGAAAAGAAAGTTGCTCCATCTAACAATGATATCAAGTCATTGACTTTAGGGAGCGGATGAGAGTCACGCGATATTGGAATTGAGAGAGCTGAGATGCACACCTAAGCCAAATTCTCCATTATGCTGTTTTGTGAGAACAATTGGAGAAATCCAAACTTAAGACTTAATTTTTTCAATTATGTCTTCTTTCTGCAAATGCTCAATGGCATATCCCATTGCTTTTGCTTAACTGTTATTGCATTAGCCTTCAACCTAATCTGAGGAGTAAAACGTCTCAATTTATCAATGCCATTGTTGAATAATTCAGGAGACTTATTGACAGTCCTTTGAGCCTTATCAATATGAGAGACAACAAGAACAAGATCCTTGGAACTAGGATCAAGAACAATTTTCAACGATTTATGAGCATAGGCTGTAAAGTAACCACAAAACCGTATCTCACTGCCATGATAAGTGACTGCTTTAAGTTCAGATGTAATTAATCTTAACTTTGGTGGTAAATAAAGACAGGGATATTTCCTAAGATACAATAGTACATACTGTGATTTGGAATCAGCTGAGAGTTGGGCACCTTGAATTGACAATGGGCACAATGGAGGTTTATTTTGCAAACTTTGTCTTCTTGTATCCTCAAAACATTCCTTTGTGAATACTTAAATCATTGCCATCTATTTGCCCCTCAATGTCCTCATTATTGGAGACACTGACTGTGTTATTCGGCATTTTAGGGATGTTCTCTGCAAACTCTGGCAAAATGGCCTGCACGTTTGCAATTGTTGCACTCTTTTGCAATATTAGGACATCTTTTGTAATTTGCAATATGGTATGTACTCCCACATCTATAGGAACTTAATTTGGCATCACCTTTCTTTTGAACTTGTGTGTGGATTTGTGTGGTATCTGAGATTAGTAAAAACAAACTCTAGTCCCTTTTTCAGCCATTTAATTCTCTTTAACCCATGTCAGACTGCTCAATTGATTTAGTAGATTAGGCTCGCCCATTACACAAAGATGTTCCTGTATTCTTTTCTTATTGGTCTTGACAATCAATTGATCCCTAATCATTTCATCGTTAGCGTTGTCAATAAAGCAGGCGTTTGAAAGGTTTCTCAAAATGGACAAGAAATCGTCAAAATGCCTGTGTTACAACTGGAGTCTGGTATAAAATTATCGCTTTCAAGTTTTACTTACGGCTGGTTTGAAGCATTATTCTAATCTGAATATTGCTTCTTCAAAGTCATCATAGTCATTTTAACCACCTGACGATTCTATTTTGGGAAGAGGCTTAAAAGTTTCTAGACCCTCTGATCCAAGAATATGTACAAGAATGTATTTTTTTCTCTCACCAGGCATTCGGTTAGCATCAATTGCAGTCAAATATGTTTGAAATTCCTCCTATTCCTCCGGAGATCTCCTTTGTTTTGTAAATATGTATTTGACAGATAAAATTATATGATGTATGAAGGATAAGGCAAGTGATTCAGCTATATGAAATACAAATGTTGTTGATATATAGTACTGTATAAGATGGCTGCCGAAGGTCTTGGAATACACACTAAGCAGTGCAAATAAAAGCAAACAAGATGACCGCCGTGGTTTTAAGTGGGCTTTGAAACACCGATTTCTGCTGCCAGAGTAAGTTTCCCGACAGGATGATGATGCTAGAAAGTAAGAGGCATATGTAAAGGAGTGTCAGGATAACCAAGTATCCAACACACTCCAAAACGTACCCCCTACCGGTGTGACCAAACTTAGAAGGTGTGTCAGCTTAGTAGTGCATATGTCAACATGCATGTGGACACCACTGCTCCAATTTGGCCGAAGAGAAATGTAGCAACCTGATCCATCAACTAATGGCTACAACATACTCGGACAGCCTAGTTGCCAAATGAAATGACGTGACAGAGCCAGCACATAAAACATAGACAGGCAGCTTTATTTATTAAAGCCGTATGATGAATGTGCAGCTCTGATGGAGCAAGGTCTCGTAGAAAAGAGACTTGCTCAGAATTAATGCACTCATTTAACTCACTAACAAGTTATTAATAAAGTTTAGTGAAAAAACTAATATGCATTGCATGAACACGCGGGTTAGTGAAGCTTGCATATGCTAGCTTGAATACCATTGAAAAGGACTAATATCGCTTTAAACGAGAAATCTGTTTTGCACATGCGTCAACTAGATCTACGTAGGATGATGAACTAATGCTTGCAGGGAAATTCTGGCGCATGAGCCGAAGCTTTAAAAGTGGAATCTTGAAGGCTCACGTGTATGGCACCTGCTTAGCTGAATTGAAACAAGCCATTTTCTTATGCTAATGTGGGAAGAAATATTAATAAATGAAATGGGATAGAGTAGAAGTTGGTGGTGTACAGTGCAAACACTAATTGAGAAATTAATTTTTGTTTTTTCTGACTTGATCATTAGTGCATATTTGGCCCTCTCTCGCATAACTGAATTGAATGGAGTGATGTGAAGTCCGCGCATGCCCACTGAAGTGGATCGTGGACAATGACAGAGTATTTCAACGGGAGCCAAGGTCAAGTAAAACCTCATGGGAACAGGATGGTGCAGAGTTCAACAATGAAGAGACGCATTCAAAGAAGAATTATATGTTGCAAATGTTGTCACACTTAGTGTATGGGAATAAAATGTATTAATAAAAGTAAGGGGATGGGTTTGCGAACAATGACTGAATTGATTTTTGTGACATGCAAGCATGGTGTGATGTAGATTCCCCCTTGACTGACCAATCAAATTTCATATTTTAAGATATTGAAACTTTAGTGGGTGGAACACGGAGAAACGAAAGGTATAATTAAGATAGCTTTAGTTAGTTAGTCGGATGACAACGGAGTTGATGAGTTGCTGGGGGAGATGCTGAGAGAGTGGATACTGAACGATGATGCTGGAGTTGCTGATGAAGAGCTGACTGCAGAACTTTCTATCCTAATTTAATTGGGTTAGATCAGAAGATCGCGGAAGAATCTCAAGGAGGAAGAGAGGGGTGCGGCACAACCGTCGGTATTCTAGAGAGGCCAACTATCCTGTCCTGAAATCTTTGCCTCCTGATCTATCCCAGGGGACCCTTACCAGCCTGTGGCCAGGGGGTTGGTCTTCCACACCATCCTTGGTAACTATAATTTCTCGTTATTTGCAAATGTTCTTTTCTCTCTCTCCTCTCCCTTTTCTGAGCATTGATTATTGTACGAGTCCGAGGTAAATGCATGTTGTTTAGGAATTGAATCGGAATTTGCCTAGTATCATGACGGTAAGTTCCAATTCTATTAAGGACACGTAGGCGAGGATTATGCTATCTCTCTTCGCTTTTATTACATAATAACACAGCAGCCAGAGAGACATTACCATATGCCAACATAACAATAAAAAACTACAACTCCCTACAACCAGGGAGACGTTTAGGCAAATAGTCCATCCACAGTTTCCATGAATTCCCATAGAAAGTCCTCTGTCAGTTTCCTCCCTTCCTCTTTCTTCGCGCAAGTCACGCCAAGCAATTACTGGTCCTGTTTGGAGCCATCATTCCCTGAAAGAACCAAGCCAAATCAATAATTTAGAACCGTGAAAACGTGATAAAATAACCACATAACGCAAGTATAGAGAAACCAAGAGCAACCAGGTTTGAATACAACGTTAGAATCTGATTACTTACTGCCATACGGGGGGGTTCGCACCAAAGTGCCCCGGGCGGGATAATCCTTGCCTCCGTGTCCTTAATAGAATTGTAACTTGCCGTCATGATACTAGGCAAATTCCGATTCTATGTCAGGACCGGAGGCTTCGGATTATGCTACTTCAAAGCTTACTTACCACTAACTGTGCCACATTTAAAACTGGTTTAAAATAAAACCTCTTAAACGTAGAATCCGACGACCAATCCGCTGCATGCATTAAATCCTCTAGACACGCACCCAGCGCAAAAGCTTTCGAGGCCATCGCCCCTCTTGCAGAATGGGCACCAAACTGCTTTGTGGCAATACCAGCCTCTTGCATGACCCACCGTACCCACCTAGCTATGGTGGGAGAAGAGACTGCTTTGTGTGGCTTCTTGAGAGCAATCAAGAGTTGTCTCTCGCCCGGAGGGCGAAATTCCTGTGTCACCTCTTCATACGCCTTTAGGCATTCTACCACACACAATTGGAGAATCCCGAAAAGCCGGGGACGAAATTGTTCTCGTATGAGACTTAGTTCTGCGGCCTATGGTAAAAAGCACCCCATCCGGGGAGAAAGTGCGTGCTGAGATATCTAGTGCTCGAACGTCAGAAACTCTCCTACAGGAAACCAAACATAAGAGCATCGCAAGCTTAGAGGATAATTCCTTCAAAGATAGATACTTATTGGACTGCCAAGACAAAAACAAGTTCAAAACCAAATTAACATCCCAAAGAACAGAATAGCGAGGTTCCGGGGGCAAAGACAATCTGCAAACCAACGGGTGTTCACCAATTGGTGCCCCGTCCAAAGGGATGTGACCGGCAGACACTGCCGATCTGATCGCGTTAATGGAGCGATACGCCAAACCTTCTGATGCCAGATCGGCGAAGAAGTTCAAGAGGGGAACGACTCCCGCGACCACGGGATCCAGACGCCGTCGAAGACACCAACGGACCCATCGTGTCCACGCGGAACGGTACCGCTTCGTGGTGCTATCTGCCCATGCCTTTGACAGGAGGGACTCAGCCTGTTCCGTAAGTCCCGGCAATGACCATCGTCGCCTGAAAGCCGCCACACCATGAGCCGGAGCGTTCCCTGAACGACGAGGTGGTGAAGCTCCCCGTCTGGATTCTGAAGAAGATGAGGATACAGGGGGAGTAGGATTGGAAAATCCCAAGAAAGTTCCAGAAGAACTGGAAACCATACTTGAGATCTCCAAAGGGGCGCCACCAGGTTTACCTCCGCACACTGCTGGCGTATGTGAGCCGTCGTTCTCATTATCATTGAGAACGGGGGAAACGCATAGCCGTGTTCCGCACTCCAATCCTGAAGAAAGGCATCCGTGGCAAGAGCCATCGGATCCGGCCTCCAACTGAAAAATCTCAGAACTTGAGCATCCAGGTGGGAGGCAAAGAGGTCCGCTGAAAACGGCCCCCAAAGGCTGTTCAACCACTGGAAAAATCGGGGGGTCCAGCCTCCAAAGGCTGGAGCCGTAAAGGTGTCTGGAATGCCAGTCGGCAACTTTATTGTGCTGACCCGGGAGGTACTCGGCCGTTACGGAAATGTGATGATCCAGGCAGTACTCCCAAAAATCCTTCGCCAGAGCTCGAGAGAGAGGACCCCCCCAACCGATTGACATACTGGACTGCAGACATATTGTCCATTTTCAAGAGGACGCAAGACTGCACTCTGTCCTTGGTCCAACAACGTACCACGAAAGAACCCGCAAGCAGTTCTAAGCAATTGATGTGAAAAACCTGCTCGTCCAACAACCAAACTCCTCCGGTGGAGAACTCCCCCGCATCGAGCACCCCAACCCAATCTGTTGGCGTCTGACTCGATGACCAAGTCTGGAATGGAGCCGAATATCGCTCGAGCGTTCCATGCCTCCATATGGGTGAGCCACCATGAAATTTCGTCCTTGGCCTCCGCTGAAAGCGGCACCACATGATCGTAAGGCCGAACCCTCCCGAGGTGGTACGCCTTGAGACGTTGCAGGGCCCGATAATGTAAAGGCCCCAGAAAAATTGCCTGGATCGAGGACGAGAGAAGGCCCACGATTCTGGCTAAGCGACGCAAAGAGACATTCTGTTTGGAAGCCGTCTGGCGAAGCTCGTGGCGAATCTTCACCATCTTCCGCGACGGAAGGCTCAAGGTCGCCTGAACAGAGTCCACTACGAACCCAAGAAAAATTACGGGCTGAGACGGTTGAAGAACTGACTTCGTGGAGTTGATGACAAAACCCAAACCCTGTAAAAGGGTCACGGTCTGCTGAAGTTGCAGCAACAATATTTGAAGGGACTGCGCCATCAGAAGAAGGTCGTCTAAGTAGACGATCATGCGAATACCCCGAGCTCGGAGAAACTCTATGGCCGGGTAAAGCCCCTTGGTGAAACATCACGGCGCCGAGGCAAGACCGAACGGCAGGGCAGTGAACTCGTACACCAGACCCCCCCCAACAGAACTGCAGGAATCGCCGGTGGGGTGGGTGAATGGGAATCACTAAATAGGCATCCTTTAAATCCAGTCGAACCATCCAATCGGATGGTCGCAGAAGATCTTGCAACAGATGGATTCCCTCCATTTTTAAATGGCGGTACACCAACCAAGCATTGAACTCCTTGAGATTGATCACGGGGCGTCGCCCCCCCCATCGGCTTTGTCTACCAGAAATATATTGCTGAGAAACCCGCAAGGATGCAATGTTGACCGACAAATGGCTCCCTTGCGAAGCAACTCGGAGACCTCTTCTAAGGGACTGAAATGCAGCGAACGAGGCCGCGACTCTTGGTGAGGACAGTCTAGAAATTCTATATGAAAGCCTTGAACGGTCTGAAGGACGCAAGCATCGGAGGTTAGCGCTGCCCAAGCTTCCCGAAAATCGGCCAATCGCCCCCCGATACAAATCTTGTCTGCGGGCCACTTGCAACAGACGTCCACCTGGTGCCCCCTGGTATGGCCCTGAACTCAAACTATTGAAGGTTGAGTGTAGACGGCGTGAACGGCTCTGGAGAGTGGACTAGAATTGGGTCTGTAGGCTAGCCTATAATGAGGCCCTGCATAACTATAAGCAGGCCATCCGGAAATCCAAGCAGGACTATTTTTCCCGGAAAATTTCGGTGGCAGGGAACTCCACTAAAGAACTTTTTTAAGCCGTGTCCTTTCTGGCGAATCCTCAGCAGACTAACCGGTTCAGCCCTGATCAGTTATTCTGTGATCAGTTGGCTGTCCTTTTCCAGAAGAAGGTGTCCACTATCTATGATGAACTGCTAAACTCAGTGGGACCAAAAACACTGTATTGTAAGCAGGAGATACCCATAAACAGCCTGACAGCTATTGATCCCCTATCTACAGGCGAGGTCTTGATGCGGTTAAGCTCTATAAAGTCGGGTGCTGCCTCAGACCCCTGTCCTCCGCACATTATGCACCTGGTGGCTGATAGGATCACACCTAGTCTTACGGCCCTGATTAACCAGGTATTCGTTGCAGGACCCTATCCAGCCACATGGAAAACGGCGAGTGTCAAACCCCTTCTTAAAAAACCTCTCTGGATCCCTCTGAGTTTAAAAACTATCGTCCCAGCTCTGGCCTTCCTCTGATGGCTAAGGTCACCGAGAAGGCTATAAATCGGAGTTTGACGGAGTATCTGGATAGGTCCCAGCATGGCTTTCGACCTAAACATTCCACATAATCCGCCCTTATTACGGCAGCAGAGGGTATCCGAGCTGCAGTGGATGGAGGGGGGAGGGCTATTCTTGTCCTCCTGGATCTGTCCGCTGAGTTCGATACCGTGAATCATGTGATGCTGTTGCAGCGCCTGAGGGATGTAGGGATTGTGGATCGGGCCTTGGCCCTACTCTCTTCTTTTCTGGATAATCGAAGGCAAAGCTTAAATTGGGCCGGCTTACACTCTGCCAATTTCGCTCTGCCATGTGGCGTTCCACAGGGTTCTGCTCTTTCCCCGACTCTTTTTAACATCTATGTTAGACCTCTGGCTAGTTTGGTCAGAAAGCATGGTTTTATGTTGGTGTCCTATGCGGATGATTCACAGTTAGTGATATCAGTTGTGGATAACCCTGATCAAATAGCGGCTAAATTCTATGCTTGTCTCACTGATGTGATGGAATGGATGCGCTTGAGTTTTTTAAAAATTAATACTGAAAAGACTGAAGTGATGGAGTTTGGAAGAGGACCCTCAGTCTGGAACACCCTATGGTGGCCACCGGGGGCCGGGCAATGTCCCCTCCCGGTCACTAAGGTGAGGAACCTGGGGGTGATTTTTGACGAAAAGCTGAATATGTCAGCCCAGGTCAACAGCCTAACTTCCTCATGTTTTCTCTTGTTAAAAACTCTGCGGAAAATCTTCCCATACATCCCTTTGGCGCTACAGAAAATGGTGATGGCCGCCTTATTTATGTCCAGACTGGATTATTGTAATGCCATGTTTTTGGGTATCGATAAGTTCCAGGTCGGTAAAATCCAGTCTCTGCAGAATGCCGCGGTTTGTGTAATTCTAAACCTGCCCAGGGGTTGTCCTACCTCTATGGGCAGGAAATCTCTTCATTGGCTTCCAGTTCAACAGAGAATCGAGTTTAAGGCACTCTGTCTGGTTCACCAGGCCCGCTTCGGTGGGGGTGCCAATGATGGAATAGACAGGTTTAGACATTATATTCCGCCCCGTGCTTTGCGGTCGGCTAATCTTGGTCTTATCGGTACTTTCAGATTCAGACTAGCTAGATGGGGCAGTCGTTCTTTTGCCACTTGTGCCGCTAAGTTATGGAATCAGCTACCAGTAGAGATGCGACTGCAACCGAGTTATGTACTTTTCAGAAAGATGTTGAAGTATCGCCTATTCCAGACCCAACAATAATTCATTTCGGCCGATCATACACACTCTAGCGCCAAGACACCGTTTGGTATTCGAGCGCTCTACAAGCTTCTTTTATACTTATACTTACACTTACCGTTGGAATTTCCACCGCCGGAGTTGGACTTGAAACCTCCACGGCCCTGGAAACGCTGTCCTCGCATTGGGTAGAAGTTATTATAGTTTGCTGTGGAATTGTACTGTCCGCGGCCAGAGCCTTGTCCCCTGGAAGGGTTTTGCTGGGATCCACGGCTGGACGAGCGGCCCCTGCCTCGACCGGCCACGCGGAAAACCCGCTGGGTAAAAACTCTTTTTATACTGGATTGTGCCTTATCCAGCGAGGTAAAGGTAAATACAAACTTTCCTAGCTCCTTTACAAAGGGTTCCCCAAAAAAGCCTCCTTGGGCAACAGCCCCTGCTTCCGAAGAAGCCAAAACTCCAAGCTTAGGATCTAACTTAATCAACAGCGAGCGACGACGCTCAGTTGAAAGAGCGCAGTTCGTGTTCCCCATAAAAATGATCGCGCGCTGAGCCCAATTGGAAAGGAACTCCGGTGAGATTGTGGAGCCAGTCACTTTAGCCTCCTCCTGGCTAACGGACCGATGGCGTCGAGTAACTTGTCTTGACATGAACGCCAAGACCTATCTATACCCTTCTGAGGGTCCTTCACATACTTCGCTAAGAAGGTGGCCATTTTCGAATCCAACTCTGGGGTAAATGCGATCTTATCCGGCAAGATGGGACGTGGACACTCCGCTCTGAGACAACTTCGCGCCTCCTTCTCAAGGGGTTTACGGAGACGGTTCGCCAAGAAACGAACCACCTCATCTCCTGGGGCCCAAGCCGATGAGCGGGGATGCATAATCTCATCAGGGTTGAGCATGTCGGCATCCTCTTCTGGCACCGCCGAAGCGGCAGATGAAGTCGGGTGCCACGGGCGAGAGGACCCCGCTTCGTCGTCCGTATATCCTTGGGTGTCATTATTCGTGGCCGGAGACGGGGGGGGGGGGGGGGGGGAAGGACGTCACTCTCAGAAGGAGGGAGAGAAACGGCGTCACCGCTTTTGCCAAAAACGCCGACTTAAGGCGCGCAAAAGCGTCCACATCCACCCCATCTGAGCGTTGTTTCTTAGTAGGGGGAAGACCTCCTTCCTGACTATCACTGGGGACCGGCGCGGTGTTTTGACGTGCCGCCGCCAACCTGTTACACTCCTGGACTATCCTTTCCAAAAGGCGCTGTTCCATAGGCCCTACCACTTCATTAACTACTCTGTAGATAGAAGCATCCACGGCCTCAAAAAATCATCTTCACAAGGTAGGTACTCATGAACCTCCTCTTCATAGTAATCGCCGTGATCAGCCATAGCGCCAGGTAAGTACAACAGGGAGATACCAGTGACCGGAAACCCACTGTAAACACTTTACACGCAGGACAATAGTAATATAGGTGCAGGCCGGAGGCTGCAGGATTAGGGTTGCCCCAAGGACCACAACTAGGGCCGCACCAGAACCCCTCACGCGCTAAAAAACCCTCAGAAAACTCGACTGGGTGTCAGCCCCCCAGCGCGTGTTTACAGCAGTGCAAAATGATGCCCCAAGCGGTAATCCGCCCGTGAAATGCGTGGGAAATGTCAGGTGCATACAGCGCTAATAAGCGCGTACAACACGGGAAGAATCCCGCAATACAGACCCCTTCCGGGGCGTAATGAAAATCAGCAGGCATTGCGATCCGCTTCTCTGCGGATGTTCAAGGTGAGGCAGACGTTGGGGACAAGGCTCCAGAGCCCGTTAATCTCGCGCCACGCTTAGCAATTGAAGAGCCGCGACGCGAGAGCAACGAGATGATGGACGAGTCCCTCTAGCGGCCATAAGCGACGCTGCACCCACAAGGGAGCCGGCCGCGTTAGGAGCGACTAGCGTTCCCGCGGCCGGTAGGGAGCTGCAAAAGAAAGCAGGCATATATAAGAATAAGCGAGATTAAAATACATGCTACCCAAAAAGAATTACTGTTAAACATCTACACATCGGTATTAAGAACAAATAGGAAGAGGGTACTTAACTAGCTGCGCAGCAGCAAAGACAGAGGACTTTCTATGGGAATTCATGGAAACTGTGGATGGACTATTTGCCTAAACGTCTCCCTGGTTGTAGGGAGTTCTAGTTTTTTTATTGTTATGTTGGCATATGGTAATGTCTCTCTGGCTGCTGTGTTATTATGTAATAAAAGCAAAGAGAGAGATAGCATAATCCGAAGCCTCCGGTCCTGACATAGAATTTTCTCTCCTATGAATGATGGTGACTGCACTGTATTCTTGAAATGGTTCAAATACATTTAATTTAGATAAAGATTTAAAACTTTCCTGAGTTGTGGTTATTTTACTTCGAAAATAAATGAATAGTTAGAGTTATGTTAATTATCACCATCAACTTTCTCAACTAATGGTCCATCGACCAGAGGAAATAACTTTTTTTTGGATCAGTGAATGGTTAGTTAGAGATGAACAGAGGTACCGAATAACTAATCCTTAGATATTGTGTAAAATATAAACTTAACACCAGCGGTTTATGCAACACTGAGTTGATGGACCCAGGTGAGTATATGGTAGTGGAGTATCTGTTATTAGGGTACCGCTGGATCAGTTTTCTGGTAGCAGAGCTATGGTTATTATTCATTAGTTTGGTGATAAATATTGATTATTGATTTATGTTTAACACAAAAGAGTTAGTGTCTTGTTTTATCTCGTCTAGAAGCACAGGTACAGGAGGATACGTTGGCATCCTGGGAATGGAATTTGAATAGCGGGTGGTGACGGAAGCCACACTGCAGAAGGTTACTCGTCTGTTGTCGTAATACTGAGAATCTACGGAGGGCTGGCAGTGTTATATTAGGGACTATATTGTGTAAAAGCAGAGTGCGAGTGATAGCAGAGAGTTCGCTGGTGAAACTTTGGTCTTATTTCCCAAAAGGGGTAACACTGAATAACAGGTTCTCCTGAGCTTGAATGAAGGGTAATCAGGGGTTGTACTCGTAGTCAAAAGGAGTAATTCTTAACTCTGGAATAAGTTGTAATCTATCCTTTGTTTAGTGGAACAGACAGAGTAGCGCTGTTTTTATGTGGTTACGAACGGATTTTTAATAAAATTAAAAGAAATAAAAGTTATCGTATTACCTTGTGAAGGGAGGGTCAGTTGCAGGAGTTATACTGACGTCACAAAGAGCCACGCTGGGATTGGTGGAAACAGCGGGTGTGAGAAGAAAGCAGATTGTAAAGGGAGGGTCAGTAGTGAGGAGCAATTGATCAGACAACAAGCGCGAGTCTGAGTCCGATTGGTTGATAGGTAGAAGCTGCGTTAGGATTGGTTGAAAAGAAATTGTATGTTGAATTCTGATTAGACTGCTGGTGAGAGTCGTGCTGACATAGGACGGGAATAGAGTTCGAAGGTATACGGAAAACTCTTTTATACATCGTTCGTCTGAAATGTTTGGAGAAAGGAAAAAAATGATGTTAATAAAGAAAATTAAGAATTTCTTTAAGAAAGACAAGCCTGTGATAACTGGAGGGGGAATTCCTGTTCAGCCACCTAAAACGCCTGCTTCATTTATGATGATGGAAAGAGGATATCCTACTTGTGTATGGTTGGAAAATTGGGTGGAGTACACAAAAGCAGATGGTGTTTTGGCTTTTCCCAATCATGGTACTTTTAATGTAAAGGTACTTCAGAATGAAAAGGTTAGAACCAAATCCTAGATTGACACAGAATGAAACTTTAGAAGAATGGGAGATTGAGGCATATGAATGAGAAAAATTCAGAAGTGGTAGGAGATTTAGAGGATTTTTGCCTAGACATGCATATGAATCACGTGAAGAGCAAATTAAGTGTTGGAGAAGAGCTGTAGTGACAGAGGGTTTATATCCAGTTTTAATGGCTTAAGAGCAATAAGGAAGCAAGTGTAAAGAGAAAACGAAACACATGAATACAACAGGATATGGTGAATCAGATGATGAATTATTGGAGGATAATTTATTAGAAACCCTCCACCGTACCAAGAAGAACCTAGTCGGGTCACCCCAAGTGCACCGGTGATAGGAACGCCCTTAATTCCACAGATTTTACATGATACGTCAGTTAATACGGTGTTGCAAGATAACGAGAGAGAAGCTTTAATTAAAACTAGGGAATAATTAGTTCAGAAAATAAGCCAATTGAATTTAAATGCGGAAGCTTTGACAGTACCAGTGACAATTGGCCCGGTTCTCCCCATTATATGGAGATAAAAAGGTTTGCCTGAAACCTCAAGCTGTGACAATTCTTTTGAGTAATCCCAGAAAAGAAGTAGTGATGTCTGATGATCAGGCCAGTGAAAGTGAGTCAGTCATTTCATTAATGGATCTCCCAATAATCGAACGTTTAGCCAAAACTCCAAAGAGTTTCACCCGAACATTTGAGAGGAAAAGGGTCTATGGTCCCTATAAAAACAGAGGGTTCAACAACAGTTACACTTGAGGATTTAGAGAGATTGGCACAGAGGAATAGAAAAACGAGATTCACAACCAAAGATTCTAGATATCAGCAGACAAAGTAGATTTGGAAGAAATGATAGCTGGTAATGTGAGCACAGAAAGATTGAACATCTACAATGATGAGGAGCTGTTATTCTTATGCAAGAGCATAACTAGAAGAGCAAAAGTATTTCATCAGAAATTAACAGAGGATGCCTCAGAGAGGAAAGTCAAAATTATTGCAAAAACCATATAGAGTGGAGTTTACTGGAAAGGATTTAGAAAGTGTAAATGCTTCTGGTAAAAGACTACAGATAAAAGAGATGATGAATATTTTGCGAAAATGGGGAAACATTGACAAATGGAGGGTCAGGTGGACAAGAAAGAAAGAGGAAGTACAAGCGAGAGAAGCGTCATCTACATTGTCGGTGAGGGCATCAGATAAGATTGAGAGAATATGTCCAAAAAGAGAATTTCCTGGTGGTGGAAATGTTCATGTTCCTTGGAGCAGACAGGATAGTTTGTCATTTACAAATGATTTCCCTAGGTTGAGATAAAAACCCATTGAATGGTACAAACAGGTGGAAAGATTTGTGAAATTTTCAAAGGTTTTGTTGAAGGATCTGGATGGTTTATTTGATATAGTAGTACCTGAGGATTTATGGACAGAGTGTAAAATCACAGTTGTTTGGCCAAGTGAGGAATATGCAAGAGATTCTAAAACAGGAGCGCCGTCAGGAGGTGATTAAGAAATATCACCAGGTAATTACTTTCTTGAAAGGGAAAATCCCTCCTAAAGAGACGGATTGGGTAAAAATAGACAGAACAACTCCGGAACCAAAAGAATCTGTACACGCTTATTATGAGAGATTGTTGCAGTTATTCAAGCGGTATAGTGGATTTGAGAACATTGGTGATAAGGATATGGGACATTTTGTGTATCGGTTTGTGTATGGTCTGAAACCAGAGATTAGTCAGATGATTGATGTGGGCACAGGTGAAATTGGCAGAGCAGGAGGAAACCAAATTAATTACCCAAAATAATAGTCAGACAAAAGAACAGTCAGAGTGAACAAGTGTTGAATGGTGGTAAAGGACGAGGATGAATGAGTAGAGAGGAAGCAATGAAGTTTCCTTGTCATGCGTGCGGAAAGCATGGACATTGGAAGAACAATTGTAAATATTGAGGAAATATGAATTTTTATGATCAATTGTGTCCCCTATCTTAGACCCCAACGGCTCCAT
This sequence comes from Triturus cristatus, assembly GCF_964204655.1. Classification (NCBI taxonomy): domain Eukaryota; kingdom Metazoa; phylum Chordata; class Amphibia; order Caudata; family Salamandridae; genus Triturus; species Triturus cristatus. The sequence goes on from NC_140588.1 coordinate 469,286,161, forward strand.
GTACGTGCTACAAGTACATGTATGTTCCCTCCACTTCCAGCTATGAAGACGCAAATACATTTGTGTCCAACGTTAACATGTCCTCTTTCAGATCCACCATGAATGGGTCGAATATTCCGTTCCTACGTATGCCTTGCCACCGTCTTTATATGGTGCACCTTTCACGTTTTTCAGCTCTGGCGAGTTAGGCCCTGAATTCTGTCATCGAGCCTTTTCCTGCCTTCTGCCTCTGAATGCTCCAGCCTGGACCTGCATCTGTATCCATGACCTTTGTCTTACTCCCTGCGCGGCTAACGGTGCCCGGCTCGGCCTGTTGCCTGCCAAGACTGTATTTAGCCTTCAAGTTATCTGCTCCGCTCCTCGAAAAATACATTCCTGTCTAGTAGTTTAGGTAAACACCCTTCCAGCTGCAGAGCAAAGGGCCCGGCCTCACTGTCTCCGTGCAAGTAATTCATAGCTCCTGTTACCATGGTAGGCCCATGCCCCCTCGCATCTCATGTAGACGCTTATACACGCACTAGCAGTCAGTATAGAATAGCCTCTGCCCGAGAGACCTTTCCTTCCAGATAATACAGTTCCTTAAACACAAGATATTAGATACGATTTGGGATTAGGTTGTTCTGACATCCCAGACTTCTGTCTCCTCATGTAGGGCTAAATGTCAAGTCCCCTTCACCCTCCAGTTACACGTCAATCACACGTCATGCTGCTGCACGCGCATCTCTGCCATGTATTTCTGCTGACATTGCAGGATTCTCTTATGGATCCACCCACCTGTGACATCCTCATAATGACGTTTCTAGTACATGCCCTTATGCACGCCTATTGTAACGCCTTTTTCATTACGTATGTGTATTCTTATCTCTCCTCTCATCTGTTACGCCTTCTGCATCTGCCTTTACTGTAATGCATTGACTATATATATGATAACCTGTCAATAAAATATGCGCTATCCCTTCCCGAACCTTCGTGGTGACGGAATCCGATTGCCTGGTTCGAACCAATTCCTTTTTAAGGAATAAAACCCCTTTTAAAACCTCAAATATCACGGATTCTGCCTCTTATTTATCCTGAGTTATCCTTATTGAATTTTACCGCATAAATTAAGTACAGGTAATTTAAATTTACCACATAATTGGCGCCCGAACAGGGACTCCTCCCCCACCCCACGCGCCAGAGGTGCGTTGCAGACCCGGTCCCCTGCCACAGCCGGACGGACAACTACGCGTACCCGCAGGATTTCCTGTACCTCCCTCAGGCCAACGGAGGTGACTGAGGCTGCGATCAACACCCAGACGAGGCGGTGAGGAGTGCGGAGGATCCCGACCAGAGCCTAGCTGAGAGAGCAAGATCCGAGGTATACAGAGGCCCACCAGGTTCCGAAGTTCCGAAGTACCTACGTCACGAGTCGAGTCCAGTCCGGTCCAGTCCAGAGTTTCCGAGGCCTTCCGTTCCGTGCTTCCCGGTGAGTACCGTTGCTGGGGACACATCTAGACGTGCGCATTAATTTGTGCCGGTCAAGACGGGTTTGGGTACACAGACCCAGTCTGCACTGTTTTAGCGGTGTATCTGTACTGTTTAGCAGTACATCCAGTATTATGCAGTTAGCTAGTTTTATTCTAATTATCGTTGTTCGTTTTAAAATGTTTTAATGTGTTTTAAATGTCGTGGTATGAGTGATTGTTCGATCTTCATTACTGTGTTTATTGTAGTAATTGTGTTCAAGTCCGAGTAAGAATCAAGTAGCAAGGTTTAAGATGCCGTTATTCTCAAAATTAAGACAGATAAAAACTAGAAAAGGGATACTCGAGGAAGCCGTTCCCATTCCACCTAGGGACACTCCAGGGTACTTTATGTACCATAAACATGGCCTAGATGCCGTATTATATCTCGCTTTGTGGGTGGACTACACCAAGGATTTAGCAGAGAATCAGAGATGGCCCGCTGCTGGGACATGGGATGCAGATTGCATCATGAGAATAGAAGAAGCATTATGGAAAAAGAAAGCCAGACAGTCACAGAAAGATGCCATTGAATTATGGCGTAAAGAATCGCATAGACACACAGAGAAAGCGCTCAGAAAAGAAGAGAAAAGTAGGGAAGATTCAGACAAAGCCCGAGAAAACGTATTAGTTGAAGAAGGTATCCGAGTAAAAGCAGAACAAATAGACAGACAACGAAACACTCTTATGAATGGTATGTATCCTCTTCTGGCCGAGGGTTTACCTAAGGCCACCCTGGAAGTACCAAAAGATCTGCCACCTCCATTGCTTCCGACTAAATTGCACCACAAGACCGCAAAGGACATTTTCCTTTCTTCCTATTTAGACGATGAAGCCCCCGAATGTTAATGTTCCGCCGCCACGCACACCACCTGCTAACGGCGCTCGACCCCGAGATAATCTGCCCCCACCTCTGCAGCAACATACTCCTCCTTCCGTTCCAAACCTTCCGCCTGTTCCTCCACTCCTTCCTGCACCTATTCTCCCTACCTTACACCCAACAAATCCTTTTGGACCTGGCACCTCGGGAGGTGCGACAGGAGGTTTTCAGACGCCACCACCAACACATCGATTGACTTATAGGGATTTAGCACACCAACGTACACCTCAAACAGCGAATTACGACATACTTAAAGAGCCTCTTACAGACTGTAGATATGATCCAGTACCCGGTAAAGACGACAGAATGATGCTATCATCAGTACGTCTACGACGAGTTGCGAACTATTTAATGATACTACCAGGAATGATTGATCATCTAGACAAAATATATCACTTTGTCCAAACAGGGCAAGGTCCTGAAAGTATTGGCGAGGCCATGGCATACCAGAAAGTGGACACGCAAAAACTGTTGTTACGCTTCTTCATAAACTGCCTGATAAGAAACAGAGATAGGCCGGGTGTAGACCCGGAAGAAATGAAAGCACTTAACAAATGGGGTCAGAATATAGCAGACGGAAAACATGATAAACAGAATAGTATAGAAAATATGTATCGAAGGATCCGAAAAACAGTAGAACAAATACGTGAAAGAGAACAGTCTGAAAGAGAAATAGATGCAGAGAAGACTGAATCCTCGGAGGAGGAGGAACAACCAGAAACGACAACAGGACAATTACAATTACCAGCTAGAGAAATGATAGCTTATGTAGGTAAGGGAAGATCTTTTAATAATTCAATGCGTCCGATACGTCCAGAAAGTAAGAGAATGTTTCAAGCAGCCATGTCAAATCCAAAGACCCCTTAACACTTATTTCAGGCTACTGATAAAATACTTCAAGAACGAATGGGGTACCATGTACTCGATTCTATGGATGAACAAGAATTAGCCAGGTCAGCAGTACAATGGGCTGACAGTTCTGATAAATATAGTGATGACGCGCTAGCACACACGTTTTTGAATCTTTCACCAGACGAACAGCGTTTAGCTGGTATGTACATGATACAACACCTCCTTATAGTGTATAAAAGCCAACACTCCGATCCTGGTCCCCTACCTGATATACTGATAGAACTACTCATGAAGAAATGGAGAGGTCTAGGTACCGATCTAATTAAAGTAATTTTAGAACATCGGCACAGATACAGTGCCTTCCTGTGTCCACAGCTTGATCCAGCTCCCTCCATGGAAAGAAAAATGTATTACATAGACAGACAGAATCCCTTACGCGAAGTGCACCCAGTTAAAAATGATGATAATACTTTTAGACGTGTGTTTGTGTACACGCCCATAACTAAAATAGAACTATTGGAAATGAAAAAATTAGTGCCCAGCCATGACAGAGATCCAGCAGGTTTTCACCGTGAAATAAAAGACATGTTACTCATGGGTGATTATACCTATCCTGACATTATGAAAATATTAAAAGTATTATTGCCTGCCGGTATTTACGAGAAACTCAAAGAAAAAGAGTGGGAGGTGGGAGAGCAAAAGATTGATTGGGCTGCATTAGAAAACGAAGAAAATACCCGAACTCCAGGCCTAGGGCTTGGGGACAAAACTAAAGCGTTACCAGGATTGTTAGTACAAGTATTGCCACGTTTATTAACCACGAAAAAGGAAGACTGGGGTGCAATCTCAGCCTGCAAACAGAAACCCGATGAAGACACTAGTGATTTTTATTCCCGATTTGAAAAATGTTTTGGTATTAATAGCGGCCTGAAAGCAAGTAGTGATTCATATCCACATCTTTTTGTAACAAAATTAGTCGAGAATTCCTTGCCCCAGGTTAAGAACAGAGTATTGAAAGTCGAGAGCACTTGGCAAGCTAATACCCCGTCACAAATGTTACAAATGTTACAGTACCACCAGAATAGAATCAGAGAAGAACAAGAACACGAACAAAGACGTATGAAAGACACGAAAATGAAAATGCTCGTTGCTCAGTCAGTTCCAGCGGACGGTCATAAAAAGGGTGCGACACAGTCCAGTAATTCAGCGGCTCCTGTTAAAGGGACATGCAACTATTGTAAACAGCCAGGTCATTATATAAACGATTGTGCAGTTCTGAAACATAATATCTCTACGGGTAAAACCAAGGAGAGACCGCGTCCACCTAGACAGGATCAGATCCAATCACAAGTACCTCAGAATGTACAGCCTATGCAAGCTTCACAACAGACCGTAGCAGTACCACAGCCACAGCCTATTGCCCCAACACAAAACACGACACAACAGATGTACCAGTATGCACAAAAGGACTATCCCGATTATCAGCGATACACATGAAACAGCCTAGAGAGGGAGGTTGGCTTGCCTCTTATTGAGGTTCCTGTAGATCAAGAGGGTCCTTATGTACATAGTCAAGTATTAGGGAAAGAAAGAAAGTTTTTAATTGATACAGGGGCAAGCAGAACAACTATAAGTCACGACGAGGTTCCAGGGGCACCCCTCTCAGGCTCACAGAATGTTTCCCTTGGATTTTCAGGAAAGCCTATTGTTAACGAAGTATCGCAACCTCTTCCTCTTGCAGTTGGTCCATTGACACGGACTACAGATTTATTGCTTACAAAATCATGCCCAGAAAACTTGTTAGGTATAAAGACACTGAAAGCTCTAGGAGCTGTAATATGTTGTTCTCCGGAAGGGGTACGACTATTTTTGCGTGACTTTAAAGGTCACTACGTATTGAGAAACATGGATCACCGGTTACAGAATGTCCCTGCACATTTATGGGCACAAGGCCCCACTGATGTAGGTTGTATGCACATTACACCATATCGAGTCACACTCAAAGCAGGAGTGGTATTACCACGAATTCGACAATACAAGTTACCTCCAGATGCTGTAGTGGCTTTGCTGCAAATCATTGACGAGCTCATTGCACAAGGAGTGGTTGTGGAAACCGACTCCAATGTATGTAATTCTCCTATCATTCCAATTCTTAAACGTACTGATCCAAATGCACCCCCAGTTTATCGATTAATTATTGATCTGCGCGAATTGAATAAATGCATTGTACCACAGTATCCCGTGGTTCCAGATATCTCTTCATTATTGACAGCTATTGATTCAGAAGCAACGTTCTTTACTGTAATTGACCTCAAGAACGCCTTCTTTAGCGTCCCAATCGATCCGGAAAGCCAATATTTGTTCGGATTCTGTTTAAATGGACGAAGCTTCAAATTTGCACGCGCACCTCAAGGATTCACAGAAAGCCCCAGCATCTATAGCCAAGCACTGAAAAGACAACTTGACAGTATCCACATGCCTGTTAACACTGCCCTGCTTCAGTATGTCGATGATCTGCTGATCACCGCCCGAAGCGAGCCCGAATGTGAAAAAGCATCGCTGACGGTTTTACATTTTCTGGCCGACAAGGGGCACAAGGTGTCCCCTTCGAAGCTGCAATTCTGTGTTCAGCAAGTTGTGTACCTTGGGCACTTGCTGTCCAAAGGGGGGGGAGACAGCTCACACCTGACCGCATCCAGTTAATTGTAAACATGTCACCACCCAAGACACAAAAGGAGGTGCGGGCCTTCATAGGCCTCACTTCGTACTGTAGACAATGGATTCCCCAATATGCATTTCTAGCAAAGCCACTCATTCAGTTGACAACCCAGGAGGCAGCGACATCGACTGTCCTCCCTTGGACTCAGGAACATACACAAGCTTTTGAAGACTTAAAGAAAGCCTTATGTCAAGCACCTGTTTTAGCGACACCATGTTACAATAAGCCTTTTACACTTTGTCACAGAACGCGAAGGTACTGCCTTGTCAGTACTCACTCAGGAACAAGCAGGTTCACACAAACCGTGTGCTTACTTTTCTAGCACATTAGATCCAGTAGCCCAGGCTCTGCCTACGTCGCTTGAAATCAGTCGCAGCAACAGCTTTAGCGATCAGACAAAGCGATTCCATAGTATTAGGACATCAATTGACAGTGCAAGTTCCACATTCCGTGGAAGTTCTTTTAAACCGAACACAGACTTGACTATAGCACGACTGACAGGTTATGAATTGACATTGTTTCAGCCACACATAGAAATCAGACGCTGTAGTACATTAAATCCTGCCACACTTTTGCCATTAAGTGGAACAGACCCATTGGCACATGATTGTATTGAAGTCATTACTATTACGACGAAACCCAGACAAGACTTGACAGACATTCCATTACCAGATCCAGACCTGACACTTTATGTGGACGGTTCATGCATGAGAACAAGTACAGGAGAGTTAGTGGCCGCTTACGCAGTCACGACAGACACCGAAGTTATTGAAACGTATTGTATTGACACCTTGTCAGCTCAAGCAGCAGAGCTCATCGCTCTGACACAAGCCTGTATTCAAGCCAAAAACAAGAGAGTTAACATATACACAGATTCACGTTATGCATTCGGAGTTGTACACGACTTCGGAGTCCTCTGGCGAGATAGAGGTTATTTAACTTCTCACGGTGCCAACATTCAACACGGTCCCCTCATTCAAGCTCTGTTAGATGCAATACATCTGCCTACTGCGATATCTATCATGAAGTGCAAGGCCCATACAAAAGTCACCGATATCATTTCCCAGGGTAACGACCTGGCAGACCGAACAGCTAAGCAGACAGCGCAGAATCGGACTCATGCAACTGACTTGACAAAGACAATAGTTCCGACATCGACACACTGCATGACAGTTAGGGATCCCGCCCTTGATGTAATTGACATACAGACACATGCTACACCAGAGGAAATCAAGAAATGGACTGAACTAGGAGGGATCCAAACAGATCAGGGATGGATGACGAAGGGAAAATCTACATGGTTTCTCCCCGACTCCATGGTTCAAGTTATCATTAACACAATACATAGTCCAGCGCATCTAGGAGAGAAAGCTATGCTAGACAGTATTCAAAACATTTGGTTCAATAAACACTTACGAGCAGCAGCCAAACAGAAAGTGCGTACTTGCATGATTTGTTGTCAGTTCAACCCAGGTAAAAGCATTCCTGTAGAGCAAGGTGGATTTCAACCTCCTGATCACCCTTTTGAAGTCCTCCAGATGGATTATATCCAGATGGAACGTTGTCGAGGATTCAAATATGTCCTCGTAGTTGTATGCGCACTTTCCCGATGGACAGAAGCATATCCAGTCCCAGATTACACTGCTCCGACCACTGCCAAGCAGCTGGTTCGTGAATTCTTCCCACGGTATGGTTTGCCCCGTATCGTGTACTCAGATAACGGTCAGCCGTTCTCATCCGAGCTAGTGAAACACATTACACTCCTGTTAGGCTATCAGTGGAAATTCCACTGTGTCCGGCATCCCGAGGCAGCAGGTCTCGTGGAGCGTCATAATCAGACTCTGAAAATTCGACTTTCTAAAATCTGCAGAGAGAAAGGCGTCGACTGGGTAGTAGCTTTACCAGTTGCGCTCTTTTACATGAGAATGATAGCACATTCTCGAACAGGGCTATCCCCGTACGAGGTGGTCTTCGGTAGGCCACCAAATATGTGGGGGACGCCTATACCTCGTAAAATCACTGATGTTGATTGTAATATGCTGACAGATTACCTTGCTTCCTTGATGTCTGCACTACAATCTTGCCGTTCACAGGTAGCTGCAGCCTTTCCCGGCAACACCGAGGTGAAGCCCCATGAAGTGGTTCCCGGCGATTATGTGTTTATAAGAAATTTCGACAGGAGGAGCCCGCTGGAGCCTCGCTGGCAAACGCCGAAATTAGTACTTCTGACCATGAGGACAGCAGTGAAGATTGAGGGTCGCAAGGGTTGGCTGCATTCGAGCCATATCAAGAAATTTCACGGACTGCCTTCTGATTTGAACTCTCAGCCCTGCCCTCCTCCACAGACTGACTCAAAACTTCCCCTGGCCGAGAAAACTGCTTCCCAGGAATATAAACAAACTAAGGTCTAGCAAGTCAGACAGTTTAATTGTTTAAGTCCTCTCCTAGGTGAATCGGTTAAATTAGTTTCTGACATGTATCCCCTAGACCGAAATAGAGAGAGAGATAGACAGAAACAGCTCAAGAAACGTGCATATTGTAAATTACTTCGTAGTCACTGTATAGTGACATTATTGATTATGTTTTTTCTAAATCTTCTGATTATTGCTGCAAGTATACTGTTGCACATATACTACCCTATTTTCAAGCGTGCACATTCTGCTTTCAATGTTACTGCCGAACACTCTTTTAGCGAATTACCTCCGCATGAGCTGCCCTACAGACTTGCGCTGCTCAACAACACATTCATTAGTATGTTACATCACTCCCATCAGGCCAACAACGCTACAAATTGTTGGATATGTGGCCGACTCCCTCCCTACCAGAAATACAAGGGAGTTCTGCCCCTCTTTCCGTATCCGTTCACACACAATGGTTCCTGTGGTGCATGGTTTAGTTTGATTAATTCTTTGGATTCAAATACCGTAGTTTATCAGGGCAACTGGGTACGGGGAAACCTGAACTTAGTTTTGCTTAAAGCCTGCTACCCTAACAAAGAGGGACTTCCCAAAAGGACAGGAACTGATCTAGAAAATGAAGTATATGGATTAGGTAACTTTACACTTAACCTCATGATTCTGAATGTTGAATCCGAAGCTGCACCAGTCTTGCCTGCTATGTCAGTATTACCAGTCAAAGGTGAATTATGTGCAAGAAAGAATGGTTCAGTACACCTGGGTCATAGGAAATGTACTACTGTGATCGAATTCAGTGATCAAGGCAAGTCTACATTTAGAGCTTCCCGTCATTCCTACTTCATTTGTGGTCATACCGCATATATACGTTTACCTCTAGATTGGGATGGTACCTGTTACATTGCATTCCTTCTGCCACCTGTTTTCCTAGCCCCTCCTGATTATCATAGAAATACCCATCTAGTACACAATAGACCCCAGAGAGATCTCCCGATTGTCGACTACACTGAAACGGCATGGGAACAATACACAGACTTCAATAAAGGTCTCTTTCCCTACATAGGTGTTGTCTCTAATAGTAAACTGATACGAAAATTAACCAGAACCCTTGAAGCAGTAGTGAATGAAACTACTTCTGCCCTAGGCAACTTAACGGAGGAACAGTCTGCGATGCGGATTGTTGTTCTCCAAAATCGTCTTGTCCTTGACGTCATCCTGGCCGATAGGGGTGGAGCCTGTAGAGTCATCGGATCGAGCTGCTGTGTTTTCATTCCAGAAAACGCGCCATCAGTATATAAAGCGATAACTCGTCTTCATAAGATTGCAAGTCAGATACACCAGAATCCAGGCACCTGGACTTGGTCCGGTTGGTTCTGGAGTGTGTTGTCAGCCTGGGGATGGAAGGTCCTATCCTTCCTAGGTATTGCCCTTCTCATAGTATTCAGTTGCTGCCTGTGTCTACAATGTGGGCCAGCGATTTGCGGCCTGTGTGCCACATCATGTATTCCACATTCAAGTTCTCATTCAAAATCCCGTAAGAAGAAAGAAGAGCAAATGATGTTACGTGAACAGATTGATAGATTCAGGAGGATCGATATATCATGAAGGGTCCGTAGGGGACAAGGAGGGAATGAGGAAATATGAATTTTTATGATCAATTGTGTCCCCTATCTTAGACCCCAACGGCTCCATGTACGTGCTACAAGTACATGTATGTTCCCTCCACTTCCAGCTATGAAGACGCAAATACATTTGTGTCCAACGTTAACATGTCCTCTTTCAGATCCACCATGAATGGGTCGAATATTCCGTTCCTACGTATGCCTTGCCACCGTCTTTATATGGTGCACCTTTCACGTTTTTCAGCTCTGGCGAGTTAGGCCCTGAATTCTGTCATCGAGCCTTTTCCTGCATTCTGCCTCTGAATGCTCCAGCCTGGACCTGCATCTGTATCCATGACCTTTGTCTTACTCCCTGCGCGGCTAACGGTGCCCGGCTCGGCCTGTTGCCTGCCAAGACTGTATTTAGCCTTCAAGTTATCTGCTCCGCTCCTCGAAAAATACATTCCTGTCTAGTAGTTTAGGTAAACACCCTTCCAGCTGCAGAGCAAAGGGCCCGGCCTCACTGTCTCCGTGCAAGTAATTCATAGCTCCTGTTACCATGGTAGGCCCATGCCCCCTCGCATCTCATGTAGACGCTTATACACGCACTAGCAGTCAGTATAGAATAGCCTCTGCCCGAGAGACCTTTCCTTCCAGATAATACAGTTCCTTAAACACAAGATATTAGATACGATTTGGGATTAGGTTGTTCTGACATCCCAGACTTCTGTCTCCTCATGTAGGGCTAAATGTCAAGTCCCCTTCACCCTCCAGTTACACGTCAATCACACGTCATGCTGCTGCACGCGCATCTCTGCCATGTATTTCTGCTGACATTGCAGGATTCTCTTATGGATTCACCCACCTGTGACATCCTCATAATGACGTTTCTAGTACACGCCCTTATGCACGCCTATTGTAACGCCTTTTTCATTACGTATGTGTATTCTTATCTCTCCTCTCATCTGTTACGCCTTCTGCATCTGCCTTTACTGTAATGCATTGACTATATATATGATAACCTGTCAATAAAATATGCGCTATCCCTTCCCGAACCTTCGTGGTGACGGAATCCGATTGCCTGGTTCGAACCAATTCCTTTTTAAGGAATAAAACCCCTTTTAAAACCTCAAATATCACGGATTCTGCCTCTTATTTATCCTGAGTTATCCTTATTGAATTTTACCGCATAAATTAAGTACAGGTAATTTAAATTTACCACAATATGCCCAGAATAATAATGGGGCAAATCAAAATTTTAATCCGCAGATGCAGAATGAAGTGGTTGTGAATCAGCAACAGCAGCAGCAGGCAGGTACTCCACAATATCAGGTACCACAACCTCCTATGCCAAACCATGTGAACATTCAAAAATACAGTGCGAACACCGGATTTTATGGAGAAAGTGGTAAGAATACCTATGTGGTTTCACAATATTGTTTGCAGAATAATGAAGGAGTTGGACTTTTCACAATGACGGTGCCAGAGGGGGGAGGAAGAGGAGTGGGTGCTTGGTGCATCCGTGTCGCTAGATTAGACAGGTCCATTTATTGATGGGAAAGTAGAAGGTAGTGACATCACTTTTCTATTGGACACTGGTGCTACCCGGTCTACTGTGAGAACAACAGACATCCCAAACCTACCCCTCTTGGGAAAAACTATCCAAGTTGTAGGAGTATCAAACAAACATTAGAACCCCATTTACAAACCCAATGGAAGTTCATATTGGAAATTTCAAAGACATGCATCGGTTTGTAGTGTGCGATTCAAGCGCAGTAAATCTGTTGGGAAGAGACCTATTGTGTAAGATGAATTGCACAATCTACTGTACGCCTGATGGTGTTGCTTTCCAAACCCCTGATGAGGATGTTATTTATAAGATGATGTTAGCTAAGCAAGGAACAGAAGTGGATGAAATGTTTTCATTGACTGAAAATGAATTACCAGAAGATTTGAGAACCACAGTGAATCCAGAGGTGTGGGATTTTTTCAGGAAAAGATATAGGGCTAATGGCAAATGTAGATCCAGTAAAAATAGTGGTAAAAGAAGGTGCAGTTTATCCAAACACACAACAGTACAAAATGAGACCAGAAGTAAAAGCAGGAGTTGCTCCAGTAATTGATCAGATGATTGAACAAGGAATTTTGAAAGAAATAATGGGTAGTCCTTGTAATTCGCCAATTATGGGACTCAAAAAGCCTAGTGGTAAGTACATAATAGTGAAGGATTTGCGAAAAATTAATAAAATTGTAGTGCCTTGTTGCCCAGTGGTGCCGAATCCACCAGTGATCCTTTATCAAACACCCTGGAATGCAAGTTGGTATACAGTAATTGATTTGTGCCAAGCATTCTTTTCCATTCCTTTCCACCCACCAGCCAGTATCTTTTTGCCTTCCGGTTTGGAGATCGTGTTTTGGCATGGTGCAGAGTTCCTCAAGGGTACACGGAAAGTTCCTCAATTTTCAATCACATTCTGAAAGTGTCAAGAGTCATTACTTATGCCTGGGAAATCAGTTCTGGTTCAGTACATGGATGACCTATTGGTGGCATCAAAGACACGAGAAGACGGTCACTGACACAATTGCATAAAATGAACCATTTGGTTGAAGGAGGACACAAGGTGTCTCTAGAGAAATTGCAGTTTTGCCAACAAGAAGTTAGATACTTAGGGCATAAAATAGAAAGAGGAGTTCGAAAAGTGACCCTGGAAAGAATTAAAATAATCAAAACAAATGCAACTAACTCAGACACAGAAGGAAATGAGAATGTTTTTGGGAGTGGTTGGGTATTGTAGGCAGTGGATAAATAGCTTCTCCCTGCTAGCGAAACCATTGATACATTTGACTCGAAAAAGAGCGAAAGAATCAATTGACTGGAATGATGAATGTTTGGAAGCATTTGTAAAATTGTGAAATTGTCTGTGTGAGGCCCCTGCCTTGGGCATGCCAGACTATTCAAAAGAAATTGCACTGTTTTGTTGTGAGAGAAAAAATTGTGCACTTTCAGTTTTATATAGTGACATGGATTAAGCAGACGTCCAGTGGCATATTTCTCTGCCACCTTGGATCCAGTGGCTTCAGCCTTACCTGGCTGCTTAAAAGCAGTAGCTGCTACCTGTATAAGTCTGGAGCAAAGTGAATCAATTGTGATGGGACATCCTGTAAAAGTATATGTTCCACACTTAGTTGAAATGCTTTTAACAAGAATGCGAATACAGCACCTCACTCCTAGTCAGATAACTAAATATGAAAGCGTGATTTTGGGAGCAGAAAATGGGACGATAAGGTGTACCATGACGAATCCTGCCATATTATTGCCAGATCCATGTTGTGAAGAAGTGAAAGATGAGGCTGATCATGATTGTTTGGATATGACTAAATTGTGCACTAAGCCCCGTCCAGACATAAAAGAAGCACCATTGACGGAATCAGATCATGTATTATTCGTGGATGGGTCATGTCTGAGAACAGAAGGAGGAGGGTTAAGTGCTGCATACGCTGTATGTAAGATATCAGGAGTCATTGAAGCATCCCGTTTACCGGGATGCTTATCTGCACAAGTAGCCGAATTGGTGGCCTTAACAAAGGCATGCAAAATTGGGAGGAATTGGAGAATAACCATCACGGATAGTCAATATGGTTTTGGGGTTATGAATGATTTTGGCCAGCTCTGGATGCAGAGGGGATTTCTGACTTCTTCAGGATCTCCCATTAGAAATAACAAAAATGTAAAGGAGTTGTAGGAAGCATTACAATTGCCAAAAGAAGTAGCTGTTGTTAAATGTGCTGCACATTAGTCAGGAAATGTCAATGTAACGGCAGATAATAGATATGCAGACCGAATTGCTCAATACTGTGCAAGAACTACAATTGCAATCAACAGGAAAATGGAAACAGATTAAACCAATTGCCAATTTATGTTTTTCTCAGGTCTTGAAACATGGGATGAGGTCAGACAGTTGCAGGAAGAAGTGGAGCAAAAGGAAATCTGGATAAAGGCAGGTTGTACAAAGAAGACAGAAGATGAGGTGTGGGTATACTCAGATGGCAGACCAGCCATGCCAGATTGTTTACTCTCTCAAATGGCAAGGGTATATCATGGAACAACACTTTTTGGTAGGGACTCAATGATCAGATTATTCAGACAAAATTGGCATAATCCAAAGTTTAGGGTAGTTGCAGAGAGCCTTTGCCAAAGATGCTTAATCTGCCAGCAGCAAACTCCAGGTAGAAAGACAGTGATTATTTGGGGAAAAATTGGAAAGGCGGAAGGACCATTCACCAGGCTGCAGTTAGACTTTGAGTTGCCCCCGTGCAATGGATTGAAGTATGTCCTTGTCATAGTGTGCCTGTTCTCAAGATGCGTAGAGGCATACCCCTCTAGAAGAAATGACAGTCTCACAGTTGCTAAACTACTGTTGAGAGAGTTGATACTGCGGTTTTGTTTTCCAGTCACTTTGGAATCAGATAGAGGACCTAATTTTAATAAAGAGATAAATCGATTAATCTGTGCTGCATTTGACACTAAACAAAAACTGCACTGTGCTTATCGCCCAGAGGCTTCTGGAATAATTCAGCAGCTTAACTGCACAATCAAGTCAAGATTAGGGAAAGTGTGTGCATCCACAATACTAAAATGGCCAGATGCATTGCCTCTTGTACTGATGGATCTCAGAAGCATTCCTGACAGAAAAACAGGATTGAGTCCTCATGAAGTACTCATGGGAAGGGCAACGAGACAAGCATTTATTCCTGGAAATAAATTGATGAATATAACTGATGACCTAGTATTGGACTATTGCAAAGGATTGGCTGACCTGGTGCGTTCGGTCTCTCATCAGGTTAGAGAAGACGCAGTTGCAAGGCATCCAGACCAGGCACATGATTTGAATCCTGGAGACTGGGCGTTAGTGAAGAAACACGTGAGGAAATCGTGTCTAGCACCCAGGTGGGATAAACCACGTCAAGTCATACTAGTCACTGCCACACTAGTGACGTGTGCAGGTTTACCCAATTGGATTCATGCAGGTCATACCAGAAGATTTCCAAGTCCACCTGAATAAGAAGAGCAGCAACTGACTGAATAAGCTGAAACGTCAGAAGCTGAAGGTTGTGAAGTCGAAGATTCTAGAGTGAGAGATTCTGAAAGACAAATAGATGATGAACAGCCAAGTACAAGTCAGGAAGGGGGAAACCAGTGATTGAAATACCTGAAGTTGTTAATGAAAGAAGAAGAAATAAATTAGAGAGACAGGAAGGTAGAAAGGAAAAGACTGGGAAAGAAGAACATGCTCGGGTAGAAGTGAACAAAGCTACTCAGAAACATGAGCAGGACCAGATAGAAGAAGAACAGGTTCAGGCAGAAGAAGAACAAACAGTAATAAGACCTGAACATGTACAGACAGAAGAAGATCCAAATACAGAAGGAACAGAACAAAAACAATTAGAAAGGGAAAAAGAACAAGAACAGATTGTGCCCAGACAAAAAGAAGATAAAAGAACCTTAGAAAAAGACGGAGAAGGTGAAAGTGCAGTTCAGGTCAAAAGTTAGAAAAATGTGATAAGTGGCCAGGTGGAGTGAAATGATTAAGATACTAATTAAGAAAGTCAGATGAAACAACCAGAACAAGTAAATTAAGTTTCAAGTCAAACTAAATCTAAACAGCCAATAGTAAAGTTCACGCAAAGAAGCCAAAGACTGAGGATTCTGAACAGGAAATACAAGGCCCCTGAGTGGCCCTATGTAATTCTAGAGGAATTTGAAAATTTAGATTTACGGGAAGAATCCAAAAAAGTTCATGTTGTACAGATTGATGAAAACAAATTAAGACCACCTTAAAATAAAAGACTAATTAAAGAAAATTGAATAAAGAAAGAAAAAAGAAAAGAAAAGAAATTTTCCCAGATTGAAAATGGCAGTAGTTGAAATCACTGAACAAATGAAACCAAGTTTGAAACAAAAATGTCTTAGAGTTTGCTTATGTAGTATTTTACTAATAATATCAGTATGGTTATTTCCAACAGTGGTGGTACCTTTGCTAATAGTAACAAGTAACAGGAATAATACGGTTACAAATGAGAAAATAGATGGAGTAAAAGGGACTAAAACAGAACTAAGGAAATAGATGAGACACTATCATCATAATGAATCAGATAATGATTCATCTTTAAATGTGTACACTAAATTGTTATTTCAGGACGTTAATACAATGGAAATTAGTGACTGATGTGTGTATGAAATTACCCTCATCCGTGTCAGATGGGGTAACTTACCACCATATACCATTGACATATGGTGTATCATGTAGTGTACTATCAAGTTTATTTTATGTAACCGGGAAGCTACAGTATTTTAATTCAAACTTAGATGTAGTATTTTCAGAACTACCTATTCAAAAGAATATGAATCCAGTACTTCGTGGTAAAGATGCACAGTTCATGAGCGAATTTTTCCTAACAAGGAGTCAAATATATATAGCACAGGCACACAAGGATAACCTAACATGTATATTACGTGAAGAAGAAAAAGTTTTAAAATTTAGTAGAAGAAAGGAGACAGGATTTAACAAAGACAGCTGCTCAACAGAAATCCAATGTACCTCCATGGGCTGAGAAAGAGAAAGAGGGAATTTATGCAAAGGGCAAGGCTCATGCTATAATGTTCTTAGACTTTGTGAAGAGGGGAAAATTCTGCCTCCAAATGTTGAAGACTGATTACAATAACATTTTCATTGGTTCCAGTGAATGTGAACACAACTTCCTAATTATAGGGGGATGGGGACTAAAAGGGGGGGAACTGATCCTGTATTTCCAGGAATTTACTATGTGTGCGGAAATAGTGCCTATTATAGGCTACCTGCACAGTGATATGGTAGTTATTTTGGAATAGTATTTGCAAAGATCTAACATGCTGACAGAATCAATGGAATCAATGAAGTATCTAATGGACTAACACGGAGAAGAAGAGTTTTTCTGAAATAGTGGGTGATATATTTGGTGCATTGATACCATCAGTTGGGGTCATTCTAAATTCACGCAAAATTTGCAAATTGTCAATAGTAGTTGATCGTCTTTCGACTGATACTGCTGGACGATTCTTAATGATCAATGCAGAAATGGTTGCAATAAGGTCTACGGTTTTACAAAATCGTCTTGCTCTTGATATCTTAGCAAAAGAGGGCGGAGTCTATGGTATGTTGAAAATTAAACATTGCTGCACTTACATCCCTGACAAAAGTAAGGAAATTAAAAGGTATATTGAAAATATGACAAGAATGCATGAAGATTTGGCCCAACTGGAGGTTGACAGTGTATGGGAGAGCCTAACAAAAAGCATAACATCAATAGGGAAATGGTTTGTTAATTTCGGAAAGAGTTTTCTAGGTCAAATAATATTACCAGTAGTTGTTATAATGACAATAGTATTGATAATAATGATTACATGCAAGTGTTGCAGGAGCAAGGGGAAAAAGAAGAATACATACAGAAAGGGAAGGGAATGGAAAGAAACGAAAAAGGGAATATGAAGAAATCCAACTAGAATAGAGGAAAGGAAAATTATACAAAAAGATGAAAGACTTACAAAAGAAAGAAGTATCTGATTAAATTCGGAGAGGAGAAGAGGAAACTGAGAATTGCTGAAGTGGGTATCTGGAAGGGATGGGTAATTTTGTGATGGATCAAACGCATTTCAATTAATTAAAGCATTGCAATTTGTGGTCTGTGGGTGGCTGCTGCCTTAATTCAAGTCCCATTTATATGTAGAACACATGCCTATCACGTGCACAGGCCCTTTTCCAAATTACACAATTTTATTTCCAAAAATTGCAAATCCGCCTACATTGTTCTTTTTGCTCACAGTACTCACTCAGACTATATGGATATTTCAAAACAAACAGCTCCCGGAAGATTACTCGCCACGAAAGGCAGCAGGCCCAGCCTCTCTTCCAAACTGCCCTCATACAGCGCATGCTGCTACTTCACTTCTGTATCCAGAAGTTCATGCGTTTTAACTTCACTAAGGTTCCCCAAACTATTACTAAATCATGATCCAAAGGTCTGAATTTCAAGCTCCCAGCGAAAGAAGCTCTAAACTTAGCCAAACTAACGTTTAGTGAGGTTTTATTCTTCTAAAGTGACCAAATAATTATAGTTGCATGAGGACTAATGTAGTGGGTTTTGTTTTTCAACTCTGGTGACGTTAAAATACGTGACCCCATGGTCAGAATGGGACAGAAAATAGTTAGGGTCCCCGAAATAAATGTGCACCCCCTGCCCCATAATTACCGAAAGCGGCGAGTTGCAAGATATGGAAGACTGCACACATTTATACTTGCTGCACAGCTTGTAAAAAAGATCAGGGAAATCCACATCAAAAAACAGCTCAGCAGACCATAAAAGAGACCCACAAAATGCCAAAACAGGGCCCACAAACCGCCTGGTTAGATCAGCCCTTCTGGCACTGCCCGATTTCCATAGAGACCACGTGTGACCAATAAAACACCCAGTTTAACCTATAAAAAGACTTGCTAATCGCCCGCTTAATTCCTCTTGGCACTGCTTGTGGGGCAGATAGGAGCACTTAATGAGTCGACTAATACTTAGATTACTCACTGGAAGTTCCATTCTGCTTCATTACAGCATGATGTGAATTAACCATACTAGAAAGGCTCTCAATTTGGGAGGGATGCAATGATGGTAAAGAGGCAGAATGGCCACAGAGTAATGCAATTACTGCTACGTAATTCAACACTTCAAAACATTAACTCCAGTCCTTGTTCTATATATTACGGAGTGAGGAATAACAAATTAACGGCTCCGATGAGCGCCTATGCCGAATGAAAACCTGGCCACATAGAAACTATAAGGGCATCAAACTGATGAAGCACCCTTTTTAGAGCATTTATTGTATTACAATAGAACAGGAAACCTCGTATTCTCCACATACAACAGCAATGCAGAAATAAACTTCATTTGCACCAGAAAATGACCCCCTAAAGAGGAAAAAGTGGAAGGAACCAGCCAAATAAGAGTCTTTCCACCATGGAAGTAATATAGGCTTACACCTGAAAGGGTGCGTGAGAAGTCCTTTGCAGAGCATCCTCGTACCCCAACATGTCTACCCCTCATTAACTGAGGAAATAACCGACATGATTCAATGGCTGAAAGAGGAGGTAGAAGGCTTTAGCCTCTTTGCTAGCAATACCAAATTAAAAACAGCAGGAAATAGGAATGGCAACATGAAGCAAGTTTTACCAAAAAGGAATCACACCACAGTGTGCATCCGGAGTGTGCAGCAACACCTCCTCAGAAAACAAGCATTTGCAATGCAATAGGACTCGCATTTACAAGAGTTTGAGCTATTGTCATTGTAAATGACAATGCCTTTTATTTATGTGTTGATTTTAAAACAGGTAAATAAAAGGCATTGTCATTTACAATGCCAATAGTTTAAACTCTCGCAAATGCGAGACCTATTGCATTGCACTATGATTTGTTTTTTAAAGCGTTAGGAGAGAGCGTGTCCAAAGCGATTTGAGAAAATTGTGCTCGGAGGCTGTAATTAAAGCCCTAAGTAAAAACACATATTGCAGGGGGTGTCGCCATGGGTTGTTACAAAAAGAGACAAGGCGGTACTAAGGAGGGACTACTAAGCCTATTGACCAATGGACAGCCACAGTTTACTGTGGACAATGACACAAGTCAATGAAAAATATGGGCTGAGAATGGGTGGAGCTTCAAGTCCCTACCTGAATACAGAATGCCTTGCAGAGCAGCGCATGTGCTGCACAGGCTCGACCTAAGAACCAGCAGAATCATAAGAAACAGGGGTGACCATTCAATAAAAAGAAATTTTCCTACAGGTGGCCTCTGCAGTGCATCAGCATTTCCCACTGTTTAATTAGAAACCTGTTCATAAATTGTAAAACAAAACCTAAACATTCAAACTGCACATAGGGCCCATTGTTAGCAGACTAACAGGAGAAGCTTGAAACATCGCTGAGCTTAGCCAATGCTCCTTGTGTAGTAGTCTATGTGTGAAAGGAAACCCTAAACATTCTAAATAGAATCAGGGCAAAGTGTTCACTCAACATTGCAGAAGTAGTTTAAAAAATGTCTGAGCATAACCAATTTGTGTTGTGCGCACTGCTATATTCACAAAAGCTTCACTTTCTAACTGCCATCAGGGCCCACTGTTAGCTCTGCCTTGCTAGCAGCTTCAACAATCTCCGATTTCTATACCCAGAATGTGCTTTAAGAAAAACATGTTTTATGAGGAGCTCTGTTTTGTAACTACATAATTAAAAACTTCTCTTATTAGTAGCACAACTAAAGAATTTAAGCCTGTATTTTATTTACTGCTTGAAATAAACATTTACATGTTGTCATGCTCTTTGCACCAAAGGAAGTATGCAATACAAAACATACATGATGAGTAACTTGTGCAATATGTTCCTATACTGCCATTTGGAGGAGGGGTGTCTGGTGACATTTACCATGCCACTGCAAATGATTGATGCTGATACACAGGACCATAGCACATTGATGCCTGTTTTGTGTGATAGATAGTTCACAGGGAATGAGACAGAGGAGAGAAAAACACAGATACAGATAGAAATACAGCAAGAGCGGCTCAGAGAGTCTTAAACAAGCATCCTAGGACCGGTTTCGGGGTTTCACCCCTCTTCAGCCAGGATAGCTTGATTCCAGTGGCATGGAGAGCAAGGGACCCACGTCTGGACATACTTTTTTTTTTTTGCATCTTTTATATAGCGCGAACTCGACCCGAAGGTATTGGAGCGCTGTACATGAGCACCGTATTTACATTACATATTCAGGCATGGGGAGATTAAGTGACTTGCCCAGGATGTGGACACAACAGGACGCGACCTCGAGGCTCGAACCCTGGTTTCCTGCACCAAAGTCGGCAGAGCAGCCGACGGACCACATCCCCTCTTTTACTTTGTTAAATTGCTACAGATATGGGTTTGCTTTGCCTTCAATATTTAGATTTTTTTTATTTCACTTTTCTTTTCTTTTTTGAAAATTTTATTGTGCAGAAAGAAGGTTACAATCACGGGCCTACAACCACCAGGGCCGGCCGCTAGTAGGTAAAAGATCACACAGTGCAATAAAGATGACAGGCCCACCGGGGCTCCGCACAATACAGAAGAGCAGACTGCACATAGAGGAAATCAGGATACACCCTTTTAACATAAATAACAACTTAAAACAAAGGCGAGGCAAGAAAACATAAGATGGGCGTCGGGCCACAGCAGGGGCACGTCCATATCCGACCACCCGATGGCAGTCAAAAACAGGGAAACAAAGAGGTAGGGTGGGGGGGGGAGAGACGGGAATACAAATCTATACTCAGATGTGCCAAATAAGTAAGGAACCATCAAGGATCAGGGGGACATGGCGACATCAGACGTGTCCACCAGGGGGGGGGGGGGGGGGGGGGGAGCACAAATACTTCCACGATACGCATTCCACTGCCCCCAAATTCTGTTCCAAGCCCCGGGCTTACCACGAGCCACATAAACAGTCTTTTCCCTAAACATGCACCAGTCCATGTTCTCCTTCCAGACAGACACGGTGGGGGCCCGCTGCGAACCCCAAAGCTGCGCTATGTCCCTCTTTGCTATCATGTTCCCCAGGGAACCCCACCGCGTCTGGGCAGCAATATAGTCATTGGGCTCCCACACATTCAGCACACAACGACGCACCTCCGGCAACAGCGTGACCCCGGTGACTCGCCCCATAACCTCATGCACCTGACGCCAGTATTCCACCACCTCGCGGCACTCCCACAGGATGTGGAGAAAGGTGGCACTGTGCCCACAGCCACGCTTGCAGAGCCCGTCCTCAGAAAACCCCATCGAGACCAAACGGGGGCCCGTCACGTAAACGCGATGGAGGATCTTAAGCTGGACCAAACGGAGACGGGCCGGGATGGCCACCTCCTTAGGAGATGACAGCGCGGACTGCCAGTCCTCGTCGTCCAACTCAACTCCATCCCCCGTCCATGCCTCCCGTAGACGCACCAAGAGGTCAGCCCGATTATTTATCAACTTTTTATATATCAAGGAGATAGTACTATCGGGAACGTGACCGTCGAGTATGCGGTCCTCGAGGGGCGAAGAAACAGGGACCGTGGACCCTTCCCCAAAGACCGAGAGCAGGGCATGCCGAACCTGGGCGTAGCGAAAAAACTCCCTCTCACTAAGCTCATACTCGCTCCGGAGCGCCGCGAAGGTCTTGACCGCGCCTTTAACCCACAGATCCCCCACTCTGCTAATACCGATCGTGTCCCAGTGCTCAAAGCCTTTCGTCGTCCAAAGGCTCCCCAGGCGGTCTGAGGCAAACAGGGGAGTAGCACACGTTAAACGCTCACCCCACCCCATCGCAACATTCGCCGCCTTCCACACCCTTACCGCAATCTTGGTGGGGCCCGTGAGGGTACCACCAGCAGATCGGGAATAAAGCGCTCTGTTATAATTACCGCCGGGAAGCAGGAATTTATCCATCTCATACGCCGGGTTCAGACCAGGAGCATACGTGGCATGGTTAATTGCCGACAGTTGGGAGGCCCAGTAGTACCGTCTAATGTCAGGAAGCGCGATGCCCCCGTCGTACCAGGGGAGAGTAAGCTTTGCCAGAGCGATACGCGCCCGTCCATCCCAGACCAGCCTCCTCTGCAGGCTCTCCACCTCCCGAAAGTAGGCCACCGGGATGACATCAAATGAGTTCTGTAGTGCGTAGAGAAATCTGGGAAGGGACATCATTTTAAACAGGGCCGCGCGACCAAGCGGAGACAGGGGCAACCTACACCAACGCGCCGTATCCACCCTCAAACGTCGGAGTGGAGACAGGAGGTTCTGCTCATAGTGGACCGCCGGGTCCAACGAAACATACACCCCCAGGTACTTAAAGCCGGATGAGGACGTTTGGATAGGAAGTAGAGGCGGCAAGACGGGAGGGCCACCGAAGAGAGGGTACACACAAGATTTGGACCAGTTAATTATCAAACCCGAGTTTTTCCCAAAGGAGGTGAGGACATCAAAGAGAACATTGAGTGACTGTCGCGGCGAGGTGAGGTACAGAAGGATATCATCCGCGTACAGCGAGACCCGATCCTCGAAGCCCGGAGCCCACCGGATCCCCCTGATAGAGGGCTCCCAGCGGAGCCAGGCGGCGAGCGGTTCTAAGGCCAGAGCAAAAAGCAGAGGGGACTACGGGCACCCCTGCCTAGTGCCCCTCCCGAGAGCAAAGGGCCTGGAAGCCCGCCCATTGACAACCACCTGAGCCATTGGTCCGGCATAAAGAAGCTTCACCAAGCTAAGAAATCCCTCCCCAAAGCCAAACTTCTCCAAGACCGCCCAGAGGAATGGCCACTCGATGGTATCAAAGGCCATGGTGGCGTCCAATGAAACCAATACGGCTGGTTCAGAAAAGAATTTCGCCCTAGCTAGGACACCGTGCAGACGCCGCAGATTAAGAGCGGTATTACGGTGGGGGATGAAGCCGCATTGATCCGGATGAATCAGATCACAGATAACGCTCAGCAAGCGGTTGGCGAGGACTTTAGCCAGGATTTTGGGTTCTGCGTTTAAGAGGGAGATAGGCCTATATGAAGCACAGCGGTCACGTGGTTTACCCTCCTTAGGAATCACGACTATAGTCGCCAGACGCTAGTCGGCGGGAAGGGAACCCCTCTCGTTCGACTCCTGAAACATACGACGAAGGAAGGGCGCGATTTTATCCGGGCGTAGTTTGTATAGTTCGTTCGGCAGGCCATTAGGGCCCATGACTTTGCCCGAGCGAAGGGAGCCAATCGCGGCAGCAATCTCATCGACGGCCAAGGGGGAATCCAACCGCTCACGGTCCTCGACGGATAAGCCGGGCAGGACAATATCCCGTAGTAGAAGACGAGAGTCGTCTTCATCTCTGTCAGACACCGGGGAATACACCGTCCGGAGGTGGTCAGCAAAGCACTCCACAATCTCGCCAGGCTCAGTCACACACACTCCATCCGAAACCCGGAGCTCTGGGACCACACGATTCACTCTCTCCTTCCTATCCAGCCAAGCAATCAATTTACCAGCCTTGTCTCCAGCATCATACAACCTACCCTGCTGCTCCCTATACATGGTCCGGGCAGCGTCAGTAACAAGGGACTTATACTCGAACTGTTTCAGGCTGAGGGCATGCAGCCCATCCGGAGAGACACCCGTCTCCAGGGCCGCCTCCAACCCCAAGATGTCGGTCTCCAGCTTCTCCACCTCGTCCGTCTTAACCTTCTTAGCCGCCACAATCTGGGATAGGGCATGCCCATGGAGTACTGCCTTAAAGGCTTCCCACAGGGACACTGCGGACATCACCGACCCATCATTCTCAAGGAAGTATTGGTCAATCGACTTGACCAGACTATAGCGGATCGTGGGATTCCGCAGGTACCAAGGGTTAATAGGAGCGATCCGCCCAGCAGACCGCGTCCCAGTGTCAAAAAGCAACCACAGTGGGGAATGATCAGAGATACCCCGGGCCAAATGCTTAACCTCTCGAATCCGGGCAGTCTGGGCCGCGGGCATAAGAAAGTAATCCAATCTGGAGAGACTCCCATGCGCCCCCGAATGAAAGGTGTACTGACACTGTGTAGGATGCATTAACCTCCAGCAATCGACCAGACCGAAGGTCTCCATGAATCCGCCAAGCCACGCCTGCGCAGCCGGGAGGGCCCTGGGCGGGTGGCGATCCCGGTCGCCCGAGACCACCGAATTGAAATCCCCACCCATAAGCAGAAGACTGTCAGGAAGCTCAAGCAGCATTCGACCCAAATCTGAAAAGGTGGAGTTCTGGAGGCCCGGGGGGACATAGACAGAGACCAGGGAAAGGGACTGCCCCTCCCACCGCCCAGTCAAAGCCACATAGCGCCCTCTGTCGTCCGGGACTACCCTGGTGATCTCCAGCGGAAGTGAAGATCGCAGGAGAATGCCAACCCCTCTAGAGCCAGTGGTGAAACCAGAATGGGCAACGAGTCGGTACCCCCCCCTGTTCATGGCATGACAAACGTTACCCACTAGATGCGTCTCCTGTAAAAACACCACATCAGGAGACATACGTCGCAGATACTGCAGCACAACACCCCGTTTGATACGGTCCCCCAATCCATTGACATTCCATGACATCAACCTCAACCAGTCTCCCCCCATCCCCCCCAATCGATCAAGGGTCCCCCAGCAGATAGCGCAACGCCCAAGACAAGAACAGAACAAAAACCTCGCATGAAAAACAAAACACACAAATCAAAGCCCCCCAACCCCCCCCCCAACTACCAACTCCCCCCACCCTGCACCCCTGCGACCCAAAAAACCACCCCAACTTGCAGTGTGCCTGTCGCCCCATAAACCCCATTCTACGGAAAGACCCCGGAGGAGGAGAGGGACCCGTCCCCAGCCGCCCCCCACATAGATCATAATGAAACAAAATGCAAAAGAGAAGTTGAACCCAGCCGAACAGTACAGAATGGCAAAATCAAGGACCAAAGTCACTCCGAGGGAGACCCGCCACCCTCGGTACCAGGAGAGGGCCCAGGCCGGTCCCCGCGGCCCGGCAACGAGTCAAGCCAGTCACTCACAGTCGCGGGAGAGTCAAAAAAGATTGTCCGATCTTCGTGCTCCACTCTGAGCCTAGCAGGAAAAAGCATGGAGTACTTGAGACCCAGGTCGCGGAGGCGACGCTTTACCCCCTGGAAGCCCATCCTTTGCTTCTGGACAAGTTGGGTGAAGTCCGGGAAAAAGTTAATAGACGCATTCTCATGGCGGACCGGGCCATGGGCCCGCGAGGCCTGCAAAATCACATCTCGGTCTCTGTAGTAGAAAAGTTTGGCAACAATGGGCCTCGGGGGGGCCCCCGGCCGCGGCCGACCGCCCGGAACTCGATGGGCCCGCTCCACGGCAAAGAACTTACTCAGGCCGACGGGGGCAAGATGCTTGAGGATGAGCTCTTCCACCAAGAGATCCACCGGGTGGTTGTCGGAGGACTCCGGGACGCCCACGACTCGGACGTTATTGCGGCGGGCCCGTCCCTCAAAGTCCTCCAGCCGCCGGGCCATCAGATCGTTGGCCGACTTGAGGTCGCCGAGAGTGGCCCGCTGGTCCGACACATCCGTAACCAGGGTGGACGTCCGCACCTCAAGCGATTGAACCCTCTCGTTGGTCTTGGAGAGATCCGCCCGAATCAGTGCGACATCAATAGCCACCGTGACGATTTTACGGGCCAAGGCCTCGTATTGCGTAGCAATAGTCTCCTTGATGCCGTTAATGGCGCCCATAATGTCCTGCAGGGACGGATCCGAGGGCATGGACGAGCCACCACCAGCCTCGTCCGAGGGGGCTCCAGCCGCTCCAGGGGACCCTCTTCCTTGAGTATAGCGATCCATGTTGTTCGTCTGGACCGGACCCCCGCGGAGGGATGTCTTAGTCTTACGCCCCTCGGGGCCCCCCCTGCCACCCATGAGAACCACGCTCACCAACGGGGACCGCCGGCCCAGCGTCAAGGGGGGTGCCGGCCACTCAGTCAGATGCCGCACCAGATACCGTGGTGCGGCCGGGCGAAGAAACAAAAATCAACGGACACACTGGTGGCAAGCGGAGACAAGGGCATCCAGCGGAGATAAACACCCAGCCGCTCCAATCAGTTACGATCTCCAGCCCCTCAGGGATCCAAAAGTGAAACCGAAAGTAATGGAGCGGCCCCTGGCACAGATCCGCTGCCGCTGTTGTTCAATTACACCCCGGCTCCACAGGTCACCCTCGCACCGGGCACAGCCATCGATTGGGCCTCGAAAGTTCCAACCACCGTAGATCAGGATTCCCAGGTCCGATTTGATTTCTGAAAGAAGGTCCACGCTCAGCCAGAATTCGCCTTCCAGATTCCGTCAGCCAAGTCAGGATAATTTCAGGATAAATTCCGAGGAGCGGCAAGGGTCCGGGGAGCCCTGTGCTCACGCGACCATCTTGGATGCGCGCTAGGCTCCTCCTCCCTATTTCACTTTTCTTAAACAATACAAACATTCGCAATGGCAGCAGCAGGTAGGTTCGTTATTATTAATGCAAGACCTATTGGCTTTGCCAATGCTGATTGCCTCTGAAAAGTCTGGTCACCGTTGCTCTGCCATCTTCGCTTTTGCCTTTCAACATCTTCCCTCCCCAGCTCCCGCCGCTCGATGCTTTCAGACAGGCATCTACTTCTGTCTGTGGATGAACTTCTGCGGGAAGTGATGTCGAAGCGCGTGTGGCGTGTCCTCTTTCTCAGCGGCAGCGAGCTGCACACCGGCCGGTTCTCTCGGTCATTCTTCGCCCCGGCCCTCACTCACCATGGCCCTGCACGTGCCCAAAGTTCCGGGCTTCGCCCAGATGCTCAAGGACAGAGCCAAAGTAAGTGCGCAGGGGGGAGGACTTTGCATCTTGGTCAACCCTTTCTAGATGTTTCTTGGGCTGCCCCGGTGTCGGGAAACGTTCAGCTGGTACCAGGGAAGGGAGGCTGCCTGTGGGCTCATTCAGGAGAAGTCCGTATAGCCTGAGCTGAGACCGCTGCTTACCCCACGTGGGCCACTGCGGGGAATACACATCGTCTCGCACCGTACTGCTGTGGGCCACGCTGGCGCTTTGTCATTCTCCATCATCCGGTGCTCCATTGTGAAGGCCCTATATGGAGCGAGAGCACTCTCCTGTCTGCATCGCCCTTCTTCTGCGTGCGTTCCTCTCAACGCTTCAGTCGTAAATTGTTGTGGTGGTTGCCATGCAACACTGACTGGAGGCTTGATCAAAGGGGGCGTCCTCTGTCGACACATTAGTGCTTCAAATCGCTCGACCCCCATTTTTGCAAAAAATATTAAACTGAATCGTACAGCGAGGCGTTTTTTACTTTAAGAATTTCCGTATTTTAAACAGCCCTAACACCACACGTTAATTCTCCCAAGGATTCTTAATGTCTGCTGTCAGATTTAAGCTCTAGAGGACTTGGGCGTGATCTTTAAAACAGTGTCCCTTGACGTTAGGTGCTGTTTTAAGGTGGTATTACGTACGTTACTTTGATAACTAAAGTTGCCACTGATTATCTTCAATTAGTGATGGTCTATTTATTTATGCAATTTTATATAGCTCGGACTTTATCCAAAGGTGTCGGAGAGCTTTACAATAGAACCAAGTACGTTACATGACAAGATTTACAAATTTACACGTTACAGATACAAACGGTATAGTTGAAAAAATAAAATAAGAGGTGGCAATCACAGCAACAAAAAAAAGGCAATGGATGAGCCAATAGTCTCAAAGGCGAGACCTATTGGCTTTGCCAATGCTTGTTGTACAGGGGGGGCGGCGGAGGCGGCGAGGTGTGTGCGCGTTAGGCAGCTGCGGATGCGGTGGGGGGGAGGGGGGGGTCGGCAGCAGCGGGGTGTGTGGGCGCGCGTGTGTCTGTGTGTGCGTCTGCGCAAGCGCGTCTCAGAAGCGCGTCCACAGACCCCAATCACTATCGCGGCCTGTGCCCCGGTGTGTCTCCCTTGAGAGGCATCTCGGCGACAAAAGGTCTCGAGAGCGAGACCTAAAAAGCAAAAGAAAACCTCAAAAAACTCGAGAACTATCTCCTGCACATAATGAAAAGTCTCAGCAAATATGTATGTATCTAAAGAAAACAGTAAATGGCTTCTACAGACTAGGTCCATTAAAACAAGCAATTGCACAATTTACAATGACAAGTAAACCATGAAAAAATAGAGAATACAGAAATTGTGGATTTAGTACTTCTGAATAGCTTTCGACAATACTCTTTTGCTGCGATCACATGAAAAACATCTGACCAAAACAGCTAATAAATGGCACACAACATGTGAAAACTTTATGTGAATTACTTTGTTGAACAGTTGAAGACCTACAGGTTTCAAAGATTCTGGATAAGGAAGTCTTACCCACACTTGGTGTCATGCTTCATCACTGGTGACCTTACCAGAACCTGGTAAGTAAATACTACCAGGGCGTACTCAACCTTGACGTTGAGGGAGTTCTTCATACATATCTACTGGATAAGTGCACACATCCAAACAGATAAAATGTCTTTCAAGTGAAATCCAAGAAATATTTATTTATTAAATAGGCACCCTGGGTAAGAGTAAAAGAAATAGTGAGGGATGTCCTTGAGTTCAATGGTTTATACATCGACTATCTAGTGGCAACAGGTTTCAGCCATAATGAATGCCCGAATGGGTCGATGACCTTTATGTGGGCCCAATTAGCTTCCAACATAGTCAGAATTTGTATTCATGCATCAAGAGCTCTATTTGGGGAGCGGTCTCATACCTTTATAGGTGCAATATGTGAGGTCAAACACAGTGCTTGCTGGAAGTGCAATATAGTTTCACTGACCCATAACTGCAA
The DNA here is from genome assembly GCF_964204655.1 of Triturus cristatus. Taxonomy (NCBI): domain Eukaryota; kingdom Metazoa; phylum Chordata; class Amphibia; order Caudata; family Salamandridae; genus Triturus; species Triturus cristatus. Next base: position 469,315,568 of record NC_140588.1, read on the forward strand.
ATTTCAGTGGTTTCTACATTTTGTCTAGAGTAACTCCATTTTAACTGTGCATTTCAGTGCTTGTGATTTTGTTACCATATGTTAAGATCTTATTGACAAAACTAACTATAACACCACTTTAACCTTTGTATTTTTAGTGAATATATATTATATACACACACACACACACACACACACACCCACACACACACACACACACTCACCCAAAAAAACACAAAGGATACAGGCACATTTTAGTTAATAACATTTAAAAAAACCTTAGAAATTCACTGAAAAAAACCCCAAAGATTACAGGGATGTTATAGTTAGGCTCAGATTTTATACACACAAAACCATAGATATTCAGCAGTTATGGGTACCTAAGCAAACTTATGACTTACACCCCCCACAATGGACCGCTTATGACTAGGGTTCCCGGTTTTATGGTATTCATTTTTTTGACATTTCCATCTGTATTTATCCATATTTATTTTTGGGTAATTTTATCTGTATTTATCCATATTTATTTTGGGTTTTGTGAAAACAAAATGGAGGCTATAACTGGTATATTTCTACATTTATTTACAGATACATTTGAACTCATGCTTGAAAGCCTGCAAGGCTTCAGTGTTCTGAACATCTGTGCACCTTATGTGAAAATATGCAAATTTAAGTATCAACGTTGCATATATCGTCTGCTGTTAAAGCCTCTTTACTAAATTTGCTTTCTTTTTTAACCCCTTACCTATCAATCCACACAGCTATTGGCCTGGCAGTCATAGCAGAGAGTATTTAGAATCACCCAAAGCAACCCAATTTCTGTTTTTATCCACATTTAAAAATAAATACAGACAAGGAAACAAATGGTTTTTGGTCTGTATTTACCTGTAAATATCAGTAAAAACAATAAACAGGGAGCCTTACTTATGACCTATTTTGACTAGAACGTCCTGTAGCCTTTGGTTTTTTCAGTGAATTTCTAAGGCGTTTTAAATTTACCCAACTAGAACGTCCCAGTAGCCTTTTATTTCCTAACTGTAACCTGTAACATTTGAGCGTGGTGTATGGGTCTTTGAGTTGGTGTGTGAGTGGTTGTATGGTCAGTGAGTGGGTGTCTGAGTGGCTGTATGGGTGTGTGTCTGAGTGGCTGTATGGGTGTGTGTGTGAGTGGCTGTATGGGTGTGTGTGTGAGTGACTGAATGGGTGTGTGGATGAGTGTGTGAGCAGCTGTGTGGGTCTGAGTGGATGTGAGAGTGGCTGAATGTGTGTGTGTATGTGTGTGTTAGTCGCTTTATGGGTGTCTGAGTGGCTGTATGGGTTTGTGAGTGGCTTTATGGGTAGGCGAGTGGGTGTGTGAGTGGCTGTGTGGGTCTGTGAGAGGGTGTGAGTGGCTGCGTGTGTGGGTAGGTAGGTATGTGAGGGACTGTATGTGAGTGTGGATGAGTGTGTGAGTGGCTGTGTGGGTCTGAGTGGATGTGAGAGTGGCAGAATGGGTGTGTGAGTGGGTGTTTCAGTGGTTTTCTGTCTGAGTGGATGCATCAGTGACTATATGAATGTGTGAGTGTGTGAGTGGCTGTATGGGTCTGTGAGAGGCTGTGGGAGTGGTTGTGTGTGTGTGCGCAAGTGACTGTATGGTTGTGTGAGTGGGTGTCTCAGTATCTGTGTGGGTGTGTTAGTAGCTGTGTGAGTAACTGGGCCAGAATGGAAACTCACATGCCCCTTCATCCAACAAGAATCCACAGTTTTGCACAAAATGTCTACCCAACGGGAGTACTTTGTATCGGCTAATAGTAAGTGCTACCTCATTGGACAAAGTCTAGTATGTAATCTACACTACTGCTGTGTAATGGACCACAAGGAGATGTCTCCAGTGACAGTGTATGCAGTTAATTTCGGAAATGTGATTGTTCCTTAAGGACTTATCTTCCACAAATGAACATGAATCCTCATCAAGAGAAGACGGCAAGACTATAAAGAAGTGAATCTACACCAAACAGGGGTACTTCCTCTTAACTATATGAAACAAGATAGTCTTTGTTTGGTGGAGAAATCCTCATGTTCCTCTGCATCAAGAACGCGTCATCAGAAATTGGCGGGAAATGCGCTCGGGGCCTTTTTGGTAGGCTGTCCATCAACATGGGACAAGGCAGGAAGAGCTTTACATACTACTAAAGAGAACAGGCCAGGCAAAATGGGTTGAGCTTGCAGATGATTTTGGGCATTTACATACTCAGGGTACTTAAAAAGGAGAACCATGGACTCTGCTCTCAAGACATGAAAGAAAGAAACCACTCATCACGGTCTCTACAGATCAGATTGTGCTCCAATAGATCAATGATGTTGTTTTTTGAAAGTGGAATACGACAGTTGCTTTGTCTTCGCCAAGCCCAAATAGTTAGTGGAGCTTCAACTGGGGCACCTGCTATGTTTATATTTGTAAGTGCTTCCTGTTGTGGTTTAAATTCTGTAAAATGAGCATCAGGGCCAGAATGGAACCTCATTTTTACCAAGACGAGTCCACAGTTTTGCAGAAAATGCCAGCCTCTTGAAGCTGGGTGCCCTGGAGTCCACCCAGGGCAGCCCGATAGTGTTGAGAACCACGGGGGAGCCTCAATGCCCCCAGGAAGGTGGTAGTTCCCGAGGCCGAAAATGGCCCGAGAGGGGAGCCGCACCAACTTCCTTTAAACTGTATTCGGGGGCCCCAGGTAGGTGATGGTCCCAGGGGCCATTAAGGGCAATGGAGGGGGGGGGGTCCACGTGCCCCCCCTCCAATTTAATAAAGCCGTGGGGAGGTGGTGGTCCCCAGGGCTCTTAAGAGCCTCAGGAGTGGAGGGCCCCCATACCAAAAACAAATCAAACAAAAAAAAAGAAACAATAGGCCTGCCCTGGGGAGGTGGCGGTCCCCAGGACCAAGGTTGGCCATATTATATACATTATGCCCCCGGGACTTGGCCTACCCAGGGGCTCAAATACAAATAAGCGTGGGAGACTGTGCTCGTTTTTCTTTTTTATAACATTTGCATGGGGATTCATGAAAGTTTGCAATTTTCGCAGCAAAAAAAAAAAAAAAAAAAAAAAGAAAAAGAAGCTTTTGGGGCCAGTCGGGGTCAGGGTATTTCTACCCTGCACTCTTCTCTTTTATCTTTTTATCTGGGACTCGGTTCAGTCAGAGTCCCAAAATGACTGCCAATACTTCCTGGCTGAAGTGCTGGCAGCTAATCAGATGTCTACATGAGATTTGTTGAATTTGCGGAGGGTTCACTCCTCTAGATATACAAATTTGGTTTTCTTTTAATATATCTAAAACTACATAACAGATTTACACCAAGTCAGGAAAATACTTTCTGGACCAAGATCTAGCTTTCTGCCAAATTTGGTGTAATTCTGTTCAGCGGTTCGGGCTGTCGTCATGTCTAAAATCGCTATGGGAAATTGCGTGAGCAAAACTCATTTTAGGACCCCCTTTTTTCTAGGTCCCGCTTGATGGACCACCCGGAAACATTGAAGACAGCAGCTGAAGTGAGTGGCAAACTTGTTTTTAAACTTGTGAGGATTCATCAAATGGTGCCAAAGCTGTTGCCAAATCAATAAATGCTTTTCCAACGGACAATCAGAATTACGCTCGCGCACGTTATGGTGCGCGCTTATAGATATTTATGTACCTTTAACTGCAATTTTCTCAGGAACTACTGAGCAGATTGACACCATATATGCAAAAGGCACATGCCTGACCTGAGGACTATCTCTTTGCCAAATTTCAAGCAATTCTGTTCAGCCGTTCAGGCGGTACCTTCGACTAAAGTTCCTATGGGAAAATGCATGGGGAAAACGCGTTTTGGGACCCCCCTTTTTTCTCAGCCCCCGCTTGACAAATCACCCCGAGACTTTCAGGGTAGGAGCTGAGCGGAGCGCCCCATTAGTTTTAAAAATTTCGCCAGGATTCGTCAACCGGCGCCAAAGTTATTCAAAATAGAATTTTCTGATTTCCTATGGGAACTCGGTCCTAACTGTAACTATCTACTGGCGACCGCCAGTAGATATATATATATATATATATTTATATTTATTTATTTATTTTTATTTCACCAACAAAACCAAAAGGTTAAAGGGACATTATAGTTAGGTGATATGTTAGTTTAAACAAACCGTTCCAAATTACCAAAACCACAGAAATGCTCTAGTTATATTTATTTCAAGTAACTGTTGCTCGTGCTCTAAAGTAACTACAATTGTGCCCCCATCATGCAATGTGTTCTCAATTATGTCATTTAAGATGTTGCAGTGATATTATCAATAATGTCATAGAACAGATCATGAGTGGTGTAATATGGGAGAGTAAATAGCAGTGCATGGTGAGGGCGCTAGGTATAGTTACTTTAGGATATGAGAACTTTTAGTGGTTTTGTTTAATTTAAAATGGCATGTTTTGGATGACATTTTCATCTAACCATAACATACCTTTAACCTTTGATTTTTTTCAGTGAATTTAAACGTTTATTTAAAAATGTAAAGTAAGATATTACTGCAATTCGTTACTAGAACGTTCTTTTAACCTTCATTTTTTCAGTGATTTTCTGTTATTTTTAAAATGTAAAGTAAGATGTCCATCTGTGTGTGTGGTTGGGCTCAGGATCCCCTCCCCTTGGGCATCCAAACCCTCACAGCTATGTCATGTAACAATTAAAAGGGTGTAATTTAAAATAAGGGATACCTACTGCCTTTGTCAAAAGGTCAGAACACCAAAATATAAAAAGATGTGGGCCTTTAAGCTTTATCAAGGGACCAGCGCATCATCATATACAAATCAGAAGTATTGGCTTTTTCAAAAAGTCACCAATAACCATAATCAAACGTATGTTTTATAAACTCACATATTGCAATGTTTAATAATAGTGATTGTCACAAAATATTTTCAATAAAAATGTTTTAAAAAAGCATTTAACATGTCTGGTCTTTTAACAATCTTCAGGCCACAAAGTGCAGCCATAGAACCAACCACAAGGTGTCCCTGTACTCCACTTCAAAAGCATACCGCTCCAGCTTGGAGTGCTTTGAAAAAAATATATTAAGCTTTCCGGGGGTCAGGGATTCATTGAGCCAGAAGACAAGATTTTTTTTTTTTTTTTTTTTTTTTAAATGTTGCTCGGGGGGGGGGGGGGGGTTTCGGTGAGTTTGGGGGAGGGAGAGGAATAGTGCACTCCCTGCAGCCCTCCACAATATTTTTAAAAAAATGGAATGCTTGGCAGTGCCCCTGTCCCTTTAAGGGCCCTCACAGGGCATTATGGGGCACTCCTTTCTGGGAGCCATGAATATTTATTCATTTTTCTTGTTTTATATATTTATTGGCATTGATGTCCTTGTCCTCATCCGGCGTACCCCCAATATATCACATTGTTTGGGGGTGCAAGGAGTCCCAAGCCCCCCCCAGCTAGCAACCATTATCGGAGTCCCAAGCCTCCCTCTCCCAGCGAGCACCCATGGTCTGTGTCGGCAATACCCAGCCATCTTAGTTTTTACATTGGTGCCCCAATGCCAACCCAGGTTTCCACAACATATGGCATCCTTGGTGGTATGATGGGGGGGCAAGTCCCAAGGCCCTCGTGGTCCCTCCGGGACCCTCTTACCAGCCTAGGGGGCAGGGCATCCCTACCATGCTTCCTTATATGTTTTCATTATAACTTTTCTAGCACAGGTGACGGACTTGTTGATGTGGTGGCAGGCAATCATATCTGATCTTTAGATCTGTCGACTTCGCTGAACTTCCACGGCATGATATACACATACATTTTGAGCCTTCATTTCTCAAATACTACTAAATGGGTTTGCACCACAACACAAAAGCACGTTTTCTGGAGCATGATCTCGTTATTTTTGCCAATTTTTGATATAAAATTCTATTGAGCCGTTTTGACTATAGTTGTGTCTAAGCATGTTTTGGGGCCTCCCTCTTTTCTCGAGCCCCTGCTTGACAGATCACCCAAAACTTACCAGGAAGGAGCTAGAGTGGATGAGACTTTTCTTTTGGACCGTTTCATGAAGATTCATCAAACGGCGCCAAAGTTATTAGCAAAGCAAAAAAATCAATTTCCTATGGAAACGTGCTCCCAACAATAACTTGCAAACGGCATTCGCCGATGGGTAAAGTATTTGTATATATACACCACACACACACACACACACTTTATTAAGCACTATATTTGTATTTCAGATGAGGCAACATACAGTCTAATTAATGTGAATTAGACAAATCTGAAACTAAGCCAATCAATATCAGTAGGCACATATGTAGTCAGTTGTTAGTAATTAACTTGCCTGTAGAGAGAGATTAATAAGCATTTCAGTGATTATTTACATCTTGCTACATTTCACGAAAGTCAGCTTTATACCAAGAACGCAGAGCTGGTTGCACATTCATATTGTTCATGTATCTCCTTTCGCTGTTAGTGTTATATGCAGGCCTATCATGGTGGTTATTGAAGATCTCTTATTGACATTTTGACATCCTTTCCAATTTGTACAGGTCATTGCCCAGCTGAGTGATGAGATTGGATATCCATTCTCTGTCTATTTTCTCTCTTATCCCATTCCATTTCCCAGCTTCTACTATTTGTCTCATATATCATACAGTGCATGGTCAATAGTGATTGTGGCAAAGGTTGGGGGAAGTGCAACACTGCCGCATGTTCTAGAGTGCAAGGATAGTGCTTTCTGCCATTATACCATAGCATTTTATCTTCATGTTTTGCCTCTTGAAGACTCTTAATTTAGAGTTCAAAGTTTACTTGTTTGCCTGGCATTCCTCATCAAACCTTTTCAAAATATTCACACTCATTGGAGTGGAGTACTTTGGTCAAATTTAAAAACTTATACGTCACAAGTAATACTACTTTGTTCACTAGATTTCTATACCAAACAAGGTAATTATCACCCCTTGATAAACAGGAATGGTATAGTTTAGAGATAATACTACAGTAACTAAATTAGTATGAGCTCCATAAAAGCTTGAAGCTTGCTTAACCAGGGTAAAAAATAACAGTGAGAACATTTTTAGGTCTCATCAATGGAGAAATATTCAAAGTAAACCAAAGATGGTAGTGTTTGCTATCCAAAAGATCAGTAACAAGAAAACCATCAAACCTAATATAAAACAGAAACAGAGGATGCTCAATTTACAATAAGCAGGGGTATCTAGGTGTCATTGATCACTTAAGCAGATCCCAATATTTTAAGGCAGAAAAGGCCCCATCAACTTTGACCTAATAGTTCGAGCAACAAAAAATAATGCAAATTCATCGTACATTGTGCAGGAATATTAATTTTCATATGGTCGACTCAAACATATTCAGTTCAATCTGTAACTTAAAGTCACCTCCGATAACTGTAATAGCCTTTGGATAAGTATAGAAAACACCATTTAAGTCTTCTAACAGATCAAGGTGTTCATCAGCTCAAAAGCTTGTTTACATAATTATTAATTAAAATTTCATCATACAGTTGATCAGTCACATAGGCACTGAAAACACTTTTAGGTTGGGTTGCAATTTTTACACGTTTAGTTGAGAACAGTTAATGCCTCCCACTAAATGCCAGACTAACCCAGAGACAGATATTGAAGAAAGCAATATAGTAAACCAGGATCAAAATTATTCAAAGGATAATTGTGATAATACTGGTCATACCCATTTACATTTCAGGGGTATATTACCCTTACTTTGCAGGCCTTACACTGGGAGTCATACATCCCTGGAGATACATTGTGTCAAAACCCCTTTCAGAGGGTGATTGGTCCCAGTAACCCCTGCATGACCTATCATGGAGGTTGTGACCTTTTACTCCTGCTGTCCCAGGGCCCGACATTCTAGGAGTCCAGAGTAACTGGGCCCAGTACTCTCCCGGTCAGCTCCAGACTCTCAGTGGCAGTGCGGGTTGGTCAATCAAAGGCAAGGTAGGTGTATGGGATACACAGGTGCCAGACTCCGTGTACAAAAAGTAAAAACAATAAGCTGATCGTCCAGTCAAATTCTGGCTTTTTCAAAAAAGGGAGTATTTTAATGGAAACACACAAAGCATAGAATCAACACACTAAATATCCCCCAGTGTCTCTTAAGGTTGGAACGCTTGCTTTGTCGTGGGCAGAATCCCAGAGCATCTGCTTTTCTTTCTAGTGGGCTTGTTATTCCCCATTTGATATTAGAGGGGACTCCTAGATGTAGCCCATGCTATTCCGTATGTGACAAACGCTAAGTTTGAACTTAAGCGTCAATGTTAGCAGTATTACATGCCAAGTTCCTGCTAGTCCTGATGGCCTGAAATAGTCTTACCCGACCAGATGCTGGCAAGCACAGGGGACTGGGGGGGTGCATCTTCTTGGGCTCCAGTACCCGGATGCGGAGGGCCCGTGACCTCTCGCTGTCTTTTCCCCAATGTTGCATCCAGCCTCCTCCATCTTTTGAGGACCCCCATCTGTGTCATTCGTTATCTCTCGGCTCCTGCAGCAATCTGTAAAATGTTTTTCACAACATCCTTAGCACAACGATCTAGGGTGAGGGCCCGTTCTGGAACACAGGAGGTCACCAAATTTGGCTTGCATATAGGCAAAGGCCTCCTCTTCAAAGGGCCTCCCTCTTGTAACTCAGGAGTCGATGACTTTGGATCGCACATGGGCAATGGCCTTATCTTTGGGGTGTCAACCCCAACCCTGGCACACAGAGGTCACCAACATTGACTGGCACAATTGCCTTCTCTCCTCTGTGCCCCCACCCCCTTCCTGGCACACATAAAGGGCTTTAGTGCTCACAGAGGTGGCATCCCAGCTTCACACTAGACCCCTCCTGGCACATGTTGGTCTCATATCTCAGTTCTCACAAGGGCAACAGCCCTAGCTTCATAGTGGTCCCCTTCTGGCACATGGGGCTCAACGATCTCAGCTCTCACAAGGGCAAAAGTCCTAACTTCTGCAAGACTAGGTGGATGGCCCACACACTTGCAATTGTCCCAGCAGAAGTATGCATCTCACACTTCACTCACTGGGATTCACTCAAAAGAATCCCTGTTGGGCTTCGTTCCCTTGAGGCATGCTCCTTCTCCTCCTCCTCCTGACAGAATCCACTGGTATTGGCAGGCAGGCAGAAGGCTGGTGCTCCAGGTTCAGAGTGAGTGGTCTCGACTTCCTGGGTGATAGCCCCTCTCAGAGAAAGGAGATTAGCAGACCATGGTGCCTAGTTCTGGTTCCAGTAACAAGGAGTCTTGGTGAACCTCTTTCCCCAGTTGAACCTGACTGTATAATAGTGCTGCAGAGTACCTTGTGGGACTTATGCTCCTACTTTTATAGTCCAAATCCAGACGTGTGATTAGCGTCTGATCTTTTGGTACTTTTGCTTATGGGTGTCAACTTTTATTTTTTAAGTTCCCCACCCTTTGCCAAAGTGAATCTTCCACAGAAGAAATGATTCCAATTTTGATTGTCCCACAACATAGGCCAAGAGAGTAACCAGATATCACCCCTTGTTGTCTGCCTCCACTGAAATATGCCTCAAAAGGTTCAAAGGCCTAGGCCTTCCCCCCCCTCTCATGATCCCCTGGTCCTTCAGTGCCAGCAGACCCTCCTTCTCCCCTATAATGAGCCCAGGAACTGTTCATGGAATCAAAGAGACCTTTGATGTGCTTAGAGGACGCTCTACTCCCTTTTCTTCAGTGTGGGTGTTCCCACCATAGCCCTCAGGATAAACATCTCCTGTCTCGGGGTTGCAGTCCTCCCCTCCACTAACCCCTCCATGCCCTGCCCTTCCAAAATGGAACCCACAGCCCTCCGTGGTATGTACCATGCATAGGCAGACATACATCCTAAAACAAGCATGCAATTATCACACAATGTCTGGCACTACTCACATTACCCATTGTAGCATCCTCCCCAGCCCGGTGACATGCAAATGATCACGCCACACACGGAGCTTGGTATTACAAGTCTTCCATCCTCAGCTTGTAACCTTTAACTGAACATTCTACATCATGAATACTATCACCCACACCCACTGTTCTATGGAGTCTGTTAGGAACCAAAAGGGTCTCATCATCTCTAACTCACAAGACACTAGATCGAACACTGTATTAAATAAAAACAACAAATAATACACATTATATATCTATGACTCTTCATTAATTTGTTTTGATGCTCAAATCAATTTTCCAGATCTGGTCATGTGAGGCTGTAGCGATATTGGGGAAATGTCCATGGCTGGCACTGGTGATAGAGACTGTTACAGTTGTTGGGCTCTCCAGATTCTCAGGTGGATAAGTCTCACTTCCGACATCGGGAGTTTACGAATGTCAGGGAAGGTGTGTGAAATGCAAGGATTCTCGCTTATAGGACTTTCCAGGACTGTGAGAAGTCACCATGTGTTCTTTATAAGGCACAATCCTCAGTAGGTCAGCATCAAAAGAAGCATCAAACTTGTGTTTCTGCCTGACAATAACTTGTCTCCTCTTTTGAGAACAGTGCTCTGAGCACAGCTGCATCTATCTGCTTAGATGTTCATTTTGCGTTTGTGAAATGAATCAGTAGTGGTTATCAAGGTCAAGAGATTATTCAGAGGTGCATTGTGGCAATTTGGTTCCCTTGTCGCTCCCAAACATTTATGTGGCAAGACTTTCACCTGCAATAGAATGGGGGTGGAGGAGTTAACCTGTATGCACAAAGGGTAGACTGAAGAACTGATTTGAGTTCAAGTTTTCCAGCGCAGCACACTGAATTATGTTCTTGCAGGTGCTCATAAATATATTGATAACACCATTTGTCTGTTGCCAGAGATGTGTGCGTTTCTGATGCTAGATATATAGAGGAGTCGAAAATCTTTTAATTTGACTTTTGAAAGGCGGGCCATTGCCAGATTTCAAAATCGACGTAACAACCCAGGTTGCAAAAATACTTCCTAATTTCTCAACAACTGTCATGAGTAATTAACAGATCCTCCAAAAGAGGAAAAATGGAAATATTCATCAACAATTATTAGTAGATGATGTCCATGGTCGTGTGGTTCAAAGAAATCAATTGCAATCTTCTCCTATGCATGCTTTGGGAGATCAGACATGTTTAACGGATGCAGGCTTGTTTTGGATGACAAGTAGTTGCACAATTGACAGGCCCTTAACTCTTGTCATGACGAGGTGACACACTCGGCCCTTTAGAGCTTGTTTAGTAGGAATAATTCCAAGATGTCCCTCATGGGTCAGTTCAATCACTTGTTGTTTCAGACTCTCAGGAATGACAATTTGAGCCTTGTAAGATGAGGCCTTCTGGGGTAACTGAAAGTTCTTCCTGCACATTTTTAAATTTCTGGTATTCAAAGTGATCATGAAGAGGTTGAGCATGTTTTTGCCACGATCGATGTGCAATAATGTCTTTGAGTTTTAGCAAATCTCTGTCAGTGCTTGTTGCAGCAATGATTTGTTTCACTGATATGGCAGCAGGGGCAACTGGATTCCACAATGATGTTAACACAAGCATCAGCCGCTTTAGAAGTGGTGCCATGACACTGTATTGGCACACATGAGAATTAGTCAGCAAGGTTTTGATCTTTTTCGGGACAATGTACAATCGTATAATCATACTCCTGCAGTCGCAACCCCCACCTCTCAATGTGAGGGGGCATCTTGGCTTAAGGATTTCCATAAAATATTTTCCATACAGGAACACATAACAAATGCTCACAAGCCCACACTACAGCTAGGCTTTATTTTTCAGTCATCAACAACACCTGTTTGCAATTTTGGATCAAAGTAGGCCATTTCAGTGGCACTCTCAATTGCATGCTTGATTTTCTTGAAGCTTTGTTCACATTCACATGACCATCGAAATAGAACATTTTGTTTTGTTAAGTCTCCCAGTGGGGCACTTACAGTGGCAACATCGCGTATATTCCTTGAACAGAAACCGGCTATACCAAGGAAGGATTGCAGCATAATTTCATCTAGTGTAGGAGGAGTGAATTTATTTGGATCCAGACTAATTCCCCCATCAGAAAAGATAGGACCAAAGAATTAGAGTTTGCTTTATGAAACTCACACTTTGCAGCTTTTAAAGTGAGACCAGCATCGGGATTTTATACAACACACTTGTGTAAAAGCTTTATCATGATCCTTTCTTGTCGCCCCAAAAACCAATACATTTTCACTGTAATTGAATGCATTTGTGAATGGGGCTGTATTATGCGACAACTGACATCCTGAAAGTTCTGCAGCTGATGACACTCGGAAAATAAGCCTTTAATATCTCGAATAACCAAAACGAGTCAAAAAGGTAGTAATGTACCTGTAATTTTCTTCCAGCTCGTGTTGGGGATAGCCTTTGTTCAAATCAAGGCGGGAGAAGACTTTAGCTCCATTCAGCTGTGTAATCGTGTCATTAATGTGCAGACCTGGATGTTGCTCCCTTTCAATTGCCTTGTTCGATTGGCGCATATCAACACTGATGCGCATGGCTCCTCAAACTATTTTTCTTCAGCACTACCACTTTGGATGATGGGGTCGGGGGGGGCGTGGCTAGCCAGCCATCATGGCGGATACTATCTGCTAGTCCTCCGTTCCTTAATCCCCCATTATCCGCTACGTTTCTCCTATCAGTGCCGCCTGGGTCCCTAGAGGCCAGATCTGGGCACTGGACGGCGTGCTGCATTCCTCATGACCGGTGTTGTGCCCGCTAACCCAGCGGGAGACCGTGGGCACAGGTGCGGAGTATGAGGCCGGGCTGACAGGGAAGTCGAGCGTGGACATTTTGCGGAGGAAGATGGCCGCCCGCGCCGCTGACCAGTGAGGGAACCAGCGGCGCGATCACACCTAGGAGACGGCCTTCCATCCCTGGTGGGCCGGAACTGTGCGGAGAGCCCTGGTGTTGCCTAGCGCCTCGAGATAAGGAGAAGGGGGGGCGGAGACAACCGACCAGACGCGGTGAGCGCGAAACAACCCACCAACCCTCGTGCGCGCGGGAGCAGGAAGCGGCGCGATCGGCATCAGGGACTCCTGCGCGATCCCGTCTGCGACCCCATGAAGCGTGGGATGTAGACCACCACCGACGTCGGCAGCAGCGTCCCATGAGTGGTGAGCGCCTAACAGTGCAATGAGACTCGCGTCACCCCCCCGAGGCGCAGAAGTGAAAAGCAGCAACAACCAGCACCCTGCCCCAATGTGCTGAGCAGCCTTGCGGTGCGATACTGGGGCTGGGACCTACATGAGCCACCGGCTGTAGGGAAGCCCACTGCGCAAGGGACACCGGCTGGGGCCCCTGAGACATGCAGGGGCACAGGGAAGTGTGCTGGACATCGCCACCGCCACGGAGCCCGGAGAGAGCTTAACCCCACTGCTGGGACTGCGGAGATGGGACCTGAAGCGGGCGAGGGACCCGGGGAGCCTGGGGATACCTGGAGAGGTCCTGCGCTGAATGAGCAGTCCGCCCTGTAAGTGTGGCGAAGTCAACAGATGCGTGGCACTCACGAAGGACGATTTGGGGGCCCTGAATAGCTGCTGGCGTGGCAAAGTGGTGCAGTCAGGATTCCTATTGCTAGCGCCTGCAGGCTCACCTGCGCCTACTTTTAATCGCCTGGCCACAATCTCCTAACCTTTAGGAACACCAACTGTGACAGAGGTGAAGGCTGAGGACCTACGGGTTGGGGTTCCAGGGAGCGCGTGGCCCACGCGGTGGAGTCGCCTGCGCTGCGGGCTGGCGAAGGCGTGAGATGAGTGTGCCTGGAGGCGGCGTGACTTCGGAGGCATCAAAGACACAGGTTGAGCTCGGAGCCCAGCATCAGCTGTGGTGAAGAGTATGTGTCTGCAGAGCGACAGAACCGTGTAGGCCCCCCGCGAGGGGAGGTTGGCCCTGGGCAGTGGAGTGAAGCAGTGGATGAAAGGTGGTGGTGGCGGCAGCAGCGTGCCCCCATTCGGGGCGGCCATAAGTGCCTTATCGCTGTGCTCCGGATGCGTTGGGGGTGAAGACACGCGGTGCAACGGCTGGGGCCACTGCAGCAACGGTGACCAACGAAGACATCGAATATAGTAGGCCGTCATTGGAAGTTAGAATCCGGACCCCGCCGCTGAGTGGCTGTGTCACTCGCCCACGCACTGATACATCTGACACCTGCCCCCAATGCCCACGGCGCAACAACTGGTGATGGGCCGGATGAGAGCCAACCTTCAGAGGTTACCCAGAGCAAATCTTGCACGGATTCTGCCAACATGCCTGCAGGAGGAGGGGCAGCGACGGCAACTGCGACACTAGAGGCCAAAATGGACTCAGTACTAGCGGAGGTGGAAAAACTCGGGACCACGCTGGACCGCACAAGAACATCCCTGCAAACCAGGATAGACAAGGTCACCTCGGATTTCACCCTACTCCATGCAGATCACCGCAAGCTGGAGGACAAAGTTGCCACACAAGACAAAGCACTGACAGAACTGCAGCCCATAACGCGGAACCACGCAGCTGCACTACAAAACCTGATAAACCGCGTGAATGAACTCGAGGACTGGGCAGAGGATGCGGAGGGACGCTCTTGATGCAACAACGTTTGTGTGGTGGGTCTGCCAGAGGGCGAGGAAGGGAGGCACCCGGAGGAATTTACGGACACATGGCTACGTGAGTTACTACCCCAGGGATCCCTATCAGCGCAATTCGCGGTCGAGAGAGCCCGCTGCATGCCTGCGCAGAGGCCTAAACCAGGAGCTAGATCGCATCCATTCATCTTCCAATTGCTCAATTACAGAGATAGAGACGCGGTCCTCTGTGAAACGCGCAAGTTGAATGGCATCCAAATGAGCCGCAATCAGGTCATGATCTTCCTGGACTACACAGCCTCAGTACAGAAGCAATTACGCAGCGGTGAAGCGCCAACTTCAATCTCTGGAGTTGCCATATTCATTACTATTCCCGGCCCGCCTGCGAGTGGTTACGAAAGAAGGGACTCGCTTCTTTGACACCCCGGCAGATGCGTGGGACTGGCTGGAGGAATCCGGTCTGTGGACAGGAACGAGGCCCCCGGCTTCGGACGGGGGTGAATCCATGTATAGCAGACCCCAGAGACGGCGCAAACGCGGACCTCCAAGAAGTGCGAAAATGTCGGCTGCGCACCCAGTCCAGAGAAGATGAGGCAGGAACGGCAAGATGTGTTGACGGCGGTCACGACCCTGGGGGCTACACCGTCCATGGACAGACTGAGCATCTCCACTCGGGAGATACTGGTGACCAGCGGCTCCTCATCCCCGTCCACAGAGATCTCCGAAGAATTGAACCTGCCAGGGATTACTCCACAAACAGCTGACAGCATCATATGAAGCATGGCAGATCTGGAAACAAGCAGCATGAGACACTCACGCAAGTACAACTATGTCTGTTGCTATCTAAGACATTATTAGTCAGTCTCGGAACACTAGACAGGCTGGGTCACGTATCATGCAATGCGCAGGGGCAGCAGCAGGGCTCCTGCTATGGGCTGTGGCATACAGACTATGGGTAAATATGCTCCCGCCCGGCTTCGATGGTCCTGCCTGTAATGTACGGGACCCATGCAACAACATCCCGGAATAAGTGACTGGCGCAACAGACACACTGGCACTGAGGGGGTGGGCACTTTATAACAACACTAGTACACGCACCCCCATAGGCGACACGTTGGCCTAGTTTATACCGCGCATTTGTTGTAGGGGGTTTGGACAGGCATCGCGCAATGCCTGCCCCAGAGGTTATGATATTGTTGTTTGCAGTATTCTTATTGATGTCGATTCTATTGCAGCACATTGGCACGCTCACATATACCCCTGGCTTCCGCACCCCGTGGTGCCCCCACCCCTAGCGCTCTCGTCACCTAGATTCTAACACCAATGACACGTGCGGCCATAGTCACATGGAACATACGGGGTATGTACACGCCTACTCGACGCTACTCCATTTTTGTGTACCTTCAGAGACATTCTGCCGCAATCGCCCTCCTGCAGGAAACACACATGACTACAGAGGAGTTAGACAGGCCGCGTAAACGCTGGAGGGGACAAATATACGGCACAACATACTTGGCACATGCAAGGGGTACGCTGATCTGGGTGAGAGCGGGTACGCCATTTCTTTGCACAGAATCAGTGGTAGACCCAGAAGGCCGATTTACTTTTGTGCAGGGCGCATTCAATGGCCAACAAATACTGCTTGGTTCTGTGTATGCCCCAAATACGGACCACCCCACTTTCTTGTCACAACTATCTGCTGCCCTGACCCCCCTATGTTGGACTCCCCTGGCTGTTGGGTGGGGATTATAACTTTGTACTCGATGTACACTTGGAAAGATCATTCCCTCCCTTCCAAACAACGACGGTTGGTTCGAATGCGCGGGCGCTTTCCGACTGGCTGGCTCAGTGGGCGTTACTGGATTTGTGGAGAGTACTACACCCTACAGACCGTGTATACTCAGATTACTCGGCGGTGCACGGCTTACATGTGCGTCTTGACCGGATAGTGGGGTCCCAATCGCTGCTCCCGCTCGTTGAGAAGGCAGAATACCTAGGACGGGCACACTCCGACCACAATCCTATGACAATTTGGTTGAATTGGGAGCCCGACAGAACCCCTGTACCCACTTGGCGTTTCCAAACAACTGCGCTGGAAGACCTAGAGTTCCACACTTCCCTTGAAAGAATGGTTCTCGAATACTTTGAACTCAACGAAGAGTCGGCGAGCTCTAGACTAGTGGAATGGGATGACCACAAGGTAGCTGTTAGGGGACATTGCCTGGGCGCCACATGGAACAGCCGCAGGCAGCTGTCACTATCGCTCCGCCAGATTGAAACACGGCTTTTACAATATGAGCAGAGGGGAGAGGATGGAGACGAACAATCTGCCCAGCTAGAAAACCCTAGGGCGCAACACGCAGTACTCATAGAAAAACTACGATGCCACAACTGCACCGCACATACGACCCGTACCCACACCACAGGGGACAGGGCAGGGCGTCTGTTGGCCTGGTTGCTGAAGCAGGAGGATAGGCACACTCCTATAGGAGCAATACGCTCAATGGAGGGGAATCTTATGTTTACGCAGAGAGAAATACACAAAGTACCGTTAGGTCATTATTCCCAGCTCAAGCTCGGACCTGGAGAGGTTCCTTTAACCGCTCCAATTGTCCACGACTACGAGGGAGCACCAGGAGGCACTTAACGGTCCCCTCACCCTAGAGGAAATAGGCGATGCCATAGGGTCGATGGCCTCTGGGAGAACACCGGACCCGGATGGCCTGCCGGCAGAATACTACAAGGCCTACCGGGAACCTCTGATGCAGCACTTACATGCCTTGCACTCCACGGCTCTTGAGGAGCGCGCACTCCCCCCCCCCCCCCCCTCGTCGATGCGGGAGGCCTATCTGGTGTCGCTGTTGAATCCAGGCAGAGACCCGGAAAGTTTAGGGTCATACAGACCATTGGCGCTCCTAAACGTGGACTATAAAATACTTGCTAAAGTGCTGGCGGAGGGGCTGACGCCTGTGGTCCCTGGGCTGGTTCATGCTGACCAGAATGGATTCGTGCCCAAGCGTAGCACTTCGCTGAATCTGAGGAAATTCTTTCGAGTGGCCACAGACGGGGGTGAGGGACTGGCCTGGGGGTGAGGGACTGGCCTGGGGCTGGATGCCTGGTGCTCGACCTTGAGAAGGCCTTTGACTGCCTAGAGTGGTGTTACCTGGTGGCGGTGCTCTTTCGGTACGATCTGGGCGTGGGGTTCCTCCAGATGGTGAACTAACTGTACAAAAACCCCACAGTCAGAGTGCGGTTGGGACCATATATATCCGACGCCGTCTCAGTCCGTAGGGGGCACAAGACAAGGGTGCCCGCTGTCGCCTCTCCGCCCTCGAACCCCTGGCAGTGGCTATACGTGTGACGCTGGGGGAGGGCATACTGCTGGGAGACGCGACCCAACAGGTGTCATTATACGCGGATAATCTCCTTGTTTTTGTAAGAGACGTGGGCAATATACTGATCCAGTTGGTGCACCTCCGAGTGAACGTCCACAAGTCCTGCCTCTACCCTTCGAGGAGACACACGTGATCCGGGCTAGGTTTTAGAGGGCACAAGGGTGCGATGGAGTGCAGACACATTCCGCTACCTCGGTATCCAGATCTACCGTCAACCTGCGGATCTCTTCGATGGTAACCTGGGACGGGCAGTGATGGCAATTAAGTCACAAATGAAATTTTGGAGCATGCTACCCCTGTCAGTCACAGGCAGGGTGGCATTATCTAAGATGGTGGTCTTACCCCGGCTACTGTACTACTTTGCTAACCTGCCCCTATATATCCCAGCGTCCTTCTTTGCTACACTCACTAAGTTGCTACGGGACTTATTTTGGGGAAATGCACGTCACAGACTAGCACTGGCGAAGCTATACTTGCCCACTGATCAGGGAGGACTAGCTGCACCATGTTTTGAACACTACTACTTAGCTGCACAACTGCAGTGGATAGCCCGTTGGCTCGCTGATAGAGGACGTGAAGATACTGCAACTAAAAGCCCCCCATATTCCCTTGCGTCCATCACCAGACTTTTCCACCCGGCCTCCAAGGCCCCGGTGCCTACCCCTCTCCTCCTAGCAGTGGCTTATAGACGCCATCGTCGCTGCCTGTACCTTACTAAGTTGATGATCCCTTATGCACCGGCCATGCCACTAGCGGGCTCCCCCTGTGGGCCCGGGGTGCTGACAACACGCAAGCTCGCTGACTGGCATGAAGCGGACGTACACGCACTGGGAGATCTGTATCGCGACGACAGGCTTACATCCTACGAATTCTGGTGGATGAATTGGGGCTCCCACCGGGACAATTTCTACGACACCACACACTCATCGCGACACTGTCCTCCAAATGGGGGGGGGGGGGGGGGGAAGTGCAAGAAGAACCACCGCAGCACCTCACCATTCAATACCTCCATGTTATGGGACGGGGCAGGCACCTGATCCGTTGGTTTGCAGTGTCTCTTCGTGTGCACGCGGCGGTGACTCTAGACCCGCTGCGCCGCAGGTGGGAGGCAATGGAGGACAAGGAATGGGAAAAGATGCTAAAAAGCCCAACACATATTCCTAGGAACAGGCGCTTCAGGCAAATACAACTATTCATTGTCCAGAGGGCATACCTCACGCCTGAAAAGATAAACAGATACTTTCACCGCACAGATGCGCTATGCCCCCAATGCACAGAGGCGGGTATGATACACATGTTCTGGGGTGGTCACAGGCTGCGCGATTATTGGCAAGCTGTAGGCGCTGCGCTGCACACCTGTACAAGCAGAGTCATATCCTTTGAATGGCCAGTTTAATTATTGCATAATTTCCGTAGATCTAAGACCCCGACGGCATCCTCTCGTTTCCTAGACCCGGGCTGGTGGTGGCCAAGAGGCTTCTCACCAGGAAGTGGAAAGCAGAAGACCCACCACACATATGGGCATGGAGACATTCACTCATAGTATGGGCTACGGCAGAGGGAATCACCATTAGGCGGGAGGAGACACTGGGGCTACGAAAGACACCCATCGTGTGGCGCTGGGAGGAAATGCTCCAGGCCCTGATGCATATCAGGGGGGGGGGGGGTCAGACCTGGGGGGCCAACCGAGGGCTGGAGTAGACACTCTGACAGGGGGGAGAGGGGCCCTGACAGCAAGTGCCTGCGGTGATGGGTAGGAGTGTGCAGACCACCTGACAGTAAAGATAAGCTATAGCACGGAGGACTGATGCAAGAGCAGACCCGGAGGGGTGGAGTCTGGGGGGGTCGGGGGGGGGGGAAAAGACAGGGTTCAACACACACACCTGAGAGCCGATGTATGCTGCTGCTGTTTGTTTCGCTTTTTGATAGTTGAGTTTTTCTGTTCATAATATCTGCACACTTACCCGAAGTGTTTGAGCCGTTAAGACTCTGTACGAAGGGACCAAGGGAACCAAGCCAAATACACGCGCGCTGTTAACCCTACGGAACTTGTACAACCTGCCGAGACCCAGTTTGCAGCTGCACCCACGGCGCGCACAAACGAACATCTGATATAGGCTACCCAGTCGCTATACAGATTGTATTATGTAGAATGATGGTTCACTGCAAGATCAACTGTTTATGATATATGTTATTTTTCACGATGCTGTATTCTTGTGGTGCATAACAGGAAACAAAACAAAATTGAAAATTAAATAAAACAATTCAAAAAAAAAAAAAAAAAAAAAAAAAAAAAAAGGGATGATGGGGGTCTGCCCAGTGGATCGCCTAATGGTGTCATGCTTTAATACTGGCTCAATTTCTTTCTCACCACCTCTTCTAAGGGAAATGCAATTCGACAAGGTCGGCAAGCAAAAGGACGAATGTTCTCATTTATGTGAAGCTGCACTTTCATTGTATTAATTCTTCCTAGTCTATGAAACAAGGATGGAAACGGACTCACTGTCTCTTCACGGGCATGGCCGTAATTCACAGCTATTGGTTCTATACCGGCAGCAGTATTGAAACTGCGTACACAGGCACTTGAGACATACCCTGCAAAATGTGAATTGGAGCTTGCACTTGTGTTTCATGGTGGTTAGAAATAAACCTTGACTTTTCAATGGCGTCGAGGCAGACCATGTGAACACTTTAGTCTTCAACGGCGTGAGACATGGCATGGGAGACATTTCGTAATATTTCTCCTTAAGCATAATCTTTATCGAAGCCCCTCTGTTGATAATCAAAAAGGTATTGAACAACCATTAACCTTTAGTGTCATTTTAAGACAATGTTTGAATGACTTGTGATTTTACTTGTTGACATGTCTTTGGCTCGCATTCTTCTTAGCATGTGGCCAGTGCGACATGCGCAGATTTCACCAAGGTAAACTGAGATTGCACATCCATCTTTTTCACTATTGCTTGACAAAGATACGGAAGAACTTTTAGATGAAGATTTAGATAATGATCTACTTCCTTTAGGGTCTATTTGCCTCAGACGATTTGTTGTTTGGCCTTGTGGTAGAACGTAGAACTTCGTATCTGGCGTGTTCTGGAGGCAATTTTGTTTTCATGAAGTGACGCACTTAGTTTTTCCTCCACTTTGCAGACTTTCACAAAATGGTTCTTTTCTACTGAACCTTTGCATACTTGACCGATGGCGGGACGTTTACCGTCATGTGGAAAGGAAAATCCGCATCTGAAGCACAACTTCTTTGGAGATATTACTTTGTGCCCCTCAGCTTTAGGCTGGTTTGTCAGCACATTCTACAGCTCTGGCAGCCATTAGGACTCGCTCTAGGCTCAGCATTTCTTTCAGCATTAGTTATCAAAAAGAATCAGCAAGGCAACCATCGAGGACTCTTAGTCAAATAGTTTCTTCATCAATCTACTCATTGAATTGGCAACATTTGATAAGCATATCAAGCCTTCTTATAAATTCAATCATTTCCCCAACTTTGTCTTTCTTTGCTGAAAATATTGTATGGTTTTTTTTTGCGCTGCCATTGGACCCTTTCAACTTCTTAAAGACGTTCGAGTCGTGCGGAACGCACCCGGCGCCTTCTGTGGTGTCCTCTGCAGAGAACAACAGCTCTTTATTCACAACCCCTTGACTACTACTTGGGTGGGGTTGCCTAATCTGGTAAACGTGGTTGTATTCTCCATACATCTGGTTATCGACACCTCTACTGTTTCTCTGCATCTTCTCACAGTGCTCTCTTGCACCGGGCTGTCCTCGTGCATTGCACTTTCCGTACCTGCTTGTCAATGCCATTAGCGTTTCTTTGTTTTAGAAAGGTTTTCTGCTTTTAGTGCTTCCTTGTACTCGACCGTCACTACCTTTGGCACATTGCTGTACCAGGTTGTAGCTACCTTTAGCGTTGTCGTACTGTATGAATGACAGCTCTGTGTTGTGCTGTGACACAGTATCTCTCGTTTCAACTTTACTCGCAAATTTCCACCCGACTACAGACTTTCTGGAAGACCTTCACTTCACTTCACAGGCCATGCACTAGCTAGAGTTGCACTCAGTCGTGGCTCGCAATTGTCGCGGGGGGTGGGGTGTGAAATAAAAATATATTTAAAACTTACCTGACCGGTCACGTGTCGCCTCTGGTCCAACGGCGTGGTGTCCTCCGGTGATTCGGGGATAGAGATACATTTGCAAGTACTTCAGCCATTGCTTGAGCGCCTTGAAGCCGAGGGGTCCTTGGCTGGTGCTCTACATGTTAGTTAAGCATCTTGAGGCACAGGTCAGCAATTCGAATTCCCGCTAAAATCGATTGCAAACACATGGTTGTCCTTCGTGAGCGTAGAAAGTGGTTAGTAGTTTTAGTCACATTTAATCACCAAGTTGGCCAGAGAGCGCGTGCACAGGCGCTGCGCGCATCTCTCAGAGTGAGCTATCCCCACTCTTTTTCAACGTGCTGTGGCTGCTGATCTCGGCCTGCGCTGACGCAGGATGGCAGGAGCTGCCAGCTTCCTCCTGGAGATGCCTCCAGTGACAGCCAAGAGCAGTAAATAATTTGCCCATGAGCATGTCTCTTTTGTAGTAAAGCGCAAGACTTTGCTTGCCATCCTTCAAAGAAAGGGGTAAAGGAACCCGGCCTTCTTGGAAGAGGGGAAGGGATAGTCTCCCTCACCACTTGTTTGAAGCGAGTGAGAAGTGAATGTAGAGCCGGCTGTTTAGCAGCCCAGAATCAAGCAGTGGCGTCAAGATGGCGCGCGGTGCAGCTAAGCGATCAAATGAAACGCGCACCAAAGTCAGATTACTGTACACTAGTCATTCAGCATTACAAATTGGTAGGGAACGGCCTTGGCCGGGTGCTGTGTTTTCCTGCTCCTGAAGAGGAACAGGCATGGTCCCTCCCCTCCTGTAAGCAAATCACAATGCTGCAATGGCAGCATTGTGATGGGTGCGGAGTCCCAGACAGGGCCCAGCCGGGCACCTGTAGGGAAGCCATTTTCTCTATGTAGAGAAAATTTAGAGTGCGCATGACTGCTTTGGTCGGGCCCTAGGGCCGACCAAACAGTCAGGGTACTCAGAGTGGTGCAAGACACTCCTCCCTGATCCGCCCACCCGCCCGCCCCCAACCAGGTATATCCTCTCGCCCACCCCCAATCAGGCATATACCTGCCTTCTGCTTTCTCGCAGCGCGAGAAGCAGAAAATAAAATGGTATTTAAAATACCATTTTATATTCCGCTTCTTTCACTGCGAGAAAGCAGTGGGGCAGCACTCCTCCGCCCCAATGGAGGAGCCGCCTCTGGTTGCACTTTGACTCCACAAAAGCCAACCATCGATTCTCACTTTGACTGAAGCACACGTGGTACACACAAGTAAGTATGCTGAACCATGGCAGACTCCCCGGGAGAGCAATCTCGGTTCTTTGGGTTGCGAGGCTTATGCAATCCCCTCCTCGCCACCAATTGTAGCATCCTCCCCAGCCCAGGTACATGCAAATTATCACGCCACACAAGGAGCTTGGGATTACACGTCTTTATTAATCAGCATGTAACTGTTAACATTCTACATCAGGAATCAAAATGGTCCCGTCATCTCTAACTCACAAGACACCACAACCATGTGGGCTAAGGGCGAGTTAAGTACACAGCACAGATACTTTACATGAGCAGGCCCATATGCTCCTCTCTTGTGACAAAGGTAAAAAGATCCATTCACATTACTGATCACTACTATACACAAAACGGGTATGCTGCCAACACTGCGCTTGTGTTACTTACCTTGTAATGTTAGGCAACTACTTTCCATGAGTTGGGGCTTGATGAGCACTCCTCAGCCCTCGGTCTAACAAGATCACATTACCACGTGACAGGTCATGGCACACATAATTGATCTGTGTTCACCCATGACTAAAAATGTAGTATAATTCAGTTTTGCTGTATTTGTGTTTAAATGCATATTAGGACCCCCCCCCCCTTTTCTCAGCACCCGCTTGACAGATCCTCCCCAAAACTATCCATACAGCTGGGGCACTCGGGCCGAGGTTCATGTCCATCACCATGCTGTGGACTTTCCAGTCCCAGCACATTGCAATATTTCACATTGTAGATAACTCTTAAGTCTTTTACTTCTCAGGTTTTTACTTCAGAAGTAAGCTAGTTCTACGTGTCCCAACCTTAACAATATACACATGTATAAAATATATATGTACTAACATTATACATATTAGTAAGGTTGTGTCCCATAAAATTGTAATTTAAGTATAATAATTAAGTAAAATAATTTATGTTTAAATAAATATATCAACATCACCTTAAAATGTGTGTATAATTTCAATGTTTATATGGTTAATAGTTTTTTAGGGCTCAGTGAAGTTCTTAGGGAGTAGAGAGTAGTTTCAAGTGCTCATAAATGTGTCGTTTATGGGAAGGAGTAAGGAGTTTGGGGGTGGGGGAGAAATCACAGTTGGGTAGGATGATTTTTTTTTTTTACTATTCAGTGATGGTTAGTGCATTTATGTGCTCCTGAGCTGTTAGATTAAATCTGTCTTTAAGACTTTAGTTAAACTCGTCTCAGAACATATATGGTTTATTCTTTGACATCAGTTATATATTTTTTTAACTATGGACTTATGCTCCAAACTAAACAACTTTCTCCTCTTTCCAGTCTTCGATAATCAACAGATTTTAATGTAGGAATCCAAGGAGGATTTATAATCATCCAGCGTGTATTTTGTTTTTCAATGACTTGGGCTTTCGAGATTGCTACTCCTTGTCATTTTCCCTATCCTTGCTATTCTCGCATACATCTTAAACCTACATCGTTTTGCTCAAGTCCTTGTATTTGTCAACTTGAGTTTTTAAATCAACCTCAGTTGGCCCCTTCTAGTATTTACAAAATTATGATCTTTATACATAGTTGTACAGCCACCAGATGGACCAGTTTTTGCCATGGGCTAATAAATAAACAAATTGGGGACACGTGTCAGAAACCAAAGCTGGCTATTGGTCTGTTCAACTCACACACTTGGAGCAATGTCCAATAAGGCCATTCCTTAGTTGTGTAAACTAACCTGGTGCTCTTTGATGCACAGACCCTCATAGTGAATGTGCAATCTCTTTTCCAACTTAGGGGCTCATTAGGATAGCGGATGGAGGCACCACCGCGGTGCTGGCGGAAAATGTCATTTACCACACGCCAGCAGCGGTCCTCACGCCAGCCATATTACAATGGGCAAACATAGCCCATTTCCTGTCCGCAGCAGTGCAAAGTGAATCACCATAAAAATGCACCCACCACTGCGGCAGTGGGAGCCAATAGAGACCCACTGGCGTGCGGAATGACATCCCGACCGCCGTACAAATCAGGATGCCCCAAACAGCCAGTCATACCATAGCGGAGAAACCACCCAACCAGAGACGGCGGAAGAACGACAGCGGAGCGCAAAACCAGACTACTGGTCCCCTCCACCTGGTCCCGAACACAATGGATCCAGCTCTACACGTCTTCCCGGTGCTGTACCGGATACACTGCCAGCAAGTAATGCACCGTCGCGGTCAATGCTGCAGGTACGCAATGATACAACCCCGCACACAACCACACAACACACAACTCCAGGGCTGATATACAGTTCCTGTCCACACCAGACACCCTGATGGGGACAGGAACACATCCACAAGTGTATCCACACATGTCCTACCTGTCAGTAAATCACCCCTCCACATCCAGGTCACCCATCAACCGCGAAATCAATGCAATATCCCATTCACATCACCGCAGTGGTGAAGACGTGGGAAAACATGCGCACAATATAGTAGGCAGGGCCAGGCATGGGCAGTCCACAAAGATCATAGGGCCACGCTTCCACCCTCCATATACTAGGCCCGCCACACCCATTAGGGGATATGCTGTGTGCTCCTCCTGTGCTCCCCCTGCACAATTACCAGCCATGTGAACCCAGACCCTGCACCACACACACCAAACAACCAGGGAGACAGTCTCAGCAGGATACTCTTCCCTTCTTACTGTTGCGAGCACGTGCAGCACTAGTTGAAGCAGGTGGGAGGGTGGGCACTGGACGCTGTGTAGTGGAAGAGGAGGCAGAGTTCCTGCTCCCTGTGTCCGCCAACATAGAGGTGTCACTGCTGGCATCAGATGACGTTGAGGTTGGCGTCTCTGGATGAGATTCCTCAAGCAGACTCCTGTCCCCCTCCGTGGCGCAGGTCACATCAGTGTGCTCGTGTGTAGCTGTCGCACCTTATGCCTCACCACTGGCATCAGTCCCCAGTCCTTCTGTGCCCATGGTAGATGCTGCAAGAGACAGACGTAGGTTCAGTTTAGTGCCATTCACACAAACATCATATGCAAGCAAAGCACAAAACAAGATGATGATACCCCCATGTTGCACACCACCCTTGGCATTACTGACCCATGTGATGCCCACACAGCCAAATAGCATGCCCGTGCCTCTGTGTAACCAGACATACAGATCCCTCGGAGCATACCTAGTGCTCTGAGGGGGGAAAAGATGTACCTCCCAAAATGTTGTCCCAGTTACATCTGGAGTCAGCATAAGGGGACAACACAGATACAGACTCAAAAATCTCAGTTCACAATTGCCAGGAGCTCATGCCATCCACCATGTTGCACTTGGGGCACAACTACAGTTGCACATTGGTGTCAGATGTGTAGTCCTTACAATTTTGAGGTCATGCACTGCACACATTGATGAAAGCACACTCAGATGAGGCACACGGCCGTTAACTTCAATGGGATGTACCTGACTCCCCCAATGCAGCCAATGCCATAAGTCCACAACTCAGAATGCAATGTCAAGGGCCAATACTTCAATGACATGAGAAAGTACAGGTAGGGAAAATGCATGACAGCTTCACCCAACACAGAGGCCACTTACAAGCCATTGCATCACACTAGCAACATCACAGAACTCAGCACTGGCTCAGGCTTGGAATATATGCAGTCACTCACAACCAAAGTCACCCTTCCCTGAATACTCATGCCCAGCTTGCTGCTGATGGTCCTTCAAACGTGCATCCAGCTCCGGCTGTGTCACAGCTAAGATGCGGGCCTTTAGTGGTGTCATGCTCCTGGGCGCCAACCTGCCAGTTCGAGGGAGCAGCCCCAGCGTCATCGCTGCCATGTTTTTGCTCAGCCGGCTGATGTCATTCCACCTCTTGTGACAGTGAGTGTGCTGTCGGTTGGAGACACCCAGAGCCCACACCTTGCATGCAATGGCCCTCCACACACCCTTACGCTGGTGGACTAAAATTTGCAGGCATGGGAGACAAGAGGGGGAAATTTCAGTGACACTTGGTTATGTACCACTATCTCG
This sequence comes from Triturus cristatus, assembly GCF_964204655.1. Taxonomy (NCBI): domain Eukaryota; kingdom Metazoa; phylum Chordata; class Amphibia; order Caudata; family Salamandridae; genus Triturus; species Triturus cristatus. Next base: position 469,342,840 of record NC_140588.1, read on the forward strand.
CAGGACAGGAGCAGGATACTAACTCAGCACTACTTCACAGATCTATTTAGCAGAGACAATACAGCATGACACGTAGTACATAAGCATGAGATTATCATACATAAAAAGACACCGGTATGAGGGTGGACACAGTACCTGCCCATCTCATACACATGCAGGATACCAGCACAGAAAGCCATGTGTAGGAGGCCCACATCTGCTATCCAGTTTGTGGGTGAGCAATACATACATCACATTGGAAATGATGTGTCGGGGAAGAATCACTGTGTCCTACACTGCGCACCCCTCAATGTCCTTGCCCTGTGAATGGCTGTGTCATGGAGGTCACATATAGGGATATGATCTCAATCTCACACCCTTCTCACAAGGTCTGTCGTGTGCAATCTACAGGACTAAGATAGCTCTCTGATGGATAGTCTAGCAGATATGTCTCACTCTGTACATTAAGTGATGTGTCCTTGTCAAATTGGGTAGTGACTGTGCAGCTCAGGGTGGCTCACACTGAGGTTCAACGTGGCTCATCAGGAATGTCACTTGCAGGGACAATATGAGAGGGCAAACAGTGCCTACACATGGGAGTCAGTACACAGAATAATAAAAATGGAAATGGGGGGTTGGTTCAAAAGCACAACAATCTGCAGTCTCATAGGTGAATTTCCACCAAGAGTGTCACCTCCAGGCATTAAATTCTTGTGCATAATGCAGACATATACATGGTGGCAATATTAAGTCAGACACACTTCCATCAGTACCCTCTGGACGTAAACCCTTGGTATGGTCACAGATGAGCCTGTGAACAACATTGTATACCCACACATCCATTCACACAAAAAAGGTTTGTCCTGACTTCAGCAAAACAAACTTGCTGTGTCACTGTATGGCTGCAAAAACAATGCATGTCCCTCCCATCCTGATGTGCAGCCAGGGAAATGTGTGAAATAGGCTACAAACCCCTTTCCCCTGGCTGGAGTCAGCATGCTGGGCAGTGCATCACACAAAGCCACACTCACAGGCACACACTGCAGCAGATCAACTTCATGTGTGCACTCCCTGCACTCTCACTTCCACTCTGAAACACCTACCATGACATCTTGAGCACCAGATAGCCTCCCATACTGTGTGAGCACCTCATCCACCAGGACCTCCAGCTCCTCTGTGGTGAAGGGACAGGCCCGGATGTTCTCAGTCCTCGCCATCACTGGGTCCAGGAGACAAGAGCAGCAGCAGTTGTTGGTGAGGAGTGTCAGACAGCAGTGGAAATGTGAGGCTCTCTCCCACACATTTATAGCCCCCCTGGGGTAATTTCAGTGGCTCTAAGATAATGCATTTGGTGTTCCAGCTCTGCAATCATACAATGACCGGCCCCGTGGTAGTGGAGCACGCCCACCGCTATTTTCAAAAATGCATTAGGCTGCCGCGATTGCGGTTCCCATTGGCTGTAAGGGCATGGGAAGTGACACACCGCAGGGGCCAGGCGGTCACTACTGAGACCGTGCGTATTTCAATTGCATCCAATGACCGGCCTTGCAGTAGCGGAGCACGCCTACAACTATTTTTAAAAATGCATTAAGGCTACAGCAATTGCGGATCCCATTGGCTGTAAGAGCATGGGCATTGGCGGTGACCCACCGCAGGGGCCAGGCGGTCGCTACCATGATGTGGCTGCTACCCATTGGCGCCAATGACCGTGATTTGTGTGGCAGAGCATGCCAACTGCCATTGTACTATATGTATATCACTACCGCGAGTGTGGCTTTGGCATTGGCAGTGACACACCGCAGGGGCCTGGAGGTCACTACCGCGCTGTGGCTGCTACCCATTGGCACCAATGAACGTGATTTGTGTGGTGAAGCACTTTGACAGCACCTATGGACACATCATGCTGTGCCAATGGCCAGTTCTCAATAGTGCACAGTAGACACAGGATTCATGGCATAAGATTGTGCATACAATGCCAATGTAACATTTACCTCCTGCTGACTACACATTCCATGTTTGTGTATATGATTGAAAACATTGGCATGTACTCCCTCACATGTCACTTGTGATATTGCTGGACATGTACACAGAACAGTGTTGTGATGGACTCTCCAATGGGTACACATGTCAATGCGTGATAGGGCTGAGCAACTCACAGTGATGAAGGTCTGACAACACAGTGTGAATATTTCACTGTCTACATTGCTTGGCTCATGCACATACTTGTTGGTTACGCACAGACTGTGCTCATTGGGTTGTTGATGTGTGCCCTGTTCGACTTACACAAGAATATGTGGAAGGTATAGCAGCTAGGTAGGAGACAGTAGTGTTTCTGTTTCACAAATGTGCTGTATGAAATACTCTCATGGCTGCTCAGGCAAGATGTGGCCATATTCCTTTGGGCATTCACATAGATATTGTTTTGGAGGTACTCACTGTGTGAAAAGTGGACAAGTGTACGACTAGTGTAGCTGAAGGTGTCCCTACATGTAAGTTGAGCTGTAAGCTGTACTGTAATAACAGTTATTGTTGGCGTTGTGTCAGTCAAAATGTAAGAAGTTGGACACATCTCATGGTGGATTGCATTGACATGTGTCCCCTTTCATCTCACCTAGGAGGAGACCAAATGTGCATCATCCCTTCACAGTGCTGGCAGACATGGAGAATGAGGAGGTCATACGGAAATTCTGTCTGGATCGACCTACCCTACAAGACCTATGTGTTAAGTTGGAACACCACTTGCAGAACATATCCGACTGCTTTCACACCAACGTCTAAGGTGATGGTGGCACTGCATTTTTTTGCTACTGGATCATTCCAGTACACGGTGTCCAGCACAGATGGGATGTCGCAACCTATGTTCAGCATGGTGGTACGTGATGTCCCGTCAGTTATGATGACCAACAAGGGCAGACATATCTATTTCCCCAGGAGGCATGAATTGGCAGCTGTGAAGGGTGATTTTTATGCCCTTGGGCACATCCCCAATGTTGTTGGTGCCATTGACTGCAGACATGTTGGCCTGGTTCCACCACAGGCAAGTGAGCACATCTACAGGAACAGGAAACATTTCAATTCCATCAATGTGCAAATGGTGTGCCAGGCGGATATGATCATCTCACACGTCTGTGCCAAATTTCCCGGATCGGGCAATGACTCGTATACTATGCGTAACTGCATTGTGCCATAGCTGATGGATAATCTGCTTCCGGAGCGTACATGGATTGTGGGCGAGTACGCAGCTATGTGCGAGACATGCTTTCCTCTGCCACAGTTATATTACAAAGTTGGTCTGTGTATCTCACACCTAGGTGACTCTGCATATCCCAACCATCTTTGGTTGCTGAGCCCAATGCGGAATACCAGGACACCAACTGAAGCCCGCCACAATGATGCCCATGGGAGGACACATCATGTGGTGGAGCGTACTTTAGGTCTCCTGAACTCATGGTTTTGCTGCCTCAACAAGACCACAGGTGCACTGATGTACTCACCCAAAAAGGTGAGTCAGACTGTTGTAGCATGCTGCATGCTCCAAAACCTGGCCTTGAGAAAGGAGATGCATCTGCTCCTGGATGCTGATGAGCAGCCGAGGCCCCCACCTGTAAACCAACCCATGTCCAGTGACGAGGATAGTGGAGAGAAGGAAGGTGTCAACCACCGTCAACCGCTCATCAACCGCTACTTCACTTGAAGGTGAGTGACAATGTACAAAGGGGCCATTGTCTGCTGATGTTGGTGAAAAGGTCTATGTGAGCTTTGTGACTGCAGCCTGTTGTTGACTCCGTGCTGGCTGCCAATGTTTCTGGGACAGGGTAGTTTAGCACAGATACAGGAGGTCTATGTCGGTACTGTTGCTCATTGTAATGTGTGCAGAGTGGAGTACCTTGATGACAAGTGTTGTGTGATGGTTGTGATGCCACCATCCGACTAGTGAATATGGTTCTGTTTTCCTAGGTCCCTTCAGCCTCTCCTTGCCTACAAACAATCCATGCTCCTGATACATTGTGATAATGTTGAACATTGTACATCCTGTGATAAACATGGAGCAGACACAACTACATAGGTGTATAATGACTGTTTATTTACAAGGGGTACATGTGACAGGGAAGTGAACATTTACAAAAAAGGTGAATAGTGTATCAATGAGTTGTCATTGATGGAAGATGATACAATCGAGTAGTCACCATATTAATGTGGTGACCCAGTCCAACAGACGGATGCCATTAACATGGCAGTGTGGGGAAGGACAGTCAACAAAGTCAATGCAATGGTGAAGAGGTGTGACATCATAGCTGGCTCCTTGACTGGTGTTTGGCAGGTGCTTTGCCACAAGATCCTCCCTTGGATTTCTTAGGCTGGCCGCTTGGTCGTTTGGCAGGGGGGCCCTCTGCTGCGGGACCAGTGGGGTCTGAGGAGTCCCCCCTCTCCGAAGCCGCAGGGAAGGATGTAGAAAAGTCATCCTGCGGGGCACCGAAGTGAGGTGGAGGTGTTGTTTGGGTCGCAGGCCTGTCTCTCAGAAACGCCACTAGCTGGCCCAAAAGGTCCACGATTTGGCCCATGTGGGTGTTCATGGACCTCAGCAGCAGGAGAAGCTCACGGGAATCTTCCCGAGCCTGGCCAGTTTGTCCCAGGCCCGCTCATAGGCCTCAAGGACTCTGGTGATGTTGGCCAGGGCTTCGATCCTAATGTCCGGTTGGCTTTGACTCCCCCTTGCCCTCCCACCTGCCCTGCTGTCACAGACTTGTTGCCTCACCACTGTATGCACCCGCCTACTCTCCCTGCCCTCCTCAGTTGGTGGGGAGGGGTGGTCATCCTCTGGGGCAGAGAGAGTGTTGTAGGCAGTACTGGTGGTGGTGGAGGAGGCCCCACATGTCATTACAGCAGTGGTCAGTGTAGTTGTTGCTGATGTTGTGGCGGTGGGGGTAGTGGGGTCCTGGAACTGTTGTGCCCTAGCAGGCCAGATGGGCTGGCTTCTTGCTCCGCCACCTCGAAATCCAGGGAGTCATCATCAGAGAGTCCACCGGGGGTGGAGACTGGCTCTGCAGGTTGGTGTCTTCATCCTCTGCAGCCAGTTCTTGGTCACCTGTGGGACTGGGGGGTAAATGGTCATTGAAGTGCACCCCTCAAGCTTGGCGTTCGTGGATCTTATTTACAGGTTATGCAACACACAATTTACTAGTTGTCACATTGTATGTCTGCACAATAATGTGCATCATGACATGATGTGGAGGTACATACAGTACTTGTCCATGGTGTGACAGGTCAATGGATACCATGCCCTACGTGCAGATTTTGTGATTACAAGGACATGTCATCTAATGACTATCGGCACTACGACTTGATGTGAAGCATCTTTGCGGATTACTCTTCCTGGCAGGCACTACATATGCGCATGAACTAGCCATTGTCATCTCATGCATACCTTTGTAATGTCCTGTGCTTTGCTTTATTTGTTTTACAGACCATGCTTGTTATTTATTCATATGGGCCTTGATGCTTTGCCCGCATGGAACTTACAGATAGCATTCAGTGCTGTGCAAGTTTGTGCCCTGTATTTTCTCTACATGTGATTTGGTGAGTCACACTTTGGTTTCTGTGACAGTTGCATACCCTTAGCTGTCTGCACACTGTAATTGGATATTGGGTCTGTGACAATTTTGGTGGGATGGGAGTGCTGGTGTGGTCATATGGCTCCATGCTTTTCAAGAGGAATGGTGGGGTGCATGCACTGTCTACTTACCTGTTCTGTTGTCACATTGGGATTGAATTTCTGGCAAATCTCTCTGGGTGTGTGTCCGATTGCTCCATCCTGCTCAGGGGTGCCTGGTGGGAGTTGTAGTGCAAGCCTCTTACCCCAAACAGCCCTCCCTTGGAAGATGGCTACCTACCTGTTAGATTAAGTTGAACAATGCAATGGCTGCCACATGCTTCTGGGTGGGGGGGGTAAATAGAGTACTACATCCTGCTCAGGGGCGGGACAGGGGGCCTGATGGGAGTTGTAGTGCAAGCCTCCCACCCCCAAACAGCCCTCCCTGGGAAGATGGCTACCTACCTGTTAGATGAAGGTGTACAATGCAATGGCTGCCACATGCTTCTGGGGGATGGGGGGGGGGGCGGAGTGCTCCATCTTGCGGAGCTGTGGCACAAATGGGCCTGGTGGAAGTTGAAGTGCTGGCTGCCTGTACACATGCAACCCTGGGAATGTTGATGGGTGCAGAGGAATGGACTTGCGCCTAGGTGTACCTTTGTAGTTGTTCAAGACAGTACATAGCAGTGTAATAGTATACATTTGTTTGTCCTTACCAGCCTGCACTCCCCTGGCTATTCCTGTGAGACTCTCTGGATGCAGTATGGCAAGCACCTTCTCCGCCCATGCAGTAAATGTTCTTGGTGGAATGGGAGAGCCACCGCCAGTCATCTGAGCCAGCTGATGGTTCTTCAGTTTCACCATCCTCTTGAGGTCATGCCACCGCTTCATGATTTCCTGCTTGAAGCGCGGGGTGGTCCCTACTGCATTGACCTTGTTGACTATCCTTTCCCACATTTGGGCTCTGGTGGCTACTGGTGTTTGTTGGACCAGGGTAGCAAACAAATGTGGTTCTACTCTGCTCATCTCTGTCATCGTGGTCGTGGTTGTTCTTTTCACAGCTCTGCCCGCTACCAGCGGTCTTTTGTGGCATCGCGGTCGGGATTTTTTGGCGGTTGATCAGATTCAGACTGCCGGTTTTGCCGCGGTACCAGCAGACGGTTGATTTCCGCTACCATGGCAGTCGGGGTGGTTTTCCAACCGCCATCCAAATAGACCCCTTAGTAGGTTTGTATTGCAGGTGTGCAAGTGGGAGAGAGTGGGAGTTAATTGCAGAGTTCTATATATGTTTTACCTGTGCTTTCTACTCTTATTACAAAGCTGGGCCTGCTTTTGCATATAAGCAAGACTCTCAAAAATCAGGACAGTTTGAGCAGGGACGTAGCAAGGGTGGGGCGGTCCGAGTTTTGGGATGGCTGCCACCCCCTGGTCTTACCTGCCGTCTCGGGCGGCAATCGCAAGCCTCACACCTGCTCCTCAATGCGCCTGCCGCGGGGCAGTAAACGGAGGAACCGCCACGGGTGACCAAAGTGCTAGCTACGCCACTGAGTTAGAGTGTACAGATTGAGCACACTTGGGAAATTGAGCACAGGGAGAATTATTAAAAGAGAGCTAGGGATAGTGGAGAGCTCCGATTCAAGACAGGACTGGTGACCTCTGTGTTTGTTTTGTCCCTTCACGGGTATAAATGGGCATGGATTCATATTTGGCCTCCCATTGTAATTTAGTTTATTTTGTTAGTTCGTCGTTTGTTCCATACACCCCTTCCCTTGGGGTCATCAGGGACATCCTGCTTACAATCATAACAAAGGATTCATGCTGCCTCATTTCAGGTAACAGAATGCCTTCACTCAGTTGTCACTTCTCAGACTTATCCGTAAAACAGGTTAAACCAAGTGGGATTTATCCCAATTTATCAATTGGACCACAGCTGCATCCTCTTTCCTTAATACACACGAAGGATAATGTATGTAATCTGGCATCTTCAAGGAGCTCCAACTCCACTCGGCCGTGAAGAACGAGAACCTAAATGTATCATTTAGATTAGAAACAATTAATTGCTTCCATTATAGCATCCAATGTGCAGCATATGGTCCTTATACGGCTTAAAATGTGCTAACTTGTGAATCCTATAAATTTATATTTTTAGCATTGGATTGTTCCTTTTTTGTGCCAGAACAGTCAAAAGCTGAAGACTGAAATGACTAGCGATGTGACTGATAAATCCAAAGCCAGAAAGATCAGTTACTGACTCAGTTCTTCCATGGAGAGCTCAACTTTGCCAGTAAATAAAGAAATATTCACTGTAGGTTAGGTAATAAATTAATCTTTATCACCCTCAATATTTCCACCAAACTGACTACAGAGCATATTCACTTTCCTAAAGGCAGTTCAGTTGCTAATAATCTCTACGTGACTTCTGTTCCTTTCACATATAAAATAGCCAGTTACAGAGGTTTCTTTAAATGTGCATTAATAATGTATCAGTCCCCTCTTTATTGTCCTTCAGAGTTTTAGCCATTATAGATCTTGCTTTAGAGTGCTTTCATTTCTTCTCTAAAAGTATATTGGGGTCAGGTAAAAGTAAATACAGTGATATGTTGCCGATACATCGTGTGTTAGTTTTAGAAAGGGTGGTGGGGGGGTGAAAGGGGTTGATGAGTGGTGCCTTAGACTCCACACAGACCCCGCCCCTCACGCTGTCTCAGAATCCCTTCATATTCTACAGTAAAGTTCCATTGCAAGGCACATTTGAAGCTCACGCTGTGAATAAAACCGGGGGCAAAGGAGCAGCTCTTAAGGGAAAAAGACATGGCCATATCATCTTAGTAGCTAGTCCTTGGGTAAGCTTACAGTATGGCATCTTTTTACATGGCTGTATATGGCAATACAGTGTCTGTCTTGGAAGATGGCTTCACCACATTCAGCAACACATGGAACGAGAAGTCGAAGTAATTGTTTGTTGCGGATAGTGGCATCCTCCAATTTGTCTGGTTCAGCATCTTCTGCTGGAGACAGGTCAAATCCTTCATCTCCAGTAACTGGTATTCAGAATGAAGATTTTGGAGCCAAATTATAAGATCGAGTCGACATGCACAGTACAAAAGAACACCACTTACCAACTCAGGCCACAAAAACAAAAAGACACTGACCTTCACTGTAGCTCCCAATGATGCAGCAGAAAAAGGTAAAGAGTCGCAACAACTCAATAGTCTTATATTTTGAAGACTGGTCAGTATTACTAGAGCTTAAAAACAGTAGAACGTTACAGCTACTAATAGCACAGGGTCATGGGTCACCCAGAAACTGGACAACGCATTTCCAATTGTTAAGTTTACTTCCTGGTGATACCAATGTTAAGAAAGGATCAGGCTGAGCGTAAGAAACCTGTTTTTTTTTTTGCATGATCACCCTGGATTCTCCACCTTTTTGCTGAACCTTATTTTTGCTGACTATAGCACACTATGCACTTTACCCCTGCTAACCAGTAGTAAATTGCCTGTGTGCCCCCCCCCCCCCTTTTTACATGGTTGAATCAGTATACTTTTAATTGGTATACTTTTCTATTTCCTTAAAATATAGTACCTGTACGTTAAATGCCACTAGTGGGCTCCATCATCTAGTGGGCCATCTTCAACAGTGGCAGTGTGAACAATAGGCTTGCCCTGGATACTCAGTTGGCCTCTGCTGGAGTGCGTTCTGACCCACCCCCCACCCACCCTCTCCAAGTTCTGTTCCCGAGCATCTCCTACTACCCCTGAAAACCTGGAACGTAGAAACATTTTGACTCGAAAGATCGCTGGAGAACCGGTGCAAACATGCCAAACTGAACCAACCAAGGTGTGTTGATGCTTGCTAAAGATTTAGGTTTCTTCTGCTCAACTTTTTCGCAATGGCAAATACTCTGCAGCGAGACCCTGCTGAGACTGTACCCAGCCTTTTGGAGTCTTCTTTGACTACAGCCTGTAGTCTTGCCCCGCTGGAGGAATCTCAGCTCCAAAAAAGTGACCAAAAGAGGACAAAAAAAGTCCTCATTGGGTGAAGGTTTTAAAGGTATCCGACCGGTAAGGGATTTTCACTGATTGTAAAGTTCTAATTTCTCCCACTTCGAGTTTTTGTGGCAAAAACCAACTGCTTCAATATGATCGCATCCAATGTTTATCTGGTCTAGAGGAGCCCTCCTCAGCTACAGCTTGCTGCCTTTCTTATCTGAAGCTGTTTGACTTCCATTCTTGATAGTAAGTACCAAGTTAAAACCTCCGACCAGGTTGGACCTAGTTTCGGTATCAGTCTTGCAATCTATTATGGTTCGCCGCAAAACACACCTAGAACCAGTTGACCACGGTTGTCACTTAACAATTTGTAATTTAATATAACAGGTTAAAAAAATAATCTGATCTCTGGCTCACTTTACTGGTTTGCTGTTTATTAATTAAAATGTACCCTATTTTTCTAAATTTTTAGGGATTTTTCTTGTGTTGTGACTTTATTACTGCATATATACTTTACACATGTCTCCAAGTTGAACCTCTCTCCTCTGTGCCATAGCTACCAAGTGGTTGAGCTCACAGTAATTTTGTGACTATAGTGGTTCACTCTGACAAGAATTGTGTTTCTTACACGGAGCAGTACTTATTTTAACTGGAGAGATACCCCTGAAAGTTTGTACCTGAGGCAGAGGTTTGCATTCAACCCTGCAGCCGCAGGTACAAATCCTGGACAGGGAACACCAGCATCCACAGTACCACAGAGTTAGTATAATACTGTTCGGCAGGCAGCGTTTCTAAACTGCAGAGCTTAGGCTGCCAACCCTATGTAAATGCCATTCTATTGAAATCAAGAACCACTTTGCAAATGTGACTAGTGACTGCATTTAATACAATGAAATCTCTGAAAACAAGTGAAACATATTGGCCTTGCCAATGCTTGTTCACCCGTCTTTTCATCATGGTTTTCCTATCTTCCCCCTTCTTTCTTCCTTTTTCGCTCTGGGTCAAAGTCTGATTATGAATACAGTGTGCCCAGAAATTAGATTTTGGTTTGCACCACCTGCAGAAATTAACCACTGTTTAACAAACATGAAGCAAATTCATAAATGCGTCACCCGAAAGCGACAGTTTAGATAATCTTCCTTAGACAATCACGTTGCACCACAATTTACGGCAGGAGTTGCAGACGCATACAATTAATTGGAAATGTTAAAGTACCGACCCGATATGCTTAAGGTTATGACAAGAATTAATGTCACCTGGACGACTAATTGCCTTTCAGGTGCATCCCAGACCCAGTGACGGACTCATCTGGCAACACTAAGCACTCTTAAAACACAAGATTGACGAAAGGTCACCGCCGTGTCATGGGGTCAGTCGACAGCCACATCCTACGGGACAAGCTCTAGTTGGAGTGCGCAAGAGGGACTTTGCTGTAGAGTTCTAAGGGTTCCAACAAGATCTGCGTGTGAATAGCTCAATAAACACTGGCTTTGTCTCTGCATCACACTACAAACTTTGGACTTCAAATCCCAGAATCAACCTCGACTGGATGAGCTACTCACGCATGTGCCTAGGAAACTTAAGACCTCTGCTGCTCATCTTCCAACCTCAGACACATGCTCTGGATATAAAAGGAACATCTCTGTATCTGGTCGTTGTACATCTATTTGTAAAGAAGTGAAACATTTGATAAACAAATACGACTTTCTTTCTAAAAATGTGTAAATGTATAGAAAAGTCGTTCGTGTACTCAAACGCACGTGTCTGAAGCACGCGGCAAACGAGTATGTGTGCACAGAGGGGCCGCTGAAAGGACTGCTTGCTCGAGTTAGAAGCTACTAATGTTCGCTTACCAATATTCTGCCTCGGTGCGACCGGCGGTTTCTGCAGGATGAGCGATGGCTGGGGGCACAAAACAAAGCCTATTTGTCCCCCAGTTTCCTGAGTGACCTTTGGCAGAGGCGTGCCTGCTTTCTCGGGTACATTCACAGCACCCTCCATCTCCAGTTCGACTTTATCCATGCTCCAGACCAGGACAAAGCCTCACACGACACAGGTGCGAAGGAAGTTCTTTTAAGCACCACAACTTGTGCGGAAGGACCCGACTAACACAGCTGCAAATCCAAAACAGCTTAATTGTGCGCGGGCAAGCGAAGTCCTTCACCATATTTCCTCAGCACCCGGGGCAGCTGCTGGCGTCACTGCGTTAGTTCTGACGCAGTGAGTTGAGGTTAGAAAATATTTCGGATGGGTGTGGCAAAAGCTCAGTCTTTCTGGAACTTTTTTAAACAATGTTTATCAACATGCAAGCAATTTCCACCCAAAATAAACACGAGTTTCCCTAATTGACTTTTTTTTCTAGCAGATATGACGCTGCATTCTGGGACGTGTAGTTTTGCCATGTGAAGTTGCTAGGATCGCCCATTGAGGTGATTGCTCGCTGAGGAAATATGAGGCGATGTACAGGTCATGACTGAATTTGAGTCCCTGCAAAGATGACGAAGTCTTTCATCCTTCTGGTGGCTGTTTATTGCGGTAATAGTAATACTGGATTAATCTCATTCTAATTAGTTACTCATGAACAGTGGTAAATATAAATAAGAATTATTGCTATTAAATATTGCACGTAATGGAAAAACGAAAACTGGAACTCACATTAGAGTATGGGTACTCGCACACGTTTTTTCAGGGATCAAAATGTTTGGTATGTGGTTTGGTATGTGGTATGTTTGGTATGTGGTCAGGGCAGGAGGGTTGGCGTGGCGGTGTTTGTGGTGTGGTGGGTACAAGGGAAGTGAAGCATATATATCAAGTGATTGCATTACACAATGTGAAAACAGAAAACCCAGGATTAATCCAGACTTCCCCACTTTATCACATTGTGTGATTCCAGGCAATTGGTTTCACTTTCCCTTCTTTTGCTTTATTATCAAATATACGCAGACCTCGAAATATATGACTTCAGGATGTGAGCTTTACAAAATCTTCTCCTGTGTTTGATTTAATAAATTATAATGTTCATGTATAATAGGAACCCAGGCCACCGAGAGGATGCACTTAACTGACTTAACTCTTAGTACAATGTTGTCAGGGTGGGGTAAGAATGAATGTTTTTAAATTCATGTTTGAAAACTTTCACTTTAAACAAAAAAATACTTCTCAACTTACTGATATAATCTTAATTACTAAGGAAAAACTGTTCTGCATTTAATGAAATACACTTTTTGAATTTTGAAGAGACTTTATAAAACACTTTTGCTGTAAGATGCGTTTAAAAATTAAAGTATTCGTTAAGTTAAGAGGTGCAGAACACCATAATGACTTCCTTTCTTCCACTTCACCTATAAATAAATGCTTGCCTGTTTAACATCTTTTTAATGTTACTGCTGAGAGTAAACAGCAGCTGTAGACCAGGAGGTCGCATATAAAGGCCAGGAGAGCAGCATGCGGCCCTGGGGCTGTATTTGAGTATCAGTGCATTAGAGGAAACCAAATCATGGAAAACCAATTTCAAAGAAAGGCACATTAAAGGAGATACAAATACATGGCAAATTAAAGGAGACATTTTAAAGTAAAGATTAATTTTAAGGAAACATCCAGAATCACATATTGGCTGAAGATTTGGGGTAGTAAGGTTTTTCCAGTTTAGGAATGGGTGATGTTTATGGTCAATAAGGTGTCTTTAGGGTTCGGGGATGGGTGGTAAGGGTTATTCAGGAATCAGGCATGGGTAGGGTTTAGGATAGTGAGAGGTTTTAGGGTTTACGGATGGGTGTCATGCAGAAGTGCTGAGTTTAAAAAAAAAGTTTTATTACTTATGGGTGGAGTTTAGGGCTGGTGAGTGTTTTTTTAAGATTCAGTTCTAGGTAGAGTTTTGGGGAGGTGAAGGTTTTTTAGTGTTGGGGTTGTGTGGAGCTTTGGGTGGTGTGGGTTTTAAGTGTTCATGGCTGAGTGAGAGTAGGGGCAGTGAGATGTTTTAGGTGCCACAAATGGCTGGTTTTCAGGGGTGGTGAGGTTTTTTAGGGTTCAGGAATAGTGGTGTTTAATGGTGGTGCAGGGTTTTAAGAGATCATGGATAGGTGGGGTTTAGGAATAGAAAGGATTTCTTTAAGGTTCAGGGATGGGTGGAGTTTCGGGGAAGTGATGGGGTTTTAGGTTAAGAGATGAGTGGGGTTTAGGAATAGAAAGGGTTTTTCGGATTCTGGGATAGGTGTAGTTTATGCATGGGAAGGCATTTTTAGGGGTCATAGATAGATGGCTACTACGGGTGGTGAGGGTTCAGCAAATAAAAGAAATTAAAAGTATCCAAGGTAATTGTTTGACAATGTAAAATATATAAATCCAAAATAATGTCCACCGACACAAAGGATTGAAATAAATACCTTAGACAGCAATGTTTCTGAAAGTAAGACCTGCAACCATTTCATCACACATTAAAAATTAATATGCAGAAGCCAATAAAAAAAATTGTATGAATTGGTTTCTGTGAAATGGCAAATGCTATTTATTCTAAAAATGTTCATTAAACCATTTAGAAGAAATGGTTTCTCAGTAATGCTATTCCATTAAATCGTTTTTCTTTGAAATTACATCCAAATGGAACTATGTGGCATGAGAATTTGTGTTTTTGAATCAGACTCTAGCTTACTAGAGTATTTTTTTTTATTTAAACTAAATCCCCTGCATTGACAAATTTGAAAAAACACACCCTTTGGACTCTACTCAGTGTTTTACTTTTCTTCTGGCTCATGTAATCTCTTAATCTCACTGCCTGGCTGCCAAGGGGCCCATGGCATGTATGATACCTGGTCTGGGTCTGACTTTTTTGCCAACAGTACATTTCCATTGTGGGAACTGTAGTTTCTGTTTCAGCATTGCAAGTAATGGCCCAAGAATCTAACCATACAAAGTGTTCTAGTGACTAAAAGCCAGGACATACAAGACATGGGACCCCATTGGCAACAACACAGCTACAATGCATAATATGTTAATGGAATTTCGTAACTTCTTCCTGCTCCTATGTCAAGAGGGAGACTTTCTGACTGTCGTGACACTCGTTATAAAAACACTCTGTGCCTGATTACAAGTATGCTAATAATTTTCACATCTGATAAAAATGTGGCACCAAGGTGTTTGGAATTTAATGGATGTGGTAATTATCACTATTCTGACCTTTTAGGGAATAACAAACCGATTGCCTGTACCCTTGTAAAATTCTGGCCGGTTTGACCTACTGAAACTTAACAAAAGAAGCAGCCCTAATCACTCCTGGCAATTTCCAGTTATGATAAACATCACACCATTTGTAATTGCCATCCCTGCTCAAACTGGAGCTTATGCAGGGTTTGCAGTTGTAGAAGTGAAATGTTTTATTTGAAAATTGTGCCTAATATAGGTTTGGTTTAGTTAGCATAACTAGGCTGCATTAACAAGAGGGCTTTTCATATTGCAGAAAAGTGCATGTTTATTTGTTGGGCACCAGCCACATGCATTCATGTGTCAAATTAGTTTCAATAAAATGATTGAAATTCATAGGCACACCATGGTATCTGTCCTTGTGTGTAAGTGCAACTCATGGTTGGATTCCTCAGGAAGGAACGTGCTTGTGTTGTTATGAATGTGCAAAAGTGGTTCTTTGTTGCCCTCTTGTGTTTTGAATTAATAAAAATAATGTCTGTGCAACATATTATACATTTTACAGCAAATAAAAAGTATTTGTAAGTATATGGTATTTTAGAATTAATATCATGATTGGTGCTGTGCAAGTAACATTTTTAGCGCTGCCTTTCTACATGAAATCATGCTATGACTTTGTTTTTTCATTGTGCAGAACATTATGAAAGACATGCTTTTTGGGAAAGTGCCATATTTTCTATCTTTCCAGTGAGACTTAAGTCTTTTCTGTTGCTTAAAGAGGGTTAGATGCTCGTGGTCCACTCTGTATTTACCTTTTACTATTATTGATATCGTGAATTTTCAGATGTGCTGTGCTTGTTTAATTTCTTAAAGGTACAGGGCACTTTGCATTATTATGATTCTGGTTTTATACTAATTGCGTTGATTAACTTATGACTTTTGCTTTCTGTAATACTATTACTTCAAAAAATGCAAAAATACTGTGAACTGGAAAATCCTTGTTGTGCAGGTTTTCTTAATGATCTTATCTGAGCAATAAGGTTTAGGACTAAGCCATTCCTGCCTATCTATCCTTCTGAATTAATTATGGGTGGGGTAGTAACAGCGTTTAGTGGAGGATGAGGGAAATGGCTATTTTGTGTTTGTAAGAAATTGGGTTAGTAGTTGAGAGGGGTGAGAGCCCCACTCGGGTAATAATTACAATTCTTGTCAGGGTGAACCACAATAGGCACTAAATATATCTGTGCTCTACCCTCTGGTAGCATGACACAAAAGCAGTCAGGTTTAACTTGAAGGGACTGTGTAAAGTATTTATGAAACACGTGATCCAGCGCGAACCCAATAATTTGATCAGGGATAAATATTCAAAAAGTCATATACATTGGCCCATACACATTCACCCAGATTCCTGATTTTATGGGGTCGAGTTTGATAACTTGTCTCAATTTTTACTCTCGCTATTCAGGTTAAACTTTAAACATTTGTATATTTGTGCAATCTGAAATAATCATAATCGACTATCATCTACTTAGTCGATGGACCAACTAGTTGAAGAGTTGATGGCAATGGAAATTCTAAAGGAAACATCCAATAAAAAAAATAAACTGACTAAAATAATCACAGACTCCCGGTGAGATTTAATAATTTTATCTAGTAATAATAAATGCTCACATTAGTTATTTCATAAATTCAAATACTGGAAAACTATAGAGAGAGAGAGAGAGAGCAAGAGAAAACCTTAACCATCACAATAACGGAACTATTATTTCAAATATACGATGCAAAAGAGTGGACAGGTGGAGAGACATCAGATGCAAATAAAATACATCGATTTAAACAGTCAATTCGGAGGGATAGGTGAAGAGACAGAAGGTACAGAGACGAGTAATATGGCTGCAAAATTATTCTGCAATGCTAGGTTAGATCAAATACAAACCCAAGGGATCTGTAAGGAGAAAACCACCACCCAGGCCTAGGTAGCCATGGGGACTCCTGGACCAAGAGTCGGGGATCAAAGACTCAGGAATCAGGACAGGGACAGGAACAACTAGGCCTCTCTGCACCCCGATGATCAGCGGCGCAACCCTCACTCGGACACCTTCAGCCTATGCGACCTGCAGCAGCTAAACCACACCCCTAAAGCACCTATTCTTGTACTCTAAACCTAAATGTCCGTCCCACAACCGTTGCTAAGTTTAAAATTTCAAGCTAGGGGATTGGTTGAGTTCTAGGGGTGGGATGTCATCCAACACTGAGGTCATTTAATTTTGACTACCCCATTGTTCTAAATATTTTTTTATACAGTCATCAATACTGCTTCTTTCTCACGGACATATGCAACATTTTATTGTACAATTAATATTTTCAACAACTTGATTTCCGTTCCCATGAAGGCTCTGGCGTTGGCCGCTTGACAAATGTTCTGTCCTTCACCAGATCACACTTTCTCAGCCTGCTCAGCAGTTCAGTCATGTGGTCTCATAGTTACCTCGCGCTCACAATTCAACCCGCCCATCATGTGGTCAATTTAATAGGATGGAGGATTCGTCCATTACTGAAAGAGCGGAAAACAGACATTTATTAATTATGTGATAATGTATTTTCACTGTTTATCACCCTCCTTAACTCTACTCCATGTTATCGATTATCCTAGCATAGCATAAGCGTGAAAACAGCATTATTAATTAGGATAAAGCAGCACACGTCATGCTTTTACTACATATACATGTGGCCCTGCCATGCAAACCTTCTTAATTCATACTATACACAAGATTATTACATTTCCGGTTATTTACGCATTAAGGTTTGGTTAGTTCATGCATTTTGCAAAGCAAGCTTCCAATGTGTAGTGTATTTGTGCACCTTAAGCATTCTATCACTACTGATTGTTAGTACATATTATAGGGGTGTTCAATCGAGCACATTTCTTTTGCAAAATCCTGCTCCATCACACGCAAACAGCAAGAAAGTGACAAAACCACACCAAAAAAAATCACAAACCAATATAGACATATAAAGGACATTTTCATAAATAAAATGACAACCAAGCAACAAAAATTCAATAAATAGCCCCAGAGATATGAATTATTAAAGTTTAAAGTAAAAATAGAATCAAGAATAACAAAGCGCCAATTGCATTTATCGCTTCATACGGCACCGGTCAAAGTCAACAGTTTAGGCCGACTGCAATGGGGGAGAGGGTCAGATACAGGTACCAGGTTGGTCTTGGTGGAAGATTTACCTTCTAACTTCATCCAGTTCCTCTCGAGGATCATCAGTTGCAACTTTGCATTGGTAGTGCGTCATTGTAGGCACGAAGAGCTAGTTGTCGGTCAGAGCTTCACATTGGTGGGAAACACAGGGCAGTTGTTGTCAATTCAAAGAGCACTGTGCAGGTGAAGTCTATAGTCTGTAGCCTGGAAGATTGCTTTGGCAGCTGGATGCACCTCCCATTGAGCCCATGTTCGCAAGGAGAACAGTGTCTGATCTTTTTTGATGCCAAGAGCCCACAACCTCTGGATTGTCATGTGGAGTCCAGTTCTTGCAGCGTTTAGGTTGAAGGAGTGCACTATGACACCAGCTAACTAAGAGTCCAGAACCTGAGGGCGGGCACCTCTTAGGGGTCAAGACCATCGCCAGTAGCCTGGTCCAGGCAGGGTCAATTGATGCTGGGCAGTTTCAACTGCCCCTTGGAGTCAATTCTGGTTTCCTGGGTACAAGGCAAGCAGGCCCAGTCTACCTTTCAGCTTCTAACAGCAGGGAGTCCTTCTGAGTTTCCATAGCCCCAGTACTGTTCTGATGAGAGGTTCTGAGGGTGCCACTTTTAAATCCAGTGCCAACCTGTATGTAGTTTCACCCCCTTTGTCTACCCCTAAATTGTCTAATTGTTCTTACCCCTTCCCTGGCTTTGGACTCAATTTGTCTGGAGGAACAAAGGGTAGGCAGGCCCAGGTGTGGGCTGCATTTGCCAGTGACAATCCAATTACCTTCAGAAGTCATGAAGGGGGTGGGCACAACCCTCTGGCTACCCTTCAAAGATTAGGAAAGGCTAAACACAACACATGGACCATCCTGCTTAGGAGAGGAACACCCTTCTCCACACCCATTGCCCTTTTGTCCCCTGTCTGGGAGGAATTATACATCATACCACACTACAGGAGACCCATTAACACTAATGTGACCCTGGACACTGGCAGAAAGGCATATTTGGTTTAGGCAGAAAAATGCCATCTTTCAAAAAGTGGCATTTTCAGAATAACAATTACAAATTCAACTATATCATCAAAGATGATTTGAAATACAATTCAATTGAATGGAAGAAGTTTTTATCTGCTGAAATAATTACTTAGTAAGTGTAATAAGGCAACCCATTGTTAATCTATGGGAGAGCTAGCCTTGCTAAATGACTTTGAAAGTTTTCACTGCCAAGAGATGTAAAATTTAAGTACACATTTTTAAATGCCATGCACCCTGTCCTATGAGCATTTAGGGTCTCCCTTAGTGGTGACTTATAAGTATTTAAAAGGAAGGTTTAGGCTCGGCAAAATGTTTATTTGGCAAGGTCAAAATGGAACCTTACAATTGGACTACATGCTGCAATGGCAGGCCTGAGGCCTGTTTTACAATGTTACTTTAGTGGGTGGCACAACGAGTGCTGCAGTCCATTTGTAGCATTTCATTTACAGCAGGCCCTGGGTACATGTTGTAACATTTACTAGGGACTTATAAGTAAATTAACCTGCCCATTAGGTGTAATCCAATTTTACCATGTTAGGAAGGGGGAGCACAAACACTTTACCGCTGGTTATCAGGGGTAAACTGAGCCTAGTTCTAATGCCACTAAAAACAAGTTCTGCAAAAATAGGGTAGTGAGGGATAAAATCTTGGGTGAATACCAAGCAAAAGATGACCATTTCCAACATGTTCCCCCCCCAGCAGATAGCAGGGAGAACTACCCACGCTCATGGGTGTTCTCATTTCTTAGGCAGAAAAACCTGGAAAGACCATCCGCATTTGTGTGGTCAGGGTGATGTTCCACTGTAAAATGAATTCCCTGTAGTGAGAAGGAACCCCCCCTACAGTTTGAGATTCTCACCCCTTTTCTGCATCAGCCATCTGAGTCGGTCTTAACCTGGGTGTGAGCCCAAACATGTATGGTTTCAACTTCTTCAGTGCCCAGACTACTGCAAATGCTTTTCTTTCAATTGTGCTCCACCTCTGTTCCCCGGAGAGTAGCCTCCTGCTGGTCCCTTATCAATTAGGTCAGAGAGGACTGCCCCAATATCATCCTCTCAAGAATCTGTCTGCACTACGAATTCCTTGGAGAAGTCTGGTCCATTGAGTACTGGTGATGTGCCATTGCCTTCATTCAGGGTATCAAACTTGATAGTAAGGCTGCTCTTTGCATGGCTCGAAGCACTGCCCGGAGGTGGTGCATGCAGGCAGACCAGCTAGACCTGAAGATAGCAATGTTGTCTAGGTAGGCCGCACTGAAGTCCTCTAATCCACACAGGACCCGGTTGACCAGCCTTAAAATCTTTAGCTTGAGTTATAGGACTGCATAATCATTGATTCAAACAGTCTAGTGATAATCAGATTAAGACCAGACTTTGTTGTGGAGTCAGGTGCAGGTTTTTATAGATGGCGAGCATGATTGTGTCAGGAAGAGACAGGTTACCAGTAGACTATGGAAGAGTAGCTTTTGCCTACCAATTGTTTGGAAGTGAGAGCAAGATTTGTACACTAAAGAATTGCTAAGTGCTACTGCAGCAAATCTTATTTGCTATTCAAAACACATATTAATAATGTACACAATATTACATGTAAATAAAGCATGTGCTAGATGCAACATTTGTTTTAGTTAATCCTACTTGAATGTTATAGGCCTGCTTGTAAATCAAATACTGGATTAAGTTAGCCTATCGATGTCATATTAAATGAATAATAATGTACCAACACAGAAAGGCCTGCTTTTCATATTGAATCTTCTCCTTGCTGCAGATGTTGCAACTTCGGAAACCTACTGCTAATTAGTGAAAAGACACTTGTTTTGTATTAGACAACTGATAGTGAGGTTCTCATTGGGAAGGTACAATAAAGACATTAAGAAGGATTTCTTGGAAAAAGTTTGGTCCTCCAGAAAATAAGATTGTAATCTTTCCTAGGACAAATGTTTGAAAGTCTATGATGCTCTGGTTAGAACATGGAGTTAACCTGTTCCCAGGAGTTTGCCCATATTCTATTGGTGGATTGAGAATACGAAAGAAAATAATGTCGCAACATAGAATTTGTGTGTGTATATTCGTGCATGTTCCTAGAGTAGGCACAGATTCCTTCCCCCAACTTTCTGACCGGAGTCTCACCATTTGAGTTTCTGAAGTCTTTCATTATGAGAGGCTGCTTTCTTTTTGATCTGTTTTTCTTGAATTGTCTGCTGTTATTTTGAGCTGAGAGTACTTTCCAGCTTATAATGCAAACGCTTTATACTTGCGCACTGATTATCTCGTTGGTACTCTTTATGGGTATACAAACTGACCTATTTCCTCTCATTATCCCAGCTTATTTACAATAGGGAGTTTCTTCCTGGAACTTGCTTCGATGCATTATTACTATTTTAATTGTGATCTTGATGAACATTCTATTCTATTTTGCAATAAAATATAGATTGATGGATTTTATTAACTTCTGCAATCTAAGATAGTCAAATAAATAGATGAAACCCTAAACGGTTTGGAAATAAAACCCTTTAACTCACACTAACTCTCTTTATTGACTCATTAATAATTATTTAACAATGTATTGTTTTTGTAGAGGATTGCTCCTCATTTCTCTTCATCGACCATCAAAGGTCCATACAACTAGTGGTGGGGATCCTTTAATAATTGCACCCAAAGATTGAGATACAGAAAACCTCTCATGTGGTAACAGAGAATAGTTAGTGCCACAAGAGAAAGGAGCCAAAAGAGGGTTTAGACCCTAGGTTGGGAGGTTGGGAGATTAGGAAACTTCCAGGTCAAGAAGGAATTTATGCCAAAGTAGATCAGCTGAAGAGACTGAGGAGGCTGCCCTTGCTGTGTGTTCTGTGGTCCACCTGCAGTTTGTTGCTTCCACTAAGGAAGAGGAAAGGGGACTTTGCTGTGTGCTGTGTCCCCCCCACCTGCTTGAAGAGGGACTGTGCTGTGTGCTTTGTACCTCCAAAGTGAAATAGTCTCCAGATCCCAGGTGGTAGACCAGTTGATGGAGAGAGGTCCTGAACTGGTGGTAGAGTTGTGTTCTGGTGGGTGCTTCCCCTGGGAGAGTGCGGAACCCCAGAAGTAGAGGTAGGGTGAGGCAACTCTAGCCTGTGACCTCTGGTCAGCCTGAGGGTGCGGACCCTAGGTTGGAGGATCATTGGTAGTTGGACCTACACTGAGAGGGAGAGTGGAGAATGGCTATTGTGTGCCAGGGGTTACTGCCCCCCACTCTGTGGATTGGCAAGGACCTGTGACATCTGGATGGCCTAGGCCCTGGTCCTGGCCGTGGACAACTAGGGAGTACCAGTGGGGTCTCCTAGTTGGGCCGGAGAGTTCTTGTTCAGAGGAAACCAGTGGGTTCGAAGTGGCGTAGAACCGGTGGGTGTCCCTGCCGTTGCGGGCCCGCGTCCGTGTTCTATCGCCCCAAGCAGGGAAGCCCATCAAGGGAGTGATTGGTCTGCCCTGCGTTTTGGCTGGAAGGAGGTTGTGTTGGACTTGGCCCTTTTGGCAGGTTCACCCCGAAACTTTTTGTGTTCTCCTAGCCTTTTTCTGTAACCTGGTGTTGGTGATTTTAGGCCTCTGGGCACTTTAGCACTGGGGTCCAGTGTAAAGTGCGTGCGCTCTCTGTGTATGTGTGGTGAGATGGGCCTGCCCTCCCATAGGAATGCATGGGGGATATGTGTTTCCCTGGTAGTTCCTGGTATGAGAGGAGTGCAGGGGCGAGTTTAGTATGTATGAACTCGTGAGGATACATGCTGCGCAATGGTGTGCGCAGATTTATGGTGACTGGTGGAGAAATGCCACTTTTAGAAGTTGGCATTTCTGTGTACTGTATGTCTGCCTGCCTGATGTGAATTGCATGTCTGGCTTGTGATTGACAGGTGTTGGATGATGTGGGTGGCTCCAGGGGCCAGGATGGGTCTGCCCGGTGGTGAATAGGGAGATCTGCATGGAGATGGGAGGGAGGAGTTGCACCTGGGACCTGAATAGGGCTGTGCCTTCCCTCCACAATGCTGGCTCCACCTTCTGTGGTGCATCTGATGTCCCTGGCCTGTTCTATGAAAGGGAGAGAGGAGCTGAGCAAAACAAAGTGCTCCAAAGCTCCCCTGAACCAGTTGTATCTGGTTCTCCCATTGCCTACACTTTAAACAAAGAAGGGGCTGTGACCCCATGTAAATGTTCTGTACTTGGGTGCTGATCCTGCAGGGCGTGCTGCTGCTGGGGGCCCCCTTTTTGCCCTGAAGACTTCTTTGCTGGGAGCTTGATGCTCCATTTCTTTTTCCCCCAAGGACTTCAAGGACTTAACCCTAGTGCCTGGTGAGCGCTTTATTTTCCTCTCAAGGGAGCGCTTTACTTTCTCCCTGCAGCGCTGGACTGCGCGCCGCTGCTGAGAGGGGACCCCGCAGCCTAGGGATTCCCCCCTCCTTGTGAGCTTTGCGGGTGCTCACCCCGCTTATTTTTATATTCATGGTGGGTGCCCACCCCACTTCTAATTTTATTTTAACTCTCGAGGGAGCCTACCCCTCTTGCCGCCGAACAGCAATCACCGCCGCGGCCCTGTTTGGCAAAACCGGAAGTCAGGCGCCCTTACCCAGGACGTGGGCGGGGCCTGCTCCGGCAGGAAGAGAAACCGGTGTGCCGTGCGAACGCGGGGCTCCCATGCTGAAGGGAGAGCCCGCAGTGGCAGCCGGAGTGGAGAAAGCCCCGGGTCCCAGGAGGGGGCCCGGGTGAAGAGTGCAGACAGCGCGGGGCTCCCAGGAGTCCAAGGAAGTCCCACAAGAGAAGTGCTGCCACCGCGAGGGAGCCCCCACCAGAAGAGAGCAGCCCGGTGGGTGAAGAAGGGCTGGGGGGCTCCGTGTGGGCTATTGTTGGTGCCTGATCGAGGCACAGTGTCCTTTTCGCATTCTGAGCGGTCCCGTCTTGCAGCGGGCCGCTCCGACGGGGATGGCATGTTGTTTTATTCATAGCGCCTAAGTGGCTCCTACGACGTGGGCCATGTTTGTTCCAGAGCCTGTGTGGCTCCACCGTTTTGCATATTGTGTACAGAGCCCCGTGTGGCTCCAACGTTTGGCGGCATTATTTTAAGAGCCCGTGTGGCTCCCACGTGGGGCATAATTTGTTTAAAGGGCCCCTGAGAGCCCGAGACACATTTTTTTTTATATGTCCAGCTGCCCAGCAAGTAATGGGCAGCTGCGCCGTTTAGGTCTTTCTTTGTGTTAGGGGGACATGCTCAATTTAGGAGTGAGACGCACTCCTTTGCCCCCTTGTTTTCACAGCTGCGCAGCACTTAGTGCCAGCTGCAACATTTAGCTTTGCACAAGTGCGCACCCTTGACTCTTGCTGCATAGGCAGCAGCCCTGACTTTTGGGACATAGGGCAGTTGAGCCCCCTTTCTGGGATGGCCAGTTTGCCAGGGGGGCTGTTGGGATTGTAGGGCGCCAGGCCCCAATGTGATGTGGTGCTAGGAAATGTAATGTATGTAGTATGATTACGCACCCTGTGTTATACCTCTAACTGTGTTTTATGATTATGAGGTTGTTTTGCATATTATGGTTTATGCTAGTGAGATTATGTTTCAATGTGTGATTTATGCCCCTAATGTGAGTTATACTTAGGAGGTTAGGGTCTAATGTGTTTAGACTTGTGAGATGATTGCATAATGTGTTTATGCTGGTGAGGTTGGCGCAGAATGTATTTCCCGCCTAAATGTGATACTGTGCATAATGTAGTTTATGTTACAGGCTGATGCTAAGTACAGTAATTACCAGTGGTTACTGGATGTACGTTTGTGATCTGTTTTACTTTTACTAAGTTTGCTTTGTGATGGTTTTGACAGTGGTCCAAGAGGCCTTGTCATGTGTAAATAATTCCCTTGTAGATATGACCTAGTGCCAGGTGGCACCATGTATATTATGTGTTTACTATTCTAATGTGTTTTGAGAATACAAAGGCTATTTTTGATATAACCTTGTGTGGAGTTCCTTTTGTAGTGTGCCTGGGATGTTGTTGCTGTGTGCGTGCGCAAATGCTTTACACATGGCCTCCGGGATAAGCCTGACTGCTCTTGCCAAACTGCCAAGGGGGTGAGCAGGGGTAATCTTTGGCGTGTAACACCCTTGCCCTGACTAGAGTGGTGGTCTCTGCCTGGCTTTGGCACAAGCCTTAGCCAATCCGAGATCCCATTTCTAACAAAATGCTTTAAAGCTCTTCGAGATTTAATGAGGTGAGATATGAGAGTTCCAGTTCAGAAGGGTGAGCTGGCACTTCCAGAAGGTATGCCATGTCATTTCATGGCAAAATATCTAGGGCTTCACACATGTTTGTGGCTCTGTCAGTGGTGCAAGATCACTGAAAATGAAGGATCATTTAGATTTCCACAGTATTGTATTTTTGATTAAAAGATTATTGAAAACTTACGAGAAAAGTTGTATGAAATGAAACCACATCCTAGACCCACACAATATGTAGCAATAAATGCTTGGGAGTGAGTGGCTCATGCTGAGGAGAAAGAAAAGTACTAGGGTAGAGCAAGAAGAGCAGTGTGACATTGATCATATGCGCAATGGGATAAAGGCCAGCAAAGTGGAGGAAGTGTATAGTCAAGGGAGCTAGAATGTATTCAGCTAGAACTACAGAAAAGACTAAAAAGAATTAGAAACAGATAAATGATGATGAGGAAGCCGCAAAGAAAACAGACACTGATAACGATTCAGGTAACGATATTTTAGATGCTTTGTTGTCCTCGTGTCCACCTCCATATGTTGCTCCTCCAACTAATACAGATGGTGTTACAACCACTAGTCTCACGGTGGCTTACACCCCGTTGATCCAAGCACAATTCAGATTGAAAGACCACTTCCAATTATTCCTCCTCCTTTTGAAGTAACCCCTCTTGAAGTTACTCCAGGGGTTAATGCTTCAAGTGTGATTGTTCCTACCCCAGTATCACAAATTGTGACATCACAGACATTGACTGTGCTGATTTCTGCTGCACCAATAAACATTGTTCCAAAACACAGTTGCTCAAGGAGCAGTAGGTGGAGTAGCTGTGACAGGGTCTATCCCAACATCGCAGAATTCACAGATTATTGCCTGGACACCACCACAGAATTGTTTTTACGACACCAATTATACAGGGAGAGACAGGACAATTTGAGGATGGAAGTTTTTTCCCATGGTTTGAAGAGACTTTGGGGAATAAGAGAGTGAGGAGAGAAAGACCCCTATGGAGATCTGAATGGCCCAATGGTAGGAGACAATTGAGATCAAATGTGTTAATTAACGAATACCACAAACCATTGTTGCAGAAATAGAATCTAGTGGTGAAAGCGAGACAGAAGAAGATCAACAGACACCAAGTAGATCCTAAAGAGCAAGAGCGCCTTGTGGAAGGTATTCTGCACCTGAATGGACATACTACGAGGAGAATATGCATAATGCGCTGTCACAAAATCCTGATGAAGTGATGGAAGAGTTATTTGAACCTTGTAGGAAAGTGCCCCTTTTCAACATGGTCACCCCCACATTTTCCCTGGTATTTGATCTGAGTTTGACTGAAAGTGCACTGTGGACCTGCTAATCAGGTCACCAGTGGCAGATCTCTTTGCCAAAACAGTGCCATTGTATCCCAATTGGCAATACCGTTGTCACTCCCTGTAAGTCCCTATTAAATGGTACCCCTGGTACCTAGGGCAAGAAAATTAAGGGCTGCAGCATGAATTGTCGCACTCTCAATGACCCCTCACCAAACACATACAAACTGCCCCTGCAGGCTGCGTCTCTTGGTGTTGACAAAAGTGAAAACACGAAATGGCACATATCCCTGTATGCCATGTCCACATACACCTCATGAAGTATAGGTAAGTCATCCCTACAGCAGGCCTTATGGCCCTAAGGCAGGGTGCACTCTACTACATGTGAGGGCATATCTGCATGAGCTGATAGGCACCCGTACTGGTCAGCTCTATTGCTTCCTGTACAAGTGAACATGGGGGCCATTTTATGTTCATGTGCTAGAAGCTGGTTCAAACGAGTTCCCCAGCTACATGATGGCTTCACTAAAAATAGGGATGTTTGGTATCAAACATCTCAGATTAATAAACCCCCACTGATGCCATTGTTAGATTTATTTATTCATGCACACAGAGGGCACCTTAGAGATGCCCCCTGTCAATCTACCAGACACTGGTGTGCTGACTGACTGGTTTTTGCCAGCCTGCCCCAAGAGACAAGTTTTTGACACTCCAAGGTGAGGGCCTTTGCTCTCAGGAAGCCAGGAATCGGAGGGTACCTACACCCCTGCTCCGATGATAACCTGTAGATTAGTATTCAAAGGCAGAGGAGCTTCAAAGGGCCCACTGCCTTTGGGATACAAATCTCACTTCGCTCAGAGGAGGAGAAGCCAAACCCTTTGTCCAGGGTTCTTTGGTACCTCGACAGGTGGAAAAATTAACTAGTCAGATAGGTGTGTCCCCCCCGCAGACCAGTACCACTCCTAAGGTGGGCTACCTGAAGTGGAGGTGACTTTTCAGAGTTAGCCATTTTAGTGATGGGAAATTTATGATCTCTGGGACAGAGTTATGCACACTTCCCACAGGAACTGGTCATATAGGGGGTGTAGTGAACCCAGGGCTAAGTAACCAATTGGCTACTACCCTGCGCTCCCCTAACACCTCTAAATTCAGTATTTAGAGGTGACTCATACACCAGAAAATCAGATCCTGATGGCCTACAAAGAAGGACATATAAGAGCTGTGAAAGCAGAAGACTGAAGAAGAGCAACTGACCTGGCACCAGCTCTGCCGGCCTATCAGCTGCCCCCATCAAACCTGCACTAAAGATGTCTTGTCCTGCAGTTGTCATGCCTCCAAAGCTTGGGAGGATGGCCTGTCTTCAATAAAGACTCAAGAACTCCCGTGGAGCAGCAGAAGTTCTCCCCTGCATTCGACAGGCACCCCAAAAAGAACTACGAGGAGTCTGGAACCACCTAAACCCAATGCTGCCAAGCACCAATGCACCCGAGCCCCAAGCTCGTGTCGAAGTAGGTCAGTGGTGTCACTGTAGTCCTCAAGCAGTCAAGAGACAGAGTCCACTTTAGGTTTATCCCTTGTAAACTCCCCGACGTCACCTGCAGTCTCTGTATGCTGTCCCCCTCAACTGCGAGTGCTCCTGGACAAAGAAAGCTGACACCACAAAGACTCTCTGCACCCAGCCGCCCGGCCCGAGGAGAAGAGGACCACCGGTATCCCCACGTCTCCCAGCATCGCAAGATTTGAGCCCTTTGTGTGGTTCAAACTGATTGGCCTCTCAGTCAAAACCTGCGCCTCTTTTCACAAAGACTGATTCCCATTGACTAACATTGGGCAACCAATGCTGTATTGCACCATTGCACCCAGCCGCCCTATTGCGGCTGAAGGAGACCTGGTTGAGCTGCCTTGGTCCTTGCCTGATACTCATCTTAAGTCCCAGAGATTGGTCATGTAAGTCGCTGTACTGTACAGGAATGCTGTTTTTCCTCCCATAAGATAACATTGCAGCTTCTGAAAAATGCACGAAGTGTCGAAATTTTAAAATGCAAATTATTTCTCTTGCAAAACGTACTTACCTGGTCAGATTGATCTGGTGTCTGAACATATATAAAGATATTTATTTTTATAAATTTATGTGGATCTCCATATTGAGACGTGTGCATAATTTATTGACTATTGTGTGTATTTGTAGATGTCTGAAACTCCTCTCTGATAAGCCTAAGGCTGTCAACCACACTATCCGCTAGTAGAGCACCTTGGGATTTCTAGAGCAAGTCCCAGTCACTTCTAAGGGAACTCCTCAACTGTTTGCATGATATATTTCAGTTTGCTATATCGTATAAAGAGCCAACTCCCTACAAACCTCCATGATATGCCACATTGAGAAACAGCATTGATTAAATAAAGATTTCTGAAACAAACATTACAGTCAAAGAACTTGATAAGCACTATGCAATGATGCAAAAATGTAATTAATTGAAATAACACCTTATGAATTGTACTTAAACTGACAGACTGAAGAGTAAAATAACAGGAACTGACAATGAACAATTAATAAAAACAAATAAAAAGGATTAAGAAGATTTCCCGAGCATCAAGGTTTCAGTAGAAGAGTAGGGATAACTCATTTAGAAAAAGATGGAGTAGGGATAGGGATGTCTAACGTAGATTCCTGTATATAAACAGAGTGAATAAAATAGATGCAAGTAATAAATCAAGAAATGTGCATGTTTGCACAGTTTGAAGTCAACGCAAAATAAAAAATCTGACAGCTGCCATTAATTTATTTAACGTCTGACTGTAGACAAACCTGTATCCTTACCAAGGCTAAGTGCAGAGTAGTAGTTATTTTCACAGTGTTAGCTGTTATACACCTTTTAGTTGTTGTGAATTTTGCACTAGAAATAGAAAGACTTGTGCCTACATCTAAAACAACTACACACACAATAGATGAGACAAAATTGAAAGCTTCATTGATAGATTATTCAAAAGAAGAGCTTTCAACAAATGTTTATTCTAGATTGGTTCAAGAAGACACACACACACTTTAAATGCTAAGGGTTGCTGTTTGCGCATATCTACCTTCTTCAGCTGCAGAAGAGGTGACATAGCATCATATTCCATCGTCATACGCAATTACATGTAGCATTTTGCTTAGTTTATTTTCGAGACAGGAACGTTTTGAAAATACTTTTTTCAATTAGGAAATGATCCTTTTTAAAGTCCTCCTTCAGAAAATAATGAATCCTCATCCACAAGTAAAAGGTATATTACTTTAGATCATCCACAGTCATAGGCATGGTTAAGGTATATGAGAAGAACCTAACCTGCTAATGAGACAATTGGTAAAGAAATGAATATGAGAAGAAGGGGGAGCTCAAATTTTCCGCAGGAAAAAAAGAAGATGTTTTAAGAAATGTTTGGAACAAAGAGGAAGATGAATATAAAAAGAAAAACTGATTAATCCAGCATTAAAATTAGAAAACAAAAAGGGAAATTATGTGTTTATAAAAGGCTAATCTAATTTAGAAAATGACATATTAGGATTAGTGACTGTGAACACACCTTTGAATTTTTGAAGGACCCGTCCAAATATTATCACAAGTTTTTTTTGTGTGTGGACAAGATGCTTATTTTCAGTCGCCAGCTGATTGGGTGGGTGTATGTTATCTAGCTTTGCTGTGTCCTAAGATGTATCCTGTAAATAGTATAAACACTCTAACAATGACACCAGCGCATAGAGATCCACGCAGCACAAATGATGAGACACAATTAGTGGGATATAGTTTTGGAGCAATAACTCCACACGTAGGAGTAGTCTCAAATGATGAGAAAATTAGAAAGCTGTCAACCGTAGTTGTTAAGTTAGCTACAAGTACATTTGGTGCTTTACTAGCAGTTAACACAGAATTAGTGGCATTTAGATCAATGGTTTCGCAAAATCGATTAGCTTTACATATTTTATTAGCACAGAAAGGCAGAGTCTGCATGATGCTGAAAGCTCAACATTGTTGTTCATACATTCCAGATGAGAGTAGAAAGATAGAAAAATTTGCAAAGAACATTTCTGATCTGAAACCTGAACTAGAACCTTTAGAGACTTCTAGTGTATTAGGGAGCTTAAGCAAAGGAGCTTCAACCATTGGCAAGTAGTTTACAACAGTAGAAGGAGGACTTTTCAGAGTCATATTAAGGCCTATACTAATAGCTGAGAATTGTTTGATAGGTTTACATGTTTTATAAAGAGGACTTAGATGGTATTTAACGAAAAAGAAGAATAAAGAAACACAATGGAAAATAAGGGAAGAATTAGAAATGGAAAAGAGAAAGAATCGAAAGTATCAAAAGTTGAAGAAAGATGAAACCCTCAAAGATAAAAATAGTGACAACTGAAAATGAGAGTGTAATATAAAGGTTCATTTGTAAAGAAATGGTGATAGTTTATCAACCATCAGATGGGAGAAGTTGCTGCAGCAAAACTTATTTGCTATTGAAAACACTTATATTAATAATGTACACAATATTACATTTAAATAAAACGTGCTAGATGCAGATTTGTAGTAGGTAATCCTACTTGAATGTTATAGGCCTGTTCGTAAATCCAGTGTTGGACTAAGTTAACGTAACTGTCGATGCCATATTGAATGAAAAATAATGTATTAACACAGAAAGGCCTGGTTTTCATATTGAAAAGTTGTTTGTGCAAGATTTGTTTCTTCTCTTTGCTGCAGATGTTGCAACTTCGGAAGCCTGCAGCTAGGATTAATATCTGAAAGTCTATTATACTATGGTGAGAACATGGGGATCGAATCTGTTCCCAAGAGTGTACTCATATTCTATTAATGGATAGAGAATGCGAAAGAAAATAATGTTGTACCATAGAATTTGTGTGTTTATATCAGTACATGTTCCTACAGTAGGCACAGATTCCTTCCCCGACTCTCTGACCAGAGACTCACCTTTTGAGTTTCTGATTCCTTTCTTAATGAGAGGCTGCTTTCTTAGATCTGTTTTCTTGAATTTGCTGCTGTTATTTTTAGCTGAGAATACTTTCCAGCTTGTAACGCAAAGGATTTATGCTTGAGCACTGATTCTCTCATTGGGACTCTTTAAGGGTATCTGAACTGACACCTTTGCTCATTATTCCAACTTATTTAACCTCTTCCATGCGCAGGACGGCCGGGAGCCGTCACGTGTCACGGTGGGCGTGTGCGCACGACGGCTCCCGGCCGTCCGAATCCCCGCCCACTAATAAAAACGCCCGCATGGCGCGGGAATTCCCCGCGCATGGAAGGGGTTAGAATAGGGAGTTTCTTTATGGAACAGGCTTGTTGCATTATTAATATTTTAATTGTGATCTTGATGAACATTCTTTTCTATTTTATAATCTATAATTAATTAATGGTTTATATTTCCTTCTAATGCTGAAATGTAAGATTAATGTTTAATAAATAGATGATAAATGTTGTGAATAACTACCAGAACGAGCAGTAAGTAGAACAGGCGTTTATTCACCAGATCCTTCAGCCTCTCACTCCACGCTATCGCCAACATTCTATAACGAGCTTCAGCCCCAACATTCTAAGGTTGGGCTGATCCACTGGCGAGGGAAAGGAGGGGGGGGGGGAAAGGGAAAGGAACACAGGTACAGATTATAACACATCTCCCTGCGGAGCAGAGAAATGAACAGACACATCTACTGCAGGTTACAATGAAGCCAATACAAACTAAAAACTGTGCATGGAAAATGACTAAGGATACTCTAATGAACTAAAGGAAACCAATGTATAGTCACGGTCCCATTTTGTAGTCTGCTTGCCAATTTGGGGGTCTACGTGCTCTGGTAATTTTGTGTTCCTCTCTACCCAGCCTACCCGTGTTATGATTACTCTCACATGTAGGTTGGGTACCAACTGTGCTTGGGCACCCCGCTATGTTGTCCATGCTCCATGTGCCCCCATCTTCTAGCACTACAGCATTGTTGTAGACCTTCGTTATCCTCAGTGGTTTTGAAAATGAAGAAACCTTGGATTTGGATAGGGAGGGCTTCTTAACCACCACCCATTGGCCTTCATTCCACTTTTTTGTAGACGCTCCCCATCGGTTGTCGTACCATAGTTTGTACTCTTGTTGATGTTTCCGCGTCTTCTCAGCCACATGATCTCTGTCCACCCATACGGGGTTTGCTCCATTAAGCCAGTTGGGCGTGAGTTTAGATCCTGGGTTCCTCCCTTTAAGTGAAACAAA
The DNA here is from genome assembly GCF_964204655.1 of Triturus cristatus. Taxonomy (NCBI): domain Eukaryota; kingdom Metazoa; phylum Chordata; class Amphibia; order Caudata; family Salamandridae; genus Triturus; species Triturus cristatus. The sequence continues at coordinate 469,375,544 of NC_140588.1, forward strand.
CGGTGACACACCTGAGACCGCATTGGGAGTTGTATGGTATGACCACAGCATCTTCCTGATGGCCTCCTCCACTGATACTCGAGAACCCAATGCAAGCTGAATGGTGTTCTTAATCATCCTGTTTGTTCTTTCTACTAGCCCATTGGCCTTGGGACAGTAGAGTGGTGCCTTGATGTGAGTGATAGCCAGTGTGGTCAAAAACAGCTTCATTTCTTCCGAAACGAATTGAACTCCGTTGTCCGTTATTAAGACTTCTGGTATGCCCTCTTTGGCGAAGGTATCTCTAAGGAAACTTAACAACACCGTCGTTGTGATGGAGGGGACCAGTCTTGTCTCAATCCAATGAGAGTGATAGTCAATTAAAACGAACATGAACTTCTGAGATTGGTTAAGTAGGTTGAGAGGACCGATTATGTCCAACCCCAATTTAGCCCATGGTGTAGTAGGGACTTCAACTGGAACAAGGGGAAACTTGCGAATCACTTTGGTTTTGTCGCTGGTACCACATGCCGTGCAGTTCTTAACCTGCTCCTCCACTCTGGAATCCATCCTTGGGAGTGTTGTCTGATTTTACTTTTGGTCATAATTCTACCAGGGTGACCCTCATGTGCAATCTGGATTATCCTTTCGTACATGTCCTTAGGAGGAACAATTTTACTTCCTCTGCAGACGTGTTCACTCACAATGGATAGTTCATCACGTACCGGCCAGAATTGATGGATAGTTTCCGGCACCTCGGACTTGTTATCCGGCCATCCTGTGCGAATCATGTTCTTCAGTATGATCATCATGCTATCCTCCTTTAAGGATTCTTCCCACTCTTTGCGGTTGATGGCAGGAATCTCCACCCATAAGACCGTCTCTTCCGGTGGGTTTTGCATCGGATCACCCCCGTTCACAGGAAGCCTTGAAAGACAGTCTGCTATCCTGTTATCACTTCCAGGGACGTACACCATGGAATAGTTGAACCCTTGAAGACTCAGCACCCACTTTGCTATTCTAGGAGTAGTACCTTCCAACCTTTTGGTGGAGAATAACGGTAATAACGGTTTGTGATCCGTCCTTAACACAAATGGGATACCCCACAGAAAATACTTAAAGTGGTTGATGGCCCAGTAACAGGCTAAAGCCTCTTTTTCCACCGTTGAGTAGTTAAATTCAGCGTCTCTCAACGTTCTGGATGCGAACGCTACCACAACTTCCTGTCCGTTTCTTTTCTGAGTTAGTGCTGCTCCTAGCCCCTTTGTGCTAGCGTCCGTGGTAAGTGTGGTCTTTGCATTGGAGTCAAACGCCCCCAGAATAGGGGCATCCGCAATTGCCTTCTTGATGAGAATGAAAGCTGACTGATGCTGTTGATTCCATTCAAATTTGGAACACTTCTTAAGCAACTCTCTGAGGGGCTGCACCTGGTCTGCAAAGTTTTTCACGAACTTGGCCATATACTCTGCAAGACCCAGAAATGACTTGAGCTCTTCTTTGTTGGTGGGCTCTGGAGCTTGTTTGACGGCATCAACCAAACTTGATTTGGGTTTGATTCCTTCGCTTGATATGTTGTGACCCAGATAGACCACCGAATCCACTCCTATTTTGCACTTGTCCCTTTGGGTGGTAAAACCTGCCTTGCTGAGTCGGGTCAGTACTGCTTCCAAATTTTTATTATGCTCTTCAACGGATGAACCATGGATCAAGATATCATCTTGGAAGCAAAGAACTTTTTCCAAGCCTTGCAGGATATGTTGCATGATACGTTGGAATACTGCTGCCGCCGACGCCAATCCAAAGGGTAACCTGGCGAATTGATACGCTCCCAGCGGGGTTATGAATGAGGTGAGAGGTTTGGACTCCGGATGGAGGGCGACCTGGTGGTATGCTGATGATAGGTCTAACACCGAAAAAACTTTTGCCTCGTGGATTGCAGATAACATTTCATTTATGTTGGGAAGAGGGTGTCTGTCCACCCAAATATTAGAGTTTAGATCCCTAAGGTCCACACATAGACGAATCCCTTTGTTTCCCCCTTTAGCTGCTACTACGATGGGCGCCAACCATTCCGAACTTTCAATTCTCTCTATAATCTTGCACCTTTCCAATCTATCCAGTTCTTTCTTTAGTGGCTCTCTTGTTAGAAGTGGAATGGATCTTGGTTTGTGAACTATTGGTTTCGCATTAGTTTTTAGTTTGATTTTGTGAAGGAAACCCTTTAGAAGTCCTACTCCGTCCGTAAACACCTCAGGAAATTTGTCGCATATTTCTCTCCCCACCTTAGATCTGTCGATCAAATACACAGGTTCAGGTGCGTTGGGGTCTAACTTGATCCCCAAATCCTTTTGGTGTTTCCATCCTAGTAGGTTTGAACCGGTTTTTGTGATGTAGACTTTTCCCACAGTGGATCTATCTTTGAAATCAATGTTCATAAGTAGCATCCCCACCAATGCTATAGGATCTTGATTGTACCCCCCGGGTTTGATGTCAGGGGGTAGGAGTTTGTATGCACGTGTACCTGAATTAGCTTGGAAAGTAGCTTCATTTACAAGAGTGTACGGGGAACAAGAATCAGCGTAAACTTCGTACTTTATACTGTCTAACAAAATTTCACATTTAGGGTATACAGTGCTATTACCTTCTGAGGAGTTGGCTATTTGAAAAATTATCTCTTCACTAAATTGTTGTGGCTCTAACGGTGGTTCTAAATCACTACCTATCATATGGGTGACACTAGTTTTTCCACTGTGACAGACTTTGGGAAAGTGACCCCTCTTCTTGCACTTGCTACATACAACACCCCTTGCAGGACAATTCATGCTGTTGGCCATATGATTGGGATTCCCACACCTGTAACATTTGGGTTTGTTACCCGTTGCAGCATGTACTTCTGGACTAGGAGGTGGGAGTTTATGCTTGACATCTTTGCTAACTATTCTATGAACATTTCCCTCTGTACCTTGTTTAGCATCAATAGCTTCCTTCATTTCATTCATGCAATACGCAGTATGTTCAATACTTTTAGCGATATCAATAGCACGTTTCAAATCTGGGGCTTCTGCTAGAAGTCTTTCCTGAATTTTCTTATTACTAGTACATCTCACTAACTGATCTCTGACTAAAGACTCAGTTAACATTCCAAAATCACATGTAGAGGCTAACCCCCTCAATGCAGCTACGTAATTTATCACTTTTTCACTTTTCCCTTGAATGCGCAAGAAAAATTTGTGACGTTCTAAAACAATATTGATTTTGTCCCCAAATTGTGCCTCCAATTTCAATAACGTCAGCTGATACACATCATGCTGTACATCACCCTCACCCCCAGTTTCTACATTTACATTGTCAACAATGTCATCAGGTAAGTCTTCAAAAGTTTCTCTCCCTTGTTTGCCCAAATTATGTAGTAAGACATGTTGTTTACGTACTGCTGAAAACCTGTCCCCACCAATAGCAATAAGGTACGATTCGAATAATTTTACCCATTTCTTCCATGGAACCGGTGGATCGTCCCCTTCCTCAAGAAATGGTGGAGGTTGCGACATTGCGAATGCAGACATAATGAAAAGCAAGAGGAAGAAGGAAGGTGAAAACCAGCTGGGAGTGAAGGAGAGAAACCAGGGGAGAGAACGAAGAAAAAGAGAGGAGTGAGTGAAATGGTAGATTAAAGTAGCGGACGAGAACAGCGAAAGGTGGAAATATCCCAGTAAAATACGTGAAAAAACACAGTGTACTGCGTTAAACCAGAAGCAATGCACAAAATTACATCAATTTATCCACAGTAGGTAATGGAGCTGTAGTTAAAAGGCTCTGAAGGAAAATAACTGCAAAATCACGAATGGCCAGCAGGTGGAACTGATGAGGTGAAAGGTGGTGAGGAAAAGAGTCACGTGAGCGTCTTCTGTGAGGAAAAGTTAATCACAGTCTGACGTACTGGATTGCAGGCAGTGTCATCACACGGAGCGCTCACACGGAACAGCAGGCAGACACTCGTAAGCGCGCTTCTCATAGAAGCAGGGATTAAAACGCAGACAGGCTCACCCCAGCGGTCCAGCTCACCAGAAGCGCTGAAAGTGGAGAGCGTCGACGGTGTCGGAAGGAACGCTCCTTGAAGTGCGCAGACCACAAGGCTGACTGGAACTCCGGAGCTGCACCCTGGAACAGCTACGAGGACAGGAACAAAGCTGACCGGGAGCAACCAGCAGGAAAAGTCTAGTGAAGAGAGTTCCCACTAGTAGATCCCCGAGGATCCCCTTCAAGGCAGCAATCCTCTGCGCAACTCACGCGGCCCCCGATATCACCGGATGAGCGGCAGCACAGCTCGATATGTCCGGGAGCAGAGTATAGCGCTTGCAGACCCCCACCAGCAATGCGAAGCAACCGTCGGTCACAGACTCACCGGCACGGAGTCACCTTCACACATTGGACAAGGCGCAGGGCGAGAGTTCCAACCTGAACCAGCCGGGAACTCCTTGCGTAGATCAGCAGCCAGGGATCAGCGGGAGTTACGTGGAAATCCACATCAGGGATGGTTACCCGAAGACATCAACGCCAGCAAAAGTCAGATGAGAGGCAGAAAGGCACTGGGGGAAGGATCCGGACCGTCCCCAGCACGGTAAGTCACTCGTCGCCAAATAAATGTTGTGAATAACTACCAGAACGAGCAGTAAGTAGAACAGGCGTTTATTCACCAGATCCTTCAGCCTCTCACTCCACGCTATCGCCAACATTCTATAACGAGCTTCAGCCCCAACATTCTAAGGTTGGGCTGATCCACTGGCGAGGGAAAGGAGGGGGGGGGAAAGGGAAAGGAACACAGGTACAGATTATAACAGAAACCTAAAAGACTTGGAAATAAAAACCCTTTAACTCACACTAACTCAATACTCAATAATGACTCAATTATAAGTCTTTCATTATGTATTGTTTATGTAGATGATTGCTCCTCGTTCCTCTTTGTCGGCCATCAAAGGTCCATAAAACCAGTGGCGGGGGTAATTTAATGATTCCACCCGAAGAATGAGATACATCAAACCCCTTCTGACAATAAACAATGTATCAGCAATTTGGTATACAAATCATCACTGAGGGAGGGAGCACTCGGCTGGCATATCAAAAGTAGTTCTCCATTGCATTCTGATATTTTCAACTCATAATATTTCCAAAATTTACAAGTAGCAAAGTGTTCACCATCAATTGGGACAGTCTGTGCTGGGGTTTCTATGTATTTCTGGACACCGGTTTCTGGTTACAGACTGTTTTCAACAGTGAGGAGCAGTTCAGATTCAAGGTATGTGAAATGTTGTTTGTTTTTCATCTAGTCACGTAACACTCCTAAGAGCCCAAATTCATCACAAGGGGTGCCAGTCTAATTAATCCTGGAGGAATTACTCCTGGAGGAACTACATCACCACTAGGAGGGAGCACATTACTTGTATCTCATCATTCGCTCTCCATCACATTTAGCATTTTTACCCTGGCTGAAAAAGAACAGTTGTTGATTTTGTATGTGAGAACATTGAAGGCTGTTGTAGCTGTGACAATTTCTAGATGGGTAAAGAAGGTCATGGAATAATCAGGAGTGTATTTATGACAGTCTGGAGCACATTCAATGTGAGGTGTTCTGCATGGATATCTTGAGAGGGTTTGAGCATGTGAAATAGTAGCCTACTCCCACTCTCCATGCTCTACAAAGAAGTATTAGGGAAACGTGGATATAAATACATGTTTTAAATTAGGCGTAGAAGATAGAGATGTATTTTGTTACAGTTGTTTTGAATCTCTTTTTCAAAAGATATTCAGTAGGGAGAGCGGAATGAGACTAGGAGGAGAAGTTTTACGCCAAAAAGACATGACAGTGACATTTTGAGAAGATTAGTTTTGGTGCATTTGAGGAGACAGGCTGTTGGAAGAGAGGGACGTTAAGGACACCGAGCATTCTGATCTTGTAAGATTGATGTATATATTAACAATTCTCATGCACTTTAAACTTGCTGTGAGGTGCGGCATTGAAGGCTTAATGCAATAGGTAAGCATTCATGTCTTAAATAAAATCTAGAATCGAGATTTTCTGATTTAGCGGGTACATTTGACCACTGTTTATGTGTTTGCTTTGATGCATCTACCGGGATGCCACAGGGAGCTCCTTTCTACTTTTGGCCTAATGACTGCTTTAACTGTCTCACCAACCTCTTGTAATAAAAAATTATAACCAATGAAAAATACATAAATGCATATATACACACATAGAGGGGCTTTCAGTGAGCCTTCTTCATCAATTGGTATATTTGACTGACATTCCAGTTTTCTTCCCACTAACCACATCATAGTGCATAAAGCAATATACAGGTAGTACTTGAAATCTGACATTGATTGAATTTTAGTACTGTATATTGTATCACAAATTGCATTTTGTTGATGTTAAACTTTAACTACAGTAGGGCAGCATATATGGTCAGACACTGTCTAGACTACGATATTGTATTATCACAACTTGTAACTCATCTTGTTGAGATCAACTGATAAACATGTATTTAAATTGATCAACCTTGTGTAGACTACAAAATATATATGCTGTGTGTGGCAATAATATTTGTTGTCCTCTAGATCTACTTCGAGCACACTAACTAATGACTAATTTGTAACTGAGTACTGATTTTAGCCTTACTAACTCACTTTCTCTCTATTTGTAATATGCACTTTGCTAAGGACCCACGTGACTGTTTGCAACTGACAGATACACCGCTCGGATCCAATATTGGAATGTAATATATTTGAATTGTGCATGCATAGGACACACATCTTGGTGTTACTTTAATCCTTGATCTACGAGTATACATAAATTACAGATAGGAATAGTACCCATTCCAAGATGGCGGCCCTAGTCAGTGTGTCAAATTATCTTTAGTTGGCCAATATTTTCGTCCATAAAAGCAGAAGCTAAAACCATTAACCTTATACACTTCAAAATTAACTTTAAAAAAACACATAAATAATACATATTGTTTAAAAGGGACGCCATAATACAATTCAACTGCTGCAGCAGTTAAAGTGCATAGGTTTTTCTTAATTTAATAGAAGCAACAATATAGTTCGGTACAGCAGTAAAACTTTCAAGTGAAGATAAGCTTTGTAACTAGCTCAACCCCTTTTTATAGGAAGCTAAGTGCTTATTCAAGAGAATTGGATGTAAAAAGCGCAATCTGAAGGAATCCTACAAAGTGCAAAAAAGCATAAAGTGCGCAGTGGATTGGGCAGCAACAGTCTCAGAAATGACATGGGGGAAAACATTCCAGGTGTCCCGTAAAGAGATCACCAAAAAGTGAACTGTGTTCGATCTCAACCTAGTGAGATAAAATCTATGCTCTGGGTGGGTTATCCAATTAAATTGGGTTCCATGCCTGAAGATGTAAAAACCTGCATGCACCTAATAACTGAAGGCATACCAAAAGACCTTTCAAATCTGTATTTCTCTCTATATGATCCAGACTCCCCTTGACTTTCATTTTAAAATTAGAATCAATACATTCAGGTGATTGAAAGAGGTAACTATACCCCAGGATGGGGGGGGGCGTGGCTTAGCCAGCAGCAAGATGGCCGCACTCTGAGTGGTCTTTGCCGGCCAAGCCGATAATCCGTTTACAATACTGCGGATAGTCTCGGTGCTGTCCCCCAGCACCGTGTTCTACACACCCACCTTGCACTGAGGTACCGACTGCTGCCTTCCTGGACCCCGTTGGTGCCTGCTTGTCGAGATTTGCCGCTGGACCCTGGCGCAATATCTGGGCCTTCCTGCCGGCGCGTGGCTGGCGCTCGGCCTGGGCTGTGGTGGCGCCACCGACTCCCCGTCTCTCCTGAGCGGATTCCTGCGGCCTGTGTCATCTTCCCGGACTAGCCCTGCCATACTGTTTCCTCCGATCTGGTGAGTTGTTCCCCTTGGGCGAGCCTTGTGGCGGGGGTGCATGGGCCGTACTGCTGGGCCTGAGCCTTCGCTCAGCGCAGGTGCCTTCTCCCACTCCTGGCACCCGCTGCTCTGGCTGTTTTACCCTGGGCCCTGTGAGGTGGGCGACACGCCTCCCACGACTCCCCAGCTGCTCTGAGCCCTCGCGAGCTCCCGGCTGCCCCTCCTAGATGTTGGTCGCAGGAGCTGGGCCTACACCGCTGTCTCCTGTTGGTGTGCTGCCGCCCTTCTGCGCCTCGGGCCTCTGTTGCCACCTGCACAGCCCGGCGCGGCATGGACTCCACATCCTTCGCCTCCTTGTGGACTTCGCCGATTGCTGGCCTCGGCCTTGGCTGGGTGGTCCCCTGCCGGGCTTGGCTCCGCTGTGGGCCATGAAGGTCAGCGATCTGGCTGCACACTCTGCCTACGCTCCACATGCTTTGGCCTGCACAATTGCCGTACAGGCTGTATAGCTGCTGCTGCTCTGCCATACCTGGGGCCGCCTCCTGCTGCCCGGCCGCCATCTTCTCCCCCTGGGTGCACACCTTCGCCTCTGAGACGCAGAGCGGGGCCAGCCTCCTTGGGCCCTGGCGCTTTCCCTCCAGTGCATCAGCGCTGCCTCTCCTTCCTCCGGGTCCTCCACCTCCTACCTGGCCAGCAACTGCACCGGACCCAGCCCACCCCATAAATCCGGGCTGCCTGCTCCCTCCTTACTGGGCACTCCTGCTTGTTCGGCACAGTGATCGGACGCCACCCCTCTGGCGGGCTCGGCGGGCTGTGGAACTCCTCACCTGCACCAGCCTACCCTTTGCGCCTGACGGCTGCCACCTCTCTTGATGCTCATCCTCTGCTGCGGCCACTCTTGCCAGCCCTGCCTGCTCACACACCATTCATCTACACCCCGATCCTCTGTGGTGCTGATCCGTAGGGTGCTCAGGAGTTTAACTATGAGGCGGACGGACCCCAAGCAACCTAAGCTGGCGTATGACCAGCGCAAGTCATCATGACAGGAGGGAGCGGTCATGGACGCTGCAGAGTCCGCTACTCAACTGGCCTACCCAGCGAGGACGACCTCAAGACCATCACGCTGGACGTGAAATCCACGGTAACTCGCATCGCGAACCAGCTTGACCAGCTTTCTGCTCAGCTGGATGCCGTCAAGGCTCGAGTGTACTCCCACGATATGTGGATAACCCAAGTCGAGACGAGGATGACCGATGCAGAAGACTCCGCTACCCGGGATAACCACACACTCCTACAAATAGATAGTCTTGGAACTCATCAAAAACAAAAATGAGGATTTGGAGGCGCGCTCCCGCAGAAGCAATCTCCACATCACGGGTATGCCAGAGTCTTCCAACATAACCAAAATGGAGGACTTCGTTGAGCAGTTGCTCCGTGACTTATTTGGGGAGCTCCTCTCACCTGTGTTCATTATCGAGCAGGCCCATCGCTCTCTGGGTCCCCGCCCTGCCCCTAGCCTCCCCGCTCGGCCTATCATTGCCAAACGTCTGAACTTCAGAGACTGCTATGTGGTCCTTCGAGGTGCCAGGGAAAAGGTGGAAATTCGCCATCAAGGAAATTTGATATCCTTCTATCCTGATTATACCATGGTGGTGCAGGCTGCCCGACGTGAATTTCTTCCTGCCAAACGTCTGCTGCAAAAACATGACACTTCCTACTCTCTGGCATATCTGGCCAAGCTGCGTGTCAGGGACGGCTCGCAGGTGCACACCTTCTTGGAACCAAAGGCTGCATCATGAGTGAATTGTGGGCCACTAGATACGGGGCACTCCCTTAGGTCTCTCTCCTTTATTAACAGTCCACTTCCTCTCACCTGCTTGGCCACCCTGTCCTTGCGGCAGGGGCGTATGCTGACCTGAACCACGTCTCTGTGGGATGATTCCCTTTATCTCTATCTTGGTTTTTCCCTTCCCTGTTGAGGATTCCCTTTTGGTTTCTCAACCTGATTTGGGGATTGGTGTGGGTGGTGGTGGGGGATTTCTGGGTTATGTTGCCTCTCCTCTGAGGCTTGTTGTTGTTTTTTTCTCTTTGAACTCCCATACACTGTGCTGTTTGCAACACTGCTCCTCGCACTGCACTTCCCACCTCAAGCACTTCTGACTTCCACTTGATATCCGCCTTTATCCAGCATTTATCCCCTGGCCTTACCCTATGACGGCCACTACACTCCGGACATGGAATGTTCACGGAATTGACAACCATCGGAAGGCCCGCCTTGTACATTCCCACCTCATATGCCATAAGGTTGACATCTGCTTCCTCCAGGAAACTCACTTGCTTCCTGCTACTGCCTCTAGACTGCTGTCTCGGCATTGGGACGAGATTCATTCCTCCTTCTACTCTTTCCTACTTCCGCGGGGTGCCTATCCTTTTACGCAGAGGACTCCCCTGGCGCACCACTAAAGCCATTGTCGATCCCGAGGGGCGATTCGTTATCCTGCTTGGCACCCTCTTGACCCAGCCTCTAATTCTTGCGGCAACGTACGGCCCTAACTATGATGACCCTGACTTCTTCGCGCAGGTGTGGCAACACATATCCTCCCTGGGCCCTGCCGCTTTGCTGTGAGGGGGTGATTTTAATATTACACCCTCGGCCACCCTGGATCGCTCTGGGCCCTGTGCCTTGCCCCGTGCTCTACTTCCCTCTTGCACTCTCTCCTAACTGACAATTCCCTGTTGGACACATGGCCCCACACCCACCCCGATGTGCGTGAGGGCACCTGCATTACTGGCTCGTCTGGCTGCTGGTCCCGCTTGGATCTCTGGCTAACCACTTACGACGCTTTCGCTTGGGTCACTTCGGTTGAACTCATGGCACACACTCTTTCTGATCACGCCCCCATTAGCCTCAATCTGCTCCCCCCAAATGCCCCCAACCGTATGTTTTCCTGACACCTGCCCCCCAATGCGCTCCGTGATTCGGTGTTCTGCGCCGAGCTTCAGACTGCAATAGAAAATTATTTTGAACTTAATGCGGGTTCTGTGGACTCCCCATCTACTCTATGGGAGGACTTTAAGGTTGTGGTCAGGGGCAAATGTATCTCCAAGCAGTTCTGCGCTCTATTCGCGGTGCCCTGGAGCGCATGGAAAGAGAAATTAAGGCTCTCGACTCTCAGCACTCTCTCAGCCCCAACCCTGACACCCTCGCTAAGATCCGAGGCAAACTTCCTGAATTTGAGCAAGAAGCCGACAGGGACCTCTCCTTTTTGGGTAGGGGGCCAGGGCTCGCCGCTATGGTGAGGGTGACCGCCCAGGTAAGACTCTAGCCAATCTTCTGCGGTGGCCTCACACCGCCTCATATATCACGGCTCTGCAGGATGGGGGTCCAGAACGCACTACCTCTCCCACTGAAGTGATCTCACGGGTCACCGCTTTCTATACTCAACTTTACACTGCTGGGATCACACCCTCGCGCGGCATCCTGGACCAGTACTTCGACACCCTAGAGCTCCTCTGGCTCAGTAACAGCCATCAGGAATACCTCGATGAACCTTTCTCCAAGGAGGAGATTTTAGCAGCCATCAACAGCCTGCCCGGGGCTAAGGCGCCCGGCTCCGACGGTCTGCCTGCGTCCTTTTATAAAACCTTTGCGCCCATTCCCATCCTGCACCTCGCTACCATGTATAATGACTCCTTCGAGGTGGGCCATTTTCCTCCATCACTCCGCGAGGCCTTGTTAACACTGCTCCTGAAGCCAGAAAAGTTCCCTGAACTTCTCGGCTCCTGTCGCCCATTATCCCTCATCCACACCGATAATAAGATTTTCGCTAAGCTTCTGGCCTCCCGCCTTTTACCTCTCATGCCCATGATCGCTCGCCCGGACCAGTCCGGTTTCATCCCAGGGCACGCAACGTCGCATAACCTCCGCACGATATTCGCCGTAATTGACCAAATCAACTCAGCACTGCCGGCTGTGGCGGCTCTTTTAGACGCCACCAAGGCTTTTGAAACTCTCGAGTGGCCCTTCCTGTTTTATCTCCTCCCTCGCCTTGGCTTTAGACCGGTCTTTCTGCGCAAAGTCCTCCTCCTATATTCCCTCCCTGTCGCCCGTCTCTGTGTCAATAGCCAGATATCAGAGCCCATTCCCGTTTCCAGGGGCACTAGGCAGGGGTGCTCACTATCACCCATGCTTGTCGCTGTGGCTATGGAGCCACTTGCTGCCAGACTCCGGCAGCATCACACGCAGAGAAGTTTGTGCTTCGTGGCCCGGGCCCTTGTCATCTCCATGTACGCGGACGATGTCACACTCTATGTCCGTCACCCTCAGGAGAACCTTGGCCCCATGGTTTGCAAGGTCGTGCAATTCGGGGGTCTGTCCGGCATCCAAGTCAATTGGAGTAAGTCTGTTCTCATCCCTTTGACGGACGCCATTGTCCCTTTCACCCCGGACTACCCTTTCGTATGGGCATCGGGGCCCACCAGGTATCTGAGCGTTTGGCTCAGTAGGAGCGTTGATGAACTCTGGAAGGCTAATTTCAACCGGGCGGTCGACAGGCTGGAGACCAAGATGCCCCTTTGGCGGCGGTTACCTCTATCTCTGGTGGGACGTATTGCCATCGCTAAGATGGTAGTGCTCCCGAAATTTTTATACCTGTTCCTGAATGTCCTCGTTCCTTTTACGGCTCATTTCTTCCGTACGCTCCGCTCCCTCATCATCTCTCTTGTATGGGCCGGACGTCAGCCTAGGGTGACGTATGATATTCTCACGCTCCCTCTCGCGTGCTGTGGGATGGGAGCCCCGGACTTCAAATTATATGCCTTCAGTGCCCAAGCCAGCTTCTTCCGCTTCTGGTTGCACCCGACGCCATTTCAGCCCCACGTAGCGGTGGAGGCTGACCTTGCGGACACTTACCACTACAGACCACTATCTTTGCTCCTGCAAGACCGCCGCATGGGGAGATTGATACAGTGGAGACCCTGTGCTGGGCCTGGGACGGTCTCAGAAAGTATTCGGGCTCCAGCCTGCTCTCCGCCGGTGCCATGCCTGTCACATACCACCCGGCTTTTACCTCGCTGCACATGGCCGGGATGGCTAAACGCACGACCGGCTTGGGTCTGGCCAACTTGTCGGACCTATACCCCAACAGTGATTTCTTTTCTAGCTGGGACTGGCCCCATGGATACGCTGCTCTATTATCAACTCAGGGCGTCTTGCCGGCGGTTACACTCTACGTTCCCACAGCCTCCTCTGTCGATGGCAGCCCGCGACTTCGCATACATGTCCACTTCCCCTCGCAAACTGGTTTCAAGGCTCTATGCCACCATGCTGGCGGCGTCCTCACTCTCTACTGCCCACATTGCCTGGAGCAAGGACCTTGGCACCGATCTTTCCCAGGAGGACTGGTCGTATTGTTGTAAGCAAACCCAACATCTATCTCCTAATTATCGCCTACCCCTCATACATTTTAAATACCTGCACAGGCTGTACCGCTCCCCCGCCCAGCTGTATAGAATGGGCCTCGTCTCCAGTGATAGATGTCTCTGGTGTTCATCCCCTGCGGCGGGGTTCTCCCATCTTGCCTCGCTGTGTCCCTCAGTTTCTGCATATTGGCACGAAGTTTGCGCCGTTATCACTGAGATTACTTCCTCGCCTGTCTCGCCAGACCCTTTGACCTGCCTACTCAACATGGTTAAGCACTGCCCTGACACCTCCTGCCAGCTCACGGCTATACTTCTTGTTCTCGCGTGTCGCAGAGTTGCCATACACTGGGGCCGGAGGCCCGTACCCATGGTCGGTGCCTGGCTCGAGGACGCTTCGCATTGCCAGATGCTTCTGGCAGAATTTTGGGAACTAAACGCCTGTAACGGGCCGGCTGCGTGATATCTGGGGGCCTTTTGTCTCGTATCTCCTTTCTCGGAATGTCTCTCCCTCTGCCACCTCTCCCACGCTCCCTGCCGGCAATACGCCCGTGGTGGCCGGCAGTGCTGGTCCGTAGTACCCCCACCTCTTCTCCCTGCTCTTTGCCGCTTCCTCGCGCCCCCTCTGCTGGTACCCCTTCCCGTCCGATGCCCCACTCTACACTCCCATGCTCCATCTCCTGCCACTCTTCCTTATGATTAATGGTGTGTCACTATTATATAACTGCCTTTCTGGGAATTGATAACTGATGTGGCGTTTCTACTTTTTTTTGTTATTTGCAGAAGTGTTGCTTGAATAATTTGTAACCTGAAGTGCACAACTTTCAATAAAGGTCTTTGAAAAATGATTTTTTTTTAAAAACCTATCCCCCAGGATGTAAAAAGTATGTTTATCATAGGCCAGTCATGGGATAGCCATCATGTTTTCTAATTTTAAACAATCCATCAACACCTGTCTTGAAAAATCTGCCTTGGGGGTGCCCCATAACTTTAACCACAGTAAAAGCGGTGCCATGGAAATCTGGTCCTCCATAAATCCTATTCTCACTTCCAAATATGCAATGAGACTTAAAGCTAAAAGACCACACAAAAATCTGTTCTCAGCTACCTGAAGTTTCCCAGAGGAGGCATAGCCCCAAACTCCGGCTCCATACATGCCAACTGATAGGCACTTGCTTTGATAGAGTTAGATCATCTCCTGAACCAGCTTGTGGCCTAGCCTTTTAGCAAATCTAAATATTGCCTGACCAGCTGCCCCCACATTTGGGATTTCTGAGTCATTAACCTATCCCATGCCTAATATGTGTCATGCATAATTACTAAGTAATTAAAGGAGGATACTTTTTCGATGGGTGTGTTCTCCCCCTTTCTCCTCCCTGTGAAGAAGGCTTTAGAATTAGTGTGTTTTGGACCGCAAGTCACAATAAACCATTTTTGCTGGATTACCTTGAGCTTAAGTATAAGCATAAAATCATTAAAACAATTGAAAAGATTTGGGGGCCATTTGCTGTCAATGCTAGCAGGACCGCGTCATCCGCTTAAAGCAATACTGGAACTGCCTGTGTGCCAATCATGGGGACATCTTTACTACATAGTCTTAAGGTGATGTGTAGGGAATTAACATAGAATAGAAAGACGAAAGGGACTAGTATGCAGTCCTGCCTAACCCCTCCAGCAACCTTTATTGGAGCTGTCCAACATCAATTCCATGTCAACTGCACTCTTGTTGTGGAGTTCCAATGCAAGCGCCTTACGAGATCTAATAAAGGCACATCAACTCCCATCTGCTCCATCAAATCCCACAATGTGCCCTTGTCTACAAGGTCAAAAGCACAGAAGAGGTCCATGAAGGCCATATGCACTGCCCCTCTCCTGGCTTTGACGTATTTGCCCAGAATGAGGGTGAAATGGAGAGCTTACCCTACCATCCCTAAGCCTGGTCGGAATCTGTATTGAACGGGACAGAAAAAGGAATTAACCTCTGCCCAGTCCTCCAGTTTTCCCAAAATGAACCGCCCTATAATCTTTGCTGTAGAGTCAATCAACAAAATTGGGCGGTAACATGCAGGTGAATTACGGTCACCTGTTTTGTAAAAGGGTACTATAATGACTTCTCTCCAACAATCAATAAGGTCACCCTTCACTACTGTCCTCAATACATTTGAAACAAGAGAAGCCCAAAGCTCTACATTGTGTTTAAAAAGATCAATTGGGACACCATCAGGGCCAGGGGCCTTCCTATTTGCAGCACTGCTTATGGCTTTGATAACAGAGGCAAGATCTACAAGGTCAGTTAACCAATTTTTGTTAATAGGATGGAGGTCAGGTCTGTTTTCCTTTTCACCCTCCTCCCCCTTTTTGTCTGGATTAAAAATAAGAGAGACATGGTCAATCCAAACTTGTTAGGGGATGTGACACTCAAGATTTGCATCTAGAATGTCTGAAAAAAAGGGTCGATTGACTATATCCCAGAAAAGTTTGGTGTCTTTTAAATAGGACAGTTTGTTTAAATCCTCCCAAACATTCACCCTAATTTCTTGTATCCTTCGCTCTAGAGCTCATTTGTATTTATTTCATACTTCCCTGATATCAGCAGTGTTACTTGGAGTTTTGTTGGTGGGCAGCTTTAGTGCTTTGAGTGGTGCAGTACACTCAGGACTAAACCATGATTGCTACGCTCTCTCTTTGGAAGGTTTATTTGAAACAAGGCCACAGGATATAGCTCTACAGATCCCCATGAAGCTGTCCTGAATTATGATAGGATTGTCCTCAGTGGAGAGACAACAAGAGATCTCATTGGAGGCCTCAACAACAAGAGTATTGAAAAACGCATGTGGATCGACAAATTCCCAGTTTAAACGCACCCCCATAATTGACGAATAACTAACAGGGGTTGCAGTCTTGCCAGATGTGCCATGATGAAGAGAAGTTCAAAACTTTGGAGTGACAGGGTTGTGATCACTATGAGGGAGTGAGCACACCTTGTAGTGCATAAGATTCTGCACTAGGTCCCTCGATACTAAGAAAAAATCTATTTTACTGCCCTTTCCCCTTCTCATGAAAGTGGGAGGATGAATTTTACCTTTGTCCTGAATGTCAGACAAGAAAGTTAAATTATGTGATAATAAGAGCTGATTTAGTGCTTCGCCGTAGGTTGAATGTACAAAGTGCCTGGTATCATCCCCTTGAGCATTAGTGAAATAAGTGAAATATGTGGTCCTCTCTGTTCAAACACTTAGAAATATTGAAATGATCCACCCATATAATTGAGGAACGCTTTCCCTACCTGTGTACAAAATCCTTGACTAGCTTTCACAACTCTTCAATAATACCCATTGAGTGTGCAGAAAAGAAATTAAAGTAAACATTTAGTAAAAGTATATTAAAATGTTTTGGTGAATAAAGGTTTAAAATTTGATAACATGGCCCCAATTGGAGAACCATAATGTCACGGGTACCTTGGCGGCCTCTCAGGATCGGTTTGTTGCTCCAATAGGTCCACCTATTGACACCCTCAATTCTGACTTGGCATTATATCACAGAAGATACAGGTGGTCAATCAGGGGAAGGAAAGGAAGGGAACAGCGGGGAGGGAGATCTGTGGAAAGAAAGACTTGTTTATAAAACTGGCATTTAAGAAACAGCCTAAACAGCTGTAACATTTACTCATAAGTTTCTTATATTCCTTTATAACTGTAAAGAAAAAATAACAAGATCCTGTAGTAGTCTTAAGAAGGACGATTTGAATTAATCAAGAACTTCCAGTTGGCTAAAGCATCTTCTATAGAACATTATTTGTATCGACCCAAATTTCATTCAAAGAGTACTATGAACAGAAACAATATGATTATACTAAGCCTAATATGTATATAACCAAAAGAGGTATATGCTATCAAATCGAAATAGTACCCACCAATGTTTGTGCAATGCCTAACATCACAAGGGAGGAAGGATAAGGCTTGGCATCAACCTCTCACTGACCCCCTGCTAGAACACGAACAAAAAAACACACAACATTTAACACATCCATATGGCATATGGCTGATCACTCTGGGTAATGTTCCAGGCGGAACTATTGGCAACAAAGCATATCTGGCTAATGTCCCAGGCGGAACTATTGGCAACAAAGCATATCATCAATTTGGTAAAAGTATTTGAATAAGTAGAAACGTAATTGGTATAGTTTTTTGACAGCAGACCCAATACCACCTGGTATCAACGAAGTCTTACAATTTTTTGGGCAGAACGATATCTAGGAAATAATAATCTTTTGGAATATACACAAGCCTTTACATCAAAGTACTAGCTCCTTGATGTCAGTGTAGCTTAAAAGGCTTGCAAAGATACGAATTGCGGCTTGCCCCATCTGCTGACCAAACAGGATAGGAACTGGGAAGGCGGGGGTGTCAGTGACACCCTTACCGCACCGGACACTCCAGAACACCAACTCATTCGTCCTCGGAGTTACCATCAAACAGGATAATCTGCGGAGTTTCCTCCGTGTGTGTTGGCTTTCATAGCCTTCTGAGTCACAGAGCGGCATCATTTCCTGTGCCCGCGTGGTGCCACACAGGCTTCTGGGAACTTCAGTTTCCTTCTTCCGCATCAGGACTACGGCCGTGTTTTACATCTGGCCCCACCGCCTTCAGCGCCCGATAGACTGTGGCTCATTTTTCCCAGTTCTTCGCCCTCCTTCTCAGGCGGTCCGGAGAGGTGTCAGCATTCTTTTGTGAGAGGTTCGTAACAGCACACCCCTCTCCCGAAGAACGCCGACACAAACCAGGTTTGCTTGGATATTTAGCGTGAAAAGACTTGATGCACTTTGTAGCATGTATTCCTACAGCTGGTTCCCATGAGTTCTCCTCCACGCCATATCCCTTCCAGGATACTAGGTGTCACAGTCACGAGCCTCTCATCTTGGAATTGAGTATTTTATGTACTTCATACTCTGGCTCATTGTTCACCCATTTAGGAGAAGGCCGTTTTCTGATTGGCATATAAGAGGGTTTCAGAAGCGAAACATGGAGAACAGGGTGTATTTCCATGGACCTCGGAAGGGCTACAAGCACTGCAACTGGAGAAATGATTTTCTTGATTCTATAAGGACCGATAAACTTCGGGTTTAAGATGCTGTATTTGCGAAAACAAATGTTTCCGGTAGATAACCATACCACATCACCCACCTGGTATATAGGATTTGGTTTCTAGTGTTTGTCAGCTTTTGCTTTATATTGCCCTTTGGCATCTTTTAGGTTACAGTAGGTATGTTTCAAGGTTTGCTGTATGTGGGTTATTCTGTTTTGTACCTCAGGCACCTTTTGATTGCTCACTGGATGGATGAAAGGTATGAACCGAGGATGAAATCCGTAAGTGCTGTAGAAGGGAGTGGTTTTGGTTGACTGATGACGGGCACTGTTGTATGCTCCCTCTGCCAGGCACAACAACTCATCCCACGCAACAGAATTCTCTGCGACGTAGCACCTTAAATACTGTTTCAGGGCCTGATCGAGTCTCTCGGTCTGTCCATCTGATTGCGGGTAGAAGCTGGTTGACTTAGAGGACTTCATATGTAAAGCAGTACACCAGGCCTTCCAAAACCGAGCTGTGAACTGTGGGCCCCTGTCTGAAATAATATTAGTTGGAAGACCATGTAACCGGATCACATGTTGCAGGAGCATCTAAGCCAGTTGTCCTGAGGTGGGTTCCTGTGCACATGCAATAAAATGGCCCATCTTAGTGAGACTGTCTACCACAACTAGAATGGCGGTACAGCCTTTGTCTTTTGGTAATCCAACTATAAAGTCCAAGGAAATCATCTCCCAGGGGACCATAGGGTTTGGAAGTGGTTGTAGAAGTCCTTGGGGTTTCCCATGGTCTACTTTGGCTTGTACACATGTCTTGCACATGCGTATCATGTTTTTTGTATCCTTTACAACCGAAGGCCACCAGAATTGTCGATATATTCTGTAAAGTGTTTTATCGATACCATTGTATCCTGCACTATGAGCATTGCGGCACCACTGAAACACCTCCTTGCACAAGGCAGTGTTCGGCACTAACAGCTGTTTACCTTTCATAGGAAGTCCTTTGATCAGGGTCCATTGGGTATGTTTTTTTAGCCATTTCTTCCAATAGCGGTTTTGCACACTCTGTGATACTTTTTGCAGAAATGAATCTGTTTGGAGTAGTCCCACTACTTGTTGGGGATTCAAAATAGAATGATGTTGTTCAATCCTACTTTCCTGAATCGTTTCCTGTCTGGAAAGAGCATCACCTTTTTTTTTCCCGCTCCTGGTCTATAAGGAACGATGAAATGAAATTCAGAAAAGAAGAGCATCCACCTTAGCTGTCTGGGTGATTGCATTCTGGTAGACCGCATAAATTGCAGGTTACGGTGATCAGTATATACGGTCACCATATGTTTAGCTCCCATCAAGAGATGTCTCCAATCACTGAAGGCATCCTTTATTGCCAACAGTTCCTTTTCAGCTATGGTGTACCTTAGCTCCACGTCATTCAATTTACGTTACATGTAGGCTACAGGGTGTAATTGGCCAGTGGTTTTGTGCCTGTGAGAGAGAATGGATCCGATTGCTACATCTGAAGCGTCAGCTTCCACTACATAGGGGCTTTCTGTGTCGGGGTGAGCCAAAATGGGAGCCGTAACAAAGGCTTGTTTCAGGCTCTGAAACGAATCTTCGGCTTCCTTTGTCCAGAGAAAGGATACATTTTTTCTTAGCACTTTAGTGATAGGGGCTACTGTGTTAGAAAAGTGGCTTATAAATCTGCGATAAAAGTTTGCAAATCCAAGGAAACATTGTATGTCTCTAACATTGGTAGGTCTTGGCCATTCTTTAACGGGCAGTATTTTACGCTCTGACATTTCCTGTCCTGTGGGTGACAACAGAACTCATAGGAACCCTACTTTACACAAGTGAAACTCACATTTACTGCTGCGGGGTCATTGCAAAGGCCGAAGGGCATTACCGTGTACTTGTACAACCCGTACCTAGTACTGAAGGCGGTCTTCCACTTATCACCCTCCCTTACGCATACCAAGTGATATGCCCCTTTTAAATCTAATTGTGTGTAGATGGTGGCTGCTTTAACTTGCTCAAGTAAAACAGGTATCAGGGGTAAAGGATATCTGTTTTTTATTGTGACATTGTTGAAGGCTCTAAAGTCAATACAGGCTCTTTTCTCGCCATTCGCTTTCAGTAGAAAGAAAAGAGGAGAGGCTGCAGGTGACCTAGAGGGGCATATAAACCCATTCTCAAGATATTTGTCAATGTATTCTTCTTAGATGGGTATTTTCCGGTTCAGTTAAAGCATACAGTCTCCCACAGGGAATTACTGCTCCTGGTATTAGGTCAATCTGGCAGTCGTAATGCCTATGAGGGGGTAATGTGTCTGCTTGCTTCTCACAGAATACTTCCTGGTATTCTGTGTACCATGAGGGTAGGGTAACATCTGTTTCAGCAGCTGTGGCAATGCTATGTATTGTAACTAGACTTGTTACTGGAGTCAACACCTTGGAATAACAACGTTCCTTACACCATGAACTGCTAAAGTCCACCTTTTTGTCTTCCCAATTGACAGTGGAGTTATGCAGTACCAGCCACGTAAGACCCAGAATGACACCATATTGTGGAGCCTGAATGATGTTAAATCTCAAGAGTTCTGTATGTCCTTCCCCATAACACATTTCTAAATGATCTGTATGGAATTTTATAGGACCTGTACTCAATTCTGTCCCATCAACTGTTAATACTTCTTCAGGATTGTCTTTGGCAGTTAAACTAAGAAACAGTCTTTTAGCTACAAGGCTGTCGATAAAAAGCCCCGTGGTTCCAAAATCGATCATAGCATCTACTCTCTGCCATCCTTTTTTAGTCTTTAAACGGACTGGAATGAAGAAATGGTCTGAATAAAGACCTGCATTTTGTTTAATAGAAGGGATATTCACACCACCCAAAGATCTACCTTCTGGTATCCTTGAGTTTGTTAGTTTTCCTGCGACGTCTCTGCGATAGGCACTTGCAGTTTCTTGAACCCTGTATTGGTTCGTGGTTTAGTTAAACGCTCTTTAACAACATGACCTCTTTTGCCACAATACGTACAGAGACCGTTTTTTCTCTTTCTGCTTGGGTTAGTGGTGCACTCACCGCACCTATTTCCATAGGTTCAGCGGAGGACCTGGATGACCGCCCTATGGTTCTGTTCTTGTCGAACCAGGTAGGCGGTCATTCAACCCTCTTCCTATTCCCTCTACGTTTCCCCCAACTGTAATGCGAGATTGATAAGGTCATTGCAGGTAGATGGCTGAGGACCAATTTGGGCTAATACATCCTTCATCTTGTCTTTTAGACCTTGATAAAAGCAAGGCGGCCCTTTTTTCTTCTGGCCACTGTGTTTCTGCCACTAAACGTTGCAAGGTATTGATGTACACTACAAGATCCTTGTTGCCTTGCTTTAGTTCTAGCAATTCTCTCTCAGCCGAGAAAGAAGCTGCTCTGCAATCGAACACTGTTTCGAATTCATTCCTGAACTCGTCCTAGTCATACAATAGGGGGTCATCTCAGTGTACAAAAGCTACTGCCCACTGAGCTGCGTCCCCGGGTAGATACAAAATCATAAAGGCTACCCTAGCCTGAGTAGTGGGAAAGGCCTTGGGTCTACATGAAAAACGCAACATTATCTGGGTCATAAAGGCTTGTACTTTGGAGGTGCATCCGTGGAAACGTTCAAGAGCAGCCAAGGGTATGGGTGTGGGTACCTCCACGGTAAGTGGTGGGTGAAAAGAGGGACTGCCATGGGCCCCCTCTTGTGTTTCATCCAGTCTGGGCATCTGAATTCTGCCTACCGTATCTTGTAAGGCCGCTGTCTCTGCCCTAGAGGCAGTGATTTCCTGTTGTAATGTAACTAAAGTGGCTAACACATCCTCTAGGCTGGCCATAGTCACAATAAACCGACCAGGAGAGGTATATTATTGTTTGGGCAGATTATTCTGTCACGGGTACCTCAGCAGACTCTCAGGATCGGTTTGTTGCTATAGTCCATCTATTGACACCCTCAATTCCGACTTGCCATTAGAGCACGGAAGATTAAGGTGGTCAATCGGGGGAAGGAAAGGATGGGAATAGCGAGGAGGGAGATCTGTGGAAAGAAAGACTTGTTTTTAAAACTGGTCTTTAGGAAACAGCCTAAACAGCTATAACATTTACTCACAGGTTTCTTCTATTCCTTTATACCTGTAAAGAAAAAATAACAAGATCCTGCAGTAGCCTTCAGAAGGACGTTTTGAATTCATCGAGAACTTCTGGTTGGCTAATGCATCTTCTATAGATCATTATTTGTATCGACCCAAATTTCATTCAAAGAGTACTGTGAGCGGAAACAATATGATTATAATAAGTATAATATGTATATAACCAAAAGAAGTATATGCCATCAAATCGAGATAGTACCCACCAATGTTTCTGCAATTCCTAACATCACAAGGGAGGAAGGATAAGGCTTGGCATCAACCTCTCACTGACCCCCTGCTAGAACACGAACAAAAAAAACACACATTTAACACATCCATATGGCATATCTGGGTAATGTTCCGGGTGGAACTATTGGCAACAAAGCATATCTGGGTAATGTTCCAGGCGGAACTATTGGCAACAAAGCATATCATCAATTTGGTTAAAGTATTTGAATAAGTAGGAACGTAATTGGTATAGTCTTTTGACAGCAGACACTATACCTCCTGGTATAAACGAAGTCTTAGCAATTCTTTTGGCAGAACGATATCTAGGAAATAATAATCTTTTAGAATATACACGAGCCTTTAATTCTAAGTACTAGCTCCTGGATGTCAGTGTAGATTAAAAGGCTTGCAACAATACAAATTGCTGCTTGCCCCATCTACTGGCCAAACAGGAAAGGAACTGGGAAGGCGGTGTCTGTGACACCCTTACCGCACCGGACACTCCAGAACACCAACTCCTTCGTCCAAGGAGTTACCATCAAACAGAATAATCTGCAGCGCTTCCTCCGTGTGTGCTGGCTTTCATAACCTTCTGATTCACGGAGCGGCGTAATTTCCTGTGCGCGCACACCGCGCCGCACAGGCTTCTGGGAACTGCAGTTTCCTTCTTACGCATCAGGACTACGGCCGTGTTTTCCATCCGGCCACCCCGCCTGCATCACCCGATAGACTGTGGGGTATTTTTCCACACCCTCCTTCTCAGCCGTTCCGGAGAGGTGTCAGCGTTCGTTTGCGAGAGGTTTGTAACACTTAACCTTCATATTTCTGATAGCACATGCTACAAATATAGCTAAACCCCCTTCACTTTTCCAGCAGTAGGCGGAATTGCCTCAGAACAATAACATTTGAACCCATTAATAGCTATATGATCAAGGGCTCAAGTCTCCTGGCAACATAATATATCAAAGAAAATCCGAGGTCTATACTTTAGCAACTAAAGATACAATTTAAAAAAGTTGCCACTTAGCATTTGCTCCAAGAATGAGAAATAAGTGAAAAATACAAAAGGTGGAGGACAAAAGGTATAGAGTAAAGAGGTAGATGAGAGAGAAATCTCAATAGGGATTGTTACCACATGTCGACCAGAAACAGGAGCAGTGATTAGTTACAACTGCTTCTCCCTCCCTATTTTTCATGCACTGCTTTTATGTAGGAATGCGATTTACTTATACAAGCAAGAAGTACATAACTTTCTGTCTGTCTGTCTTTGGTTTATCCTATTTTAAATTCACTTGAAATTTATTTTATCTTGTACTGTACTTTGGCAGCAAGGTTTTTTCCTCTTTTCCTTGACTAATACTTGATAAGAGGATACAACTCATTCACATCTCCTCTGTGATAAAAGAGGATTTGAGAAGAGTTGGTTGGTATCCCAGATGATGACACTGGGCACTTTGAGAGTGTAATGATGGGATGCTAACAATCCCTATTGAGATTTCTCTCTCATCTACCTCTTTACTCTATACCTTTTGTCCTCCACCTTTTGTATTTTTCACTTATTTCTCAATCTTGGAGCAATTGCTAAGTGGCAACTTTTTTGAATTGTATCTTTAGTTGCTAAAGTATAGACCTCCGATTTTCTTTGTAATATATTGTCAAGAATGGGGGATTAAAATCCGTTTAGGTCTTTAAAGAATTTTCCCTCAGACCCTATTTATAGTTTTTTTTTTTAACATAATATATCAAACATCTCGACAAAAGACAGCCAGTCCTCATTATAAAGTTTAGAGTGGATCCCCGCAATGTTCCAAGATAAAAACTGCATGCCATTTCCTCCCACAATAGTACTTGATGGATAGATGTCGGCCCGGGGTCTGGTAGAGTAAATGCTCGACCATGCTGCTCTGTGTAAAGTCAATCATTGTCCTCCATACCTGACAAGGCCATGAGCCGGTTTCTGAGCAGTAAATGGGAATTTTTGATTGGAGTATATTACGAGAATGGTTGGAACCTCTGACCCAGTCTTCCCTTGGGGTGTCTGGTGCTAGGTGTCTACAGAAAAAAACAAGTGGCAGTATCATTATGGGGTTTGATTTTACCATACCATTCCGTGCTTGAGCCAAAATATCCCAGACAATCTTGGGTTTGCCAACATTAATAATTACAGTGTCGCCAGGATAGTTCCTTTCTGGGGGTCCAATACCCTCCACTCGATGCACAAAACTCATGGTTAAGATCCCAATGACAATTTACTGTGTAATTTAGCCAAAAGAGAATTTTGTTCCTGATGGGCCCTGTTGATTCGGAGGAACCTACGGGTAGATTAGGTATATTTGCCAAAATGATAACATAAGAGCAAGAGGCAGCGGGGAGATCAATCACGGGTAAGGGAACCAGCTTCGAAGTGTTGCTTTCAGCTTGTCTTTCAGGATGTGATGCAGCAGTTGTAGTAGCTGTGGACCCATCGTTATGAGATATAGAAAAGGAGGCTACCCCTGCGGTAGTAGCTCAGTTCCGAATATCCACCTACCACTTTCACCCAATGCCATATTTACAGTTGAAGGCTGCGAGGCAAGATGTAGATCTAAAGTTACAGGAATTTGTGAGGGGGCTGGGTCAATAGATGTATGTGGTTGAGTCAGTCCTGAATCTATAAACCCTTCCTCTGTGGATGTTATGAGTTGACTAAAATTGGCTTCAATAGCAGTGAGACGATCATAAAGAGGGCATAGTTTGACATTAAGAAGGTCACTAATATGTTTACTTAAGGACTCCCAAGAATTAGCAACTGGGAAAAGTATGGGTACTGCATTAGATTGTCCACCTGTTTAAGGCACCTGCTCAGAATTTATCGTTTTTCATTTGATCACTTGTTTGGGCACTCTTTTCCTGTGTTTGACTGACGGTGCTGGATTTGAGGAGCACACTGGAATTACAGGACCGTTTGCCGTGTCGTAGCCCTCTGCCAGATCAGGGCCATGATGGCCAGAGTCCCCAACAATACCCCCACTAGATGTATTAGGTAAGCCCATGGCAAGCACAGAGTCCTGAAGCCACCAGCAAGGTCACACGCACTGCGGGGAAGCAGTCGCGTTTTTCTATCGCGTCAGGGTTGTGTTGGTTCGGGCCCACCCCTTAGGGAGTGTGGAAGGCTGGCAGACGTCAGGGGCCACCAGCAAGATCACCCAGGCTGTGGTGAAGCGACTGCACTTTTCTAGTGTGTTAGGGTTGTGTTGGGTGGGGTCCACCCGTCAGGGAGTGTGGAAGGGTGGGAGACAAAGTCCCACCCCAGTTCGCAGCAAATACAGAGTACAGGAGCCACCAGCAAGATCTGCCATGCTGTGGGGAAGTGGCAGTGCTTTTCTAGCATGTAAGGGTTGCGTTGGTTGGGGCCCGACCATCAGGGAGTGTGGAAGGCTGGGGGACAAAACCCAACCCCAGCCAGCAGCAAGCACAGAGTCCAGGAGCCACCAGCAAGATCACCCAGGCTGCGGGGAAGTGGCTACGCTTTTCTACTGTGTCAGGGTCGCGTTGGTTGGGGCCCGACCCTCAGGGAGTGTGGAAGACTGGGGGACGAAGTTCCACACCATCCCGGGGTAAGCACAGAGTCCTGGAGCCACCAGCATGATCAACCGCACTGCAGGGAAGCAGCCATACTTTTGTAGCACATCAGGTTTGTGTTTGTTGGGTCCCACCCCTCAGGGAGTGTGGAAGGCTGGGGGACGAAGTTCCACACCAGCCGGGGGCAAGCACAGAGTCCTGGAGCCACCAGCAAGATCACCCCAATGGCAGCACTATTTCCAAGATGTTCTCCTCCTATCTGTGTAGTCCTTCTTTGAACTTTAGATATCACACTACATTAGCATTCTCAACAGACACCGTTTCTGGGCTTTTTGCTGATACCTAGGCTGTACGTGGACACCGGGTTAGTGCAGTGACAAATTTTCACTTCTTCTTGAACCCCCACGAGTGGGACCGTATTGAACCCAGTACTTATTCACTGTGTTCTCCTATTGAGGAGAGAATACACACTTAGACTCGCTAGTGTCTCTGGCAATGTTCTTTTCATATTGTAGCTAAGGGCTTATCATGGTCCTCCTCCTACCATTATACTGATGAAAAGACCGAAAAGATATTGTTTGCATTTACTGTCACTGTGGTCACTACCAGAGCACTATTTTACACTCTGCATTTACTAATTTATTCCTGCTGTAATAAATAGGTTTGTATTTTGATGATTTAACACAAAGTGTCGACTCCCCCCCCGATGTAGAACGTGACATCGCAACGTATCTTGCATAGTGGGGATAACTGATGGTCAGCGCAGCTTCCTGACTGAGCCTATTACAAGCAACGCAATCATTCTTGCAATAGATGCTATGGATGGCTTCAAGGCCCCTGGCCTGGATGGTCTTACGGGGGCCTTTTATGAAGCATTTAAACACCTACCTACCCCACATTTACTTGCCATGTATATGGAAGCCCTGGACACAGGCTCCCTACCCCCCACTCTGTGTGATGCCATACTAACTCTTTTACTGAAACCCGGCAAGGATCCCCACCTCTGCTCCTCCAACAGGCCATTATCCTTCCTCTACCTAGACGATAAAATATTTACTAAAGTATCGGCCACTCGCCTCTCTCTGTTAATGGAACAATGTATCTCCTCAGTACAGTCGGGGTTTGTCCCCCACAGATCTATCTCCTTTAATCTAAGAACAATCTTTGCTGTATTTAACGGAATCTACCTGACAACCCCCACAGTGGTGGCATTACAAAATGCAGAAAAAGTGTTTGACTCACTAGAATGGGCTTTTCTGAGAGCAACCTTTATGAAATCAGTCCTTCCCTGTGCCTTCATATCCTCAGTTATGCTCCTTTACATCAACTCAACGGCATGCCTAAGGGTGAATGGCTCACTTACTGACTGTAGGAAAGTAGGATCTTCTTTCAGGGTTACCCCCACTTTTTGATGGTGTCAGTATGTGTTTTTTGACTAGTCTGACAGGGATCCTGCTAATCAGGACCCCAGTCACTGTGCTTTTTCCCTAAATTCGACTTGGTAAGTACTTCTTTACCTCCAGAATTGGCTACTGGTTTACACCTGCAAGTCCCTACTATGTGGTACTAAGGTGCCCAGGGCATAGGTACACCAGGGGTCTCCCATGGATTGCAGCATGTAATATGCCACCCTTGAGAGACCACTTTAACTGCGACTACAGGTCTGCCATTGCAGCCTATGTAATTTGGTGCTAGCACTACTTGTGACGGATAAACTCTTTTTTAATATCTGAGGTCACTAAACATAAAACCCATAAGTCACATCTAAGGCAGGACTTTCAGCTCTGAAGCCAGGGTGCTGGGTTATGAGTGTGAGGGTGCCACTGCATGAGCCGGACATACCCTACAACCCCCAGAGTCGATTTTCCAGGCTTTGTAAGTGCGGTCAGCCAATATAATACATATAGTGGCCATGCGTCATTACACGTTGGCTAACTATATAGTGGCTTTGCCGAACCTGGGCATGTTTGGTATCCAACATGTTGGAATCATACCCCAACACCTTTACCGGTGTTGTAGTGTGATTCCTTGCACTGGGGGGGTTCTCCCAGAAGCTGCCAGTTCTCTCTATAACAGCCTTCCAGGGTCTGCCAGCAAGCTAGTGCTGCTGTCGACCACAGACACAATTCTGAGGGGAAGGCAGAACAATAGGTTTCCTGTCACAGGGAGGTGTGACCACCTCCCAGACAGGACTTAGTGTATTGGGCTGGGGACGCTTGCCAGCACCACCAGACTGCTTTGAAGGGCACATTTGGCGCAAAACTGGACAAAGGACATGGGAGTATTCTCCCCTATGTCCAGCCCCTTCTCTGGAAGGGACCCCTGAGCCGTCCTAACCCTTTTCTCAGGGTATAAAAGGGCTTACCTATCAATGGGTCCTCATATTCATCATGGGACAAGACTGGTGCCTGAAACCACGTCACTCTTTGACCATCTGGACACTTGGATTTTGCTGGACTTCGCCTGGAACCAAGACTGCACCAAGGAAGACTCCTGCTGCTCCTGGTCTTGTTGTTCTGCAAGTCTTCTTCCTTGTCTGTGCTTCTTCCAGGATCTTCAACAGACCTGTAGGCATCAAGGACACCCAAAGTAATCTCCATTGGAGTGAAGGAGTCACTCCCCTGCATCTGCAGGCACCGCAACAAAGCTGGCTGGTCTGCTGCTCCTGATGTCCCACAGACTTTGAAAGGCTCAGCAACACAGGTGGTGGTTTTGTAACTCCCTTGAGGCCTGACCTGTCCTCAGTGCAATTTTGAGGCCAGTATCCCTTGTTGGAACTGGTTTGGCCAAACCCCTGTGCACCTCGTCCACCTGTCATTGCCAAGGCTTGTTCACTCTGCACTTCAGAGATCTTTGGGCTACAAGAAGCTCCAGCATCTCTTCCTGCCAAGATCAGCATCCTCACTGCATCCTCTGCACCGTGGGCCGTCATCTATGGTGAGCTGCTCGAGGTCCTCTTGCGACTCCTGTGCCTTCAGCCTGTGGGTACTCTTGAGGGTCTTCTCCTGCTTCAGTAGCCTTTCCTGCTTGCTCAGGGCCTGCTCTGACTCTCCTACACTTGGTGAGTCCCTTGGACCTTGCTAGTCCCAACATTGCTCCTTCATTGTTTTCCACGTCTCTTGCTGCTGCCAAGGCTTGTTTTTGCTCCCGAAGTACACCGGTTCTTGACGTCCGATGTGGGACAGCTCGTGTATGGCTCCTGGTCTTCCTCAGTGTTGCCTGGTCCTCACAACTGCAGCAACATGGTCACCGTCATCACTGGGCATTGCTCTTCCGTGCCTCATGGTCACCTCCGAGTGGCATAGACTCTGTCCCCTCTGCTTGCAGGTTCTTCTCTTCAAGAATCCACCCTTGGATTCCTTTAGACTCTTGCACAGTCTTCCCCAGTGGGATCTTTACTGAAGACCTCCATTGTGGTCTACGGCGATTTCTGACATCACTTTGCACCTATGCACCCGGCTTCCCTGGTGTAGGTAGCCCGGTTCCTGGGGTATCCACGAGTGGGGTTACTCTCCAACCTTCTGTCTTCCACAGGGTTTCTTTAAGGTCGACTGGGAAGAGTGCTTCTTTTTCAAAACTGCAACCACAACTTTCCGTTTGACTTCTATTGAGTACGCTCCTGTCTTTACACTCTGCAGACAGCCTCCGTGGGGTTCCTGGGTACTTACCTTGGGTGGTACCTTGTGTCCACACAAAACACACCGAGAGATTAAGGGTCTAAGGGATATTTAACGATCAGCCACGGTTCTCATCCCCAAATACTTAATCACAAATACAAACTAAACTGGGGGTCTCAAAGAAACCGGACCAGACACTCAAGTGAAAAATTAGGGGTACTATAGAATCCCTTAATGCAATTGGAAAGAGAAAAGAGAAATATAAATGGAAGGACCCTTAGTAAGAGATTGGATTCCCATCAATTACCTTGGTGATCATCATTATCATCATCTGGGTATCCTACCAACCAACCGATATGCCTCTTGATCATAGAGGCTATCTCCTTGGAATAAATCTCAAGTGGGTCGAGAAAGGAGAACCCGAGAAAAGAGAAAAATTCCTCTGTTCTAAGAAAAGTGATCACAGATGGTTTCCCAAGTAACCATGAGAAAAGTGCAGTGCAAAAAAAGTGAGCGCAAGGTTAAAAAAGAATTGATAAGAGAGAAACAGTCTTTATTATAGATATCTCTTATCATTCTCAATAAAAACAGTTCAAAAAGCAGTGTTCACAAATAGCTGCTTTCTATTAAGGTTGACGTGTTTCAGCCATTTGGGTAGAATCACTGGAGGCTTTCTTCAGGACCTGTCTCTAATAATAGTTTGCTACTGCATCAAAAGAAAAAGAAAAATGTGACCAAACTTGTGTCCACTTTGAAATAAAATTCTTTTACCAAATTTTAGACTATCTTGGTTGGAATGAATACAACCTTTATACAGATCCTCCGCTTCAAGGCACAACCGGAGGCAACGACGTACAGAGAGGGGCCTCGTAGTCCTGAGTGGGTACCAGGCGAGGTGAGGTCCATTCCCCGATCAAGACGGGTGCCATCTGCATCCCTTGAAGCGGAGGATCTGAAGCAGCTATTTGTGAACACTGCTTTTTGCACTGTTTTTATTGAGAATGATAAGAGATATCTATAATAAAGACTGTTTCTCTCTTATCAATTCTTTTTTAACCTTGCACTCACTTTTTTTGCACTGCACTTTTCTCATGGTTACTTGGGAAACCATCTGTGATCACTTTTCTTACAACATAGGAATTTTTTCTCTTTTTTATTCCAAGGAGATAGCCTCTATGATCAAGAGGTATATCGGTTGGTTGGTAGGATACCCAGATGATGATACTGATCACCAAGGTAATTGATGGGAATCCAATCTCTTACTAAGGGTCCTTCCATTTACATTTCTCTTTTCTCTTTCCGATTGCGTTGAGGGATTCTATAGTACTCCTATTTTTTCACTTGAGTGTCTGGTCCTGTTTCTTTGAGACCCCCGGTTTAGTTTGTATTTGTGGTACCCTGTGTCCCCAGCTCTTCTGAGTCCCCTGGTCTGAGTCTCGACTTCGGTCACAGTTTGCATTCCACTTTATTAGTATATGGTTTGATCTCCCCTGGAAACCACTGTGTATTGTGCTTACTTACCTCTTGCAATTGAAGTCATCTTGTGTATTTGTGTTTATATCTCCGGGTAGGAGATATACCAATGTGTTAGTGAGTGTTGTGTAACAAATAGACTACCCTGTGTGGTTCATTTGCATTTAACCTACACTACATGATTAGATCTGGTAAAACAAGCTGCTTAACACTCCTTCTGGACTAAGCCTAAAGGCTGCTCTCCACAGCTACCACTTAGAGAGCTTTCTAAGGTTGTCTAAGACCACTAAAACCACCATTAGGGTTGTCAGGAGTAGTGCAAGGTGCTTCACTTAAATAAGTGTGCACCATATACTAAGCCAGCCTCCTACACTGACCGATTCCCCCGTCACCAGGGTAATCAGACAGGGATCCCTCTTACCCCCCTTCTTTTCGTAATTGCGATGGACCTCTTGCTCTGTAACCTACAAGAGCAGCATATGCATTGCGGACTTCAACTTTTACATGGTCCACTCCTGGCATCACTTTACGCTGATTATATATTATTATTTGTTCGACACCCCGCTGATAATCTCCCACCACTGATTCAGGAGATCAGATGCTTCGGCAGTCTCTCGGGCCTGCTCATAAACTGGGCTAAGTCTGAGCTATTTCAGCTGACCAAAAGCACGCACCCCACCAATGTCATCTACACCTATATAAATAGAAAATACTATGACTCACTTATGGCAGAGCCATTGACAGACTTTCATCTCAAGTGGAACGCTGGATAGGCCTTCCACTCTCCATGGCTGGACGGGTGACAATAATTAAAATGGTGGTACTCCCCCATTTTTTATATCTGCTTTTAAACATCCCTATCCTGCTCACACAACACTTCTTCACTACCCTGCGCGGTCCTCTGTCACGGCTAGTTTGGGCCGGATGCCTACCCCACGTAAAATGTGACATTCTGACTCTCTCATACAAGCGTGGTGTTCTCGGTGTCCCTGACTTCTGTTTCTACTATCTTGCTGCACCATGCCAGTACTCACATCGTTGGTATCACCCAGATACCTGCTTACCCTATCTTAAACCTGAACGGGACCAGGCAGGGCAACTGTCACTCTCGTCCTTATTACCAAAGGGTATCCCCATCGATTCAACTGATATCCAAGCCCTATCCACCACCTGCTGTGCCTGAAGGAGACTCCATCGCTCTTTAGGGGGCGGCAATCTTTATTGCCCTGCCATTCCACTGTGTGACAATCCATGACTCCCCCTCACACAAGAAAAACTTGTCCAGTGTATCCTTGTGCGTCACGATCTTCATACAATAGGCAATTTTTTCTCCGATGGTCACATCCTTGCATATGCCGATGACACCCATTTCCAGAATGCTACATATATGGAATATTTCATATTGCAAAGACTTCATAATACCCTACGTTCTTAGATGCCCTCATATACCCTTGCTTTGGATGAGTTCCCACCACTCACGCTTATCATTTCAGATAATGACGGCAGTCATTTGACTACCAGATTATATTGTCAGTCAAATCTTTATTTCGGCAAATTTTGCCATAAAAGAGGCAACAATAAAAACAAAATATCATAAAAAGATTTTAAAGTACAATATTTACAACCTAAAATATATAATATCCAGTGAATCAGTTAAAATACATTAAGATCCAATTAGCTTTAATATACGGCTGTCGACAGTTTACTACTATGCAATCCCCTTTGTTATCTTTGGGCCTATTTCCCACCCAACCTACCCTGCGGGTCAGTAGTACATCAGCAGGATTAACTGCTTTCCCTCTCCCAGCAAAAAGGAGGCACTTGTTTTTCAACTCTACTTGGGATTCCCTTGCACCTGGGCTTAAAGTTGGGACACCAGACAAAATCACTACATAAGGAGTAGAAGCTGGCGGGAGGTCCAGGGTCGGTCGCTCTGATCTTGGCAGGTCTCTGGTAATTGGTGTTCCCGAATTGGACCTTGTTCTTAGACTAGTTCCCACTACCCCCGTTTCCCCCCCAGTCCGTCTCCACTCCAGTTGACGACCCACAGACTTTACAGCTTTATTTGTTTTATTAGTTTTACCTTCGTCCTTTTCAATCGGGTCCACATTAATACTCTTAGGGCCATGCTCGGCCTGGATGTCTGAGATAACAAGTGGATCGCCTACTACTATAGTAGCTGGGGATTCCTTAACATTGACATGGGATGAGCTAAGTTGTTTTACCAGGGCATGAAGATCGGCCAGTTCTTCTTTAACAATTACTCTAATCTGTGTATAGAGTGTTTCAAGAAATGTAGGCAGCCAATTCGGTTTTAGATCTTCCCCAGTTGCTTCTATTTCACTGAAGGAGTCCATATCTGGTGTGATAACCGAAGATCTAACAGACTCCCCCTCAATGATTTTCCTTTTTTGACCAGTTTTGCCCTTTCTGGTACGTGACTTAATGATCATAGATTGTTTTGCCCCTCTTGGCGGGCCCCTTTTCCCTACTAATATATTTGTGGGGTACGTGCCTCCGTTCCTAGAGGGAGACTAACTTCTAGCCTTTCTTGATCGGGGGATAGAACACTTATTACCTCTGAATGTGACGAGGGGGTGGAGATTGAATGTAACACTGGCGTAAGGGATAATCTACGCTCTGAGCGTTCGATTTCAGTGGCCACTACCCCAATTGCTCTCTGAAGCATTTTATCAATTGCAGTTTGCGGTAGTGGGGGTGGGACTAGCTGAGGGGAGGGATGGCAGAGAGCTTTAATAGTATGTTTCCCCATAATCGGTCACAAATAAAAATGCAAAAACTAACAAAAACAAAACAAAATGCTGCTAAAACAAGGAAAATGTCTGACAATAACTACCTAACAATATAATCCAACAATAATAAATGGAAAACAGGTTTGAGTTATCCCACGTTAAAATAATTTAACCGTTCACTTCTGGCAATGGACCAAAACAAGTGACAGGTGCTACCAAAACTTTTCAGGCCAGCTTACTCTACAGTACAGACCTGCTTAATAATGATCAGTCCACTGATAGGGCTCCGGAGAATATTGCCAAGGGGGGTGGCCCAGCCCAGCCTCTTCCTGGCGCTGACGGGCGCAGGATGGGCCTGCCCTTGGCCCGGGCTTTGCCCGCGCTGTGGGGGGGAGGCTGCGCTTTATAGCGCGATGAACACGCCTCCTCCCTCAGGTGTACATCAGCAGTGCCAGGGCGTCTGGGAGATGCAGTCCCCTCAGAGTTATGGAGCAACCTTGGGTATGTGCCCCAGCGGCACAAAGTAGAGCAGGTGTGACAGCTCGCTTCCCGGGACTCCTGTCCCACCGATACGCTCCGTTACAGCCACTGAAGTCTGCTGCGCGTCCCCAACGCATGAGAGAGAGGCCTACAGCATGGATCATGGCTATCCCATCCTCCGACAGGGTCTGCGCCTTCTGCGGTTCTCAAACAAAACTATTATCTATTAATCATAGACATAAACTTCTACATTTGAAGATTTTAGACAGAGCATACATCTCCCCTACAGATATTTCCAGATTTTACCCCACACACTCCTCACATTGCCTCAAATGCCAAACTTCCAATGCCGATTTTGCGCATCTCACCTGGACATGCCCCATCATCAGTCGTTATTGATCACCATTTTTCCCTTCTTACTACGATGTCAGAAATCATGTTGCGACCCGACCCTGCAATGGCACTACTGGGATATACCCGCGGCCTCCCCAAGTCTATACGCAGATTTATTTCCATAGCACTATTGCTCACTAAACAGAAAATCACCCTTCACTGGGGCAGTAGACACTCCCCCACAGATTCAGCCTGGCTTAAAACCATGTCCTTCTGAGACAAAATCAGTGATGACTACGCACAACTCCAGCCACTTACATCTAGGTCTATAGATATTTGGCAACCCCTCTGTACTTATCATCTTTCATTAGATTCGGATGACACTGACTGAAGCCCTCCCTCCTCACACCATATACTGAGTCACAATACGCCAGCATATTACCTTCATGCAACATAACCGCTGTAATACATTCCACTCATCATCCACACTCTTGCCTTCCAACCCCCATTGTCATGCTATTGATTTTTTTTCATTTCAATGTTTGTTGTGATATATTCAGTTCAAACACATGTGTTTTGTATGTTTGCAATTATTCATGAAAAACGTAATAAACAACGTTTTTAAAAAAACAGTGTCAGATTTCCATAGTCCCGGTAGACCCATGTCTTAACATTTCTACCCATATCTTTATGTCCTCAGGTACAAGACTGTTCAAAATCAGGACAATTTCTGCTTACATAAATAGGCATACTACAATAATTTGCACTCTTTGATACTCCAGACTGAGATCATTTAATTTGCTTGGTGACACCTGATCCTTCTTTACAGATACTATCAAGCCTTGAAAAAGTTGCAATAGACAATACATGTGTCGGCTGCCAACTAGCAACATATGAATTCTCAACCAAGATTTGTGGGACTGTTTAAACACTGATT
Source organism: Triturus cristatus (assembly GCF_964204655.1). Classification (NCBI taxonomy): domain Eukaryota; kingdom Metazoa; phylum Chordata; class Amphibia; order Caudata; family Salamandridae; genus Triturus; species Triturus cristatus. The sequence continues at coordinate 469,411,476 of NC_140588.1, forward strand.
TGAATAAAAAAATCTCCAATTCTGGAAATAAACTTTGAATGCCTGGTCAACATGAATATTTGGACTGCGTTTGGAGTGCGCTTTGGTATTAATTAGTTACAACTATTTCAGGTGCTCCGTGAAAAATGGTAGAGCCCATCCTGGTTTATAGGGACCAGGATGAGACCCAATGATGAAGCATGCCACTACTAGAGTGGGTGGGTGTCAACTGCAAGATTTTTCCTTGTGGGTTAACTACTATTATTTTCTCAGTGCCTTGTCATGAGTTTGTGAGCAGTAGATTATAGGACACCTTGATGTACTTTCTGAAATTCATTGTGTATCCTTTCAGGGATGTTAATGAATTCAATTCACTTGAAAGGCAAGAGTGCTTCAGACATTAACTTCCAGTTTACATTCCCAGTCCTTTAATTCCAAGTTATCTGCCAGATGTGCCCATCTCCACTTTCTCAGCAAATTTAAATTTACTAAACTGCACTTTCTCTGCAATCCACGCTGGATTTTATGTGAACACAACAGGCACACTTTTGCGCCTTCTGACCTACAGAAATGCTGCTTCCATAACAGGGACATTATAAGGATTTTGGGGGCCCAAGCTAAATATAAATTGGGGGCCCCTTGCTTGGAACAACTCTGAATTTATTATCTATTTTCAGCTCATTTATGCCCTCCACAACTATGGTTGGATCATTGACAACCCTCTTTGTTGGCCAGCCTACATCTGGATCCAATGATAGAACAGTCTCTCTGCCTGGTCAGCAGCAGAGAAGCAGAAAAACGAGCTGCCTGAAAAACCTGCTGCATATGGTGCAGTGGAATGGTGCCTCGCCATTTGATTCTGTGCATATTGAGGGTTTATTTTGTTTACTGTACTTCATCAGTTCTCTCTGAGGAACAGGAATTTGATTCAGGAGACACTAGGCTAAGATTTCACCGGCCCAACAGCAGCTCCACATAAAAAGTGCAATCTTGGAGGGAGCATATTAATGTTGCATATAATGTCGCTCACACCTGCTCATTGACACGTGGCCTACTCTCAAGCCCTGCGTCATTGCAACTGAATGCATCAGAAAAGCAGAAAGACTAGTGGTCCAAGCAAGCCTTCTATCCTCAATGTGTGGTGTAACAAGTCTGTCAGCACCATTTGGGCATGCAGTGCTGGTGGGTGCTTTTGATTATTGCACTGCATGGGACTGGTATTCTGAGTCTAGCGGTCTGGCCAAGCCTGAGATTAGTGGTCCGACCAAGCATTCTATCCACAATGTGTGGAGTAGCGAGTCCGTCAGCACCATTTGGGCATGCAGTGCTGGTGGGTGCTTTTATTTATTATACTGCTTGTGCTGTATGGGACTGGCATTCTCAGGCAGGTAGCAGTAGGCTGTAGTATCTTGTGAGTTAGAGATGACGGGACCCTTTTGGTCCCTGATGGACTCCAAAGAGCAGTGATGTAAGTGCCTGGGTGGATAATAGAATTCATGATATAGAATGTTCAGTTCACGGTTCCATGCTGATGAATGAAGACGTGCAATACCAAGCTCCATGTGTGGCGTTATCATCTGCAAGTACCCGGTTCGGGGTAAGATGCTACATAGGCTAGTATCGCACTGGTCTGGCTGCAGCTCCACAAGGACAATGAAGCCACAGAGGTGGCACTCAATGCCAATCTTTACTGCACAGTAAGTGGCACAAGCTGCATAAAGGCAAAGGCCTGTTCAGTTGGGCTGGGTCTATGCATTTTAAAAGGTTAAAGGGCTAACGGAATCTATCCTGAAACTAATAAGTATTTTTCTTTATCCCTCAGTATCCCTCAGGTGGCGGCTGTACTGGGTGAACAGCCCGAGATGGCTAAAAAAAACAGAAAGTAAGTAAACAAACTTGTTTTATAAAACTCTGGACCGTTTGGGACTGTCGTGTAGGCTTAATAATGGGGTTCCTAGAAAAGTGGGGGCTCTGAGCCAGAGCCCACTTTGCCCATGCATTAAAATGTCTCTGTTCCGTAGGATTTGAACATGCATCTCAAGTAAAAAAAAAAAAAGCCTTTACAAAGTTTTAAAACTTTAAACGTTGCTTCAAATAGAAACAAATCGGTAATTCCAGTCAGCGTGACAACGCGATTTCACACACACCATTTTCAGAACATTTGAGATTCCCCTGCAAAGGCAGTCTAGTAAATGCTGTTTAGAATAGCAGGCAGCAAAAACGCAAGGAACGTTTTTTTTTTGTAAGACTTTTTTTTATTGATGACAGTGTTACAACAGTGCAGATATCAAAGTTTAATTAGTCATACAAAAATTGACTTTTCCCCTTTGAGTTGTATACTTATTCACCATTTGGCTATACCTTCTAGAAGGAACGTGTTTTTGAGCTTATCCGAGGTTCCCTTTTCTCGTGGCAATGGCTACTCTCCATGAATGGAGAGTCCATTGTCGTGGTTCATGTAGCATCCCCTAAAAAGGATGCAGGTCGGTTTATGCACATTTCACTTTGAGCATGCATTGCCTTACTTGTAGAGCTCTTAATATTCAGCCTCCCTTTTACTTATATTACTAATGCCTGTGATTTTCTTCAATATGTTATATTCTTTCCCTTCCCCGAGAGCTGAAATGTGCTGCATACTTTATTACCACGCGGTGGCGGTGTAGGATTTAAAACACCCTACGGTTTGGCAAAAAAAGCATCGTGTCAAACACAATTCCAGATTCTCAGCGACCACCGACTCGATGAAACCAAAGTTAAAAGGGAACAAGTTACAGGCGAATCTGTTAATTTTCAATGCCGTTTTACGTGCACGCTTTTAGCGGAGACAACGTGAATGATTTTAAGGGCTTTGACGCTGTGGCCACCCTAGAGGTCCTCACATGCATGTTCACATCCTTGAGAACCACAAATGTAACGCTTATTATGATGTTACGTTGATAGGCATTGGCCTAGTTTAGGGCACATTGACAGTCTTCGCGAATTTTTACTGACCCAATGCAAATTTCCCATAGTAATTTTTTTTGTTGCAGTTTTATATAGCGCGAACTGGAACCAAAGATATGTTTCGGAGCGCTTTACATGAGCACCAGTTAGTTACACAAGGAGACATTCATTTTTAGTAGGCACGAGGAAATTAAGTGATTTTCCCAGAATCGCAGGATGTTGAGCCAATGTCAAGGCTCGAAGTTGGTTCCTTGTTTCCAAGGTCGGCAGCTCTGGCCGTTAGGCCACATCCTCCCTCCTTCGAACTGCAGTCCTCAATAAACGTACGCCATCATACAGCTTTGGGGTGATAAAGGTAGCCATGTAGAGGGATAGTATGCTCGTAAGATTTACTGTCATTTTGATTCAGCAGTCTTTAGATCCAATGTTAAAAGACGTGTTTGACATCCTTGCATCTTCATGCACGAAACGAAATGAAGAAGAAACAAAATGTTTATTACACCCACGGACAAGAATTCTTGACATGCCATAGATGCTTATGCTGACCCCCCTCAAAGTGATCAGACAGAGTCGGCCTCAACAATTTGTGGTCTTGGCTTGCGACGCCTTGAGCTTCCTTTACGTTCTTTAGTGAATATAGAAATTCAGTTTTTAGAGAAATACATCATTTACTTACCTGATATTCGGAATGCTCCTCCCCTTTTAAGGACGTTAAGCGCTGGGTGAAGTCTTCACTCATATGTTACCGAAACCAAGTTAGAACCATGGCTTCACGTTCATCACTTAGACCCAATCAAGGATGGTGCTTCATCTTTGCAACATATATAAAGAAACCTGACCTTGAGAAGGATGCATCACATTACATTTGGGAACGTATTTTTTTCATTGTGTTCATTGCCTTGTAGCATTTTTTGTCCCTATATTTAGGTTTCCCCTGCACAAATATATTCTATTGAATATATCTGAAAAGGAGCTTACATTCCGCCTTTGCTTCTTATTTATCCGTGTGCTTGTCAATTTACTTTTCCTCCATTTCTATCGGTTGTACCGTTCTCCCTTGTGTGTTTCTCTTATCAGTTTTCTGTGGCCCAAGTACTTATTCTCTTACGCTTTGGTGCGCTGCGTCAACGGCTCTCCATATTTTATTACGTGTTATTGTGTCCTCAGCGCCGGGTGTATTGATTAAACAAAGGCTCTTTACTTTCAAACAGCTTGTGACATTCAGATGTTGATAAAAATAAGTATAGATTTGCCTGAAAAAATCAGTTCAATTGTTTAATAAAAATAATCATATCTATGCCCTCTTGAATAATCCACCATGCTGATTGGTAGTCCGTTGTCATGCCAGTTACTGCAGCATCGCTCAAGACCTACATTAATCAAAGAAATGAATGTGTTAATATGGGAAACATACTTTAGAAAGTTAATGTAATTTAAAAACGTAAGTAGGACATCTGAATTAGGTAGCATTTCAATGGATGTCGATTAACAAAAATGCATGGCGTAGCAGGTCACACCTAGAGCCGGCCTTTAGCATGGGCGAGCTGGGCCGTTTCTATTTGGTGGTGTGCTGCCATTTGTGATTGACGCCGCAGGTTCCATTGTTATAATTTCTCAACTGTGTCAAGTCTTCAAATGGTCTGACTATTTAGCCAGTCGGACCCTTCAACAGGGGACAATCTTAGAGTCAATGGGTGAAGGAAGGATAATCATTTTGCTGCTGGCAAACCCTCCCACACAGAATCACTTGTAATGATTTTCAGCATTTAAAGGATTTCAATAATCATGTATTTATGATTAAAAATAGATATTTATTTGATTTGTATAAAAACTAAGCCTTTACATTACTATGCGCTCAAATGGTAACTCTCTCCTTTTAAACATCACATTTGTGTTGGTTAATTCATTGTGAACCCAATGCATTTCATTATGAGCCGTACCTGCTCTTTCTCAGGGGACTTTTAACATAGTAAATACATACTGTACCAATGTGTGTGTAAACAAGGCTTTCTCTCTCGTTATAGCGTTCTGTTGTTCGTCAGGGTGTTTTTTGGGGGAGTTCCTTGTGTGAATCCTTTTTTGCCAATATTCTGAGGGGCGCATGGAGCAGGGGGCTTTAGTTCCACAGCACCCCTGTCATCTTGCTCCAGCCTTTCCCGTGTCCCTTTGTGCTCGTTTCTCTCTGATTCGCTAGCTGAAATACTTCATTGGTTTGCGGGCAATGTTGTAACACCCCAATAACCCCCTTCCGTACCCCTCCTTCATCCTCACAACCCTGCTGACACACACCAACAATACCATCATCACCCCAAAGCAGCTAAGCTACAGGTGATCAGTGGTGACCCAGGGAAGGCGTTTGTGTTCAGGGATCCGTCACTGCTCAGCAAGGGACTGACCAGTGATCACAAAAGGGCCCCTGCTGCCTCATTTAATTCACCACCATCAGCAAGGATGCCACATTTCTTTCCACCCAGGGAGCTATATCAGCCCACTCCAGGCACACCACACACATTTTGTCCCCCATTATGACATCACATGAAATTACACCACAGGTCTTTTGGTCACAATAACATCACAGGAAAGTGAGTTTTGGTGATGTTTGATGCTTATGGCGCCACAGGAAGCGTCTAAGAGCTATAAGAAGCCATAATGTAGTCCTGGATGTAGTTTACTATGAGCTAAATGTCTCAGTGAGGAAGCCCTTTCATTTTATATTTTACTACATTCTTTTGTTAGAAATTAGAAAACTAATCACATAGTTGGCATATTATAAGGTGTTAATCATTTTATTTGCAACACATCATAAGGTCTTACTGTTGTAAACAGTAAATTGAGGACTGTTATCTACCTGATGTTTTGGTTTTGCCTGCACAGCGCTTGCAATGTGCTTGTTTGGATTGCACTCCACTCGTTACCTAATCTACCCGTGGCTGCACACATTTCAAGCATGCTTGTTGGCTGCATGTATTTTTTTCTTTATTCTCTGCCCTTTACCTAATCTCCCTGCTTTATATTATCGCCAGTTACTGCACAATATAATGCCTTTCTCAGTAAACAAGTCATAACACTTTTATGGAGTTTCAGAAACTTATATTGCACAACTGCTCACCAAGCTTAAATTTCCAACTAAAAAAGTATTAATCACTTAAGCGAAACCTGTTGCATGAATATATACTTTTACTACGCGGTTTTCACACCGCAATACCATCACAACACGGTCGTTACCATGCATTGCTATTACAACGCACTTGTGCTAGATGGCACGCTGGACTTAGGAATAGTATGATTTACTATTCCAACTCCAGTGTGTGCAAAACTAGGGAAGGTGTTGGAATAGTAAATCATACTATTCCTTAGTCTAGAGTGCCATCTAGTGCAAATCGTTGTAATGACTTGCGTTGTAATGGCACTGCGTGGTAACAACGCGGTCGATGTAACAACCGCAACGTGATGGTATTGCAGAGTGAAAACCTTGTAGTAAAGGTTGTTGCCTCTGTTGCATTTGGCAATGCTTGTTTGTCTTTAGTATTCCTCTTTTTGGGAAATCTGCTCTGGATTTACCTTGTTGCACTTCTGCTCTTGGATCGGCTGTAATCAGGGGCACAACTAGATTCTAACCACTAGTGTAACGATACTTGAGGGGGCCCCCATACAAACTATATGGAGGCCCCCTCCTCTGGACTCAGTCAGGAGCTCTCAGGCTGGGGTACTGTGCTAAGTGGGCTCCCTTGAGCTCAGGGCCTCCACCATGCCGCAGAGGCCTATGTTATGCCACTGATTCAAACTTCGGGGGATGGCTAACACTTTGAACAGTGGGGGTCCGGGGCATATACAGAACCTGGGTCAAAATGTCTTGTAGGGGCTCTCTTTTCTGTTGTTGTACGTTGAATAATATGGGGAGTATTTGTCTGCACAATATACAGCCCCTGGTGAATTTTGAAGCATACTCGGCCAATAACATAGGTCTCAATTTAATAACCTTTAGTGGGATTTAAAGATTCTCCATCAAAATATTTTAGCACAATGAACGGTGAATGCTACATTTAAATGCACATTGGGTCAGTAGACCAAGTAAGATGTGTAATTTCAGGAACAATAAATGGCAAATAGTGCATTACAAAATGCACTGGGCCAGCTATTTGGGCATACTTGCACAAAGGAAATGTTTCAAAATGTGTGGCAAATCGTGCACCATAAATGTATTTGTTTATCATTGTTCACATGTGGGACTACAAGTTTATTAGAAACAACCACTCTTTTGCTGTCCCTTAGAAGGATGCCTTATGCCCAGGTACTGTAACTCTCAAAATAGTGAACCTATATTCAGCGGCACTACATGGTATTCCTGAGTTCCATCGTCCATCAAGTATTGCTTTGATACACTTGGCTAGTACCATTGCCTGACATGCACCTATAATTTGGAAAGATTTTGGTGTTAACAGCACATGGTGTAGAAACCGAGCAGAAAGTGTGATTATCAATGGTGCCTCTAACCACACAAATTAGACGTAACTAGCATGTTAACAGATAAAACGTGTCATGTAATTTGCTAGCATGGCATTGTCCTGTCAGCTGTTGGCTTTGGGGGCCATCAATACAGTGGTAGGATCAGAAATTAACCCTAGTTCAAAGGTTCTTTGGTTCACACTCCTTTCCATCCAGCTAGACTCTGAAGAGTCAGTGTGGAACTCAAGGTGGATGAATGGGTCAACCATGAATTGCCATTTGTGGTGAAAGAGTATTCAATGTCACTTCCACTTTGGTTTTTTAGTCATTTGAATTCTACTGTAGCACAGAATCAATACCTATGCATGTACCTCATATGTGAATGTTATTATCAGGAAATTTTGACTAATGATATGTTCCAGAAATTTGCAGCAACAGTTCATGGAGAAAAAATGCTACAACTTAAAATCTTACATCTGTGGAATTTATCTTAATGTTTTAACTTAATGTTTTACAGATTGTGTGGTGCATATTTTCCTTGTATGGGGCAAAAGGATCATAAAATATGATGTCTTGCGTAATGTTCAGTAGAAGCATAAAAATGTATTTGTAGAACAATTGTTGGCTGGCTTCTAACAGTGATGTGTGTTAAGTTATTACTAAGGAGCATAACTCCTCCTCTTAACCTTGCCCATTCCCTCCCACTCCCTGAAGAATTGTAACAAGACCTAATCCCTAACCGTGATGCTCTCTCTGCCCGCCCATGATCTCAATTATTCCTCCAAAGCTCCATCTTCAGCAGGGGGCACACAGTGAAAGTTTACTATTAATAAAAGGCACATGAGCGGTCAGCCTTTAGATATTGCAGAGTGGCTGAGCAGTTTCCTATCTTAGTATTGATTTAAAAGTATACCATGATTTACAACGCACTGTCACTATCTGATTCTTCTCTCTGTCAAACCAGAAACTCCTTACCTCCCCCACATCACTTCTGACACTCACTGTATCTCCCTTTCTTCACTCTCTACCTGTTCTAAGATGCCTAAGAATGGTTACCTATAAATCACTGCTGCCTATCTAGTGAGTTACCAATATCTTGGAATAGTAACCGCTTCATCTACAAGTTTCCTTTCTCAATCAATTCAATTGAATACGTCTTTATTCAATAATTCCAATCATAAAAGACACAGTACAATCATAAAAGTGTCATTAAAAAAGATAATTTTACCCTAAAAACATACAATTCTGACGAAAAAGAAATAATTCCATATAAAACCATTCAGAAAACCTACAATGGGAATACCCGCATGCCAATAGTATACTCAAGTAGTAATTCCTGAAGCAGGTAGATTTTTTCTTCGCAGTGCCCAAGACCAGCTAAGGAATTTCGTCATGGCAATAACAATATCTGCTCGCGTGTTTGTTGACAGAATGCGCAGAGCTGTCATACCAGATCTGGTGCCTAGATTTGAACACAACGGCTTCAGCCATCTTCGACGTGGACCCTTGTAGGCCGGGCACACAAACAATACGTGGGTTATCGACTCCTCCTGGGATGAACACGAGGGGCAGTTAGTTTCTGACACCTTATTCCATTTTGCAGTGAAAGATCTTAAAGGGAGAGTGCCCACTCTGAATTGGTGATATAATTTCCTATCGCCGGATTTCGTAATCAGATTCCAGTAGGCCTCAACTTCTGCTGCAAACTTGTGTTCCAGAAAGATGCCTGTGAGTGAATTACTGCCCACCACCGACAGAGTCTTCTTAGTGTTCATATCCCAATAGAGTGCTTTATACTCATCTTTATTGGGGAAAGAGTTCCATATCGGGTCTTCCCACAGGTGTAGGCCCATGTCAAACAACTTGCGCTTAAGTTTCTGCAGCCATTTGATTTTTGAAGACAAATCAGCATTTCTAATATACATTAAAGTATTAGCATAGGACGCCAGTTCTGGGGTAGTCCATAGCCTCCTCCAGTATGCTAGGGGTCTAAATCCCGCCACCTCGTCAATAGAAGTACAACCCAAGTCTTGTAACAAGGGCTTAAATGGAGTTGATTGTGGGAGGGCGGTCAATGTTCTCAGAAACTTATTTTGTGCCTGAACTAGGGGTAGTAGATTTTCAAACCCCCAAAGTTCAGCACCATAGATTATGGAAGCTCTTATTTTCCCATTATAAATCGTTATAGCGGGCCCTACCGGTTTAGTGATGGAAAGTCGATTTCTTTTAGTAGGGCTCCAGCTAGCTGATTATGTCTAAGAACTAGGACATCTAACTGTGGTGTCCAGTTCATCCTCCTGCCCATAGTCACTCCTAAGTATGTAAAAGTATCAGTTTGTTCCAAGAGAGCTTTATTCATTTCTACTCTGCCTTTTATTGATTTACGTTTATGCAGCACCATTCTCTCTGCCTAATCCATGTTTTCTCTCTCCCATCCCCTTTCTGCTGTTAGATGATCTTATGGCAGCTTAAAAAGTTATACAAATAACAACACCACATCTCAAGCCAAACCGAGGCAACATCTGACGTCAATTTGTTCTAAAATTATAGGTTAACAGTTTCTTTACTTTAAACCACTAATATGCTTCTCTCTCTTTATCACCAAATCCAATTTGGTAGCAACCCATCCGCAAACGGGAAGGGTCCCAAGGGGACCCCTTTCCCTTTGTAAGTGCATGCAAAAACGTTTTTTAAGAGCAGGCAGTTGTCCCACAGACCACTGTTGACTCCTAAAAAATTAAACTGAAACGTTTCATTTTTCTTTTAGAAATGCATCCCACTTGTGTTTAAGGAAAACAGTCTGCATTTTTGTTTTTAGTTGCTTTATTTAAAAGCAAGCCCAGACGGCCACTGCAGGCCACCATCTTCGTGTTTTTAGTGATTCCAAATGGGTCGCAAATTTCAGCTTACCTCATGAATATTAATGAGGTAGGTCTATTTGTGACCCACTCGAAATCGCAAATGAAACTCAGTAGAGTTTCGAACATTTTGAAATTGCAATTTACTAATTGCGATTCCAATAGAATCACAATTAGGAACTGGCAATTTCTAACGTACGTACATGTGGCCCTTTATCTTTAAAACCCATATCTTGACTTCTGCTTATTAGATCTATTTTTCTAACCTGATATGAAGTCTTTTTGTGGTGTTTTCCCTGTGTTACTGGTTGAAGCGTTGCGCAAATACTTGACACATTGCCTCTTAGGTTAAGCTGGACTGCTCTGTACCTAGCTACCAGAGGGTGAGCACAATTTATGGTGTGCATCTGACTTACCCTGACTAGATTGTAGTGTTTGCATTGACAGGGTGTGTCAGATCTGGGGGTCTCTAGTTGGCAGAGGTAGGTACCACTGTCCAAATAGGGACCCTTGCTTCTAGTCAGGGTAAGTGGGATACACTCTTTAGATACCCCTGCTCACCCCCTTAGTAGCTTGGCACGAGCAGACAGGCTTATCAAAGGCAATGTGTAAAGTATTTGTACCAACACTCACAGTCACACAGTGAAAACACCACAAATGGACTCCACACCAGTTTAGTATTTAATCTAAACTAAACAAGACCAAAACGACAAAAATCCAACATACACAGTTCAAGAATATGATTTTTAAGGAGTTCTAGGGTTTGCGTCAAAATAATCCACAGTTGCATCACTTTTAGCCCAAAGTACCTGTAGATGTGACAAAAGTTCCAAATGGAAGCTGCAGCGTTGAAAAACAAGCGATGTGTCACTCCTGAGACCCTGGGGAGGCGATGCGACAGTCCCGCTGCACGCAGAGTACTGTTGCGACGAATCCAGTCTGTATGGGGAGGGATGCGATACCTTGTATGAATTCCGGTGCGCAGGTTTGGTAGAAAGCGTCTTGCACAGGCATGATGCGCCGATCTTTGGGGCGGCGACGATCTCAGGTGCGGCTGCAATGCGCGGCGCAGCGTCGATCTTCTCCTCTCGCGACCCCTCGATGTGATGGCTCTGCGACGATGTTTGCAGCGACGTGATGCGGTCCGTAAGCAAGCGGTGCGGCAATCTCACCCAGCGGCGACAGGCTCTGTGACGATATTCGCGGTGACAGGAATCTTCCCATACCGGGGCAATGCGCTCCGCAAGCGAGCGATGCGTCGGCTCTTGCAGCAGCAACAGGCGCTGAGACGATCTACGCGGCGGCGGGAATTTTCTCGCACTGTCGATGATGCGCTCCGCAAGCGAGCGATGCGTGAAAGTTGCAGATCTTCTTCTTTTCTTTTTGTCCAGCTCCCCAAACAGCAGGCACAACTTCCAGAGGCCCCACAATTGGATCAAGCACTCTAGGAAGGGCAGAACTCACTCAGCAGAGTTCAGGGGGGAAGCTGGGGGTGAAGTCCTTTTGTTCCTGGGACTTCTTAACAGGAGGCTAGCTCTCCTCAGGCACTTGGAGATCTCTTTAAGCAAGGGGACACAGCAAAAGCAAAGTCCTTCCCCTCTCCTTGGCAGCAAAGCAACTGCAGGTCAGCCCACAAACACACAGCAGGACAGTCCTTCCTCTTCAGTCTTCCAGCTTTCTTCTTGACAGAGGTTCCTTCTTGATTCCAGGATGATCTAATTTCTTTTGATCAGGGTCCCAATATTTATACCCCAAAATCCTTTGTCCTCTGAGGGCAGAGGGGCCTTTGCCCAGTCCAAACCAGTTCTGGAGCACTCTGTTTACATGACTTCTTTTTTCCTTTCACAGTGCAGGGCAGAAACATCAGACGCCCCACAGGAGGTGGAGCCAGCATTGTGGAGGGAAAGCACAGCCCTGGAGCACTTTGTTGACATGAGCCCTTCTCTCCTTTCACAGTGCAGGGCAGAGATATCAGATGCACCACAGGGGTGGGGGGTAGGCACTGTCCTATTCAGGTCCCAGGTACAACTCCTCCCTCCCATCTAGATGCAGATCTCTCTATTCAGCCCTGTGCTGATTCACCCTGTGTCCGGGAATTCCCCAGCCCCATGGAATTCCTCAGCCCCTGTCACTCAAAACTCCAGACAAGGAATACACAGCCTAGCAAAGGCAGGTTTGGATGGTTAGACAAGAAAATACCTACTTTCTAAAAGTGGTATTTTCAAACAGAGAATGTTAAAACCAACTTCACTAAAAGATGTATTTTATCATTCTAAGTAGAGGCATACTAAACCTGAATTTCTACCATGTTCCCTGAGTCAGTTTAGGATTATAAGATGTAATAATCAAACTGCCCATTCTGGCCTATGGAGAACAGGTAGCCTTGCAATAGTGAAAAACGAAAATGGCTGTAATTCACTATTAGGACATGCCACACACATCAGGGCTTGTCCTACCTTATACTTACAATGCACCCTGCCCTTGGGCCTACCATAGGGGTGATTGATATGAAGCAAAGGGAAGGTTTATGGACTGGTAAGTGGGTGCACTTACCCAGTCGACATGGCAGTGCGAGACTGCACACAGGCTCTGCAATGGCAGGCCTTAGACACATTTTACAAGGCTGCTTCTGTGGGTGGCACAACTGGTGCTGCAAGCCCACCAGCAGCATTTGGATTTACATGCCCTGGGCACGCCTGGTGCACTGCACTAGGGTCTGACAGGTAAACCAAACCAGCCAATCATGGAATCACTAATCCATACATTAATTTATAATAGGGAGAGCATACGCACTTTAGCACTGATCAGCAGTGGTAAAGTGCCCAGAGTCATAAAATAGCCAACAACAGGTCAGAATAAATATAGGAGGAAGGCAAAACGTTCAGGGATGAACCTGCAAAAAGGGCCATTTCCAACAGGGTGCATACCACTGCCAACCAAAAACCCAATTTCGAACACTAATAAGAGGATGAGAATTGTCAGCCGACCCATCTTAAATCCATTTAGAGATTCACTGAGGTCATGGCACTTTAATGTTATTGAGTTAATTACTTGCAATTTTCTGTGTAAATGAAAAGGATAATCTGTCCACCATATCGGTGTACCCTAAAGTAATAGTTGTCCACTATCACCAAATTAATAGAAGTCAAACAAAACCTGGAAACGGAGGCACGCGAAGTAACAATTAGATTGCAGGTTCTTTTAATTACAAAAGATAAATTTAATTTCAGTGTGCAAGATTATTAATATATATCTTATTATCAATTTATTAAAGGTTTTAATTATTGAATTGTCAATATGGTTTAACTAACATCACTCAAAAGAATATCAAGGTGATATTATAATCAAAAATAGTTGACTCGCCCAAAAGGAATAACTCAAAATGCCAGCCAATACATGTTTCTCAACACCTGATGTTTTCTAATTGCTGAAACAACATGAAGATAAAAAAATACTTTATACAGTATCACGTCTACAACTTTATTTTAAAAAAGTAATGCCCTTTGTAGGGCTGTAATTTTGATATAAAACACTTTTTAAGAAAGAAAATAATTTAACATTTACAAATATTTTTGAATGGAAATCATATTCATAAATTAGATTAACACATCAGCAACATAAGTCTATAACCTGACCAACCACGTACATTGCACCAGGAATGTCACATTAGATACTTAGATGCATACATCTATAGCATGTAACTATGTAAATTCACTGAATAAGAAAATATATGCAGAATTAGTTGAAGAAAGTACAGTGTAGTTAGAACGTATGGAACACAATAAGTAAATCTGATCTACAATATATAACACTATTCAAATTAATCAGAAATGCATATGTAGTTTATAATTTCAATTCGATTCAATTACATGAACCCTAATCATAAGTAGAGCTCCCGGTTTTCCGTTTAAACAGATTTTTACATATAAATACAGACGGAAAACAAGTTTTCCTTTGTCTGTATTGATATTTAAAAACGGGAAAATACTAGCACGTTTTATGGAGAGTTGCAAAACAAGATGGTATGGTAATTGCTCACAGAGTAAGTATCGCCTCTGGTGTTATCAGTATTTATGGGGTGAGAAAAAGCCATTCAAGATAATGAGTAGTGTAGTCGAGTGCAGCGTCTGATTGATGGATGTCAGAGGTGCAACTAGAGCCAAATTTCGGGGGGGGGGGGTAATTTTTCCAGGCATAGGCAGAGTGGAGATGCAGGGGCTCTAAGAAGGGGTGAAAAACACAACAAAGCCTCGAAAGCAAGTAAGTGGTCTTTTAAAGACCTGTGAAGTACTAGGGTGCGGCTGGCAAGCTCAACAAAAACTGTCTGATTGTGCTGAGATCAAACTTACTGCTAAATTAGATTAGAGTCCCTAGTCCATTTGTACCTAATACTTTGTATTGCTTTTAATGTGGAGGCTTGCTTGGGTCCTGAAAGAGCCTCTCAATCTCTGAGATACTCGTCTAACTACGTGCATTTTCATGTCAAGTAAACAAACGAAAATTACTTAATGTGTTTCTCCCTGTTACTTTTTTTTTGTGTGTTTTTTTTATACTCTACTGTAAACAAGGTTCAGTCAAACCTGTACTGTTAAAATGGTGTTTCTTTATTCTCTTAGTGCATCCCTTGTACTTGTATGTCTGGCCAGAATTGCTGTCTGGATCTCAAGCTGATAATGGCAAAAACTAAAATATTAATAACCATGGAATAATAAGAAAACAGTAAAGTGCAAGCCACCCTCACTGTGCAATCTGTGTCAGTTAGGGTATGGAAAATCCCAATATTTTTCCCAATTCAAAAATGATAACATGCAGTTTAGAAAGCAGTGCTGGGCATAGACAGGCATGCTTTTTCAGGAAGCATATTACTCTTGTCTAGTGCATAATTTGAATTGAGTTGCTTCCAGGTGTTTATAGTGGGGCACAACTAGGTTGTAGCTGAAGACAGTGTGAGCTTCTTTCAGTGGGGCAGTGTGGTGTTCAGTGTGGGAGAGGATGTGGCACTCTCTGCCGCTGACAGAAACTGTAAGGCTCTGAGACAAATGTCTTTTGATAGCACTTTTAGGAGTATTTGGGGCATACTGTGAATGGCAAAGTTTTCAGATGAATGTATTGTGTTGACCAATAACAAACGAGAGCATGTGTGCATTGTCAATTTAAATGAATGTGGAAAAATACTAGCTGCAGCGTCGTCTTTTACTTGTGGGAAAAATAAATGTGGATAAATACAGATAAAATGCCCCAAATATAAATATGGATAGATACAGACGGAAATGGCAAAAAAATAAATACCATAAAACCGGGAGCCCTAATCATAAGCCTCAAGAAAAATATTTGTTTCATTCTCAATAAAAAGGTTAAAATAAGTCTCAGATGATAGTGCATTTACTTTTCACAATGCAATAAGTGTTACATTTAAAATGACACATTTCTGACTGCATTGATGTATCACAAATAAAATAAAGTTCACTACCTCAATACAAATCACAAGTATAATCAAAATGCAACTCCATTCACAATCCTCCTGTCCAAATTCTGACAAAGAATTTAGATCCAATCACCAGAAAGTTTTATGTTTATCGTTCTTTTACATTGCCCATGTATACTTAAAAAAAAAAGTACCACAGTAAATATTAGCCACTCATAGTATAACCATGAACTTTTGCAAATTCATTATTTGTATATCCTATCTCGCATGTCACTTGGTAAAGTGAAAAAATAGTAATAAAGAGTGAATAATCCAGAAAGCCCTAAGATTTAAAGCTCAGATACCTCCCTCAGAAGCACATATTCTAAAATGACAAATGCAACTATATTATAAATAGAGCATATAACATCCAGTCTTATAAGCCATCATTCTTGAGTTGGAAGGAGGAAAACATGAAGTGAAAAGACAAAACACGAAGGACATGTATTAATGTGCACAAAACCTCTTTCAAACATCACAAAAAAATCATACCATCTTGCATCTCAAAAATATTAGATCGCCATCCTCCACTGAAAAGTTAGCTTGATCACAAATATAAAAAAAACCATGATAAGGTATCTGCATTACTGTCATAAAGAAATTATTATATCGGAAAAAGCAAAGCACAAACATCACCAAACTCTCTTATTATCCTAAACTCACCATCACACAATCTTGGCGTCTCTGCAGAGCAACAGCAGGAAGAAAACTGAAATAACCCTTCTCAGGGTCTAAAAAAACAAATTTACAATTCGAGAGTCGGAAAACCAGGACTAAACATGCCCTCAACAAATGTCTAGACTGGCACTTCATTTCAACTGGCCATGGCGGGCGAAGATGCTATAAACAAGAGGTGATAAACAAACTTAGACCAGCAGTGTACCTAAAATAAAAACAGACATTCAAATATGAAAAAGTAGTTATGATTATGAATCTCATACATTGGTCTTGATTTTTGTTTGTCTTAATTTTTCAGTCGAAAGACATAATCTATTAGTTTTTTCAGCCTTATCTCTTGATAATGTGGTCCCTTATTATCTTCTTTCTCTAAATTTGTATGGTGTATTTACATATTCAAATGGAATTGGCATGACGTTGCATGAAGTATACTATTACAAGCTGTTGGTTTTCTGTGTATCCTACTTTGTAAATAATCATATTCAACATAAAGTTCAATATCCATGATCACAATGCTGGTAGCAGTATATTCTAGTCAGCTTCATATTGAGTTTATTCCTATGTAACAATCTGTGATATTCAACTAGTTCACTTGCGGTACAATTCTAAATTAGGAAAATATAATCAATATATCGCTTATCATTAGCATTAGCCCAGTAGAGTCCATAATAACATGCATATATATATATATTTTTTTTTAAACCTATGAAAAGGTTTGTGTACATTGGGGCAAAACATGACCTCATCGCTGTTTCCATTTTTTAGTGGCACATGCAATCTTGCAAAAATGATTCTTCAACTTAAATTCTGTCAGGTGTACTGGCTGATCTTGTATATAAAAAAAACCCTCTCAAGTGCCTTCAGTCCTTGCTCATGATCAATTATTATGTGTAAACTTTGTATATCCATAGTGGCTAATAAGTAATTAAAGTCCCACGGTATGTCATAAATTTTGTTCAGCAAATATTTTGTACATTTATTAAAAGAGGGTAAGGATTGAACAAATTGTGAAAGATGAATTTAAATATATTCAGAAAGAAAACTTTTGTGTGCAGAACCAAATTCCTGAGATAATGGGCCTGCATGCAGGGAAATTACCAACCATATTTGCTTTGGGTAGGAAGTAAATAATGAGAATTTGCAGTCTTCACACATAAGTACTTATATTCTTCCTCCTCTTGCAATTCCAAATCAAGATATTCTTTTAGTTTATCCAATAGTATATGAATACATTCAAGATATTTTCTTCTATCCACTAATCCATAGATTGTGTGAATATTCAACTGTCTTAGTGCAGTGGAAACAGATCATTACCTTTTTGTTTTCTCACTCATGCATTTCCATAATAAACAATAGAAAGAAATGAGGGAAGTTCACAATATTTATTGAAACTATTATGAAACAACTGTGCTGCAATTATAAAACATATACAACTGAGCACAATAATCAGCATTACGAGTAACCTGTATACAATGAAAAGCCCTACCATGGTGAATGATATATCTGCCTAAGCCTATCCTTACTATGTGAGCACAGTGATATATCAGAGATCTCTAGGATTAGAACCGCCCCCTATACCTGGCATTTGCATTTATGTGGTCTTGTTCTCAAATTGTTCAAAACAAGTGTGTCTGTCACGGGACCTTTCTCCTCTGCAAGAATCCTCCTCGAACGTTTTACACAGAGTACATCTCAGTTTATGTGCTAAGAAGTGCAGTGTTGGAAAACAGCAGATGCACTGTTTGTGTCTATATGTTAGTGTCATGAGCGCACTATATTGAGCATGCTAAATTAAGATAATCCAGAATGTACCTTTAACCACAAAAATTCAATCTCTATTGCTGCGGTGAAGGACGCATACCGGAAGACTGCACGGCATAGAATGGGACTACTATACCCATGATTTCTAGCATGCCCATGCACAGCGTGAGGACGGAACTGTCCATAACCTGGAAGATGTACGGCACTGTAGCGTTTTGTGTACTTACTGGAATTCATGTGTTATGTGCGATAATATTCAAAGGCTCTATATTTACTCGTTTTGGAAAGTATTATTTAGTACAACCTGGAGAGTATTTTCAAAATATACAGTTTCTTTAGCTCTAGTAACAGGGGTGATTGCGAGAGCGCTATAGGACTACGCTCAACCCCTGTGATGTCTAGTGGAGTCTATTAATGGTATGTTTCCATATGGATTAAAAAACTGGTTTTTGGTAACAGTAACTGAGAGTATAGACATACAGTATCTAGATGTTATATGTATGTTCCTTTATATATTCTAACACAGCAAACACAATGGAGTGACTGGTGTTTCTAAGCAGGAGCCACAGACTATGTGGAACCCTTCAGGCTGCATATTTATTTTTCATTACAGGTATATGTAGTTTACATCACATGGTTAGTTGATGTATTGTGGTATACCATACTCTGTGCTAAACAGGATTAGGGTATTTCTGATTCCTTGTGTCATTTCAGGTCTCCCTCCCTGCATTCCTTTCCTATCCTTCCCTCGCTTGATCATCCCACTGACCTGTGTTATCACAGCAATTCTGGCTTGGGAATATCAAGAGGTGGATCATTCTGAGTAACAAACTGACCCTGAGGATTTTCTACTCTGGCAGTTTGGAGATGTTGCTGTCCCGACCACAGAAAAACAGGGCACAATGTTGTTTGACCTTGTACGAAACGTTCAGACTGAATCCCAGCAGAAGAACTGAGTAACAATAATAACATTTTCTAACTTATTTCTAAATGAAATATTGTGGCACAAAAATAAATGTGCTACGTTTGGCTGTTCTGAGCAATTGTGGACTACAACATTCAAATAGGCTAAAATATGGGAAAACTACAATGGGCCTGAGTCAGAACTCACTACAAACTTGCTTTTATGAATAAACCATAGTGTATCAACCTCAGTCTTACATTTGTCTAAATGCTGACTAGGACCGAAAGAGCGTACCCTTTTTAATATAGAAACTTCATCATCTGTAAGTGTTCCAGGTGATAAATTGATTGCTATTTTTTTCTCTAATCCGTGCTGGCTAACCTGGTTCGTGATCATGTTTTTAAACCTACCACCTTTAAGCTGTTTTAGTTTGTGCTTGCTTCTTCCACTTTTTTTCTTTTTTTCTTCCCAGAATCCTTTCCTGTACTCTGTTTCCTGGCAAATTCTAAATCCGTCATTCTCTTGTGTTTCAGTTCTGCTAAAAAAGATGAATCAGGTCTAATATTAGTATCTGCTCCATCACCACTTATATCTGTTTCAGAACCACGCACTTTAGATTCACTGACTGAATTTATGCTAACTGTAAGTTTGGGTTTCAATCCCATTATTTCATCAAATTTATGAGCAAATGAATACACACATCCCAACCTGTGCACATACCTTATAAATGTGCTAATTTCTCTGCTTCTCAACCCTTCCTGAAATTGAGAAAGAACGTTCTCGAATATGTCACCATTTTTTCTGGTATCTTCATCTAATTTGATATCTGGGCTCCGTTGCTTTACCTTATTTATATAACATTTGCAATTATTTCATTATTTCTTCCTCTTGCTGAATCATTTTTTCATCAGCATTATAGATGATTCTTTTAAACTCTTCTCCCATTTTTCTGCATGGACCTCACTCAAACCTTCTACTGCTGGGAAAATATTCACACACAATCAAAAAGAAAGAAGTTCAATTTACATCAAAATATTTACATAGAGTTGTAGTATCCCACCACTTGGAAGATTCTTTTGGATTACACTTGTGATTTGTTTTTAGGTAATGAACTTTACTTTTTTTTGTGGCACATCAATACACTTAGAAATGCTGAGGAAATTGTCTTACATTGTGGAAGGTAATTTCACTATTATCTGCAACTTATTTAAATTATTTTATTGAGGATAATATATGATAGTTTTTCTTGGGGTTTAGGATTAAATTTCACATAATTGAAATGAATTGAAATTATAAACTACATATGCATTGATTAATTCTAATACTTTTATGCATTCTAGATCGGATTTACTTATTTTGTTACATATGTTGAAACTAAATTGCACTTCACCTATTTCTGAGTATATTGTCTTAGTGCGTGAATCTGCAGACTTGCATGCTACAGATGTATGAATCTAAATATCTAATAAGAAATTCTTGGTGCAATGTATGTAGTTGGTCAAGTTATAGACTTATATGTTGTTGATGTATGAATTTAATGTATGGATATGATTTCCTTTCAGTAATATTTCTGAATCTTAAATAACATTTCCCATTAAAACTCTTTTTATCACAGAGTTACAGCCCTACAAAAGACATGGCTTTTTATAAAAAATTGTAGAAAGTATACTATATTTTTGTTCTCTTTTGTTTTAGCCTTGAGAAAGCAACACTAGTTGCAAAACGTGTTGGCTGGCATTTTGTGTTATTTATTTTGAGCAATTCAACAGTTTTTATATTTTCAACTTGATTTTCTTCCATGTGATGCTAATTATATGATATTATAACAACACAATTGAGGGGATGTAGATGAGATATTTTCAATGGTACGGCACAGAGTATCCCCAAATTGATAACATAACACAAGGAAACTTAGTACAGTCCCATCATGAGCTTGAGAGGTGGATTATAAATTGACCTCCGTGCTCATAGATAGTTACTATTTAGGGATATAGGTAGCGGGGTGGGATTTCCACCACGTCTCCTCTGATATCAAGTAAGTGCACACTGGACCTGTTTGTAAAGAAGTTTGATCGACCTCCTCCATATGTAAGGTAATTCTTATAGTTTCTGACCATACAGTCTTTGTGAGGAGTCCTTGCTACTAGTTATCCCAATGGGGCCCTCATTATTGGACTAAATTAGTATGTTATCTTGCAAACTTCACATCCGGGGGACCACTGCCTTCTCTTAAAAATGGTTTTACAAACATTCACAAAAAGGGACCCCTTCCCATTTGTAAACGGGTTACCACCTACTTAAAGTAGGTGGTAAAATGCGAATGTTTTCCGATCGCATTTATGGTAAAAAACCATTCATACATACCGATGAGATTCGATATTAGTAAGGGACGCCCTAAACACGCCCCTTCCTAATATTGCTGTCACCCGACTCCTTGTTGGTGGTGGCAATGACACAAAATGCTGAGGGGCACTGTATAATAATACTCTCTTTGTATTTTTTGCACTGATGCTGCTGTAATTTTGCCTCTGTACACTGGGACTTTTCAAACCAAGCCCCAGTGTATGTGCTATGTTAACATTGGCTATACTCCTAATTGGCACATTTAACTTACCTATAAGTCCCTATTGTAAGGTAAAAAGTGTATCTAGCGGGGCGCGGCCAAGATGGTGGAGTGAGTGGACGTGTTGTGCCTGAGCTCCACTCCCGCCGGGCCTATAGCATCAACTAAAGCACCCTAGCCTCCTGAATTCCCCATCTAAAGCTTCCCCGCAGCAAAGCGCCTTGGGCAGAGGTCAGTGGGGCGTTTTCGGCACCCGAAAGTGCTGTATTGAGCGATCACTGGCCGTCCCGCGGCTCCGGTGCAGGGAGAGACCGGATCTGATACGCGGACTGCCAGAGTGTCTTCTGAGTGCGGCGGCCCCACGTCGCTCATTTTGGCGGGCTCCTGTGGGGTGCCTCACCGCCTCAGCTACTCGAGAGGCTCGGGCTGACTCCCCGCAACCGCACCTTGCCCCCGGCGCTCACCGGCAGGCGAGCACATGGGCTCGACGCAGGGCCTGCGTGTGTCTGTTCCGGCCCCCGGCTGGAAGAGGGGCCCAATCTGGAGCATGGCGGCGCATGGCAAGCACCCCACGGCAGATGGCGTCCTCCGAACCTGCCCATGGCCCGCTGGGGCCTCTGAAGTACCCGCAGCTGGTTGCAGCCTACTTGGGGCCTACGGAAAGCAGGTGAGGCCAGTAGATACTGCGTCATCGGCCGGCGCTGCTGAACATGCCGTGTAGCGGTGGGTGTGCTTTGGGGGTAAATTGGTGGCCCCCGCCGGAGCGAGTGTTTTGGCCGTGAGAAAGGCTACTTGGACTCACTGGGGCTGGTGGAGCCAATTTGGGCCTAGTTGCAGGTGAAGCCTACTTCACTGGGGAGTTGCCTGAGTCTCCGGTCTCCTGTTGGTTTCCCTCTGGGTGTCTCCTTAGCTGCACTGGTGAGGGCCACTGCTATATTTTGGACTTTGTTGGAGATGGGGACTACCCTGGTGGGACTAGGCATTTGAGGTGTCATTGAGCATTCGAGTGACGGTCTCAGTCACAGCACCAGTGCCCGTCCTCCACCACTTCTAGAGCTCGGGCCTACTGTGGGAGCCTCACATGGTCTGCTGTCCACCGCCGCCACGTGCAGAGGGGGTGGCGGTGTGGGGCCTCCTTTTGGCGGAGGTGCGGCGAGGCCCTTGGAGCGCCTGGGCATGGTAGCAATTTTTCAGGGGCCGGTGCGGTGACTCACCCCGCCGCCGACCGCCTTGCACTGGCGCTTCCCTTTTCTGGTGGCCTTACACGAAGTCTGGTTGGTCCAGCCTTCTGGCCCCGCAATGGCGGCAACCAAAAGCAAAAAAGACAGATCTGTGCAAGACCTCCTTCTGAAGTCATCGGGGACGCTTCAGGCTCTGGCGCGACGCCCGCGGGGGAAGGTCCAGACGGTGCAGTCACAAGGGAGTTTCTAGAGGCTCTGTTTACTTCCCAAAGGGGGGATACTTTGGCCATCAAACGGACCTGCAGGCGGACCTCTGGGAGGTACGGAGGGATGTGGATGTGTGGTGGAGTGGGTTGCCGCCCTGGGGGACTCCGCAACCGCCAGGGATGAAGAGATCGCGGCGCTCCAATAAGAAGTCCTGAGGCTGCGGGATCAGCAGCTGGATCTCCAATTGCACTCCGAAGACTTGGAGAATAGGTCCCGGAGGAACAGTTTTCGCATCCGCGCAGTCCCAACGGGGGCAGAAGGGGAAGACCTCGTGGGTTATGTACAGGATCTCTTCTGCACGGTCTTGGGCACCCCAGCAGAGTATTCTGTCAAGATAGACTGCTGCCATCGAGTCGGCCCGCCTCTTCAGCTGAACCGCCCCCCTGCTGACATCCTGATATGTGTCCACAACTACACAGTGAAGGAGGAGATCCTCAAGGCGGCCCGCTCTTGCCAACCTCTACACTTCAGAGACCATACTCCACAGCTGTTCCAGGACCTGGCGGCAAGTACTCTTCAGAAGAGAAGAGACTTTCGTCCCATTACTAACCACCTCCCCTCGAAAAGTGTTTCCTATGCCTGCGGCCACCCCTTTCGCCTTATCTTCCGTCTGGATGGGAAGCTGCACCAGGTCCCTTCCCTGTCTGAAGCATGCAAGTTGTTGAATTTATCCCTCAACGATTTGCCTTCTCATCCAAATGCCTCAGGACATGGCACACAGAGTCCTCCTTGGCGCGGGCCCCGGGGCGGCCGAGATCTGGAAAACCTTCGCCCTGACACGGCCACAATTATCAAGAATGATCTGCAGTACTCCGGACATTGGTTGGCATGGAAGGGGACTCCCTAGACGCTAACGACTGAGGGTAACGTGCCTCTGGGGTTGTATTTTCTTCTGTGGGTCCAGCGGGGGTGGAGGGATTATTCTATTCCTTCACAGGGAAGCTCCTCATTCCTTTGGCAGTCCCCTTTGCCTATTGCCTAGCTTTCGAGATGGCCTTTGTTAGTCTCTGTTGTTATTTTATTGTTATTGGGATTGTTTTTCAGTTGGGTGGCTCCTCTCTCCGGTGAGCTTTTTATTCAGGGCTCCTCTGCCAGGGTTCGTCTGACTACACGTACACACACGGTCCCCTATGGTCTCAATGCTTTACTCATAGCGCCCAATGGCTTTTCTCCAACAGATGGCAGTCTGCATAGCTGCTATGGTTCCAGATTGCTATGTGCGACATTTTTTATAATTTCAGGATAATTATGAGTGACATTTCAACGACTATGAGTGACACTTTCTTGCAAGCAGAAAATCAAGCAATGAAGACGAGGGAAAAGTATAAATATCAGAAATTAGACCTATTTGAGCAATGAGAAACTCTAAGAAGATTTTAAAACTGCTGCAAACAATCTTAAAACTGCTGCAAACGCCTGCTTGGGTGACTCGTAATTATAATGAAATTATCAAAATGTCACACATAAGCTTGGCTGCTATGAAAGAGGGCGGGCATCACTTCACATGACATAGCATTGAAGACCGTGCCCATTCTCCTGCTCTTGACACCGAGTCTTCTTTACTTACATATTTCATAAAAGTGATAGGAAGTATGTGTTTTATTCTATTGCTATTTAATTGCTTCTCTTGTACAATGCTGATTATATAATAAACTTGTGAATTTTGGATGGCACTATTGTAGGAAAGTGGCTCTGTATATACTGTCCCCTAATAGGTACAGTGTGCACAGAGTCCACAGTCCCCAGAGGTTTGGCAGAGGCTAAAGTTAGATATAACCTTACTCTCTAAAGTGGTAGCTCGGTCGAGCAGTAAGGCAGTATCAGAAGACCGTGTAAAGCATTTGTTGTACACACTCAGTCAGCAAATGGTCTCACACACTCAAGAACTGAACTCTAGGCCAATGGTTTGTATATAAAAATATATGGTTGTTTTATTTTTAGAACCAACAATAGGTATCAAAATATACTTTCTCAGAATGAGATGCTTTAGTTAAATACTTTCAATAGGCAATAGACTTTTGAATGCAATAGTTACAGTTGTTGCAAAAGGCAACACATTTCAAACACAATTATAACATTGAGCTCAATGGCAATTTCTAAGTAAATGCAATTTATTACCTTTAGGATTACTTTTCTAACCACAGGACCGGATCCTAGATTCAGTCCTGGGACACCTCCTGGAAACAGGTGAGTAAATACGTTTTGGTTACAGATGTGATTTTTAAGGAATATTATTGTATTTCAAAAGTTGACACTTAGAAACTTTTTCACATAGAATCACCAATGTTATCCTATGGGAGGAAATTCACTTAGCAGGTAAGTAGGGTTATCGTTACCTTTTCTTACTCCGTGCTGGATCCTTGATTCAGCACTGGTGCATCTCCTGTAAACAGTTGAAAGAAATTGTTTTTGTTACACAGGCGATTTTTAAGGAATATTTGTAAGTTTCAAAAATCTACACTTAAGAATTTCTGGCAAAAACCAGGCAATGTTATCCTATGGAGAAAAATCAAGTTATCGGTAAGTACGGTTGTGATTACTTTTCAGGGTTAGTGCTGGGCACCAAGATCCAGCACTGGGATATCTCCTGGTAACAGGTGAGTCATTTCGTTTTCGTTGATCGGCTGATTTTTTGTGAATATTTTAAAGTTTCAATACTCGACACTTAGAAGAATTTCCAAGTGAAACCAGTCAATGTTACCCTATTGAGGAAAAGTGAGTTGTCGGATTTAGGGTAAATACTCGACTGGCAGAGTTAAGGTTCTGGGCATAGACTCAGGGGTCTCCCAGGGTCAGGTAGGTACAGTTGTTACACCCTCAGCGGCAAAGGGGCAGCCAGGTGCAGAGAGAGTTAGGCCCAATGTTATCCTATGGCGGGCAGGGGGCCTTTGGTTGGTGGCTGCTGGCAAGCAGGCCATGCAGCTGTGGGAACTGGGCTCCTGGTCACTTGCTCAGGGCAAGTGGGGAAGTAGATTAGGAGAGATGTTGCACTCCCGCGGCACTCGGGCGGCTGGATGCAGGGTGCTTTTGAGCCGTCGGGCGCTCCATGGATTTCTATGGAGAAGCTACAAGACGAACAAAGGCGGCAAGCTCGGGGACGAAGATTCTTCAGGTGCGACCACCACTTCGAGAGGTAAGTTGGAAAGCTGTAGGTTAGGTAGGCACCCAGGAGCTGGGTACAGGGGGCCTCAGGGTGCCGGGTGCAGGGGTGTCTTTTCGCGTCGGAAAATCTTACCCTCAGCCGGTCGCGGTTGGAGGGGTCCCTGGTTCTGAGGCTGCAGGCGTTGTCAGGAGCATCGAGGTGGGTCCTTGGGTGCTGGATTTGGGGTCACAGTCACCAGGGGGACGTCCGCGTGGTCTTTGTTCACTCCGGCACAGGCCAGGCTTGGCGGGTGCAGAGTGTGCAGGAGTCGCGGTTCCTGGTTGGCACCAGGGGCTTGTTACTTCCTTTGAGCAGAACCACTGCTCGTGGGAGTCACAAGGCAGTCAGGTCCTCCGGGGTTTTTCAGGTTGCTGACCACTGGAGACGCCGGGTTTCAGCAGGAGCAGGTTTGAGGGTCGATAGGCCTGTAGGGCTGGGGCCAAGTCAGTTGGTGTCGTCCTCTTGTTAGCAGCTGCACGGCAGGTCTTCTTTCTTCTTGTTCTTCTTGCTTGTTTCAGTCTCAGGATCTGAGGAAGGCAGGTTCAGGGAGCCCCTAATTACTAAATTTAGGGGCGTTACAGGTAGGTAAAGGGCAGGGACCAATGGGTCCCTTCCCTGGGGTGGGTACACCCCATATCCTGCCACTCGCCTGTGGGAGGGGGCAGTAGCCTAGTCCTGATTGGTCAGGGCCCCCCATCTTCAAGATGGCGAGAGCCCAGAGATGTGCTTCACCTCGCCTCCCTCACCTGAGGGGTGGGGTTGGCAGAGGCTGGCACCCCCCTTTCCTCCCTTGGGTTTTCCAACCAGTCTTCCCGCCAGAGTGGGGGTCAGAACCGGTGGGGGCCAGTTGCTGAGTACAGCAAGTGGCCTGGAGAAGCTCACAAAGGCGGCATGCCTTTGAAGCTTCCCTTGCCCATCCTGGGGGATGAGACCTAGCACCTTGCCCAGGATGTGCATTGTTGCAGGCCCAGGAGAGCGGATGGCTCTTTACCCAGGGGTCCAGCAAAATGTCTGCTGTGTGGCATCCTAGGCAGCCTCTCAGACAGGACGTGGATTGTAGGTTAGGTTCAGGGGGCAACTCTAAGTTGCCCTCTGTCGTGCATCATACATTAAATCCCACACTGGCATATGTGTGGGTTTAATGTGCTGAGAAGTTTGATACCAAACTTTTCAGTCTTCTGTGTAGCCATCATGGTGCTGTGGAGTTCGTGTTGACGACCTCCCAGCACAATATACTCTTAATGGCAGCACTGCACTTACAATGCCCAGGAATGGACCTGGGTACTGTAATAGTACAGGGTTCATGCACCTGTACCCACACCACTGGCATAGTGCACCCAGCTAGAGGGGTGACTGAGGTATGCCAGGGCAGTGTGTTTGTGGGCATGGCACACAGGGATGTGTGCCATGTCGACTCTCTGTTTTGTACTGCACCAAGACACTCAGCCTGCAAAGGCAATGTGTGTGTGTCAGGGTACAGGGCCTCTAAGGGTGGCACAATAAGTGCTGCAGCCCTTAGAGGCCTTCTGTGGTCACAGGGCCCTGGGTACCTAGAGTACCATTTACCAGGGGCTGACATGTGGCCAGAGATGCCAATTTGGTTTTGGCTGTTAGGCAGTTTTAGGGAAGGAACACAGGCCCTGGCACCTGATTGGCAGGAGTCCAGGGCACACCAAGTCAAAGAGCATCAGTAGTCTGGCAACAAAAAAAGAATGGGGGGTTCACTGCAACAGAATCCCACTTTCTCACAACTATGTATTGACGAAAAAGGATAAAAAGGCGGAAAAAATGCAAATTAGGTAAAAGTAAAAGATAAGGAGCATGATGAAACAAGGAGAATAAAACAAATCACTTTTAAAGTGGTGTTTGTTGTACATGACGAGGTCACTTGGAGTGAGGTGAACAACAGAGTCAGTAAGGCTGCCACTGCAGGGGCAACCTTATTCATAAGTGAATGCTGTAAGCAGGAATGTAAGGCTTGTGAAGTAACTACTAATACCAGCCTTAGAAGTCACCACTAGAAAACAATAAAATGCGGACATCTAGCAAGCAGGTCACATGGCTCCACTAAGAATTAAGATCAAAAAGAGCAAGGACTTGTGTTTAGACTGCAGAACCACAGGACTATACAACAGGATGTGAGAGGCACACAGCTGCCTCGGGCCTTTACCATAAATTAATTAGAGTCTGCTGACTAGCGGACTCTGGTCGCCGCAGTCAGTAGTAGCATGGGAGCATGATTTCTGATTTCTGGGCAAGCCTCAGGAGAGGCTGTGGGACACACACAGCGATCACAGCCAGGCAGGCTGTATTATTTTAAAATGTCACACCAGTAAAGTGAACAGCCCCAGTGTGATGGTCCGGCGCACCAAAGCTACACAGTTAGCTTGTTTGCACGATTTAATGAACTAAGAGATCAGCGCTTACAATGCTAAAGTAAACAAACTGTTTATGTCATTTTAAAAACAGACTTACCACCTATATAGTTTGCCGTTGGTTTCAGAACAAGCTTCCACAGCTCAGCTTTTAGCGGAGCCTTTCATCTTCTCTCCCGCGCAGTCAAGATAGTCAGCCTAGGTGACTGTTCTCTGGAAAGTCCACTGTCTGAACAGATATCGACTTTTCCAGTTAGATACTGTCAGAGCTTATGACGTTTTGCTGGTTAATGCGAGACAATAGCTACCCAACACGTTTCTTTCTTGCTTGCATTCTGTTATTGCGGATCCCAAACCAGCAAGCGTGAAGCAGCGCCTTCCTCAATACTTACCGCTTCCTGTCAGAAGGAAGTGACATCCCCTGCGGGGCAATTAGCAACAACCTGTCTGGTCATTAGACACTACCTTGAATTGTGACTGCAGGCTGCCATTCAGCCACGCTGTGGGGAATCTGATCTGAAGTCATGGTACTTCTGGCATTGTAGTTCAGTTGTTACTTTCTGTGTGAGATTGCCAGCACTGTCTAAGCTCCCAGTGCCAGAGCCAACACCTATGGGAGCACAGCTCGCGCAGTGCACCCTCCACGGGCGGTGCGCTGCCTCTGCATTGGCGCCATCAGTGGAAGCTGAGTCGACACAACACAGATATGCGTGACAATGCATTTCAGTGCAGTAATGCGGATTACCACACTGAAATGCATTAGTCTCACGCCCGATGCGTGATACTTAGCAGGACTGAGTCCAGGTAGTAGTTTTAATGTCAGAGATCTTAACAATCCCACCAAGAGGAAGGCAGTACTCTCTTTGCTTGAACATACGAAAGGGGATGTGTGCCTACTCCAAGAAACCCACCTCCTACATGGCGATACACACCTCATGCATTACAGAGGGTTCCCTTTCCAGTTTTGGTCTTCGGGGAAAAATAAGAAGGGTGGGGTAGCCATTCAGCTTTCTAAACACTTTAGAGGCTCCGTAGTGGGTACAGTGGCGGAGATTAAGGGGCGCCTTCTCACGCTGCAACTACGCATAGACTCCTCCAGTATCACCTTAGCCTCACTCTACTCCCCCAACGAGCACCAAAAGAAATTTCTGCTGAATGCCTTGGCCGAGGTTCTTCATACACCTGACTCCCTGGTGGTGGGGGTGGGGGGGATTTAAATTTGATTATGGATGCAGGAGTGGATCTCTCTAGCCCGAGGTCAGGTGGCGTGGGAGCCATATCCGGGAACAGGAGGGTGTGGCTTGATGATTGTGGATTCAGGGATGCATGGTGTTGTTTACACCCAGAAAAAATAGACTATTCTTTCTATTCTGCTGCCCATCAGTTGTACGCCTGCCTGGACCACTTCCTTGTCACCCAAGCAGCGTGGGCATATACCCAAGCCTCTAGCATAGAGGCCCGCTCCCTTTTGGACCATGCTCATATCACCCTATCTTTGCGCCTCCCACTTGCACAATCGTCCCCACTACACTGGCACCTACGGTACTCACTCCTGCGGTCTCCGCAAGTGGTGGAGGACCTCCGACATACACTGACTGACTATTTAGCACTCAACGATGATGGCGCCATGCCCCTGGCCTCCGTCTAGGAGTCACTTAAATTAGTTGCAAGGCGGGCTCTCATTGCCAAATAGGCTTATGATAACAAAGCTGGGCGGGCCAAGTGTCAGGATCTCGAGGTCCGGGTGAAGGAACTTGAAGCAATTCACAAACGCACGGGTGCTCCTCGAACATGGCACCAGTTAGAGAGGGAGCAGCTTCAGCTGAAGCGGTTGGACCTTCACAGAATATGCGGTGCTACGGCTGAAACATAAATACTATGTAGGCTCTAATAAAGGTGGTCACATGCTGGCACATTGCCTCCGCGTTCAGCAGCAGGCCCAGGTGGTGAAAGCAGTGCGGGGGGCCTAGGGGTTGGAGGTAACGGATGACTTAAAAATTGCGGCGGCTTTTCGAGCCTTCTCCGTGAACATCTACACCGCCGAGTCCCCTACTTTTGCAGACCCTCATGAGTACTTACGCGGTGTAGCAGTCACTCCTCTTCCGACTAGCCAGGCAGACGGGTTGGAGGCTCCCATTCGGATTAAAGTGGTGGTTTCTACCATCGCCTGTCTGAAGCCCCTAAAAGTGCCAGGCCCGGATAGCTTCAGTGCTCTTTTTTTATAAGACCTATTGCATGGAGCTGGCTCCTCTTCTCAACCACTTAATCAACTCATTGCAGACACAGGCACAGTTTCCATGCTTCAGGCGACAATCTCTGTCATCCCCAAACCAGGGAAGGACCCAGTGTTCTGCAGTTCATATCGGCCGATTTCCCTGCTAAACATAGATGCAAAGCTTTTCTCTAGCATCCTGGCCCACAGACTAAACCCTCTCATTCCCGGCTTGATTGACCCGGACCAATCGGGCTTCATTCCAAGTAGGCAGTTCGGGGACAATACCAAAAGGATTTGCTACCTAATTGACAAGGTTCACAGGTCAAAGGAGGAGGCTCTACTGTTGACATTTGATGCCCAGAAGGCCTTGGACCGGGTGCATTGGCCATATCTGTTTGCTACACTGGAACGTGTCGGCGTGGGGCTTAAGTTTCGCAAGTGGGTGGCGAGCATCTACAGCGCCCCTACTGCAGCGGTCAGGGTCAATGGTATACTCTTAGGTGACTTCACGGTGGAGAGAGGCACCAGACAAGGTTGTCCTCTCTCCCCTCTACTTTTCACCTTATATATGGAGCACTTTGCTCAGCGGCTTCGGGACAATCCACAGGCACAGGGTGTCCTGTTTGGGGCTGACTTAATCAGTCTATACGCCGACGACGTCATCTTTTCGTTGGCACATCCCTTAACTTCTATGCCGGCCATTGTGACTGATCTGCAGGCCTTCAGCCAGGTTTCTGGATTTAAAATAAACTTGAGGAAATCACAAGTGCTGAACCTAACTTCAAAGCACACTACCATGGATGCATTGCGGGCCCAATTCGACTTTGACTGGGTGACGGGTGGCATTACGTACCTAGGGTTGGTCCTGCACAACAGTCTGGATAAGACAGCGGAGGTGAACTATACTATTCTACTTTCACGTATCCGGAAAGATCTTGCCCAATAGTGGCGTCTACCCCTGTCATGGCTTGGGAGACTGGCCACAATAAAAATGAATGTCCTACCCCGGCCCTATATCTTTTCCAAACCCTTCCCCTATTGCCGCTGCAGAAAAAGCTCTCACATATCCAAACAGAGATTGAACGCTTCATTTGAGGCCCAATTTAGCCCACACTGCAGAAAACACTGCTACAGCATCCTAAGAAGGAGGGCGGTTTGGCTTTGCCCAACTTCACCGCTATTTCCAGGCCTCGCTGCTGCGCTATCTTGTGGAATGTAACCTTTCTATGATGGAGAAGCACTGGGTATTCATGGATCAGACAGTGGTCGGTCGGCATATCTGGAGGGAGGTCTGGCTGTCTAGGTCAGTGCGCTCTTGGGGCCTCTATTCCTCGCCCGTCACCCGCCTCATTATGCTGGTCTGGGACAGGGTGGCTAAACGGTCCAACCTTACCACTTTCCTCTCCCCCATGTCTCCAATTTTTTTAAACCCCGATTTCCCTCCTGGGATGGATAAAGGCACAGGCACACGTTGGCTGGAGGGCGGGTGTAAGCGCCTAGGGCAACTGTTCGATCTTCGAGGAGCTCCGGGGGGACTATGGCCTTTCAGGTTTGGACCTCTTTCTCCACACAGAAATGCTTCACTGGACATCTGCTCCCCTTGTACGTCCCCTGTTCAGCAGACCAATGCTACAGTTTGAGAAGTGGCTTCTCTTGAAGAAGGATGAAGACAAGCTCATCTCCGAACTGTACACATTCCTCACACATGGGGCTAAGGGAGCTCGATCTGCGAGAGAGAGGCGTGGGAGGCGGAAATAGGTCGCACCCTCTCAGACAAAGAATGGGAGGATATTTTTTACAGGTCACACCATTTCACACATTCAATGGGCCACATGGAGTCTGCATTAAAAATTGTATCCTACTGGCATTATACACCGGTTCACTTAACCAAGTGGAGCTCTCAGTGCGACGGCCTTTGCTGGCTCGGATGGGGTGGTCCAGGTACCCTTCTTCACTTGCTGTGGCATTGCCCGAAGCTCATGAGATACTGGGACAAGATCCTCGACGAAATCGATAAGGCCTTTGACACCGCCATCCCGAGATTCCCCGCTTACACTATCTTAGGGTTGCCCAACCCTCTGACCTTTCCCCTGCGCTCAATCAAAGGCAAGCATATCGTTCTGGCTTTGAATGCTGCGCACGGTGTTTTATTAGTGGGTTGGAAGACAGACAGGATCCCAGACCACTCTCAATGGCTGCACCAACTGTGGTCCCTCCTGGGCATGGAATGATTGTCTATGGCTATGCTAGGGGACAAATCTGAATATTCTAAGGTCTGGGCCCCCTTTATTTCAATCTTATCCTTGGAGTTCCAGGAACTGTCATGCCCCGCCTATTTAAGGCTTTTGAAGCTGATCCCTGAGAGTCAGAAGGGAGGCTAGTGTGCGCGTGCCCTGACGAGCTTACTTGATCCTCAGGGAATCAGCAATCATCATGTAGGAACATACATTTAGGTCTGAGTGTACTCTGGGCTCACTGGGAGAGAGGAGGGGTGGGGGTGGGGGAGGGTACATGGTTTTTTCTGTTGGGGTTATATGGTTTGTTTTTTCATTTTTTGTTTGTTCTTTAAAAGCAGACTTAACCACCTTAAGTGGACCATGGTGTGTTCTTATTGCTTTACCATATGCATGCTTGTGGTGCAATCGTTTTTTTTCTTGTCCCTTTCTTATAGGACCAAGACTGTTTAATGCCTTATTTTGTCGAACGTGGCCGGCCAAAGATGGGTTGTAGGCGACATGCTGTGTTATTTGTCTATTCATATAGCTCATGAATCATACGCCCAGTTTCTTGCCTTTGATAGTGATGTAGCCGGCCCAGTGGGTTGTAGGCAACGACGCACTGTATTTTCATGTTATGTGTTCTGCTAATAAAAAACGATTTAATTCTAAAGTGTATCTAGGGCCTATAAGTTAAATGTCAATAGTGGACTGCAGCACACATATTACCACCACTAGAGTGACAGTGTAAAACATGATTGTAGGCCTACTACTGTAGTGTGTGCAGTTTTAAAACTGTAATTTCAACTTGTCAAAATAACCCTTTGACAGGCCTAAAACATCCTTTTAAATATTAATAAGTTACCTCTAAGTATGCCATACATGCTCATAACGCAGTGTGCATGGTATTTAAAAGTAGGATATGTAAAGGTTTAATGTTAAATATGTCCTGACAGTGACAAGGCCCCAATCTCTGTTTTCAATGTAGAAGGGTTAGCTGTTCCATACGAAAGAATTAGGATACAATATTTTTTTTTTTAATGTTATCTTTGCCTACCTGCACACCTACGAAATTAATTATTGGACTTGCTAAAAGATTTATTACAAGCCCAATTTACGGGTAACTTTGTATTTGTACTAAATATTCGACAAAGGGTACTTTTAAAAATTCATCTTTTACCTGCCTAACCCTCTAAAAGCCCATTTCCATGAGCTTCAACTTTTACTCAGGAGGTCAATACCCCTTTGTTGATGTGTGAACTTGCTCACAGACCTGAGACAAAGGCATTGGCTGTGGGAAAGTGCTCTTTTTCATGACCATCTGCGCAGTACCCAGGAGATTAATTAACTTCAAGTAGGCCTACCCTGTCATAGGCACCTGGGCCTGCACCCTCCTTTGTTCCTCTTGTCAGCCTGACACCACTGATTTGCATATGGCTGTGTCCAAACTGGAATGGCATGGTGAGCAAAAAAACGATGGATTTAGGCCCAGATCTCTGTACTGGGGTGAATGTATGACATTGTTCTGCATTCTGTCCATCAATAGTTCTTTTTAGCCTGACACCACTCCCAGGGAGAGAGGAGCTGCACCCAGGACTGGTTCTAATCATCCACAGAGGAGAGGTTGCTCATTTCCCAAGCCACATACCAAATTAGGCACAGGAGCTCTGCACAGGAGAAGACCTGTTCAGCCATGTTGGAAGTAGCGCTAGAGGGGCACTGTGGGATTGTTTGCAGTAGGGCACACAGGAACTGCTGCAAAGGAGGTAGGGTAACCCCAGGGAACTTTTACACCTATTAGTTAGGGACAGGCCAGGAGTAACCCCCCCCCCGAGGCTAATGAAGGGTGTAGATAGATATGACAATGTCTCCAGAACACTACTAGACCTGTGGAAGACAGAATAAGGACTGCACCTGCCTTTGAGATCTGTAAGGATAGCTGAAAAGCTGGTCCTGTTCCCATTTGTACCCAGGACAAAGAAGTGGACTCCAAGGGTCAGTTAGCTGACCTCCTGTTAAGCTACAGAGCAACAACAAGAAGCACTTTTCCCAAAGAACCCAGCTGCCTTGGTCCATCTGAACTTACCCTGAACCTGGCTGGTGGCTTCTGCTGGAAAAACCCAGGGACTTAAAAACGTTCTACATATTTTTTACCTGGAGAACCATAGAGCGCCCAGGACTAACCTGCCCAGCTGATCCAACAAGGATGCCTTGCCGCTGGGCCTCACTTCGCTGTAGCTTCCACTGTTCTCTTCTCTCGATGCTGGAATCCATCTACATCAAGCCCTCTTCGATTCTAAACTACACCTTTATCAACACAGCCGTCGAAGAAGAACCGATCGACGCCGGAGACGTCTGGGACATG
Source organism: Triturus cristatus (assembly GCF_964204655.1). NCBI lineage: Eukaryota > Metazoa > Chordata > Amphibia > Caudata > Salamandridae > Triturus > Triturus cristatus. Next base: position 469,446,833 of record NC_140588.1, read on the forward strand.
GAAGCTTGAATTTCTTCTGTAGGAGCTTTTCCCACCTAAAACCAGCAGTTTTGCTGAGGCTCCATCATGATGCAGGAATACATGACCGTCGAGCCCCCTCTCTCAATGTCCGCTCCAATGCCTGCTTCAATGAAGGCTGTTGATGTGTGGAGGTAACTTTTCTATTGGGATGCTTCTGGTCGCTGTATTAAACTTGTGCTTTATCATGGCTGGCCTTAAATTGCACTAGTCCAGTGCAACCAGATGACTGTGATTGGTGCTAAGCATTTTTTAGCACCATTTTTATTTAAAACTTTCAAAAAATAATGTCTCATTGGATTTTTGTCGTTGTGCAGGGATTTTGGGCCATATGTAGGTAAAAGTGAAATACCGAATCCTTAATACCGAATTTTACCGAATCGGTATTAAGAATTCGGTATTTCCGATGTAGGTAAAAAATCTGTATTTTTTACCGATTCGGTAAAAATCGGAAAAAAACAATACCGAATCCTTAATACCGATCGGTATTACCGAATCTGTATTACCGAATCGGTAAATACCGAATCGGTATTTCAAAATAGCAGCAATTGAGGAATCAGTCAATCCTGTGCATCCACCCCACCTCCCAACCAGGAAGTGGCCACACCCATGCAGGTGCATTGCATCTGAACCTTCTGGAGAGGCAGGGAGTGCAGAGGAGAACACAGGAGCAACAGTGAGAACTTTCCCTTAAAAATACTGCATAATGGCCAACAAGGAGACCAAAAATGAAGCTGCAGAAAGGAAAAGAAAGCTAAAATTTAGCGAAAGGGAGCTTCAGATCCTGATTGAAGAGGTGGTTAAACATCACACAAAGCTGTTTGGGAAACAGTCCTTGCAAGTGCCAGAATCAGAGAAGCTGAAAATATGGCTTGGAATCCATGCACAGGTGAATGCGGTAGGAGTGACCCCAGTGAAATTGAAGAACTAAAAAAAAAGGTGGTACGATGTCAGGAGTCAAACAAAGAAGAAGGCTGCGATCAAAAAACAAGCCAGCCTGACAGGAGGAGGAAGAAACAGGGCACCTGCACTAACTGCACTGGAGCAGCTGGTGGAGTCCACCATAGAGCCTGACAGCGTCAGCGGAATCGGGGATGCAGACAGCTCAGCCAGAGCTGCCAACAAACAAGGTAAGAAGCATGCACACCAAGCTGCGCCCCCCACTCCCTAACCCCATTCCCCAATGAGGCAGTGTGAATCCCACTCCAGTACAGGTTTCACTAAACACCAGCAATGCATGATGGGAGATGTAGTCAGTGTAACACCTATCATGACAGTCATCCCACTGGACACAAAGGCATGTGACACACATCATTGAGAAGCCAGCAGAGGACAGAAAGATAGATTGTCAGAAATGTACATTTATCATTGGTACGTAGTCCTGCCAGACAAGTGAGCTAATGTACTATTTGTGTCCACAGGCGAGACATCGCGCAGATCTGCACATGACAAGGCTTGAAGGGCACCCCATAAGGAGAGATCGGAGGAGGCCAGTGCAACTGCAGGGCACACCACACCACCACCACCGGCATCACCACCACTGCCAGCATCACCACCACTGCCAGCAACAACACCACTGCCAGCAACCACACCACTGCCAGCATCACCACCACTGCCATCAGCACCACTACTGCCATCAGCAGCAGCAGCGTCACCACCGGCAGTAACAAGACCCAGGAGGCATGCAGTTGCCAGACTCCAAGAGATGGAGTTGTCCTTGGAAGACAGCAGAGGTGGCAAACAGCCAACAGTGCCAGTGGATGCAGGATCTCAGTCCCCCACAGTGCGATCACACACAGGTGCCAGCCGCCGCAGGGCTAGGGAACCCAGTCCCCATTTGCAGGGTGAGGAGCATGGTGTGTTCGCAGGGCTGGAGGCGAGAATGGTAAAGGTTCAGTGCCTGCAAGGGAGAGCAATACTATCAGTACAGCGGCAGGTGAGACAAGTGAATGCAAACATGCAGAACACTGAGAAGGGCATCTGCTCAATGAACAACACGCTCGCTGAGGGCATGAAGGAAATGGCAGAGGGCATGAGGGACATGTCCCGCTCAGTGATGCTGCTGTGCAGCAAACTTGATGAGGACAGGATGGCACGGCGCAGGGAGAGGCAGAACATGGAGAATCATACAAAGGCAGTGAACCGCCTCTCCACAGCCACCTCTCTGCTCTGCAGGCGCTCCGTGGCCATGCAGGAAGTGCTGGCACACTGCAGCCGTGATGGTTCAAGGGGGCTTGTTGAAGTCACAAGTGCACGTGAAGTGCTCCTAACTACTCAGGCTGCAAATACTGGTGCAGGTGATGGGGGGGACAGTGCGGAGACGAAGAGTCGCAGCAGTATAACGCCCCCTGCAACTAAGACCAGGAGGAGCAGCAGGCGTCATGGGGCTGGCACTGAATCGATTCCCAGTGACGATAGTCTGCTCGGGGAATCCAGCAGTGTTGTGCGTGGCCGCAGGCGTTAATGCAGGCCACACTTTGACTACTTAACTGGGTGACTTAACCCATGACATCCTCGTAGGGTGGTTACAAATAGGACTGGCATGTTGGGCCCTTTGTGTAGTGGCATAGTGCCAATATATTAAACTACGTCATTCAAATGCAACAACTGGCTGTGTCTCCTTACTTACTTAGAAATAGTTGCGTGTGATCTCAGCCCGTCTTTGTCTCCCATCTGGTGCTGGTGCCACACCTGCTGCGTTGGGCTCTGGCTGTGCAAAATCATCATCATCGTCCTCAGAGTTAGTTAATTCAACTTCTGTACCTTTCTTAGTGGCAAGGTTATGCAGCATAGCACAAGTTGTGATGATCTTGCAGCAGATGATGGGTGTATACTGACGTGCACCTCCGCTTTTGTGGAGGCAGCGGAACCTGCTTTTCGATAGTCCAAACGTGCACTCAACAACGTTGCGTGTTGATTTGTGCGCCACATTGTATCATCTCTCACTTGGGGTCGATGGGTTTAGGTAAGGTGTGAGGATGAATGACCGCACAGCATAAGCGCTATCACCTAGGTGGAGAAGACAGTGCCATTATTAACAGTCACCGACACATTCATCTGCAGTGTACATCAGGGTGTGTCACAGTGATTTAGCTAGCAGGTATCCTTCTCCAAATTCTCCTGCAGCCAGGCGTGTGTAGATCCCACTGTTCTGGAAAATGTATGAGTCGTGGGAGCTCCCAGGAAATTTGACCACTATGTTGGTGATTAAGTTGGCTGCATCGCAGATTACCTGCACATTAATGGAGTGGGTTGATTTTCTGTTTCAGTAGATGTAGTCAGTGGCTGCAGGTGGGCAGATTGGAATGTGTGTCTGCGGGAACTGTGCCTTTTGATAAAAGTCTGTCTTGGTTTTCAGCAGTTCCGGCTGTGTGGTTGGGAAGCTTATGTAGTGATGCATTCTCTGCATCATGGCATCCAGGAATTTGTTAAAGAAATGGGACAGGCAACTCTGTGACACCCCACCTACCGCAGCTATCACCCCCTGGTAACTGCCAGATGCAATTAGGTGTAGGCTACAGAGCACCTGCACATGTGGTGGGATAGCGTGCGCCCTTGTTGTTGGATGCTTCAGGAGTGGGTGCAGGTCCCTTATCAGGTCCAGGATGGTTTGGGGGTGTAGCCTGTACCTTTCATGGATCTCTGCCTCAGTCAGTTGGAAGAGTGTGATGCGCTGTCTGTAAACGCGCTCCTCCCGTCTCCAGATCCTCACTCCTGCTGCCTGTAGCCGTAGCCGCCTTGCTATCACATAGAGGGCCGCCATAGTGATCACACTGTTGCATTTTGGGACTGTTTAAATACACTGCAGCTGATTACCACCTGCTTGCAGTCAGTGGTAATTACCGACTCTTAAATACCGAATTTTAGGAAGTTCGGTATTACCAAATTTCTCAACATCTCTTTTATAGTTTTTACCGTTTCTTATTTACCGATTCGGTATTTGGGTGTTCGGTAAATCCGACTCGGTAAATAAGAAATTGGTAATTAGAAATCGGTATTTACTGATTCCTTATTACCGATTCCTTTCCTACATTGGGGATTGCTATATACCGGTCGGTAATGCTGAAATCTACCGATTTTCGGTATTACCGACCGGTATTTGGGCCACCTACATTGGGCCCTTTATTCATTAATTTATTCTCTATTTTTATAAATTGGAGTGAGATTTTTATTTTGTTGTGTTTTTGACTTTTTAACTGTTTTGATACTTCTGAAAGCTTCACACATTTTCTGAAGTTAAGCCTGTCTGCGCTTAACGGTAGCTCTCAGGAGTTGATCTCAGGTTGGTATTACTGAAACCTTTACTGGACCTAATAAGAATAGTGGCATCATTACTTGTGGTGGACTACCATCCACCCCAATTAATAATCCAGTGTCTCACAGACGGAATCACATGGAGTTTCTAAACCTTCTCCCACAGCCTCATATTGAATAGTAGACTGCAGCTGCGTCTTATCCATATAATATGTAATTTGGGTGGTTTTTCCTCATTATGGCAAAGAACCAAAATAGAGAATGGCAGCAAAGAAAACCAGGCTGACAAAAATTAAGTTGTGAAATTGTCATAATGACGACATACATTTTGCATAAAAATCTAATGGTTTTTGTGGGAAATAAAAATGTAATAATATTTGTGAGCAAAAATTATACCATACCAGGATTTTAGTCTTGGGTTTGGTATATACAAAAGTGTTACAACATCTTATAGTTCCTAAAGCTTCAGGAATTCTAAGAATAAATACTTTATGCTAAACAAAACGGGGAGGAGGGCAAAAAAAGAAAACTCTGGTGGCAGTGGACTTTTTTCAAAACTAACCATGAATTAGAATGGAAAAAGAAGAAGACGACCAAATCAGATTGCCACTGGAGATAATAAGGGTGGAGGTATAAAGGTGGTAGTCTGGCAGTCCGAAAAAAGGCAATAAGAGAGGAGAAGCAATGGTCTTGACTGGCTTTTAAGGGGGTGAGATGGGATCTGTATGGGGAGTGTATATGTTAGTAGTTTAGGGAGCAAGGGAAAAGTAATTCAGGAGGACCACCCTCTGTTAAAGGGAAACAAAAGTTAGACACGGGGAGGGGGATTTGCAAAAATTACAGAGGAAGCAAAAGAAATGGAGGAGAGTTAAAAGGGAGGGGGTGAAAGAGGTGTTCCATGGGAGGGGGCTAAAACAAGAAAGGCAAAGCTTCAAGTGTAGTGAAAAATAAAATTATTAGAAGGAAAACAAAATATTGGGATGGAAGGATGTTCATCTGGTTGGTTTTGTCAACATGGTGAATGCTACTGAAGGTGAAAATCTATGGGAACCGGTACTGTGAAAAGAGGTCATCAGAGTCTGTTGCTGCAAGATTGTTTTTCATCAATTTCTCATACAACAATTTGAGTACAGATTAAACTCACATATAGAACAATTGCCTGCAGTTTTAAAGTTGCAAACATTCATTTATAAGACTCCAATACAATTATATTTAGTCATTATGGCAGTCGCGGCTGGCATGACTCGCGGGTGGGGGCAGAAGGGTCACGCGGGGTGAAAATAAACGCACCTTCCCCTCAGGTCCCACGTTGCGTCTCCTCTCTCTGCTCCTCCCAGGAAGCAGGCCGCCTCCCTCTCCACCCCTAAGCCAATCACAACACTGCAATGGCAGCGTTGTGATTGGCTGGGACGCCAACCACACAGGAGTCTATTTGGAGGCCGTTTTCTCCACACAGGCTGCATACAGCCTAAATGGAGATAATGGGAGAGTGCGTATGGCTGGTTTGGCTGACCCTGGGGCCGACAATACAGTCAGCACCCACAACAGTGGGCAAGCCACTCGTTCTATGCCTGGAGCTGGACCGCCCTCCAAACCCTTCTGCTTTCTTGCAGTGCAAGAAGGAAGTAGAAACATAAAATGTTATTCATAATACCATTTTATTCTTCTGCTTCTCGCACTGCGAGAAAGTAGTGGGGCGACGCTCCTCCGCCCTCGTGGAGGAGCCGCCCTGCATTATAGGGCGTGCTAGTAGCAAACCTGCCTCGGGTACAATAATCCTCTGCCAGTAGAAGTGACAGTAAGGAGAAAGGTTGAAAGTATGTGCAAATGTTATGTAGAAGATTGATCAAACAGCTTTAGAAGGCACAGATATGTTTGCACAACAAAAAGAGTATTCTAGTCGGCGACAAACCCGGGTGAAGACTGCCGGCAAGAAAGATTGAAATAGAGCCTATCTTTTTACAGTGCCGTAGAAGCTATGTGAAAGATGTCCTTTACCTGCAGACAGTGGGCAGTTGGTTCATGGAGCTCTCCAAAACTTACATGGAGAAATCTGTTGGGAAACATTGTGAGACATAGCAATGTTTTCTATTCTGTCCAAATGAATATAACCAAAGCAATACATCATTATTTAGCACACAGCATGACTAGGGAAAGGCACAGATGATGTGATGACTTAAGAGGGGGTGCATTTTCACAACTGGAATTATTGGTGTGCCCTCCCTCCTCTTAAGTACAATATGAAACATCAGAAATTGGAGTTGCTGTAAACCGAGTAACAGGAGAACCATTCATCTCATCTCATCACACCAACTCAAATATACCCATCAAGCATCAAGGTAGGATCAGGAGCTAAAATGAGCTCTGGAAATAATTTTAATAGTGACACAATAGTTCACTAAGCAAATGTGTGCAATGAGAGATCTCTCCTCTCAAGCAATTTTGATATGTGTCCCTCTGATGAATTGTTGTTAGAAATATTTATTTTTACGGTATAGCACACTTTTACTACTATAGTCTCAAACATAATGCCTAAAAATAATAAATTTTTATACTAGACCTAGTCTGTTAGTACACTTAACCAGTAGTACTAGAAGAAATAGTAGTAGTCCTCTACTGTGCTTATCTCATTCTACTCACTTGCTGTAGGGTGCTGATCTGGTTCGAGACTGGACTCTACTTACCGGAGATGCTGCCCTGGAAACTGTTAACAGTTGACATTGATGAAGCCATGTCTGTGAGCTTAGTGGTGGGAAACACGATTGCTTGCACAAAGGAGCAGATAGCTGATACTTTTCAGTGGTGGCCTACACAGACTGTGATGCAGGACTGCTTTTGTTTCAAGGTCCTTAACTTTCCCACAAAACCACATTTTGTCTAGTAGACCCTGAGACTGGGTTCTGGCTCCTTAGGGATACATTCTATGTTTATTGGTTTCTAGTGCAATTTACTTAACACATACCAAATACATTCACACTTTTAAAACAGCAGAAGTAGAGGAATATTTTCCAAAAGTTCCAGAGAGCAAACTTTGCTGTCCTGGGAAGACTGAGTTGAAATCCATGTCTCCTCACTCCCCGATTTCCATTTTTTTCCTATGCCACAGCAATGGTGGTGGTGGTGGGGGAGGGGTTATAAAAGCAAGGCCCAGAGATTACTTTCCGTGGTAAAAGCCACTGTGTTGTGAGTACTGTCAGTATTTGTAACGCATTGTGTATTATCAGCGTATTTGGATAAAGATTTAAACTGATATTGAATGTCAAATCTCATTGTTTAATGACTAAACCCCATCTATTGGACTACGTCTAGTAATGGGGGTGGTGCTGTCTGCCCACCTCAATGAATTGCCAATCTTTTGGGGGTTGCGATCATGGTTTTTTTCCCAGTGCTTGAATTGCTCTTCTTTCTAAGTGCTCCCAATGACTGCACATGAATTAGGTTTTATGATTTAATATATTTTCTGGAGACATTGAGTTTGGCTCTCCAATTCATACAAGGGTTCTTAGCTTTGCAAATACCAGCTACTAAGATGCTGAACGATGGTGTTTATCTCAACAGTGGACACGGATGTTAATTACTCCATCAAACTCCATGACTTCATGGTCTCTTTGAGCAACTGGATGAATAGGCATTGCCTCAAGCTGAACTCAAGCAAGACAGAGGTGGTGCTGTTTGGAAACCTCTCTCCTTTGTGGTCGCCAGCCTGGTGGCCGGATTTCCTCAGCCCCCTTCCTACACCAGTGACCAAGGCAAAAAATCTGGGGGGTCATTATAGATGAGAAACTAAACTTTAAGGCTCACATATCAAAGGTGGTGTCCACCTCCTTTCACACTATAAAAGTCCTACGTAAGATTCTCCCATTCATTCCTATAAGAACTAGAAAAACAGTATTGACCTCCCTGGTTTTATCAAAATTATTCTACTGCAATGGCTTATACATCAAATTACAATCCAATCTACTCAGAAGGTTACAGGCGGTAAAAAATGTCGCCGCTAGACTAGTTCTGGACGTGCCAAAATACCACTCCATTAGATCAGGGATTCAGGAATTGCATTGGCTCCCGGTTAGCCAGCGCATTAAATTTAAGGCTCTGCATTGCACAGAAATGGCCGACAATTTTTGTGGAATTCTTTTAGTTGGTATATACCAAATAGACCGCTTCGCTCGGCCAATGCCCATTTGATGTCTACCTCCAGATTTAAAAGGAAAAATTGGGGGGGAAGAAGTTTCAGCTACAATACCATCAAGGAATGGAACTCCCTTCAGCTTAATCTTAGGAGGACCTCCTCCTTGCTCGAATTTAGGAAGTTACTGAAGACATGGCATTTCAGAAACTAGTTTGCTCTGACATAGTACTGGAAGACAGCAAGTGCCTAGAAACCCACAGGTATTAATGCGCTGTATAAATTGTTATAACATATAACATAAAATGGGGGTCTAACCACATATCTGATTATTAAAACCGAAGGGAGTTTTAATTACTGTAACAACCTGGACATATCGGCTTCATATTCTAGACCTAAATGAGAACAGGCTGGGGTAAATACTTGTTGCTGAATACTTATAACAGAACAGGGCATTTGAAAAAACAATACTCCACTCTGCTCACCCTGGAGCCTGTACACTCAGATTGTGAAGTAGCGATGGCTTCATTCTGTCGTAGTCCTTTTGAGGTCGAGCTTCAGCATGCATGCGTTGTCTGCAAGACCTGCTGTAATCACACCACTGGAGTGTAATTACAGCTGCTGCTTGCCATTGGCTGACAGCTCTATCCATGCTCCATGGCTGCTCCTTATTGGCTGGTACTCACTTCAGTTTTTAAACCGGGAGCACCGGCCAATTACAGTTTTTTTTACACAGTAGGTTTAAGCAAGCTATTTATTTATGGACAATTCTTTTGACTTCCAAGCACCTCATTTCACGCTTTACCTTTAATGGCAGCTGTGGCACTTTCTTTAGACGCAGCTCATCTAAAGAAAGGTGTGCGGCTGATATTTAAGTGAAATCGCGGCATAGGGTGGGTGCTTTTACAAAAAAAAAGCATTTATTTGTCTAGTTGACAACAAATGGTTTTTTTAGTGTAAAAGTGCCCCATGCTGTGCTTTCATTTTAATTGCGGCTGCGTACCAAGCGATTCTTGACAGACAGGTGGCATGTTTTTCCGAGCATAGACTCACCAGTGATGTGTAGACCAACAATTGTTTTTTATATCAGCAAGTACTTGAGTGCGCTTGTATAGCAGAACGTAATAATCCTTGTGCATACTTGTGTCTTATGTACCCAATGGTTCATTAGTGAATTACTGCAAAAAGAGCACAATGCGTATTTGTCTGAGTGCATATTTGGGCATTATGCACCCAATGGTGTAATTGTAAATTGCGCCAAAAATGTAAATAGGCAAATGTAATACCATTTTAACAATGGGTCAAGCAGATCCGAAGCATGAACACACAGGGTTGCTGCAACACATCGACAAAAAGCAAATTTGATCGGTCGTATATCCCATTTTTTGATATAAAAATCACTTTTCAGTGGACGGGGGGAGAGGTCAACCAACATTTCTACAAAAGATGTGCCACTATCAAATGTTGTTATTCCGGTTTTCATTGGCAACGTCAAGTTACCACATGATACTGAAAAGGTGCAAAAGTGTAAATATGGATTGTCTGTGGCAATTAAACATGAGTGTGGATTTCTCCTTAGAAAATATAAATATGTGCATTTAATTAAAAGATGGTTTGTAATGGGTGGAATCATGTGCAAAGAGTACGCGATTCCCCATCCCTAGACATGAAAATCATAATCGAGTGCCAATTGCACCATTACTCACTAATTTGCGCACCACACGTTAAAGTAAATTTTTAGTGCATAATTTGCACCTATGCTTTATGGGCCTGTTGTGATCGAGGCAGTTTTGTAGAAACATGATATGGTCTATGATGTTTTAGGAACACATCATGTGATTCGATTCGCACTTTATTTTTGATACCCTCACTTCTGCACACCTGTGCCCTGACCTCGCACTTTTGACTTGGCATGACATTAGAGGCCGCTGGAGAGGGGAGGGGCTATTAGCACAGCACTAAGGACAAGCTAGAAGCGATTGGCAGTTGCTGGGAATGCATATGCAAATAACAACCTTGAGCACGCCAGAAGCCACAGTCAAGCACAATGTTTGGCTGGAGGCCAATTCGTTCAGTTAATTACAAGTAACCATGAGACAAAGAACACCTCTTGTGAAACTTTCGAAGTCCTATGTTGTTCCATAAGTGAAATGAATGCAATGATCTCACTTTCTGTAAGGAACAAAAAAATGGTTGTGAACGCGCATTGGATTTTCTGATGAGGAGGTAGAAATGTGCAGCAAGAAAATCATTCAGAGTTACCCATCCTCACCAATAAGGGTGCACTAATTGTGTTTCAATGTTGCTGCTGTGCTTTTCCATGGAGTCGAGAAAAAATGAGTGAGAGACTTATTTCTGTATGCTCATACTGGAGTGAATAACTGTGTTTCCAGTGAGGTCTTGATTGTGTCTTATCTTTGTAAAGACAACATTGCAGAATTTTGCTCCCTGCATGGGGAACAAAGTTCCACCAATGTGCATCCTTTGAAGGGAGAGGCATTTAGTGGGGGTTCTATTTTTATATGTATCACAGAACTTTTGTGGTCCAGGTTCATGAAACTCCCTGTGGGCAATGCATGGTGCTTTAGAGGATGAGCACCTAGTCACAGGGAGCCGGTGAAGTACTTTGGGAGCTGTAATGAATGATGTGATGCAGGTGTGGGTGAAACATTTGATGGTTGATGCACTCTGTATTCTTTGTTGCCTTACGGGTAGGCAGAGTGGTACACACAGGAAAGCGTGTCTTCTGCTAAATGATCTGTGCTGACAAGGGACACTTGTGGGTAATGGCTTAGCGAGATGAAGGACAAAATATGCAGCTGCGTGAAACTTCGGGATAGGAAGCTTCACACAAGATGTTCAGTTGGGGTTTTGGTGCAAAGGTGGCGCTTGATACATTGTTGGTGGCACAGCTCTCCAAAGAGCTTAATGGAGGAAAACTATTTTCAAAGTATTAAGAAGGGCAAAGCTGATGGCTCCCACCATCATCAAGAGCTACTGCTGTGGGGTAATGGCCAGAGCTGCCTACTTTGAAGGTGGGGAACCAGGTTTGTGTCTTGGCATCGGCTCAACATCCTGGTGTTCTGGGCAAATCGCTTAATCTCCCTAATAAAAATAAATGTGTCCTTCGGTAATGTAACTGGTGCTCTTGTAAAATGCTCCAATATGATCGGGTCGAGTTTGTGCTATACAAAAATAACAAAAAAGCATTAGCAATGCAATAGGTTTTGCATTAGCAAAAGTTTGAGCTATTGGCATTCTAAAAGGCAATGCCTTTTACTTATCTATTGGTTTTTAAAACATAAATAAAAAGCATTGTCATTTTCAATGCCGATAGCTTAAAATCTCGCAAATGCGAGACCTATCACATTGTAAATGCTTGTTAATTGTACCCTGGCTAATGCTTATCCATTGAAAACTGAGATTTCAGTAGGAGATGATTGTTTTGGAATTCCCTGCATAAAATTCCATCAATTCTTTAGGTCGTCTGCAGCATCAAAACAATCAAAAGATTTCACTATAGTATCTCAGTTTAAAGTGTTGAATTGGCAGACTGCCCAAGATGTACCAGCCAACCCAACTTTAGTCAATGAAGAAAACATCAAATATGGACTATATTTTTGTTATGTAGAAACCTGGGTTCGAATAAAATGTTTTACTATTGTTCTGCGAATAGAAAATGATCCCAGTCTTTTGGAGGCATCAGTCTACTGTGTATAATTTGTCCCCCAGTTATAATTGGGCATCTTGTAAGCAAGTAACTTCTAACAGTAACGGAACTCCAATGAAATGAAACCACCAATTGGGAGCACATTTATTTATACTGTATACAAATATGCCTACTTTGGTAGTTTCAGGAGAATTGTAGCTGGATAGTTCGTTTAGAAGAATTGATAGAGCAATTCGAGCAATAGTTGGCAAAGTGGGGCTTGACTTGGCAATTTGAGTATTAGTTGAAGGAGTGAGAACTCTCTTCATATACTAATCATAATCTTTGATAGGCTGAACCACAAAAGTCTCTAATTTATACTGTGCTTAACCCTCTGGTTACTTGGCATGAAGAAGTCAGACTTGACTTAGAGGCAATGTGTAAAGTATTTTTGAGGCACTCGCACAGTAATAATGTGAAAACACAACACAAGAACAAACTCAAATCAATTTAGAAAAATAGTGAAAATTTTAATCAGTAAAATGATACCAAATTAACAAAAATTCAGTGCGTAGAACCAGAGTCATAAATCTTTAAAGTTTCAATTTAAAATAGTGCTAAAAAGCACAATGCACCAACTGCGAGTATCTGGTTGCACTAGACAGTGTCAAAGTCAAAAGTTGAGGATGACCGCAATGGCACGCGGATCGAAGACAGAGACCAGGTTCATCCGGTGGAAAGTTTATCTTTTGGCTTAGAAACGTTATGGAGAAAAAATGGTTGTCGATGAGTCATTGGCAGGTCAAGGTAAAAGCTGGGTTCAAAGCGGGGTTTGAGGATGGTGGGTTGCTAAAGAGCAGAGTCCCTGTTCAGTTGTCGATGAAGGTGGGAGAGCTCTGAGCAAACAAGAAGTCCAAAATAGGTGCCCAGGAAAGCCTTGATTGCTATTGGATGCTGCTCAGCATCAATCCTGGTGAAGCCCTCTATGCTCGGACTTAGAAACTTTTCTGGAAGTTGGATCATGTTTAGTGGGGCAAACCAGCAAGTTGAGGCTGACCATCGATTCGATGGCTGTGGCGTCCAATCCGTTCTGTGTCAGTTCTCAAGATAGAAAGCTGGTAAAAAGTTTCTAAGTCCCACTTCTTGCAGTGTGGGGGCAGGGGGAGTGCACCAGTCAAGGTTTCAGGACCTAGGGTCAAAACTTGGCGTTTAGGACTCATTCCAACAGAGTCCAGCAACAAGGTCCAGGCCAGGTTCAGCTGGAACTGGTCGGCTGGGCAGTTGCAGGGAAAGAGGTCTCTAGACACACTCACACCCAGAGACCCTTGTCCCCTGAAAGCAATAAACATAGTACCACAGGGTAGCCATCAGGGGTCATGTGACAGCTGGACACTGGCAAGAAGTTTAGTTGTAGGCAGGAAAGTGGGAACTTTTTAAAAGTGTAATTTCCAAAATAGGAATTTTAAATGTGACCTTTATGCTGGATTTTAAATTTCTCTAAAAATGAGTCCTTGAATCATTTTTCGAGCAGGTCTCAAACTGAAACTAAGCACTATAAGTAGTTATAGTGTAACCCAGAATTTTGCTATTAGAAAGCGACCCTTGCCACAGTGAAAGACTACTTAGAAGGTTTGTTACTGCCAGGACATGTAAAACCTAAAAGATGGATACCTCACATTTGAAATGCCATGCACCCTGCCCTGTGGGCATTTAGAGCCTATCTTAGGGGTGACTTATAAGTATTAAAAAAAAGGTTTAGGATTGGTAAAATATGTATTTTGCTAAGCCAAATTACAGTTTAAAACTGCATACTCAGGCTGTAGGGGCAGGCATGGAGATATGGTTTATAGTGCTGCTTTATTGTGTGGCACAATGAGTGCTGCAACCCACTACTAGTACTTAATTTACAGGCCCTGGGTACACGTGGAACCATATACAATTGACTCATAAGTAAATAAATGTACCAAATCGGAATAGATCAATATTACCATATATAAAGAGAGAACACAAGCACTTTACCACTGGTTAGCAGTACTTGGAAGTGCAGAATCCTATGGGCAACAAAAACCGATTCAGCAACAGAAGGCAAAAATAAGGGAGAATGCCACTCACAAGATGGTCTTTTCCAACACGCACTGTTGTGCTTGTCTGATCATCAACTCCTGCTCGCCCCTTGTTGCAGACACAACATAAGTACTCACTCATATAGTCTAGTAAGTTGGGAAGAGGAGGCATTTGGAGACGGCAGTGGCATTGAAAAACACAATGGAGACTGGCCATTGATGGCTGTGCCATTCCACACAGCAGAGGGCTCCAGGATGCACCAGCACAATTCAGGGAGCTGGAAGCTGCATGCAGGCAAGCTCTGCTTTTTTAGTGAAGCTCACTATAGTGGGGCCCACCCTCTCCCACACCCAGCCAGCACGCCTGAAACCATTCACCAATCAGAGATAGGCCTATAAAAAATTCCAATCCTAGAAGGGTTGTGTCGTGGCGACTTCCTCATTACAATAGGCAACATACTAAGACTGCTCCTTCTGACCAGACCTGTTCCTGCTTTCTACATTGGATGTTTAGGTTTTTAGACTTTGCACGCGCATTGTTCCAGCTTCTGCCTTACTTTCCTTCCTCTTTACGGAAAGTTCCATTGATTCTTGTTTCTCTCTGCTTTGTAGCTCCCTCCTGTTTTCCATTATGCTTCACTCATTTCCACTCCTGATTTAGAAAAACTGTCCTTGGAGGCTCTGCTGTAGATACAGATTATCTGCAGCAATGCATACTGGATCAGGTACATCACATGTGCAGTCTGGCACTATGGTGGCGGACAGTGTGAATTACCAAGAATACACACTCACATTGTATTATGAGGACCTTTTACTCCTTATTCCCCTGGTCTTGTTTCAGCTGCCTTGGTATTACTGTTATTTGTTTCTGTAAGACCTGGGGTCACCAAGCCCTAAGGGGGTAACGTGACTCGAGCGGCTGGGCACCCAAAGGCTTTTGTGTAAAGCGACCATACAACACACACCTCCTCTGAAGCAGGGAACGCACACAATAAGGGACGCCACACTGTAGGGTTTATGCAAACAATTCAAGTTTATCTAAGCAGATAGGCATAAAGACAGTTCAGTATACGTAAATGCAATTCATTAGTTGTAAATGCAGTTCATTATATGCAAATGCAGTTCCTTAGATGTAAATGCAGTACATTATCTGTAAATGCAATTCACTAGAGGTAAATGCAGTTCATTATATGTTAATGCAATTCACTAGAGGTAAATGCAGTTCACTACATTGGTTAGCATCTGTTGCACTATATTCACCAGCAATTCCCTCTGAGGCCCTAGGCCACACTCGTGTAGCGTAACATCCGTTGTGCGGACTGGGAATCGTAGCACCACACCTGTGGTCTAGTGGGGGCTCAGGGCCGACTTTGCGGGCTTCCCGCCCCTCTGGTACCCTTAGCGCCTCAGTGGGCGGTTACCGCGCTACTCGCAATAATTGCGCCGTGAATCCTTGTGAGCAGAGCCTGCAAACGTAGCGTTACTCGTAATAAGTGAGCATCGAACACTTCAGAGCAAAGCCTACCAACACAGAGTTACTCGTAATAATTAAGCATTGAACACTTCAGAGCAAAGCCTGCGAACATAGCGTTACTCGTAATAATTAAGCATTGAACACTTCGGAGCAAAGCCTGCGAACATAGCGTTACACGTAATAATTAAGCAGTGAACACTTCAGAGCAAAGCCTGCGAACCTAGCGTTACTCATAATAATTAAGCATTGAACACTTCAGAGCAAAGCCTGCGAACATAGTGTTACTCGTAATAATGGAGCATTGAACACTTCAGAGCCAAGCCTGCGAACATAGCGCTACTCGTACTAATCAAGCTTCAAATACTTCTGTGCAGTTCGTGTGGCACAACGCTGCTCGACAGTCTCGGAGGCGAGGGGCAATCCCTCGGCGGGGTGTCAAAGTCTTGGGTGAACGGGGGGAACTCCCTCAGAGGGGGAATCCGGGTGTCAGGGTGCGGTGCCGCTCCCGGTCTGTAGGGGGCGCACCGGGTCCGTCCCAAGCCTCCCAGCTTACCTTGATCTCGACGTCTGGAGGCATCCAACCCAGCTCCGGACTCCGCAGTAGATCCTTCCGCGACGGGGCAGGCCACGGCCTTACACACCTCTGCATGCAACTGCCACGGCAGCGACAGGGGCCCCGGGCTTCTCCGCGGGCCACGCTGGGGTGATGATGCACACTTCAGGCTTCCGGGCAGCAGCGGTGAGCGCACTCTGGTCCCCGCACACACAGGGGGGGATCAAATTATGCGTGAGAGCTCCGCGCTCAACGGGGATTGATGCCGGGGATCCCAGGCCAGGTCAGGGAGGGCAGTTGTCTCAGCGCTAGTACCAGCCGTTCCGCAATCAGCTTTAGCGTAAAGTTTCAGTGTTCAGGTTTGACATGAAGTCTCAGCATTCAGGTTCAGCATGCAGTCGTGACACGAGGTCTCAGCATTCAGTGTCAGCATTCAGGTCCAGCATGCAGTCGTGACATGAAATTTCAGCATTCAGGTTCAGCATTCAGTTGTGCCATGAAGTCCTGATGGCGCAGATGTCTCTGGCGCCCTTGGGGGGTTCTGTTCCTGGGGGTTAGGGATTGAGTTGGCGACTAGGTCCTTCCTAGTCAGGTAGGCAGAGGGTCCCTGGGTCCTCCTACTGCTGGGTAAGATCAGTGGGCTTTACAGGATCCCTCACTCACTTAAGAGGCATCACCTAAATCCTGTCACTCTCAGAGGCATAAGTCCCTGGCTAGGCCCTACCGCCTAAAACTCCTGCGTGGATTCTCCAGCTCTGCTTCACCCCACTGGCCAACTGACTAGAAAAAGTTCCCTACCTCTGTTAAGTAGCCCTAGGTCAGGTGACCTCTAACCAAGGCGGCAAAAATAACAAGCATTGGCATAGCCAATAGGTCTCGCCTTTGGGACCTTATAAGTGTTTAGTTATCCAGCACAATATCCTTGGTGCAAAAAAATCAACTGTTGCATGGCTAAACACTTATAAGGTCCCAACGGCGAGACCTATTGGCTATGCCAATACTTGTTTTTCTTGGAACGGTGGGACGAATGGATGTCCTGCACCACCAAGAGCAGCCAGTACATGGTAATAGCGTGTCACATCAGGATAATAAGTCGGCATTCACCTCCCCCCAAGTGTCTTTTGTAAAGCCAGACAGATAGGCCTTTTTACCACTCTAAATATTTGTGCATGAATGTTTTCCACAAGAGGTAGTCATTTGCCAACAAATGAAGGTCAGTTTCACTCCCCTACCTTCCAGCTCAGACTCCACAATGAGTGGCACTCCCCTTTCATGGGTTCATTTGATGTTAACCAAAAATGTACACCTTAGTACCCGCTATAAAGCTCTAAACATGATGATATGCTGTGCAAGGTTATTTTAAGCACTGAAGAGCACATGATTCACTTGGACACAAAGAAAATATATACCTTATTTACCTCTCATGCCGAATGTAAGAGAACAGGACTGAACTGCTGCCTACAGCCAGTACTATATTAAGGCAATGGTAGGCTTCAGCTTTACATCGTCGACACAAATGGCCACAAGAGGTAGACTGCTACAAATGACCTTGTTGCTTAGAGAAAGAGAGGCTGGCACTGATGTTCTGAAAATCCCTGCACGGCAACAGCTGCTTCTTAATACTGCATTGTTCTATCTGAGGCTGGTAATAAAATTCAACTAGTTGGTTGAGCGTATCCTACATGCGGTTTTTAATTTCTGACAGTAACGAGATCACGTGCTGCAGGGCCGGTAATTGATAGCTGGTGATGACGCCCTTGTTGTACAATTATAAGCAGACGGATTCTTGGCAGCACTCAGATCAGGTACAGAAGATGCTGCTGGGCGGAGTTCCCTCAGACTAAGCCCGCCTTAACAGTTTAGTTTACTCAACCTCACCCATCCCGTGATTAAAGGCACATGCAGCGTCTTCCGACAGCGTCAAGCGGTGAATACTGGCTGACCGAGACTGGTATCACAAAAGCGACTGTTAGCTTCGCTACAGGTCTGGAGCCCGCCGATTAACCGGAGTTTGGGGACATGCAAATACCAAAACACTGTGCCAGTAAAGATGCACAATTTAAGGGGCAATGAACAGCTAACAACCTGATTTTCAGCCAATCCTAAACAGAGGCATAATTTCTGAGATCACCCACCCTATAGGCAGCTAAGAGGAGTTTCTCCAGCCAATCCCATGGCAACAGTTCCTTCAACCATTCGACGGTCACCACCCTTTTAATCTTTTAAAAGAATATGTATTCACCAACCTGATTGGTGGGTGTCAGTAGCTGTGTCTGCTTGCCGTAATTTAAAGAATATAATACATTCGTGAGAGGCGTGATTACGGCTAGTGGAGTTCGGTTTGTAAAGACCGGGGGCCCCTTAAGGCGCAGTGTCTTTGAGAGACGACATTTACACGGCCAGAAGTGCACCGGTAGCCGCAGGGAGTCAGCCCAGTTAGTATGCTGGTAGGGAAGTGGGAGGCATTTTTAGGCTGTCGGTGAAAAGCGCGCGCTCTGAGAAGGATGTCAGCAGCTACGTGAATTGCCAGCGTGAGTTCAAGAACCCCGCCTAAAAGCAAGCCATCTGCGAAGATTTGGGGAAATTACATGGGGGCCTGGGCAACTTGCCAGAGGCCAGAAAGGCTCCTGTTAACAAGCACGCGCGTGGTGCACGCTGCACAAATTAACAAGCATTGGCCACGCGGACGCGAAAGTGAAGCAGACGCGGCCGCGATAACAAAAGTGAAAGTGATCGAGATCACGATCGCGTGCTACGGAGGAAAGACACATGGCGCCGCGCGCGTGCACGTTCACGTGCACTGTAGCTTTAGGCCACGGCAGCACTTTGAAAAGGCCCAGTTATAAAATGTCTCTTCGAGCCTTTGGCTCGCGAGACCTAAAAACCACACCTCCCTTCTAGAAGGTTCCAGCACATTCCAGGAGCTTCCCCATTCTACCTATGGGACAAAAAAGGCGGGCTGGTGTCGCAACATTGTTGTGGGGTCCCAGCCAGCTCCTGGCAGCTAGGGTGCTACTAATGAAGACCACTCTGCAGTAGCAGGGGCCTGTGGCAGCCATCTTGGGAGAAGGGAGCACCCGCACCTTAACACTGATTGGCAATGAAAAGGCGCCCGGAGACCTAAGTCCAACATAAAAATGAGGGTGGAAAAAAATGAGGCACAATCAAAAATAGAGGGGGAGACCACCCTAGGGCTGACAGGTCCAACACGCGTCCCCCCCCAGCCGAAAGAGGGGAGAGCTACCCAACCTCTTGGGAGTTCTCATCGCTAAGGCGGAAAAACCTGGAGAGACCGTCAGCATTGGCGTGGTCAAATCCGGGCCGATGTTCCACACGAAAGTCCATCCCCTGTAGGGAAATGGACCACCTCAACAACTTGGGGTTTTCGCCTCTCATCTGCATGAGCCAGCGAAGGGGGCGGTGGTCAGTCTGAATTAGGAAGTGAGTCCCAAAGAGATATGGCCTCAACTTCTTCAGAGCCCAGACCACCGCGAAGGCTTCTCTCTCAATGGTGCTCCATCGCCGTTCCCGAGGGAGGAGTCTTCTGGAGATGAAGGCCACAGGTTGATCTTGGCCCTCGGTGTTGAGTTGCGAGAGCACCGCACCTATGCCGTGCTCTGAGGCGTCTGTCTGTACAATGAATTCCTTATTGAAATCTGGGGTTGCGAGTACTGGAGCGGTACACATCGCATGTTTCAGCGTGTCAAATGCCTCCTGGCAAGCAGCTGTCCATATGACCTTGCGAGGTTGCTTCTTTGAGGTTAATTCTGTCAAGGGGGTTACGATGGTACCATATCCCTTGACGAACTGGCGGTAATACCCAGTGAGGCCGAGGAAAGCTCGGACCTCTGTTTGGGTCTTGGGGGCTCCCAAGCCAAGATGGTTTCTATTTTGGCCTGGAGGGGTTGCACCTTACCTCCGCCCACCAGGTGTCCCAGGTACACGACAGATCCCTGTCCAATCTGGCACTTGCTGGCTTTAATGGTTAGGCCAGCGCGTTGCAGCGCCTGCAATACCTCCTGGAGGTGCTGCAGATGGTCCTCCCAGGTGCTGCTGAAGACAGCTATGTCATTCAGGTATGCCGCTGAGAAGGACTCCAGACCAGATAGTACCTGATTCACTAACCGCTGGAATGTGGCCGGAGCATTTTTGAGCCCAAAGGGCATCACTCGGAACTGAAAGTGGCCCTCGGGGGTGGAGAATGCTGTCTTCTCCCTTGCTCCATCGGCCATGGCAATCTGCCAATATCCGGATGTTAGATCAATGGTGCTGAGGTACCGGGCTGCTCCCAGCCGGTCCACCAGCTCGTCCGCTCGTGGGATGGGGTGAGCATCTGTCTTCGTGACAGAGTTCAACCCCCTGTAGTCCACACAAAACCGAAGTTCCGGTGTGGTACCCGGTGGGGCCGCTTTCGGCACCAACACCACCGGACTAGCCCACGGGCTGCTGGAAGGTTCTATCACTCCAGCTCCAACATCTTGGCTACCTCACGCTGGATGCTATCCTTCACTCGGTCAGAGAGCCGGTAAGACTTGTTCTTCACCGGGGGGCTGTCCCCTGTGTCCACGTCATGGGTACACAGATGAGTGATTCCAGGCGTGAGGGAGAGCAACGAGGCAAACTGTCCCAGGACATGGCGGCAGTCCCTCTGTTGCTCTGGGGTCAAGGATGGGGAAAGGACTACACCTTCTACCGAGCCATCCTTCTCCTGTACCGCTAGAAGGTCAGGAAGAGCTTCACTCTCTTCCTCTTCACTCCCATCCGTCACCATAAGGAGAGCAAGCTCTGATCGCTCATGGTGCGGTTTCAGGCGGTTGACGTGGAATACCCTCAGGGGCTCTTTAGATCCACTACGTATGTGGTCTAGCCTCGTCGCTCCACAATGTCATACGGACCAGTCCACCGGTCCTGGAGGGCACAAAGCTCCCCAGGTTCCATGACCCACACCTTCTGTCCAACGTCCAACTCGACCGTCCGAGCGTTGCAGTCGTACCACTCCTTCATAACGGTCTGGCTAGCCTCTAGGTTCTCTGAGGCCGCCTTCCACAGCTGGGCCATCTGGCTGCGGAACGCCAGCATGTAGCTGACAATGTCACGGGGAAGCTTCTGCGAAGTCTTCTCCCACCCCTCCTTCACTAAACTGAGGGGACCCCTAACGGGATGGCCATAGAGCAACTCAAACGGGCTGAACCCGACTCCCTTCTGCGGTACCTCCCGGTAGGAGAACAACAAGCAGAGGAGGAGGACGTCCCATTTACGCCTCAAGCCCTCTGGCAGGCTCCGGATCATTCCCTTCAAGGTTTTGTTGAAGCGCTCTACGAGCCCGTTAGTCTGGGGGTGGTAAGGAGTGGAGAACCGGTAGGTCAATCCACATTCCTTCCACATGGCCTGCATATAGGCCGACATGAAATTCGTGCCTCTGTCCGACACCACGACCTTGGGGAATCCCACTCGGGTAAAAATCCCCAACAGTGCCCGCGCCACCACTGGTGCAGTGATGATCCTCAGAGGAATAGCCTCTGGGTACCGAGTGGCGTGGTCCACCAAGACCAGAATGAACCGGTGTCCCGCTGCGGTTGGAGGGTCCAACGGCCCAACAATGTCTATGCCGAGCCTCTCAAAAGGGGTCCCGACCACCGGGAGCGGTTCCAAAGGGACCTTCAATTTAGTCCCAGTCTTGCCACTTGCCTGACAAGACTTACAGGTCTTACAAAAGGTGTCTGAGGCGATCCTCATCCTGGGCCAATAAAAATGTGGGACCAACCGTGCAAAGGTTTTGTCCTGACCCAGATGTCCGGCTAAGGGTATCTTGTGCGCTAACTCCAGCAGGAAGGCCCGGTAACATTGGGGGACCACTATGGCCCTCGAAGATCCATGTACCGGCACCTTAGGCTCACTGTACAGGAGACCATCCTCCCAATACACATGATATCCGCCCGCCTCCTGACTGGCCACTTGGGCTTCGGCCTGTCGCCGCATGCCTTCAAGCGTGGGGCACGCCCTTTGTGCCTGACAAAATTCCTCCCGGGTAGGCCCTCCTTCCACATGCCAGTCGGCAAGGGTCGGCAAGTCCCCCACGGGAATGACATCCACCTCCGCGGACTCCGGGGGCACCTCTGCGGCCTCCCCATCCATCTCACGGGGCGTGTCCTCTACCACCTTCTTCTTTCCACACTCGGCGTTCGGTTGGGCCATGATTCCAGGCTCCAACCCGGGTTGAGTTCCATACCGGGCAGCCATGGACCGCGTGACTACGCAAGTCCACCCTGGTAATCCCAGCATCACGGTATGCGCTCGAAACTCGACATCTTTCCCCTTGGTGTGCTCCAGGTCGTTCCCTAGCAAGCACCCCACAGGCAAGGCAGGGCTCACCGCAACTCTCAGTAGGCCTTTGACTCCTCCCCACTCAAATGGAACACGAGCCACTGGATAGTGACTCACACTGCCGTCAGCCAATACGGCCGGATGGAACTCCTTGGGGACTACTTGGTCTGGGGACACCAGCCGCCTCACTACGGTGGTCATGCTGGCACCTGTGTCCCTCAGAGCCTCCACCTCCTCCCCGTTAACTTTCACCCTCTGCTGATATTTAGCAGTGTTCGGGGGCAGGGACACTATGGGGACCACCTCTCTATCCCCGAGTGAAACCAGGGTCGAGCCTGTCCACTCCCCTTCCCTATCTAAGGGCAACTCCACCTCAAGTGCTACACTACTTACCCCGGGGCTCCTTTCACCCGGTGGGGCTGGGGGTCGCTTGCGACACTTGGGATCTCCTTTCTAGTGTCCAATCTCCCCACATTCGTAGCACCTCACAATCCTTGGCTGCTGACTCCTGTCAGGGTAAGTGGGTTTTGGGGAATTGGACGGGGGTGGGGTTCCTACTCCTTTCCCAAACTTATTTTGGGGGCCTTTTGAGAACTCCACCTTTTTCTCTCCTCCTCTCTCTTCTGGGGGAAACCCTGTCCGCCTTTCGAGCCATCTCCCCTGGGGCCCTTGTGAGACACCCGGGTGCTCACCCAAATATCTGCCTCCTCCGCAAGCTCACGGGGATCCGTGAACTTGCGGTCCACCAGATGTTGGCGCAGCTCCGGAAAGCACTTATCCAAGAGGTGCTCCCATAAAAAAAGATTGTACACCCCTTGATAGTCCTGCACCTCGCTGCCATGCACCCAACCATCTAGTGCCTTGCGGGCATAGTCAAAAAAATCCACCCACGTCTGTGTGGACAGCTTATGGCTGCCACGGAATTTCTGCCTGTACCTCTCGGGGTTGAGACCAAATTTCTTGAGTAAGGCCTCCTTCATCGGAGCATACCTGACCTGATCCGCCTTGGTTAAGTATAACAGGGTGTCCCTGACATTGGGAGGTATATAGCGATACAGGCCCCCTCCCCAATTGCTCTCGGGAACCCCATGGGCAGTCAAGGCCACCTCGTATGCTTCCAACCACTTGGCAAAATCATCCCCCACTGTGTAGCTGGCAATGACATCTTTGGGTAGGTAAAATTTTGACTCATGGGACTCTCTTGGTACGCTGCCACCATTGTCCTTATTGGACGCATTTAACTGGAGGGCGCGCAGCTCCAACTCCTTCAGCTGAAGCTCATGCGCCAGCTTCTTTTCCTCCATTGCCCATCTCTTGTTTTCTCTTTCTCTCTCTCTCTCTCATGTTCCAACTTCGCCAGCTCCCATTTTAACTGCCTCTCCTCCCTCCTGTCCTCATACTCCTCTGGAGACGCGCTCCTCCTAGACCCGGTCCTACTACTGGCCCCAGAACGTCTCCCTGGGGGCACATTTTCAGACACATCTACATTTAGTATGTCTAGTACTTCCTGGGCGCTCTCCTCCTGAGGTGCATCTGGTGCCTCCTGTCCCTCATCCTCTCTCCCTTCTGGGTGGGCCTCTACCCATGCCCTTAAGGCGGTACGGAGTTCCGGTCCTTTGGCCCTCTGCACCCCAGGCACCCCCATCCCCTGCCCGAATTCTCTCAGTTGCCTTACAGTGTACCCCTCGAGGTCAGCTAACCGAAACTCCATCGTGACAGGTGGGGACCTAGATACTAAGGAAGAAACACTCTAGGATATGGGTGACAGTTACCAGCTAACCAGGATTTTACACCCTCAGTCTGGACAGTGGAATGTAATCAGTGCAGTAATAACAGTTGCAGAGCTTTAATACAATAGGCGTTTAATTGTGGCGCCCTCCGCTTCCCGGAAGGGTGCTGTATGGTCACAGGTCCTAATCCCACCGCTCGCCAACAATGTAAGACCTGGGGTCACCAAGCCCTAAGGGGGTAACGTGACTCGAGCGGCTGGGCACCCAAAGGCTTTTGTGTAAAGCGACCATACAACACACACCTCCTCTGAAGCAGGGAACGCACACAATAAGGGACGCCACACTGTAGGGTTTATGCAAACAATTCAAGTTTATCTAAGCAGATAGGCATAAAGACAGTTCAGTATACGTAAATGCAATTCATTAGATGTAAATGCAGTTCATTATATGCAAATGCAGTTCCTTTAGATGTAAATGCAGTTCATTATCTGTAAATGCAATTCACTAGAGGTAAATGCAGTTCATTATATGTTAATGCAATTCACTAGAGGTAAATGCAGTTCACTACATTGGTTAGCATCTGTTGCACTATATTCACCAGCAATTCCCTCTGAGGCCCTAGGCCACACTCGTGTAGCTTAACATCCGTTGTGCGGACTGGGAATCGTAGCGCCACACCTGTGGTCTAGTGGGGGCTCAGGGACGACTTTGCGGGCTTCCCGCCCCTCTGGTACCCTTAGCGCCTCAGTGGGCGGTTACCGCGCTACTCGCAATAATTGCGCCGTGAATCCTTGTGAGCAGAGCCTGCAAACGTAGCGTTACTCGTAATAAGTGAGCATCGAACACTTCAGAGCAAAGCCTACCAACACAGCGTTACTCGTAATAATTAAGCATTGAACACTTCAGAGCAAAGCCTGCGAACATAGCGTTACTCGTAATAATTAAGCATTGAACACTTCAGAGCAAAGCCTGCGAACATAGCGTTACTCAAAATAATCGAGCATTGAACACTTCGGAGCAAAGCCTGCGAACATAGCGTTACTCGTGATAATTAAGCAGTGAACACTTCAGAGCAAAGCCTGCAAACCTAACGTTACTCGTAATAATTAAGCATTGAACACTTCAGAGCCAAGCCTGCGAACATAGCGTTACTCGTAATAATGGAGCATTGAACACTTCTGTGCAGTTTGTAAAAGTCTCTCTTTTCACTGGGAATGTAATATGCATGTTTTTGTTTATGACTGTTCGAATATTTGACAGGCTCTGAGAGAACATTCGACTGACCCTGAACCGCTGTCAAACAGCCTCTTTGAATGCACATGCACATGTGAAGATTAGTGAACATTTGTCATAAGGCTGATAATATGAAAGATGTGTTTTGAAATTACGTTTCGTACACATTCCAACATGACTTTCTTCAAAGAGCTGATAAAGTGAAATTGCACACAAGTGTCTGTATCTAATATATCACATACAATATTTAGGCTTCAGTATTGTTGAAAATGGATCTACCTGCTTAAGAAATACCTTGTGCATGATCAAGAATTTAGATTTTTAGACTGTACAAATATTAAACAAATGCTGTTCAGCGACCATCCAGGACTCATGGCATGGGCAGGCTTTAACAAAGCCATTACAAATATATGTTAGGTTACTAATGTTGTGAAGTTCACTTTATTAACTAGCCAGAACACATGGAATAGAGCCCAACATAGTTTTTTCACCCTATAGAGTGATTAAAAAAATATATAGCTTCTAACAAATGTTCATTTTCCTTATCAGAGCTTCGTGTAATCAAACAAAGCGCATTCTGAGTTATGTATATTTACAAACATGATTGTGCATGTGCAAAATGACAAATAATATTAATTATATACTTCCATACGGTAAAGGCTGCTAGAAAGCAAATGAGTGTATCAGATAACAAACGGGATAAAGAACAATTCAGGATGGCGGACATACAAGAAGCAAAAAACTCATGTTGACCGTTCTTCCAATATTGAAGTCCCATGACAACCTTTTTTAAGGGAGAAAGGGAAAGCAAGTTTTAGGAAGGATGTGGTGCCAGATGATACTATCAGGAAATCTCTAAGCAGATCACACATTCAGTTCAGACTCCAAGTGGACGATATGTTTGTATGCTGATCCTGCTCTATGTCACGTACACTTCTGCTCCGCTCCAGCTTTGGTAGAAGGCATCGGGTGCATGCAGGACAGCAATATTTCTGTCATTCTATATAATTAATAAAATGTTATTTGGAAAGAAGAAATGTCTTGGCTCCTTCCTCTGAGTGCATGTGCATCGACACATGATTTGCTATGGATGGAGCACCTGAGAGCTTTTTCAAGACAAATCTTACTAAAACATTATTCATCAACATAAAAAAGATTTCCTGTTTGCAGATTTTCTTGTCGTTAATTTTAAGATTAGTTGGCTAGGAAAATGACCTTATACAGACATTAGTTGAGGACTTTAGGTAGATACATGTCAAAATCTATATAATAAACCAACAAACACACGCACACACACATATATATATATATTCCTCTTCGATGACCCTTCTCCATGGGCCGCAAATGAGGCGCGCTTGGGGATTATATTCTTCTCAATTTATTTAAGCCACAAATAAAAAAAACAACCAAAAACAAAACCGATATATATATATATATATATATATATATATATATATATATATATATATATATATATATATATATCCAACAAAAGTTGCCTGTGACAGAAGTGACCAAACAGGAAGGTAAGTATTTGCCATTTCTTTAATGGAGCGAGTAGGGGGAATACAGCACACTGCCACGCAAAAATTAAGTCCTCCCCAACGCGTTTCGTGTCAAAGCGCACTTAATCATGGGTTCAGGGCTTTTGCTCAGTGCAGGCAGCGACAGTTCAACCAGGCACCGTTTCAAATTTCTTATCTTCCGCCCCAATGGGCGTGGCCACCCCTGTGGCCTCTGGTAGATGTAGTGCCTTCGTTTCTCCTCTAATGAGTCGCCGTGCATCACTGACTATATTGCAGATAAAAAAACCAAGTGGGTTGCGTTGTACAGTTCTGCTGCAGACCCACATAATTTGTCTCACTCCATGGGCTGATTCTTGTCCACATGCTGCCTCGTCGATTGGCCGTTACAAATCCAACAAAAGTTGCCTGTGACAGGAGTGACCAAACAGGAAGGAAATGGCAAATACTTACCTTCCTGTTTGGTCACTCCTGTCACAGACAACTTTTGTTGGATTTGTAACGGCCCCGCCTGAGCCATGGGAGAAGACCAGCTGCATCATGCAGTCCGGCTGCAGCGCCAATCGACGAGGCAGCGTGTGGACAAGAATCAGCCCATGGAGTGAGACAAATTATGTGGGTCTACAGCAGAACTGTACAACGCAACCCACTTGTTTTTTAAAAAATTTTTTTTTTTTTTTATCTGCAATATAGTTAGTGATGCACGGCGACTCATTAGAGGAGAAACAAAGGCACTACATCTACCAGAGGCCACAGGGGTGGCCACGCCCATTGGGGCGGAAGATAAGAAATTTGAAACGGTGCCTGGTTGAACTGTCGCTGCCTGCACTGAGCAAAAGCCCTGAACCCATGATTAAGTGCGCTTTGGCACGAAACGCGTTGGGGAGGACTCAATTTTTGCGTGGCAGTGTGCTGTATTCCCCCTACTCGCTCCATTAAAGAAATGGCAAATACTTACCTTCCTGTTTGGTCACTCCTGTCACAGGCAACTTTTGTTGGATTTGTAACGGCCCCGCCTGAGCCGTGGGAGAAGACCAGCTGCATCATGCAGTCCGGCTGCAGCGCCAATCGACGAGGCAGCGTGTGGACAAGAATCAGCCCATGGAGTGAGACAAATTATGTGGGTCTGCAGCAGAACTGTACAACGCAACCCACTTGTTTTTTTTATCTGCAATATAGTCAGTGATGCACGGCAACTCATTAGAGGAGAAACGAAGGCACTACATCTACCAGAGGCCACAGGGGTGGCCACGCCCATTGGGGCGGAAGATAAGAAATTTGAAACGGTGCCTGGTTGAACTGTCGCTGCCTGCACTGAGCAAAAGCCCTGAACCCATGATTAAGTGCGCTTTGGCACGAAACGCGTTGGGGAGGACTTAATTTTTGCGTGGCAGTGTGCTGTATTCCCCTACTGGCTCCATTAAAGAAATGGCAAATACTTACCTTCCTGTTTGGTCACTCCTGTCACAGGCAACTTTTGTTGGATTTGTAACGGCCCCGCCTGAGCCGTGGGAGAAGACCAGCTGCATCATGCAGTCCGGCTGCAGCGCCAATCGACGAGGCAGCGTGTGGACAAGAATCAGCCCATGGAGTGAGACAAATTATGTGGGTCTGCAGCAGAACTGTACAACGCAACCCACTTGTTTTTTTTATCTGCAATATAGTCAGTGATGCACGGCGACTCATTAGAGGAGAAACGAAGGCACTACATCTACCAGAGGCCACAGGGGTGGCCACGCCCATTGGGGCGAAAGATAAGAAATTTGAAACGGTGCCTGGTTGAACTGTCGCTGCCTGCACTGAGCAAAAGCCCTGAACCCATGATTAAGTGCGCTTTGGCACAAAACGCGTTGTGGGACTTAATTTTTGCGTGGCAGTGTGCTGTATTCCCCCTACTCGCTCCATTAAAGAAATGGCAAATACTTACCTTCCTGTTTGGTCACTCCTGTCACAGGCAACTTTTGTTGGATTTGTAACGGCCCCGCCTGAGCCGTGGGAGAAGACCAGCTGCATCATGCAGTCCGGCTGCAGCGCCAATCGACGAGGCAGCGTGTGGACAAGAATCAGCCCATGGAGTGAGACAAATTATGTGGGTCTGCAGCAGAACTGTACAACGCAACCCACTTGTTTTTTTTATCTGCAATATAGTCAGTGATGCACGGCGACTCATTGGAGGAGAAACGAAGGCACTACATCTACCAGAGGCCACAGGGGTGGCCACGCCCATTGGGGCGGAAGATAAGAAATTTGAAAAGGTGCCTGGTTGAACTGTCGCTGCCTGCACTGAGCAAAAGCCCTGAACCCATGATTAAGTGCGCTTTGGCACGAAACACGTTGGGGAGGACTTAATGTTTGCGTGGCAGTGTGCTGTATTCCCCCTACTCGCTCCATTAAAGAAATGGCAAATACTTACCTTCCTGTTTGGTCACTCCTGTCACAGGCAACTTTTGTTGGAGATATATATATATATATATATTTACACATACAGTATTCGGATTGTCGTTTTTTTTGCAAGTCGATATTTAAATGTTGCTTTTCTGATAGCCAACCAGTCTCCTCACACACCACACCTTCCTCATAAGGTTGTGGATCCAGAATGTGATGAAGGAATGCGCATGGAACCTAGCCTTCTCTATCTCTGCACCAATACTTTGGGATGAACTGCTCTTACCTCTGCTAGTCATCTCTGTATTTCAAAATTTCATGAAGCTATGCTCCTGGGAAGTTCATGTGACTTTCCATGCGGTCTCTGATTCCTGCTGTACGGCATTGTCAGTAGTGGAGAACATAGCACACCAGGAATGGAATCCTCTTTACATTTTTTTTCTCTTGTGTGGAAAATATTTTTCCCTACTGAGAAAGCCCTTCCCATACATCTTCACCAACTCTATGAATGATTATTTCCTCTTCCCACCCTGGTAACATAATTTGCCAGCCCATTGACAGAGTAAATATTCAACCTTTCCTTGGAAAGGGTAAGGATCAGAGTCTGGGAATATCTACAAGAGTACTTGCCATGACAGAGATCTGTGCCCCCGTAAATGGATGAATGCATGCAAGAATCACTTAGGAACTTCCTGGCCGTCATAAAAAGGTAAAGTTCATTATAAATATTTGGTTATTACTACATATTCCTCTGTGAATAGCCCAACTTTCCTATCCCTTGGCTGTCACCAAACAACCTTCATTCTTATGTGTATTTGTATAGTGCACTAATCACCCATAAGAGCATCCAGGCTCATGAGCAGATGTGTAGGCGAGTGTCCCCTCAGAGTAATTTATAGAACCATGATGTTCTGCTCTTGTGAATGCAGGGGATATGTAAGAGTGAGGCTGAGCATAGGTGTCTGTTAGGCTAGTGAAAGTGTATGCAGTTGTTGAGGTATGCTGTACACGTGTTTTGTAAGGTTCTGCATAAGTGCTTGAGGAGTTTGAATTGGCTACGTTTGTGAATGGGGTGCAGTGGAGCTCTCGGAAGTGGGGTGAGATGTGGCTTCTGTGTGGGAGGTCGACTATGAGCCTTGTGGCGGCATTCTGGATGGTCTGGAGTCTGTCTAGGAGCGGCTTGGAGATTCTGGCATAGTGTGCGCCGTAGTCGAGACTGCTAGTGATAAATGCTTGCATGTGGAAATGTCTGGTGTTCTGTGGCATCCACTTGAAGATTTTTCGTAGCACACGTAGGATGTGGAAGCAGGCAGCGCTCACTGCATTGAGTTATCCTGTCATGTTGAGCTTATGATCCAGGATGATCCCCAGATTCCTGGCGAGGTAGGTGGGTGTTGGTCCTAGCTCTGTCAGCCATCAAGTGGTATCCCATGGGGAAGTCTTGTTTCCAAAGACCAGTACTTCCATCTTGTCAGAGTTCAGCTTCAAGCAGTTTGTATTCATCCATTCTGATACTGTGGTGATGCAGTCGGTGAAGTTGGTTCTGGTGGTGGTTGTCAGGGAGAGGATGAGTTGTGTGTTGTCAGCATAGGAGATGATGTTGATGCCCTGTGATCGGATGATATTGTCTAGCAGTGTCATGTAAATGTTGAACAGGATGGGGCTTAGGGATAATCCCTTGGGGATGCTGCAGAACAGGTTCTTTGTCTCTGATGTGAAGGGTGGCAGTCTGATCCTTCGGATTCTTCCTGTGAGGAAGGAACCGATCCATTTGAGTGTGGGTCCTTTGATGCCAATGTTGTGGAGTCTTCTTACGAGTGTGCTGTGGGATACTTTGTTGAATGCCTCAGAAAGGTTGAGCAGGATGAGGGCTGCAATTTCTCCTCAGTCCAGGATGGTCCCGATATCATCAGTGGCTGTAATGAGTGCTGTTTCGTTGTTATGGTTCTTTTGAATCCTGATTGAGTGTTGTCCAGTTGGTGGTGTAGTTCGAGGTCGGTTGT
The DNA here is from genome assembly GCF_964204655.1 of Triturus cristatus. Lineage (NCBI taxonomy): Eukaryota > Metazoa > Chordata > Amphibia > Caudata > Salamandridae > Triturus > Triturus cristatus. Next base: position 469,478,168 of record NC_140588.1, read on the forward strand.
GAGTTGCTCATTGATGGCCTTCTCTATCACTTGGGCTGGGTAGGTGAGCATTGAGAAAGGTCGGAAGTTGGTCAGTTGGTTCAGGTCGGCTGATGGCTTCTTGAGGAGGGTGTTGACCGCTGCATGCTTCCAGTCTTTTGGAAGGGTGGAGGATGTGATGGAGGTGTTGATGTTGCGAGTGAGGTCGGTGTTGATTGGTGAAGCTCCAAGGTTGTAGACATGGTCGGGGCATGGATCCGATGGGGTCCTTCAGCGGATGGTCTGCATGATCGTTGCTGTGTCGTCTCTGGGGAGGGTCGTCAATTTGGTTAGTTGGATGTCTTGGTTTGTGATGGGTAGGTTGGTGTGCAAAGTTGCTGTAGCTGTTTCCTGTGGAAGAAGTTTGATAGGTCGTCTCGGAGTTCTTAGGAGGGGGCGTTGTTGTTGATGGAGGCTGAGGGTGTGGTGAAGTCCTTGACGATTGAGAAGATCACCTTGCAGCTGTTGCATCTCACTTTGATGCCTTCAGCTAGCGCTCTTTTCTTAGTGTCTCTCAGTTGCTGGTGGTAGCGTCTGAGTGCAGTCTTGTAGGTTAATCTATCAGTGGTTTTGTGGCAGCCTCTTCATTTTCTCTGAAGCTGTTTGCAGTGTCATTAGGCATCTCAAATATATTTATTCAAGTGATCCTGCACAAGCCTCAACACATTCATATATGAATATTCTTATGTTGTTACTATTTATACTCTCATGAGCTGGGTATATGTCCTAAACTGCACACATGTCTGAGCTGAAGCAAATAACTCTTTATTATGTAAAGTGCTACATTGATCTTTGGGGTAAGTCAGCCCTATTTGGATAGATTCAAACTTCGAAATAAATAGCTCCTTTAATATTTTGAAGGATCATTGGTTCCTGTTGCTCATGTTTCTTTAATTCTGTCGTTTTGTTTAATCACTCTTCTTCAGACACAGTTAGGTTGTGGCTTTCTGTTTGCGATGATATATAGAAAATGTCTAACTTATGACAGCTTGATGAGAGGTAACCCCTCCCATTTCAACAATGGAACAGATTTGACTACCATAACCAAAGCAGTGCAAAATACGTAGTGCTAATAAAGAAAAGGCAATGGTTGTTGGTAAATTAAAGGGGAGTCTCTTGAAGATCTAATGGAATCAATTCTTAATAAGCCACTCCTAGTTTGTTCGGGCTCTCCCTTTACAGTTGTCGACGACGTTTCGACCCTCTCGTGATACTGGGTCTCTTCAGGACGGGGATTCTGGGGACCAGCAGCACTAGTTAGGTGCCCAAGGGGAGGAATCAATCTTCCTAGTACAGTTCTGAGTACTTCTTGGTAATATCCATGGTATTAGGTTCCCTGTTGAAGAATACGCTCTGTATTTCACAGTAACTCAAGGTTACCGTATGTCCATTTCCATAACCATTGCCTTTTTTTTATTAGCACTATGTATTTTGCACTGCTTTGGTTATGGTCACTTCACTGGGGTCTCGCAGCCACGTCAAAATGTGCAAAATGTAAATACACAAGATGTTTATATCTCTCCTCTGACTGAAATACTGTTTTGGGAAGATAAGTTACACTCACTTCGGCTGAAGGGGGTACAGCTATAAATAATTGTTTTGTGGGTTTCTAAAAAAGTTTTTGCTACAAAAGTGATAGACCTAATTCAATTATGTTTTGATTTTCTATTTGTGCTATTTTTGTTTAAATCACGCAAGATATATTGTCCCTTGCAAGAAATCTTACCAATTTTTCTAAATGAGTTCCTTGTGAACATTGTTTCTGCTTGAATAACTTTAGTAAGCAGTCACTTTGTTGCCCAAAGTTTTCAGGTGACCTTTTATGGTTGCTGGCCACAAAACAGACTTCTGCCCTACTGGGGAGGAGTTGTGAACGACTCTCAGGAAGGAACACAAAACGCCTGCCACTGGAAGAGGTATGACCTCTCCCTGGCAAAAAGGCCAAACAGGGTGTGAGCCTAAAAGTTGAGCTCTAAAGGGGAATCCACCTGCTCTTTTTTTCTTGTAGACAAGATGGCATTGAGTAGAGAGAGGGGGGAAGCCATTGCCAAACCTGTTTTTTCCTGGGTGTGTAGGCCGCAGTTGACATACATCTAGGGTTGTGTAGGGAGCTCCAAACGCCAAGAGAAGGGGTTTGCCATCTAGGGAGTGGGTATAAGTATGCATTCTGGGGAAGCTGCATGCCATACTTCACAGAAGGTCATCACTAGGCAGGAGGGGTCCTAGTAGCCAATTGGCAGTAATCATCACATACCCTGAGGGTAAACGTTGGGGATAAAAGTGAAACCTTTGACTTACAGACCTCTGATCACCCCAGCAAAGAGAGGCTGAACCAAAGGCAGGAAGGCACGGGCTGCTCCTTGATGTAGCAAAGAGAGGAAATTGCCTGTGGTGCCTGCTTGAGGAAAAGTCCTCTCCAACCCTCAGACCAAAGAAGTGACTCAAAGAGTCAGTTGGCTATCTTTCTGTTATTGCTACAGGGCCACAAAATCTGAAGAAGCTTGCCTTGGTAAGTTGGTTGCCAAAAACGCTAGGCCGCCACTGATTGGCAACATGTTACATGAGAGACTGAGACTTGACCCTCAAAAGTTATACCTGAGTCCGCTGGGTTTTACTGTAATTGAAAACTAGCAGGCCAGTGGTTTTTGGCTGGACTTCAACCTGACTTTGAGTGATATGGAACCTGTGGCCAATGTCACCCCACCATGTTCTTGGACAGAGGAGCTGCCCCAGGAAGGCCCCTGACACCAGATCAGCATTCACAGCATCATTCAGCATCCACTATCCCTTTTATCAGGACCACTCCTTTGAAGTCTAAAGCAGCCGCAAATAGAGCCTGGAACCAGACTGGAGACTGCTTTGACTGTGAGTTAAAGGTTCAACCAAGCCTCTTTGGCCCCTGTGACTCACTCCCTGCTGGAATTGGTTGCCAAAGTGGATCGGAGTAGTAGTTTACAACTTTATAAAAGTTTTCAAAAGATTGCAAAGTTGACCACACGTGTGGTTCATGTGATTTATTGCACTGAATGAAAAAGCAGTGATTTTTTTGTTTCTTTGAAAAGTCGCATCACCAGAACCCTCCTGTGAATTTTTGTCATTGAGATGTCTATTTAATGATAAAAGTACAACCTGTTTTTTAAAATATGGTATCCGATTTTTATTGAGACTTGTTTCTTTCTTATTTGACTGTTTGGGTACTTCTTAATGCTTTACACTTATTCCTTTGATAACGTCTGACTGTTCATAGCTACAGATACCCATGTTTGAGCTAAGGTTTTTCAATTAATCTGACTGGACTCAGTACAGGAAGTGAGTTTATTACATGGTAAGGTCTCACAACCAAACCATTTAATAAACCACTTCCCTTATACCAGTCAAGACCTGTCAGGACTAAAATCAAGAATTGTACAGAACAAAAGAGTCTCCTGCAGATTATTTAGATACACTGAAGAACTGTTTGAGAAGTTCTCGGTATTATTAGGCCTTTGGGACAGACACAGGAAGCATTTGGAGCTGCTTTTGTTCATGGATTATTACCGAAGGTCCACAAGCAATTATGTGCAATTTATTAGTTGACAAACAAAGAGAATTAATGAATTGGTTACTGCTACCGACCAAGGTGAGGCGGTGAAAGAAAGGAAAAGGGAGTCTAAGTTCATGTCTTTACAGATCTAATCATTTCAAGAGATGGTAAAAGCGAGGGGGATGATAAACAAATACAGAGAGAAGTGTTAAAGGAGGAGGGCGAGTGGGTCAGAACACTTAAAGAGGAAGAGTAGAAACAGCCCTGAAAAGTGGATCACGTTTTTCATGGGGACAATTAGGAAACCAAAAATGAGATTGCTCCAATGGAAGTGTAGGTCTACTGGCTGCTCAAGTTGACCAGGCGAGCTTTGCTCAAATATGCCAAAACCAGTATCCCAATTATAAGGGTAGTCCAATGAGCACAAATATCCTGGTTGATCAGAATGGTCTTTACGTGAAATGTGTAATCAAAAATGTGTAATCAATAGAAGATCAACCTCTTACCGTATTGACACCGGCACAATTATTTCTACTCTAAAAACCACAGAATTCCCTTCTTTGCCTCTCTCTGGCTTTTCCAACAATGCAGCTGCCATTTCCAATACTAAGGTACTCTATTACATTACGGATCGCTTCTCAATTATCCTGGATCTCTAACTGATCAACATGCCTTCCCGCTAAGCCCTATCTCACCTGCAAACCTTTTTCAGGAGAGATGTATTATGTAAACTGAATTGTACTATGCATTGTATTACCGATGGTGTTCATTTAAATGTTCCCAAAACAGATGATAATAGGACGTGGCAATTTCATGTGATTCTGAAAATTGGAATAACAAATCTCAGTCTTTCTTTTGACTAAATGCTTAAACAGGTTCCTTCCACTCAGTGGTCTGAACATGCAAGTGATGTATGTTATGTCCATTGAGCTGAGCCTGCAAAGATCAAGATCAATCCTATGAAGAAATTACATCGCACCCCACAGTATCCTCTACATATGGAAGCCAAAGCTAGAATTTGGCAAGTCATTGCAACATTAATTATTCAAAGGCTCTTAGAGCACGTTGTGAGTGTAGGTAATACGTCCATGCTCCCAATCAAAAAAGCAGGTAAAAATGTTTACCTGTGGACAATTAATAATGTTGTAATACCAAGTTTCTCAGTGGTCTGTAATTCTGCTACCATGTTGTATGTATTCCTGCTAGTGTAAAATGATTTTCGATGGTTTGTCTTTGTTCTTTCTCTTGTCCATCCCAGGACATAAGGAAAGTCAGTTCTCTTTGCATTCTAATTTACTGGAGGCCTACTGATATGGTGGTGATTCTACCAGAGCTTTGTTACTTGCTTCTGCCACCACAGATCAGTGTAAAATTGACTCCCTGTACCTTGTCACTGAATTGGCTAGGAAAGGGGTTAATGCTTCATGAGAAAAAAATGTGTCTGCTCCATGTTCAATACTTACGAACAACATTTCGGCTGAGGAGTGCCATCTGTACTCCAATCAGATAGAAGCCATCCATGAGTTACCTCCCCAAGTCCCAGTCTCCCAAGTAAACACCTTCTTGTGTATAACAGGTTACTACAGGCAATGGATATTGGAATTTACCACACTAAAAAAAAACCTCCAGATTTATGTTAAAAAGGACGCCCAGGAACCTTGCAGTGAACTAAAGAGGCAGACAAAGCATTTTTAGGGGTAAAACCAGCACTCTCCTCGGCTGCTGCATTGGGATTGCCTATCTATCGTAGACCCTTCATCATGCATTGTCGGGAATGATAAGTTTGCTCAAGGGGTATTGGTGCCAGATCACAGAGACCAAAAGCTTATTACTCACCACCCTCAATCCTGGAGCAGCAGGTCTTCTAACCTGTATGTGATCTATGGCCTCTGCCACGCATTTGATAGAAACCTCTGAAAACGTTATCTTGGGCCCCACACTTATAGTGGCCATGCCTTAATTTGTGGCTGCCCTTTTACTGACCAAGAAAACCTAACATGTATCCAGTGCAAGGCTGTCCAGTTATGAGATACTTTTGATATTCACCTCCCTCATTACCATAACCCGCTGCCTAGCACTGAATCCTGCTTCACTGCTGCCCACAGTACAGGATGGAGACCGCTAGGATTGCCTGATTGATATTGCCCCTTTGAATAAGCTCGGCATCATGGTACCATTGCTGAACAATGAGCTCAAATACTACCTAGATGGTTCATGTCTTAGGTTTGACCCCCTATAGCCAGTGACTCTGTTTGTACATTGTATGAAATATGATAAAAGTCACCACTTCTCTCAGGCCGGCTCTGCTCAGGTCATGGAGCTTATTGCACCGCATGTACTTGTACCCTTGTTATCACTGTTTTTAGGTCTCGCGAGCCAAAGGCTCGAAGAGACATTTTGTATGTGGGATTTTCAAAGTGCTACCCACAGTTTTGGCTGGCCTAAACCTTGAGTGCACGATCACATGCACGTGCACAGCTGCTCCCACTCCCCCCTCCCTTCTCTATAGCTTTCTTTCACTTTAGCCACTTTAACCCTTTCATTCCCCCCTCCTTTCTCACCCAGCCCTTTGATGCTCTGCTCGATTACTTACACTTTCGCCGCTACAAACTTTTCAAGCCTTTTACCGCCTTTGATTTTCTTTTATTTTGCTGAGCCTTGATTCATACGCGCTTGTTCCGATTTCAAGGAAAGTCTTACCCATCTTCAACTAACAGCATGCAGCCAAGCGTGAAGGATTATCGCTTGTACTTTCATTTCATATCATCTACAGCGCGTGTCCTCTAAACGCATGTAAATAAATGTAAAGGCACGATCAGACAAACGGTAAGGATAATCGCTTGTGCTTCCATTCAACTTTGTCTTCAGCACGTGTGTTTGTCAGCGCGCAGCAGATTTTCATGTTTCCTCGCTCATGACTATACATCGACGCTTGCATCATGTTTCTCCATCTCTCCCTTCCTCCTATGTTGTCCTTAGTTAACTTTACATCACTCTCTGCTCCTTTGCCACACACTCATTTGTCCTCAGTGTATCGCCTTCACGCTTTGCTTCCACTGATAGCATAACATAACATAGTATATTAAACAAAGCATAGCATAGCATAACAAAACATAACAAAACATAGCATAGCATCACAAAACATAGCATAGCATAACAAAATAGAGCCTAGCATAGCAAAACACAACAAAACATAGCATAGCATAACAAAAAATAGTATAGCATAAAAAACACACCAAAAAATAGCATAGCATAACAAAAAATATCAAAACAAAACATAGCATAGCATAACAAAGCATAGCATAACAAAACAAAGCATAGCATAGCATAACAAAACATAGCATAGCATAAAAAAATAGCACAGCATTACAAAACTCAACAACACATAGCATAACAAAACAAAACAAAGCAAAGCATTGCATACCAAAACACAACAAAACATAGCATAGCATAGCAAAACAAAACATAGCATAACAAAACATAGCATAGCATCACAAAACATAACATAACAAAACATAGCATAACAAAACAAAGCATACCATAACAAAACACAACAAAACAGCATAGCATAAAAAATAGCATAGCATAACAAAATATAGCATAACAAAACATAGCATAACATAACAAAACACAACAAAACGTAGCATAACTAAACACAGACACAGGGCAAAATGCAAAGTACTGTGGTGGGGGAGGGAGGGGAGCTTGCACAAGCCCAAAGACGTGCAAGCCCGCTCCATTCATCAGCTTTCGGATGTTATAAAATCCACAGTAGTTTAATACACCATAACATAGCATAACATAACAAAACATAGCCTAGCCTAACATAAAATAACAGCATAACATAACAGAACATAGCCTAACATAACAAAACATACCATTACATAACATAATAAAACATAGCCTAGCGTTGCATACCATTGCATAGCATACCATAACTTAACCCCTTCCCCGCTCATGACGGAACCGCTCCGTCATGAGCCACGGTTGCCGTGTGCTCATGACGGAACGGTTCCGTCATGACACGACCGTTGGCGGCCGCTCCGCCCACGCGGCGCTGTTTCCCTGCCTGTGCGGGGGGACAACGCAACTGGGCGGAGTCATGAACTAACCGTTCCGTCATGAGCACAGCTCAACTGTGGCTCATGACGGAGCGGCTCCGTCATGAGCACCGGGCCACCGCGCTGCCCCCCCCGCACCCCCCAGCGCCGCGGCGGAATTCATAACATAACATAACATAACAAAACATAGCCTCGCCTAACATAACATAACAAATCATAACATAGCATAACAAAACATAACATAGTATAGCATAACAAAACAAAGCTTAGCATAACAAAACCTAGCATAGCATCACAAAACATAGCATAACAAAACAAAGCCTAGCATAGCAAAACACAACCATTGCATAGCATACCATAACTTAACAAAACATAACATAACATAAAAAAACATAGCCTCGCCTAACATAACATAACAAATCATAACATAGCATAACAAAACATAACATAGTATAGCATAACAAAACATAGCATAGCATAACAAAACAAAGCCTAGCATAGCAAAACACAACAAAACATAGCATAGCATAACAAAAGTATCAAAACAAAACATAGCAGAACAAAGCATAGCATAACAAAACAAAGCATAGCATAGCATAACAAAACATAGCATAGCATAACAAAACATAGCATAGGAAAAAATAGCATAGCATAACACAACTCAACAACACATAGCATAACAAAACATAGCAAAACAAAGCAAAGCATTGCATTACAAAACACAACAAAACGTAGCATAGCATAACAAAACATAGCATAACAAAACATAGCATAGCGAAACAAAACATAGCATAGCCTAACAAAACACAACATAGCATAGCATAACAAAATATAGCATAACAAAACATAGCATAACGTAACAAAACACAACAAAACGTAGCATAACTAAACACAAAATAGCATAGCATAACAAAACAGAACAAAACAGCATTGCATAACAAAAAATGGCATAACAAAACAAAGCATAGCATAGCAAAACAAAACATAGCATAACAAAACATAGCATAACAAAATACAACAAAACATAGCATAGCATAACTAAACAAAACATAGCATAGCATAAAACATAGCAAAACAAAACATAGCATAACAACGCATAGCATAACAAAACATACCATAGCATAGCAAAACAAAACATAGCATAACAAAACACAACAAAACATAGCATAGCATCACAAAACATAGCATACCAAAACATAGCATAACAAAACAAAGCATAGCATAACAAAACACAACAAAACAGCATAGCATAACAAAACATAGCATAGCATAACAAAACACAACATAGCATAGCATAACAAAATATAGCATAACAAAACAGCATAACAAAACAGAACGTAGCATAACTAAACACAAAATAGCATAGCATAACAAAACACAACAAAACAGCATAGCATAACAAAAAATGGCATAACAAAACAATACATAGCATAGCATAACAAAGCATTGCATAACAAAGCATAGCATAGCAAAACACAACACAACATAGCATAGCATAACAAAAAACAACAAAACATAGCATAGCATAACTAAACAAAACACAGCATAGCATAAAAAACATAGAATAGCATAGCATATCAAAACAAAACATAGCATAACAAAGTATAGCATAGCATAACAAAGCATAGCATAGCAAAACACAACAAAGAATAGCATAACACAACACAACAAATCACAGCATAGCATAACAAAACAAAGCATAGTATAACAAAACACAACAAAACATAGCATAGCATCGCAAAACTTAGCATAGCATAACAAAACAAAGCATAGCATAGCAAAACACAACAAAACATAGCATCATAACAAAACATAGCATAGCATAACAAAACATAGCATAGCAAAACATAGCATAGCATAACAAAACACAACAAAACATAGCATAGCATAACAAAACAAAACAAAACATAGCATAGCATAGCTAAACAAAACATAGCTTAGCATAAAAAACATAGAATAGCATAGCATATCAAAACAAAACATAGCATAAAAAAGCATAGCATAACAAAACATAGCATAGCATAGCAAAACACAACAAAACATAGCATAGCATAAGACAACACAACAAATCACAGCATAGCATAACAAAGCATAGCATAACAAAAGATAGCATAGCAAAACAAAACATAGCATAACAAAACAAAGCATAGCATAACAAAAAACAACAAAACATAGCATACCATCGCAAAACATAGCATAGCTTAACAAAACACAACAAAACCTAGCATAGCATAACAAAACACAACAAAACATAGCATAGCATAACTAAACAAAACATAGCATAGCATAAAAAACATGGAATAGCATAGCATATCAAAACAAAACAAAGCATAAAAAAACATAGCATAGCATAACAAAGCATAGCATAGCAAAACACAACACAACATAGCATAGCTTAACACAACACAACAAATCACAGCATAGCATAACAAAGCATAGCATAACCAAACACAACAAAACATAGCATAACAAAACATAGTATAACAAAACAAAGCATAGCATAACAAAAATCAACAAAACATAGCATAGCATCACAAAACATAGCATAGCATAACAAAGAATAACATAACAAAACAAAACATAGCATAAAAAAACACAACAAAACGTAGCATAGCATAACTAAACCTAGCATAGCATAACAAAACATAGCATAGCATAACGACGCATAGCATAACGACGCATAGCATAACGACGCATAGCATAACGACGCATAGCATAACAAAACATAGCATAACAAAACATAGCATAACAAAACACAACGAAACATAGCATAGCATAACAAAGCATAGCTAAACAAAACATAGCATAACAAAACACAACAAAACATAGCATAGGATAACAGAACATAACAAAACATAGCATAGCATAGCAAAACAAAACATAGCATAACAAAGCATAGCATAACAAAACACAACAAAACATAGCATAGCATAACAGAACATAACAAAGCATAGCATAGCAAAACAAAACATAGCATAACAAAACACAACAAAACATAGCATAGCCTAACAAAACAAAGCATAGCATAACAAAACAAAGCATAGCATAACAAAACAAGGCATAGCATAACAAAACAAAGCATAGCATAACAAAACAAAGCATAGCATAACAAAACAAAGCATAGCATAACAAAACATAGCATAGCATACACAAAACATAGCATAGCATAACAAAACATAGCATAGCATCACAAAACATAGCATACCAAAACATAGCATAACAAAACAAAGCATAGCATAACAAAACACAACAAAACAGCATAGCATAACTAAACAAAACATAGCATAGCATACACAAAACATAGCATAGCATAACAAAACACAACATAGCATAGCATAACAAAATATAGCATAACAAAACAGCATAACAAAACAAAACGTAGCATAACTAAACACAAAATAGCATAGCATAACACAACAAAACAGCATAGCATAACAAAAAATGGCATAACAAAACAATACATAGCATAGCATAACAAAGCATTGCATAACAAAGCATAGCATAGCAAAACACAACACAGCATAGCATAACAAAAAACAACAAAACATAGCATAGCATAACTAAACAAAACACAGCATAGCATAAAAAACATAGAATAGCATAGCATATCAAAACAAAACATAGCATAACAAAGTATAGCATAGCATAACAAAGCATAGCATAGCAAAACACAACAAAGAATAGCATAACACAACACAACAAATCACAGCATAGCATAACAAAACAAAGCATAGTATAACAAAACACAACAAAACATAGCATAGCATCGCAAAACTTAGCATAGCATAACAAAACAAAGCATAGCATAGCAAAACACAACAAAACATAGCATCATAACAAAACATAGCATAGCATAACAAAACATAGCATAGCATAACAAAACACAACAAAACATAGCATAGCATAGCTAAACAAAACATAGCTTAGCATAACAAACATAGAATAGCATAGCATATCAAAACAAAACATAGCATAAAAAAGCATAGCATAACAAAACATAGCATAGCATAGCAAAACACAACAAAACATAGCATAGCATAAGACAACACAACAAATCACAGCATAGCATAACAAAGCATAGCATAACAAAAGATAGCATAGCAAAACAAAACATAGCATAACAAAACAAAGCATAGCATAACAAAAAACAACAAAACATAGCATACCATCGCAAAACATAGCATAGCATAACAAAACACAACAAAACCTAGCATAGCATAACAAAACACAACAAAACATAGCATAGCATAAAAAACATGGAATAGCATAGCATATCAAAACAAAACATAGCATAAAAAAAAAATAGCATAGCATAACAAAGCATAGCATAGCAAAACACAACACAACATAGCATAGCTTAACACAACACAACAAATCACAGCATAGCATAACAAAGCATAGCATAACCAAACACAACAAAACATAGCATAACAAAACATAGTATAACAAAACAAAGCATAGCATAACAAAAATCAACAAAACATAGCATAGCATCACAAAACATAGCATAGCATAACAAAGAATAACATAACAAAACACAACAAAACGTAGCATAGCATAACTAAACCTAGCATAGCATAACAAAACATAGCATAGCATAACGACGCATAGCATAACGACGCATAGCATAACGACGCATAGCATAACAAAACATAGCATAACAAAACATAGCATAACAAAACACAACGAAACATAGCATAGCATAACAAAGCATAGCTAAACAAAACATAGCATAACAAAACACAACAAAACATAGCATAGGATAACAGAACATAACAAAACATAGCATAGCAAAACAAAACATAGCATAACAAAACACAACAAAACATAGCATAGCCTAACAAAACAAAGCATAGCATAACAAAACAAAGCATAGCATAACATAGCATAGCATAGCATAACAAAACATAGCATAGCATAACAAAACATAGCATAGCATACACAAAACATAGCATAGCATAACAAAACATAGCATAGCATAACATAACATAAGAAAACATAGCATTAAGTTTGATAAACTCATAGTTGCGGGCTAGCTAGCTTTAACGGGCAGTGAGTGTAAGCAACTCCGTAAACCCAGAAGCAGTCACTCGGTCACCTTTGCTCTTGTATTGCAGTGGCTTCGTTTATTAAACAGTGCCCATATTTATACTGTTAGCACTTTACTTGTGCAAATTTCAGGGCTCACAAAACTTTGATGAATCGAAATTCACAACCGAGGCTGTTAAGTTTGTGCTATATAGAACCCTAAGGATAAATAAAAAACATTGCCATTTACAATGTGAATAGCTCCAACAAACACAAGACCTTTTTCAAAGTACAAAACATTGCCATTTACAATACCAATAGCTCCAGCTCCAACAAATGCGAGACCTATTGCATTTCCAATGCTTGTTAAATATGGATTTGGTGTCTAACATGATTTTCTTTCTTTTATGGAAGCAAAAAGGGGTTAGAGTGAAAAGAGCAAAGATTTAGGAAACAGTAATGATGTCCTAATTACAGCAAACATAGCCAGCATAACTCTTGAAAGCATGACTAATTATAAAAGCTATTTTTATAACAATTCTTTAATAGTTTTGAATGAAGAAAAAAGTTCATTTTTTAGTTTTACATATATACATGAAAATAATCACGGTTGTTTCATTGCTATATACAAAATGGTATTGAACCATGGATGACATGAATAATCTCCGAAAAATAAACAATGCAGAAAAGACACAGTGTTAATAACAATGTTTGCAATATTTTACACAATTTGTCAAATGTGTCACTGATATGGCCTTAGGATATTTCCAAAGGGGTTAACAAAGCAAACACAAGGAGATGATGGACGGAGCGCTGAAACTTTACAGACACTCACCCCCAGTCACTCACCCCCAGTCACAGATCGGGGTTGAATCCATGATTGTTCTTTAGCTCACTTCGCCATCACAGTTCAGACCCAGCTATATGCAAATCAGTCTTGACCCTGGGCCTCATGGGAACAGTTCAAACCGAACTGCCAAGCCATGTCTTCCCTGGACTGGAAACAAGCATCCTGGGATTGGTTTCAGGGTAACACCCCTTATCAGCCAGGCTAGCTTGAATCCAGTGGCAAAGTGAGCAAGGGACCAATGTCCAGGCATACCCTGCCAACTTGGGGCAAACATAGCAAACACAAGGAGATGATGGACGGAGCGCTGAAACTTTTCAGACACTCATCCCCAGTCACCGATCTGGGTTGAATCGATCATCGTTCTTTAGCCTACTTCGCCACCATAGGTGTTCCCTGCTTTTGCTGGGACACCCGTTCAAATGCTGCTTACGAAAAAAAACTTGCTGTATGCTCTCATGTTACCATGTAAAGTAGGTATTGTTAACTGTACCTCTGATCACTCTTCGCAAAATGACATGTCTAAGGGTAATATGTTTGCAGACTGGATCACTTAGAAAGCTAACCTGTCTACAGACTCTGAAATACAATAGTGGCTGGCATGGATCGGGGTGGTTGGGGGGCATGAAGATAAAAAAAGAAAACTTACCTCCTCGTTCTCTCCACATCATCCCTCTACGTCGTCCCTCACTCCAGCCAGAAGAGGAAGCAGCCAGGCTCCCCTGACCAACCACAATGCTGCAATGCAGCATTGTGATTGGTCTGAGTGACCTGGTTCGGCGCTCAGATGGGGAATGGTGGCCTGGGCATGTTCTCCATGCAGGCTGTAATGCAGCCTGCATGGAGAACATGCAAAGTGCGCCTTTGTCCATCTCCAAATGAACTTTGTTCAAGTGCCCAAATGTTCTTGCAATTGTGTGTATGAACTGTGTGAATGAAGCGAACCTCTGTGTTTGGGCAGATGTTATCACATAGGCAACAGGTTGCTCAAGGACTTCATACTTAGGTTTGGAGTGCCTTTGCTGCTGTGGAGTGATAGTTTCAACTGGAGTACAGAAGCGATGCAAGGCTTCAACAATTATACAGCATCCCGACCTGTCCAGCAAGATGAAGCCATATAATGAAACTTTGAAAAATAAATTAGCTATATCTGTTTTGAGACCCATGTCAAGTGACAATACCTATGCCACTTCTATCTCTCTAAACCACAGCCTCACGGAAAATAAAATGAAATCCCTACGATGCGATAATGGGCTGCCCCATACTACTTCCTTCTAATGCACAAGTGTTCACCTGCTTTTATAATCTTGTAGGACTGTAGGTAACTGGTTTGCTGTCTCTGCAGCTTCCGTTCCCAGGTTCTGCCTCTGCAACCTTGGCGGACCGCCCGACCGAAGCCACAACCTGTAAAGTGCGTTTACATCCAAGGACATCAGGGAAAGTCTAGGTGGAAGTGTCTATATCAAGTCCTCCTTACTACAAATACTGCTAAGAAGGGCCATGGAATTCCTCCCTGGATCCACAAGAGGACAGCAGAACTACCAGACTACAGCGTTTCTGCACCTCTTGGGTCCAACACTGCCACCCCAACTTCCGCTCCTGCCCTGATCCACTGAATCCATTCACTCCCAAGCTGCACCCCCACAAACCCGTCCTCTTCAGGACGCAGCTCCTCCTTCTCACTGCTACCAGCCCGATCCACCTCAATTGGCAGACCTCACGCTACTGGACCTTGTGAGGGGTCTGGCCAGCTCTGTTTGCCGCATGTCTTGGTGTTTGGGCTACACAGCAGTTTAGTACTGCATCAAAGTGAGATGCGATGAAGTGAATCTCACCCCGCTACCTGCTCTCCCTCCACAGAATCAACCCTCTATCACCCGGTAGAATGCCTTTATACGCTTGGTGGGCAGTACCGCCTATATCTCAAACTTTCTCTTTTTGTTTACATGTGGATGTTCTCAGAGGTGTGCCGTTGAATGCTGTACCGCTCGGCAAAGAGGAATGATGTATATACTGGCTCTTTCCTAATGAGTGTGACATTGTCTCTGATCCATCCCTTGTAACTACTAGGGCTTTTTCGTTATTCTGATCAGAGTGTCCTACCTCCAGGCTGTCCGTCTTGCTTATTCTACAAGGACTGTAGTGCGAACCCTGGAATGAAAGCAGCAGACTGAGTGTTCTGTATTTATACAGGCCCTGCCAGACACCAGTGCTCCAATTGCTGCCTATTGCAGACTGTCGTACAGTGTTTAATAAGCCCAAAGTTAATTGCAGAAACAACCTGGAACATTCTATGTCTGTGGCAATAAAGCTTACGCTTAGTTATCGACTGGTTGGTTCTCATCCTGCTGCCTAACATTTGTAGTACGTGCTGCACACTACACTCCGTCTACATGACTTTAATCGCTCGTGTTGGCTAGATGGATGTCAGGGACTGACTGCAAGATGTTTCACTTTCCTCTTCTTGATGAAGGGGAGGGGTATTACCATCGGCGAGATTAAAACGGTTGCAAAGACTTGATAAAAGGTAGTGAATGCCACACCATAGCTGTAGGACTCATTCCAAACTAGCTAGATGATCAAAGAAATTCTATCATGCAAGATCATTTGGCTCTGGATTTGGTCCTGGCTGCCAAGGGTGGTGTGTGTCACTATGGGATAAAATGCTTTTCTTATGTAAACGTGTCTTTTAGCGTTCATGGGCAAATAGATATCATCAGGGAAAGTATGAACGAATTACACAAATTAAGGATGACCAGACTAGATGGGTGGAGAATCTGGTCATGGTTGAAAGAGTTCTGGGGTATAAAAGTACTTTCTATTTTTATAATCCTCATTAATATACATTTTTCATGAGTGTATATGTGCCATTCATTGTCTCAGTAATCATAAAGGTTTATCCCTGTCTTCCCCTTCACCCTACCCAAGATAATCATGCAACTGTTAGCAACTTTGATTAAAATGGTGAGAAATGTTCAAAATAAAACACAATGGGTGATGGAAAGAAGGCTTGCAAATAGTCTCATCCACTTGCAATCACTCTGTGTAGATTTCTAACCAATCGTTTTTTACCCCTTTGCAGCTTCTAGCATAATTAGCGTGTCTATGAATATCATCAGCTTCATCATTATTGTTGGACTTGGCCGTTTCTGCAGGGTCATCCCCAAACGTTTTGCCTTCACCCTTTTATTTTCTGAACCTGTTTTTGTTGGCTTTTAGGACCCTGCGCACTTTAGCACTACTAACCAGTGCTAACGTGCTTGTGCTCTCTCCTTTAAACATGGTAGAATTGGCTTATACCCAATTGCAATATTTATTTTACTTGTAGGACCCCAGTAAAGTGGCATAACCTATGCCCAGGGCCTGTAAATTAAATACTACTAGGGGCCCGCAGCGCTGATTTTACCACTCATCTAAGTTCCACTTTAAAACATGTCTCAGGCCTGCTATTGCAGCCTGTGTGATTGGAGTCTGAAACTGCCATTTCAACTTGGCAAATTGAACCTTTTGCCAGGCCCAAACTTAATACACATAAGTCACCCCTAAGGTAGGCCCTGGACAGCTCAAAGGGCAGGGTTTGGTGTATTTAAAAGGTAGGACATGTACTTTTAAGTTTTACATGTCCTGGTAGTGAAAAACTCTTAAATTCGTTTTTCACTACTGCAAGGCCTGCTTCTCCCATTGGATAGCATTGGAGTTACCGTATTACATGTAATAAGCGCAATTTCCAAAAGAGAAGAGTTAGCCAGATCATGTTTGCTGTCTTTGGAAATGAAATGCTAAATCCTAATTTATTGTGAAGTCAGATGATAAATAGCAATTTTTAAAATGCCACTTTAAGAAGGTTGGCATTTTTCCTGCCTTAGTCATTTGGCGCCTCCAGACTGTCTCTGGGTCACATGACTGGGTGTAGTTAATAGTTGGGCTTTGTGTATTTCTCCTCGACAACCAAACACAATAGGGAGCTTAGGTGTGACTGGAATGGCCATCACTGGAAGGATGGGAGAGAGAAGCTGGACTCAACCCCACTTGCACTGTAATAGAGTGTGTCCTGTCTCCATATAAAGGGCTGCATACCCTCTATAGTTGGTATGGAGCCAGGGTCAGGAAGGCAGGGCACTTGTACATTTCAAAGGCCTACACCTAGACGATTCTTCCCACTTCAAAAGCACAATTGGGTATAAATACTGGACCACAGACACCAACTCTTCAGTACACTTCTGGACCAGTGGACTCTGCCAGGAAGGACTGCTGTGCTGCTTAAAGGACTGCTAGCCTGCGGCCCTGCTGTCCTCTTGCCTGGAAAAGGAGAACTGGACCTGCAACTTCATCTTGAACGCAGGCTACCAGAGTGATTGCAAGGGCTGGTCTGCTGGCTCCTGATTTGAGCCTCAGGCTCACCAACATCCTGCACCTGGACCCAGCTGAAGTGAGTTCCTGACCCCCAAGTGGCTCTCCTCAGGTCCTGGAGCCTTGGTGTGGCCTCAGAGAGCTCAATTGAAGTTTTTGGGCTCTTTGCAACCGCAAACATGCCCGTTCACATCAACACTGCGCCGCACGCACAGCCATTCAAAGCGAAGTTCTGGCAGCCGCCTCTTCGCACCCCAGCATCGACTGCTCTCAGGGACCACTAACACGAAGCTCCAGCAAGCCCATCTGCGACAACTAGAGGATGTTTAGGTTACATTGATCGCCTGCTCTGCGTACTACTCTGGCAGCCTCCTCCAATGTTTTCCCTGCTCCTCATGTCCCCCTCCAAAGTGAACGGGACTCTTGGTGCCGATTTGAGAAGGTAACCTTCAGCTGTACTAATTTGGTCACTGTAGCCGACCTGCACTTCATTGTAGTTGGCCTGAACTTATGACTTTGACCCAGTCCAGCATGACCAGATATCCACAGTTGGCACATTTGCTTTTTGGCACTTTCATTAACATTTTTAAAATTGCATATCTCCTGTTCTACTGATTGGATTTTGAAATTTTGGTCTTGTTTTTTTATTAAAGAAAGCTCTATTGTTCTAACTTGGTGTAGGATAATATTTGTGTGGCGTTTTCACTGTATTACTGCTGGTAGTGTTGCACAACTACTTACACAGCCTTACACAACTGTTTTACACAGTTAAGCCTGACTGCTCTGTGCCAAGCTAGCAGAGAGTTGAGCATAGGTTGATTTAGGGTTGGCTTGTGTCTCACCCTGGCAAGGATTGTGTTTTCTACTTGACTAGGGCTAACATCCCAGTCAACCAACAACCCAATTTCTTACAATTATCATTCTTGAGTTTTTACCCAGTGGCAGGTGTTTGGCTTGGTTTTAGTGCTCTACAAGTGATATTTATCCACTGGGGCTGGTTTGTCCTATTAGACAATCTAAATAATAACTTTTCTGGTAATTTTTTAGTTGATCTAGTCTCTGTTTTTCGTCAGGCCAAGCATCATAAAGCTGTTTCTTTGGGACTTGTCATCCACGCCCACCACCTTACTTGTCTGCCTCTTCATCTCTGCCCATAGCCCAACAGTTTCTAATTAATATTTCTAAGTGGTGGTTTCCAACTGGCTGATGCAGGATTCTGACATTTTTTGTCCATTCTTGTAGTTTCCCACATCTTGCAGCAGAATGGCTATGCTTTGTGCTAGGGACCACTTCTTACCCCACAGTGTTTTTCAGTCACATGCCAGCATTTGCTTACTTTCCCACCTACTGTTATTCATGGCATTGATGGAACTCATTTTACTTGGTGATTTTGATTAATCTTTCACTATTTGTGGAGCTGTTTTTTCTTCTCTCGTCCTGTAACCGTCTTGTGCACTATGGATTTGTCTTTTTTTGGTGACATGTCTTGGCTGGTCACTGAGTTTCTGTGACTGTAATTGTTATCCTTCTGTGTCTGAGTGTGTATTGGAGAATTTAACAGGTTGCTTTTGGGTGAATGGGTAAGGTGGACATGTTGGAGAGTGAGTGATTGTGAATGATTGTCCCTTTTCTTTATATGCAAGGGAATTTTCTGTTCTTTGTTTTGTTGTTTATAAGAAAGGGAGATGTGTATTATCCTGTATGTCCCCATTCCTTGTATGTCTGAGCTGGTGTCTGGAATTCTGAAAGTGAATGATGTAAAAAATAATGTTGGTGTGTGGTATGAAGTAATAGCTAGGAGATGGGGACAGTTGGAGGGAGGATAGATCCCTGACAGTACATACTTGCTGTTGCTGTAACATAAGAACCTAACATGAAATAGAGAACTTTACTTCGACTTGAGTGACTCCAGACACTTCTTAGAAGACCCTGACCTATAGTTTCAACCGGCCTGCAACATGTATGGCTTAATTTCTGCCAGTGTTTGCAGAGTGTGTCTGTGTATATGAACACATATTCCTTTGGGCGGTATTATGAGCAGGATTTTATTTTGGGTAGTAATAGTGTGCCTGGTAAATATGGATTCCTGAAACCCTGCTCCCCTTTACTCCATAAGTAAATTTGCAGCGGCAGTTCCTCCATGGGAGGGGAAGAGCATTGCCCCCCCCCCCCACACACACACACTCCTGTAGAAAGTGTGGAAAATAAATTGGTAATAAGTGATTTTATTACCATTTTATTTTGAACTCTCTGACAAACGGAGTGTTGGGGTGGGGCCAGTGCGTCACTTGGCAGCAATGAGGAGTGACCCCTTAGTATGAATTGCGCATGTAGGTTTGGCCAGCTACCTTGCTATGGCCAAACCGACAAGCGCAATTCAAACTCTCCAACAGCTGGGTTGGAGAGCAGGCACCGGCCTCTAGTGCGTTTTGGAGCATTGAGGCTGCATGGTCCAGCCAATCCAGACATGCACAACATGAGAGCAGTGTCTGGATTGGATAAGGTAGTTGGCTGTCTCACGTCACCTTGCGCTCGGAGGAGACTGGAGCCAGGGACTGGAGAGCATCGAAGTCGTGTTACAGGAGAAGGTACATGAAACTTTTATTTTTCTTTCTTGTAATTTTTAATGTAATGTAATGCCATAATCAGTGGCGGCTTGCCGAGGGAGTGCTGCGGGGTGAGTCGGGGAGGGCCAGGGTGGGGGGGAAGTGGAGTTCGACATACGACGGACAGGAGCAAGGTAAGTAATTAAATACATAAAACAATTTACCTTCCGTGCGCTGCATCACCATTTTTATTTATTTAATTACTTACCTTACTCCTGTCCATCATATGTCGGACTCCACTACCCCCCTGCCCCTCCCCCACCTCACCACCCCACAGCACTCCCTCGGCGAGCCGCCACTGGCTATAATGTATGCAGGTATGTTTGTTTTATTGTATGTTGCGCCCCACTGTTTTTTTGTCACCATCCGCCACTGTAAATTTGGCCTGCATCTCAGTGTGTGCTTATGGGCGCATTGAGGTCTAAACCATGCTCCTGAATTTTAGCTGTGCTGTCACTCACTGGAGTCGAATAATGTCATATAAACCTGAGGAGGCATTTACCATTGAATCGGCTTGTGTGAAACGAGAGGTTTTATAAAATTGTCTGACATCTGTGTTCCTAAAGGGTAAGAAATGGCACAGCTCTGCTGTAATAAGCGGTGCATTGTTCAATCTCTATCCATGCAATTAACTCTTCGGGTCAATTATTTCATAAGCGTCTAAACCGCAGCAACCAGAAAGGAAAACTGTCTGGCCGTTCATAAATGATTAAACATAATCTGGAAGCCATTGACGGGTCAGGCTGTCAGATATTGACCAGGCCGCTCTGCGAGGTACATCTTTGCCAGGGCTGCGCTGCTGTCCCGGTGTGAATAGAGTAGAAAAAATGTCATTAAGTATTAACAGCTAGGTGTATCAGGATGGGATGGAGGGTATACTTAAAGGCCTTTTTTTCTTCTAAATAGTATGATTGCGGAGACCATAAATTAGCTGTTTTAGAAAATCAATCGAAAAAATTGGACAAATGCTTTGTTGGAAATAAGCATGTTTGCTGGCAGATATTTCTGTGTCCTTTGGTCTCATAATAATAATTATTGACTCAAAACTGATCTCGAGATTATGCTACAGACACATTTCCAAATAAACAGAGAATTGTATTTTAGTGTACTGGCCATGTATTATCGACTGAGACTGCTAATCCCTGCAGTACAATGTTGCGCTGTTTCACTTACTGGTGTCTAAAGTGCAGTGGAAAAGTCGCTTATGTGTCCAGTATAAAGTACACACGATTAGCTAAAAGTCGTTTCCATAAAGGGATTTCCATTTAAAAAAGAAAAACACAAAAACACAAGACCCTCTTATACCTTTCGCGTTAGCGAGTTGTCTATCGACTGACTTAAAAAGTCTGCTTGCTCTTTTTTTTTGTTGCAGATTTATATAGCGAGAACTCGACCCGAAGGTTCTGGAGCGCTTTACATGAGCACTGGTTACACAAGGACACATTTATTTTATTTTTTGGTAGGCACGGGGATTTTAAGTGATTTTCTCAGAATCACAGGATTTTGATGCGACCGGAGGCTCGAACCTTGGTTTCCCAGCTCCAAAGTCGGTGGTCTAGCCATCAGACCACATCCTCTTTAGACAGAAGTAGCGATTTCCCTCTCCAATAGACCTGCCCCCCCTCTTCATCTCTCCTAGATTATTACTTGGGAATAAATACAAATAACATCAGATAGGTGCATCAATGAAAGAACAGGTGGAGTTAGTTTGTGAGTGCTGATCAGTTGCTTGTATCTGCAAAAAGATTGGCTTGTGCGAAGACATAGGAGGCACCCAAATAACCCTGGTGCTCCTAATCTGCGGGTTCCTACAAGAGAACTTGGAGATGAAGATCATATTCACGTTTCTGAATGTTTGCACAAATGGTGTCCTCCGTACCTCTTCATGATGGAATGATCCGAGTGTCCCCTGGTTATCCTTCGTGATTATGAGCATAAAGAAACTCACCAACTTGGCCAGAAGCCGCCCGTGCGAGTGTTGCTAAGTCAACCTGTGCCCTGGGCACACCATTTTTTTGCGGACTGGTACTGGTGATAACTGACTCTGACTGCCCCTGGGCTCTGTTTAACCAGTGCTAGTGCTATGTTGAAAACACAGTGAAAACACAGACATACATGAGCGTACACTGTATAGCAGGGTACACTTATAATTGGCATGAGCTACCCTATTAGTCTCTAGTAGATAATATGGCAGGGGCATTAAAATCACCTCTAAGTCTCTAGTATATAAGAGGGCATGGTCGTTTAGAGGCCAGAAGCCCTTTCTGCACTTGCATGTGTGCCCTTGTGAGAGCCTGAGGTGATTTTAAAAGAAGCAGCCTTTGTTGCAGCACTGCATTTAAATGTAAATTGTGCCCAAACTCGACTTTGGTGGTAGGGGCACTTAAAAAGTGATAAACTTTAATATTTTGGCATTTTAGGTACCCCCAGCGTCTCCCCTAGGTGTTTCAGGGATGGGCAGGGGGGTCATGTCATCATGAGAAGGGCCCTTATAAAAGTTGTTTTCTGTGCCCTGGTGATAAAGAAATTGCACATTTCATTTTTCCCATTGTAGACACCTAGCCCCATAGGATAATATGGCAATTGTTTATGAATGCACAACTATCGCTAGGAATTAAATATAATACAATTCAAGGCCTTAGGAGAATGGTATTGATAAATCCAACAATTTGCTATTGTTGAATTTATCCTAAAATATACAGAGAATACGTTATAAGACTTGCTTGTCTGTAAGCCAATATTCAGCCTTTCTGTGTTCTCCCCTGATTGGTCAGAGTTAGCAGGATTAGCCAGGCTGCTTTGCTGAAGTGATAAGTGGCTCACCCAGAGAGAGGATATCCATTGGAGAGAGCTCTGCTACACAGGAATGCCAGAACAGGGGAAGGGGTCGTAAAGCATGAGCTTCAAAGGAGGAATAGGACAGGCAGAGATTGCCAGGTCCATACACCCCCCAGCCCCTCTGACCCAGGTAGATGACAGGCTTAAGACAGGTATTTGCAAATGGTATGGGGAGGAGAGCTATGGAAATGAGTCTTACTAGAGGTTGTTTAACTAGTTCTTACTCCTCTGCTGAGATTTCAGCCATACAGAATTTTGGAGGAATAGTGCTTTCTGGGAGAAGATTATGCCACACTTTGGAGAAAGTGGTCATGCTCTGGAGTGTTGCCCTGCACCTCATTGAACGGGAGTGCTCTCCTGCTTGACCCCAGAGAACACCGAATAAATATGTGAGAGTAGCCTCTCAGATCTGCTGCTTTTTAAACTAAAAGAAGAAGCCTTGCAAGCTGGACACTTGATTTGGCCCTGCAATAGTACTGACAGCGCCTGCTGCATTATCTCGAACTACAGCTCTTTGGATGTACGTGGCTTCAAGAGGAATACAAAGTGGACTTCCAACAAGCTACAGATTAAAAGAACTCACCTGGACTATCACCACCAAGAATTCCCTGCCTGGAGTGTGTCCAGAGGATTTGTAAAGGGTTTGTCCAGGTGCATTGCCGTATTTGTGGTCACAACCTTTCTAGGACCATCTTGGAGATTCCAGAACCTTGGATCATGTTTTGGATACTTTGGACCCTCAAGAGGAACTTCGGGAAGAAGTTACAGAAGTTTTGAGCAACTTTGGAAAAAAACTCCATAAGGGGACCGACTCGACCGCGAGAGCAAAGTCAGCCACCTTCAACCGCAAGCTGGCCTCACCTGCTGGTTCATTCCGCTGAAAAGCTCTGGAGGTCTGACTTCCAGAGTTTGACTGGGAGCCTCCTTGAAAATCAAGCCGGCGAAACCTCACCAAATCCGGACTGGTGAGAATCAAGGGACCAAAGCTAAAAAAAGCTCCAGAAAAGTTTCTAAGTCCGAAGGTAAAATCTCGATGAGGCGTATCGGGAGGGGTATCCGAGCAGAGCTCGATCGCGGTCAGCCTGAAATTTTGACTTTGTCCCAGTCAAGCACGATGGCCCAAGGTGGTGCAATAGGTTTCTGTTGTAAAAGATGATACAGAGTCCATCTGTACATGTAGGTTACTTCTTTATTGGTAACTTGGTTCCAGCATAGGTGGTCAGGATAGTAGGATAAGGTAGATGGTACAAAGATAGCCCCACCAGGAGCAAGCTCCTTACAGCTCAGCCTGAGTTGACCAACTGACAATCTCCCCAGAGAGGCACCCAGGCATTCTATGATGTCATGCAACATTCTACAGAGCAGTACAGTGGAGAATAGCTGACAAGTAATTTACTACACATCCTCTTTCCTTAGGGAACAACAGAAGTAAAAGTAAAGACAAATAAGATACCCCAATAAATCTTTAGCAAGAAGGTGCAACAATGAAGTGCACATATCCACAGGTGTATTACATGAGGTATCATGAATTCCACTGGCATGAACAGAAATGTGTTAAGATGTTAAACATTAAAATCGCAAACAACTTTACTACACGCCCCATCCCCCTCCCTTAGGGAAAACACAGCAGCTTAGATAAAAACACTGCAACAAAGAAGGGCGGTCACCCACACAACCTCCCCATACTCGGGTACACCACAGGGTAAGACCCCTGTTAAACAAAAGTGGGTGTAAAACACAGACCCTTGGGAGAAAACAACATCCCCAACAAAGAGATACAATAGTGGCTAAGCACTCTAGATAACAAGAAGAGTGCCACCACAACAACAAATATACTCCAGAGAGGAAACACTTTGAAAAGAAACACGAGGTCCCTTGGTAGAAGGCATGCTGACACTTAAAGAGGTCTAAACACTAACGAAAAAGCTTCTCACTCAAAGTTGTACAAGCGTGAAACCCTTGGCCACGAATTCCACGCAGGTAGACTTCGACCGGAGCATGGTGTCCACATGAAAGGAAGACCCAAGATAACATTAGGAACCACCCAAAAAACTTCACCAAAGAACATGACAGGGTACTAACCAATGAAAATAAACAACCACACGACTTCCCCTAGATAGGGTACACCACAGGGTAACAGCTCCGGAAAATAATGCAACCTCCCCTAAATAGGGTACACGACAGAGTAATAACCCTGGAAAACTGAAAACGAAACTAGAGGCATTGCCTACCCCCACAACCTCCCCAAAGAAATAGGTACACTCTATGTACAAAAACTATGAAATTAAGGGCATTGACTACCCCCATAAGCTCCCCTAGATAGGGTACACCATAGGGTACACGCACCCTAGAAAACTAAAAACTAAAGGCATTGACTACAACCACAACCTCCCCAACTAAATGGGTACACCCTATATACAGAGACTACAAAACTAAAGACATTGACTACCCCCCAACCTCCCCCCAAAAAATGGGAACACTCTATGTACGGCAACTAAAGGAGTAGACACACCCACAACCACCCCAAAGAAATAGTACATGCTGCGTTACCATAAAGAGAAACTGAGTGCCATTAAAACCTCCACCCCCCAATGCGTATTTCATACTAATGTCTTGCGCAGAGCCCCAAAAAAAACAAGAGCGCCAGGATAGCCTATAACAGCAGCGGGTCCATGCATTGTCTGTCCAGCTGTCCGCACAACCACCATAACTCCAAAAAATGTTCCTTGCTCTCGCTTTGACAGGCAACTCCACGTGGACTTTGTGAAGAGCATAGTGGACAGCAGCAAGACCGAACACCTCAGGCAATAAAGACATCACTTGGCTTGACAAACACTTCTCACCTCAGGTCTTCTGAGCTCCGTGGCTCTACCCCCTTGAATCAACGTGAGAACCCCAAAGCGTGTGAATCGCTGTGTGCGTGCTGACAACAGCACCAAGATTCACAACAAAATGTACGCAGTTCGCGAACTCCAGTAACTGACAGGACTCCGAGGACTCGTAGTTACGATGATGAAGTGAGGCACAATGCCGGAAGGGTAACCATAACAACCTTCAAGATGGCGGTGACAACGTAATCGCGTGAGGACGTGGATGACGCTCAGACGTCTGACACCACGGAACAAGGAAGAACGTAGAACGCTGTAGGCTCCACTGTCACCACAGAAAATTCGATGATGTCACCAGAGCAAGACGAGGGATCGCAGGCAACGGACCTCCTGACGAAATAACTGCCACTACCAGGGACTGCCTCAGGTACGCCGATGAGTTGCTCTCTTTTCATTTTTTCAGCGCGCTGGTTCGGCAGTTTGCTCCAACCTAATCCGATATAGCCCCGCACGTCACTTCACTCTCCAAAGCGAACGGTCCCATCATTAAACGAGGTAAATGAGGTTAATAGGCTAGTTTACGAGGTCCCTCTAGCACCACACTCGACTGAAGGAAACTGCACAAGTGGGCTAGTTGACGGACTCTATCCAACGCCACCCTTGACTGATGAAAAACCGGCCTCATACCAATGCAAACAGGACGTGGAGGGTGCCTCCGCTTCTTGTGAAATGGAAGTAGCTCGCTGAAACAGCTTGAATGACCAGCGAGGGTTAAGCTAGAGCAGAAATCGTCGCCCAGAATCCTACCTTACAGGGCTTGAGGGTGTAGCTGGAGATACAAAACACTGTTGAAAACTCCCAGGTGACGGCAGACAGAAGAGTGACAGCAGACCAAACGCCCAGGTTGCAGGCTGTCCAGATGGATCAGGACACTGGTGGGGCTGGCCAGGGCGTTATCTCCGACTTTCAATTGACGTTGTGAAAGTCCTTAAAGTCCTTAAAGTCTTTAAATGCTAGTCCTTTAGTTCCTTGGTTGACCCCTTCTCCTTACTGCACACGTAGGTTCAAAATCGTCGCCAAAATGTTGTAAAAGATGATACAGAGTCCATCTGTACATGTAGGTTACTTCTTTATTGGTAACGTGGTTCCAGCATAGGTGGTCAGGATAGTAGGATAAGGTAGATGGTACAAAGATAGCCCCACCAGGAGCAAGCTCCTTACAGCTCAGCCTGAGTTGACCAACTGACAATCTCCCCAGAGAGGCACCCAGGCATTCTATGATGTCATGCAACATTCTACAGAGCAGTACAGTGGAGAATAGCTGACAAGTAATTTACTACACATCCTCTTTCCTTAGGGAACAACAGAAGTAAAAGTAAAGACAAATAAGATACCCCAATAAATCTTTAGCAAGAAGGTGCAACAATGAAGTGCACATATCCACAGGTGTATTACATGAGGTATCATGAATTCCACTGGCATGAACAGAAATGTGTTAAGATGTTAAACATTAAAATCGCAAACAACATTACTACACGCCCCATCCCCCTCCCTTAGGGAAAACACAGCAGCTTAGATAAAAACACTGCAACAAAGAAGGGCGGTCACCCACACAACCTCCCCATACTCGGGTACACCACAGGGTAAGACCCCTGTTAAACAAAAGTGGGTGTAAAACACAGACCCTTGGGAGAAAACAACATCCCCAACAAAGAGATACAATAGTGGCTAAGCACTCTAGATAACAAGAAGAGTGCCACCACAACAACAAATATACTCCAGAGAGGAAACACTCTGAAAAGAAACACGAGGTCCCTTGGTAGAAGGCATGCTGACACTTAAAGAGGTCTAAACACTAACGAAAAAGCTTCTCACTCAAAGTTGTACAAGCGTGAAACCCTTGGCCACAAATTCCACGCAGGTAGACTTCGACCGGAGCATGGTGTCCACATGAAAGGAAGACCCAAGATAACATTAGGAACCACCCAAAAACTTCACCAAAGAACATGACAGGGTACTAACCAATGAAAATAAACAACCACACGACTTCCCCTAGATAGGGTACACCACAGGGTAACAGCTCCGGAAAATAATGCAACCTCCCCTAAATAGGGTACACGACAGAGTAATAACCCTGGAAAACTGAAAACGAAACTAGAGGCATTGCCTACCCCCACAACCTCCCCAAAGAAATAGGTACACTCTATGTACAAAAACTATGAAATTAAGGGCATTGACTACCCCCATAAGCTCCCCTAGATAGGGTACACCATAGGGTACACGCACCCTAGAAAACTAAAAACTAAAGGCATTGACTACAACCACAACCTCCCCAACTAAATGGGTACACCCTATATACAGAGACTACAAAACTAAAGACATTGACTACCCCCCAACCTCCCCCCAAAAAATGGGAACACTCTATGTACGGCAACTAAAGGAGTAGACACACCCACAACCACCCCAAAGAAATAGTACATGCTGCGTTACCCTAAAAGAGAAACTGAGTGCCATTAAAACCTCCACCCCCCAATGCGTATTTCATACTAATGTCTTGCGCAGAGCCCCAAAAAAAACAAGAGCGCCAGGATAGCCTATAACTGCAGCGGGTCCATGCATTGTCTGTCCAGCTGTCCGCACAACCACCATAACTCCAAAAAATGTTCCTTGCTCTCGCTTTGACAGGCAACTCCACGTGGACTTTGTGAAGAGCATAGTGGACAGCAGCAAGACCGAACACCTCAGGCAATAAAGACATCACTTGGCTTGACAAACACTTCTCACCTCAGGTCTTCTGAGCTCCGTGGCTCTACCCCCTTGAATCAACGTGAGAACCCCAAAGCGTGTGAATCACTGTGTGCGTGCTGACAACAGCACCAAGATTCACAACAAAATGTACGCAGTTCGCGAACTCCAGTAACTGACAGGACTCCGAGGACTCGTAGTTACGATGATGAAGTGAGGCACAATGCCGGAAGGGTAACCATAACAACCTTCAAGATGGCGGTGACAACGTAATCGCGTGAGGACGTGGATGACGCTCAGACGTCTGACACCACGGAACAAGGAAGAACGTAGAACGCTGTAGGCTCCACTGTCACCACAGAAAATTCGATGATGTCACCAGAGCAAGACGAGGGATCGCAGGCAACGGACCTCCTGACGAAATAACTGCCACTACCAGGGACTGCCTCAGGTACGCCGATGAGTTGCTCTCTTTTCATTTTTTCAGCGCGCTGGTTCGGCAGTTTGCTCCAACCTAATCCGATATAGCCCCGCACGTCACTTCACTCTCCAAAGCGAACGGTCCCATCATTAAACGAGGTAAATGAGGTTAATAGGCTAGTTTACGAGGTCCCTCTAGCACCACACTCGACTGAAGGAAACTGCACAAGTGGGCTAGTTGACGGACTCTATCCAACGCCACCCTTGACTGATGAAAAACCGGCCTCATACCAATGCAAACAGGACGTGGAGGGTGCCTCCGCTTCTTGTGAAATGGAAGTAGCTCGCTGAAACAGCTTGAATGACCAGCGAGGGTTAAGCTAGAGCAGAAATCGTCGCCCAGAATCCTACCTTACAGGGCTTGAGGGTGTAGCTGGAGATACAAAACACTGTTGAAAACTCCCAGGTGACGGCAGACAGAAGAGTGACAGCAGACCAAACGCCCAGGTTGCAGGCTGTCCAGATGGATCAGGACACTGGTGGGGCTGGCCAGGGCGTTATCTCCGACTTTCAATTGACGTTGTGAAAGTCCTTAAAGTCCTTAAAGTCTTTAAATGCTAGTCCTTTAGTTCCTTGGTTGACCCCTTCTCCTTACTGCACACGTAGGTTCAAAATCGTCGCCAAAATGTTGTAAAAGATGATACAGAGTCCATCTGTACATGTAGGTTACTTCTTTATTGGTAACGTGGTTCCAGCATAGGTGGTCAGGATAGTAGGATAAGGTAGATGGTACAAAGATAGCCCCACCAGGAGCAAGCTCCTTACAGCTCAGCCTGAGTTGACCAACTGACAATCTCCCCAGAGAGGCACCCAGGCATTCTATGATGTCATGCAACATTCTACAGAGCAGTACAGTGGAGAATAGCTGACAAGTAATTTACTACACATCCTCTTTCCTTAGGGAACAACAGAAGTAAAAGTAAAGACAAATAAGATACCCCAATAAATCTTTAGCAAGAAGGTGCAACAATGAAGTGCACATATCCACAGGTGTATTACATGAGGTATCATGAATTCCACTGGCATGAACAGAAATGTGTTAAGATGTTAAACATTAAAATCGCAAACAACATTACTACACGCCCCATCCCCCTCCCTTAGGGAAAACACAGCAGCTTAGATAAAAACACTGCAACAAAGAAGGGCGGTCACCCACACAACCTCCCCATACTCGGGTACACCACAGGGTAAGACCCCTGTTAAACAAAAGTGGGTGTAAAACACAGACCCTTGGGAGAAAACAACATCCCCAACAAAGAGATACAATAGTGGCTAAGCACTATAGATAACAAGAAGAGTGCCACCACAACAACAAATATACTCCAGAGAGGAAACACTCTGAAAAGAAACACGAGGTCCCTTGGTAGAAGGCATGCTGACACTTAAAGAGGTCTAAACACTAACGAAAAAGCTTCTCACTCAAAGTTGTACAAGCGTGAAACCCTTGGCCACAAATTCCATGCAGGTAGACTTCGACCGGAGCATGGTGTCCACATGAAAGGAAGACCCAAGATAACATTAGGAACCACCCAAAAACTTCACCAAAGAACATGACAGGGTACTAACCAATGAAAATAAACAACCACACGACTTCCCCTAGATAGGGTACACCACAGGGTAACAGCTCCGGAAAATAATGCAACCTCCCCTAAATAGGGTACACGACAGAGTAATAACCCTGGAAAACTGAAAACGAAACTAGAGGCATTGCCTACCCCCACAACCTCCCCAAAGAAATAGGTACACTCTATGTACAAAAACTATGAAATTAAGGGCATTGACTACCCCCATAAGCTCCCCTAGATAGGGTACACCATAGGGTACACGCACCCTAGAAAACTAAAAACTAAAGGCATTGACTACACCCACAACCTCCCCAACTAAATGGGTACACCCTATATACAGAGACTACAAAACTAAAGACATTGACTACTCCCCAACCTCCTCCCAAAAAATGGGTACACTCTATGTACGGCAACTAAAGGAGTAGACACACCCACAACCACCCCAAAGAAATAGTACATGCTGCGTTACCCTAAAAGAGAAACTGAGTGCCATTAAAACCTCCACCCCCCAATGCGTATTTCATACTAATGTCTTGCGCAGAGCCCCAATAAAAACAAGAGCGCCAGGATAGCCTATAACAGCTGCGGGTCCATGCATTGTCTGTCCAGCTGTCCGCACAACCACCATAACTCCAAAAAATGTTCCTTGCTCTCGCTTTGACAGGCAACTCCACGTGGACTTTGTGAAGAGCACAGTGGACAGCAGCAAGACCGAACACCTCAGGCAATAAAGACATCACTTGGCTTGACAAACACTTCTCACCTCAGGTCTTCTGAGCTCCGTGGCTCTACCCCCTTGAATCAACGTGAGAACCCCAAAGCGTGTGAATCGCTGTGTGCGTGCTGACAACAGCACCAATATTCACAACAAAATGTACGCAGTTCGCGAACTCCAGTAACTGACAGGACTCCGAGGACTCGTAGTTACGATGATGAAGTGAGGCACAATGCCGGAAGGGTAACCATAACAACCTTCAAGATGGCGGTGACAACGTAATCGCGTGAGGACGTGGATGACGCTCAGACGTCTGACACCACGGAACAAGGAAGAACGTAGAACGCTGTAGGCTCCACTGTCACCACAGAAAATTCGATGATGTCACCAGAGCAAGACGAGGGATCGCAGGCAACGGACCTCCTGACGAAATAACTGCCACTACCAGGGACTGCCTCAGGTATGCCGATGAGTTGCTCTCTTTTAATTTTTTCAGCGCGCTGGTTCGGCAGTTTGCTCCAACCTAATCCGACATAGCCCCGCACATCACTTCACTCTCCAAAGCGAACGGTCCCATCATTAAAAGAGGTAAATGAGGTTAATAGGCTAGTTTACGAGGTCCCTCTAGCACCACACTCGACTGAAGGAAACTGCACAAGTGGGCTAGTTGACGGACTCTATCCAACGCCATCCTTGACTGATGAAAAACCGGCCTCATACCAATGCAAACAGGACGTGGAGGGTGCCTCCGCTTCTTGTGAAATGGAAGTAGCTCGCTGAAACAGCTTGAATGACCAGCGAGGGTTAAGCTAGAGCAGAAATTGTCGCCCAGAATCCTACCTTACAGGGCTTGAGGGTGTAGCTGGAGATACAAAACACTGTTGAAAACTCCCAGGTGACGGCAGACAGAAGAGTGACAGCAGACCAAACGCCCAGGTTGCAGGCTGTCCAGATGGATCAGGACACTGGTGGGGCTGGCCAGGGCGTTATCTCCGACTTTCAATTGACGTTGTGAAAGTCCTTAAAGTCTTTAAATGCTAGTCCTTTAGTTCCTTGGTCGACCCCTTCTCCTTACTGCACACGTAGGTTCAAAATCGTCGCCAAAATGTTGTAAAAGATGATACAGAGTCCATCTGTACATGTAGGTTACTTCTTTATTGGTAACGTGGTTCCAGCATAGGTGGTCAGGATAGTAGGATAAGGTAGATGGTACAAAGATAGCCCCACCAGGAGCAAGCTCCTTACAGCTCAGCCTGAGTTGACCAACTGACAATCTCCCCAGAGAGGCACCCAGGCATTCTATGATGTCATGCAACATTCTACAGAGCAGTACAGTGGAGAATAGCTGACAAGTAATTTACTACAGTTTCTAAGAGCTATATAGTGGTAAATCTTTAAAAATTCATACCTCCGTTTCCCTGCATTGGATATTTGTAGTTTTGGTGCCATTTTATAGAGATTTCCTCAGTTTATAAATTGGTGTTGGATTTTTATTGGATGTTGAGTCTTAATTATTCACTGAATTTGTGTTTTTGTTAATGCTTTACATACCTGTCTCCTAAGTTAAGCCTGTCTGCTCGCAAGCAAGCTACCCAGAATTGATCATGGGAATAACTTATTGAGACCTGCACTGAACCCTAGACTGCATTAGTGGTCTTATTGCCAGTGGTAGATACCAATTTACCACTACTAATAACCCACTTTCCAACAGTCAGCAAGAACCATACATGTCAGAAAGTTACAAGACACAGAGCATGGGTGATACAGTGACTCTTCAGGTTTCTCTTAGGTCAATGTGATAAACAAACTCAAGAATCTGTGAACACAATATTGCATAAATTTGTGTACTGTTGGGTACATTTGGCATTGTCAAGTTCTTTCCTCTTGCAGGTTGTTAGACATGGGGTCTCTAGTTGGCAGTGGTGAAGAAAATGAGTTTTTACTAGCTTCTATTAATTTCCTTACATTTCTCCATTCCTTTCCATCTCGTGACAAAACCCTGCCTACAGCCTCCATTTCTGCTAACGCTCAAAACTATTGCATACCCAAGTCCCCCTGTTCTTTGCAGTTAGCCAATTCATCAACAGAAAGCCATGAGACACCTACGCCCTGTGTAAACAAGCTTGTTTTTCATCTTCTGCTTCCTGCTTGGAAAAAATCCATGACACCTTGATCAGCTTATTTGGACAATGGTCTGACTGACCGAGCCTTGATCAAGCTGATTGAACAGTGATCTGAATGCCGAGCCTTGATCAAGCTAATTGAACAATGGTCTGAATGCCAAGCCTTGATCAGGTCATCAACTATAAACACCGCCTTGATCAGGTCATCAACTACAAACATCGCCTTGATCATGTTATCAACTGCAAACACCGCCCTGATTGAACAATGGACTGAATGCCAAAAGAGTGGAGTAAAAATGTATATTAGGCTTGTTCGCTGTGGAGTAAAGCAGCAGCCTCCTGGGTTTTGTCTCTGACTAGCTTGGGACTCTGTTCCATAGGCCGGGCTATTGTAATAAAGGTGGTTCTCTCTGCAGACGAAGGTTTCCGGGTCCACTTTATTATATAAGGAGGGTAAGAGTAGACTTGGGTGATTCCTGCACCGCCAAGCCCCCACTCCTCCTTGAAGTGGGCTTTTCTTGGTTCTACAAATGGCGCCTGAACAGGGAGACGTAGGTCTGGCCCGGTGGTCGTGAGGAGGCCCGTGGTGGAAGTCCGACGGAGGTACCCTACCCGAGGGACCATTTTGAGTCCGGTAGACCAGAAGTCTTGCACACGGTCTGCCCCATCCGTTCTGGGCCACCTGACTGCGTCCCGCTGGTGTCCCCTTAATTGCGGTCTCTGTCTGGATCTGGACTCGTGCCTACATCTGCAGAAGAGAACAACATTTTAGGGTAAGGGTGGACTGATCATCCACCACTTGTGCTCTGTTTTCTTTCTGTATTGACTTTTGCAAAAGCCAAGCCAGTGAGGTGAGTGTTTTTCTCCCACTGTTGTCTGTCTGAAGTAAAAATATGTAACGACCCCACCCCTGTGGGGTGTATCCCCGGGCACTGGACTGGAGTAACGAATTTTTTTGTGGTTGTCAATGAATAATTTACTCAATTATGCAGTTGAAAGTTTTTTAATTTTTCACTTGATTTTTCATTAATCCGTTGGAAAACTTCATTTCCCAAAATGCAACATGTTACTTTCACAAAGTTGTCTCAATCAGTGTTCCAATGCATTTCGGCAAACTGCCTTCATCAGGGAACATCTAAAACAAAAAATTTAAACTGTCTGTAGTGATACCAGATAAATATATACTATACACAATACTAGTCACATACATTGTAACAAATGTTAGACAAATGGCGTGTAAATGTATCAAGCGTGGTTTTAGACTCGAGAGAAAGGCTGTAAGGGGACCGTGTAGGTGAACCTCGTGCCGGATGGCGGTTTGATCACTTAGAAAAAATGTGTGGGGGTTATAACTGAAATCACTATATGGAAGTGACTAAATAAATATAATACGGGCGTTGAAAATAAGCAAGCTGGAGGGAACTGCGGAGGTTAATATCAAGATCTTACCGGAGCTGAGACCGTCGGTTAACTCAGGTGCCTTCCATGAGTGTGCTGCTAGTGTTGTAAATTGAGACAACGATGTGATTAAGCATTTACTAAAGACATTAATTCCCTCGCTTTAGATCATGTTTTCTCTGTTATGTTGACCGAAGTTCGGACTCCATTTTGTATTGTCATGCTTCCACGTGTTCCCCACGAGAAGAGTCCAACCTCTGTGTTAGTTGCTCTTGTAATCTGCCTAGTAACAGTCTATAAATAGCTCCCTTGTCCATCTGGCGCATGCCCAGACTTGACCACATCTGTTATCAGTTAGCCTTGCTTGACCATGTTTTCGCGGGCTCAAGGAGTGTGTTAGCTCCGCCCACATATTGATTCAGTATCGAAAATGACCATAAATGGTAATGTTCTTTGGCCTCATGTTGTATCCACCCACTCATGAGCCCCTCTATTGTGTATAAAAGGGGACCATGTACGTAAGTTCTTTGTGCTACTCTATGCAATACTGAAGAGTGTTGTGTGGATTGTAGGACCACCCTTAAGGGTTAATAAATGCTGTCTTTGTACTTTGCCGTTTCCGTGCCAACTTCCTTATAGATTCCATTACAGGAGAGCGAACCCTTGTGTCCTGCGGGCCTAGCTGGGGCCTGTTTTCATCAATTGGCGCCCGTCACGTGGGGCTCATCGGCGACTCGGATGCTCGAAGGACTGGTCGCGACGAAGGTGAGGAATTTGGCCGGGGACGTGATCACTGCCAGCGGCGTCTTAGCCCTGGCATCCCGAGGTTTTTCTTCCTTCCCTTCCGAGCTGACCGTCTGGGTGGCGCCGGTCCTCGACTGAGACCTCTTCTGTCGGTCTTGCCGTGAAAGCCGTTTGGGCGATTTTGGAGCTTGGCAGTTGGAATCTGGACTCTTGATTGGTAAGAACCGTTGTACGGTACTTGCTCCGAGTTTTTGAAGCCTGGTCCGGCTATTTGAGTTTGATTTGTGATGACTAGTCATGTTTTGTATTTGTTATTGTGAAAATATATGCGTTGCAACACATATAGGGCCTCATGTAGGTAAATAAATTTCACCGGTTCTTAAATACCGAGCCGTACCGAATCGGTAAATTAGAATCGGTAAGTTATATGTAGGTAAAAATTCGGTAACAGTTACCGATTCGGTAACATTCGGTAATCACGAATCGGAATTCACCGAATCGGTAAATACCGAGGTGGTATTTACCGATTCGGTAAATACCGAGGTGTTATTCACCGAATCGGTAAATACCGAGGTGGTATTTACCGAATCGGAAAATACCGATTCGGTATGTACGGATTCGGTAAATCAAATCACATGACTTGACGAAACAGCTAATCCAGTGCAACGACAGCCCACCCAACCAGGAAGTGCCCACACCCAGGCAGGTGTACATAATTAGCCGAAGTGGCCACACCCAGGCAGGTGTACATAATTAGCCGACCCTGGAGAAGCTTGGAGTGCAGAGGAGAGGCAGGGAGCCGTTGCATGTGCGAGCGGGTAAACGAACAGCATGTCCAGCCAGAGAACACAGAAAGACGGAGGGGAAAGGAGGAGGAAGCTGAAATTTAGCCCCAAGGAACTCCAGGTGCTGGTGGAGGAGGTGGTGAAGCAGCACCAGAAGCTGTTTGGAAGGCAATCCCTGCAAGTGCCTGAGGCTGAAAAGCGCAACATATGGCTGGCCATCCAGGCGCAGGTCAATGCTGTGGGAGTGACCCACAGGGACATTGAGGTCCTCAAAAAGCGCTGGTATGACCTCCGGATTGTAACCAAGAGGAAGATGGGCGACATCCAGAAGGAGGCCAGCCAGACCGGAGGTGGAACCAACAGGGCACCTGCCCTCACCGAACTGGAGGAGCTGGTGGCGGCCACAATCGAGCAAGAGAGCGTCGTGGGTCTTGGGGACGCCGACAGCTCTGCCAGAGCCGCAACACACCAAGGTAAGACGAAAGCACAGCAATGTAGCCCCCCCTACCCCTATCCCACATCCCCCATTGTGAAACGAGAATCACACTGCAGTCCACACGTGTCAGTGCAGACAGGCAATGCATTCCGGGAGATGTAGTCAGGGCAACACTAACCATGACGTAAATGTTACAGGGCAACAAGGCATGTCACGCACTCGAGGCACAAGGAGACAGGGGACATATTGGAATGTGAAATGATTTATTGTGACGCTTGCAATGCAGCCCTTCGGGGACACTGAGCCAATGTTGTATTTCTGTCCACAGATGTGACATCATGCAGGACAGGGCATGCTGCAGGAGAGACGGCACACCGGCCACATAAATCACCTCTAGCCAGCACCAGTTCAGACCAGGGAGCAGGCCCACTGGCAGCCGCACCACCAACACAGCCAGCCTCGCCGCACACAGAGCCGGCATCACCTCACCGAGAGCCAGCATCACCACCACCAGAGCCAGCATCGCCACTCATGTTCGAATCACCGGCCACATCTCCGCTTGCAGGTGTGAGAATGAGGAGGCGTCCAGCAGCCAGGCTACGAGCCTTAGACACCTCGTCAGACGACAGCATGGGCCCAGAAGACCGCACCGGGCCCCAGGAAGGGAGCCATGCCACTGTGCCCCACACCTCACAGGCAGCACAGACGGAAGCAAGAGGGCACCGCAGGTCGCGTGTCCAGAGTCCACCAGCACCCACTGACGGCCATGGTGTCTTCTTGGGGCTCGAGGGCCAAATGTTGAAGCAACAGCGCCTGCAATCAAAGGCAGTCATGTCAGTCCAGAGGCACATGCGGGTGATGACGACAACATTAGTCAACATGGACACCAACATTAGCGGCATGGCTGCGGGCATTCGGGACATGTCCCAGTCAATCCAGCAGTTGTGCAGCAAATTAGATGCTGACATCGAAGCACGGCGCCGGGAACGCCAGAGAAGGGACACTACCAGCAGGGCACTCAACCGTCTGGCAACTGCGACTTCTCTACTGTGCCGGCGCTCTGTGACGATGCAGGAGGGCCTAACACAGTGCTGCAGCGACCTGTCTCGGGGGATGGTGCAGGTGACAAGTGCACTAGGGGTGCTATTGACTAGTCAGGCGTCGACAACTGCTGCAGGGGATGCTGCGGAGAGCATCGACACCAGCAGCAGCATCACACCCCCCGTCCCAGAAGCACGCAGGAGCAGCAGGCGGCTTGGGGTTGGCTCTAGTGAGGATGCACAGGCCGTGCAATCCACCACTGCAGCGCGTATGCGCAAACATTGATGTAGCCCTGCTTAGCCACTTCCCATTGGGTGACGTAACCCTGGACATACTCCTTGTATAGATGGTATATTGCCAGATTGGCCTGTTCATGTGTTCATGGCGTGGTGCCACATTAAAACTACGTCAGGACTTCTCACAACTCGCTGTGTCCCCTTACTTACTCAGAAATAGTTGCATGTGATATCTGCCCGTCTCTCTCTCCCATCGATTGCAGTTGGCACTCTAGCTGCGTTGCCCTCTGGCTGGCCTGACTCATCCTCGTTGTCCTCAAAATATGTCAGTTCCACATCTGTACCTTTTTTCGTGGCAAGGTTGTGCAGCATTGCACAAGTGGCAATAATCTTGCAGCAGGTGATGGGTTTGTACTGGCGTGCGCCTCCGCTCTTGTGCAGGCAGCGGAACCTGCTCTTCAGTAGTCCAAACGTGCGCTCCACCACATTGCGTGTTGTTTTGTGTGCCACGTTGTATCGTCTCTCACTCTGGGTTGCTGGGTGTAGGTAGGGAGTGAGGATGAATGACCGGCATGCATATGCACTGTCGCCTGGATGAGTAAAAGGGAACCATCAGTAACATGCCTCTATACACTATGATTTGCAGGTTTCAAGGGGCGTCACTGTTACTTACCTAGCAGGTATCCCTCTCCGAATTCTCCGGCACTCAGTCGTGTGTAGATCCCACTATTCTGGAAGATGTAAGAGTCGTGGGTGCTCCCAGGAAACTTAGCAACAATATCTGTGATGATGTTCCCTGCATCACAGATCACCTGCACATTGATGGAGTGGGTGGACTTCCTGTTCCTGTAGATGTGCTCTGTGTCAGCTGGTGGACAGATTGGGATGTGTGTACCATCAATACAGCCGATGACATGGGGGAACTGTGCCATGTGATAAAAGTCTGTTTTTGTTTTCTGCAGTGCAGCCTGTGTGTTTGGGAAGCTTATGTAGTGGTGCATTCTCTGCATCATGGCATCCAGGAACTTCCTGAAGAAACGTGACAGGCAACTCTGGGATACCCCACCCACCGCAGCTATCACCACCTGATAACTGCCGGATGCCAGCAGATGTAGGCTGCAGAGCACCTGCACATGTGGGGGTATGGCGTGCGCCCTTCTTATTGGATGGTCCAGGAGTGGCTGTAGGTCCCTGATTAAGTCCATGATGGTTTCGGGGTCTAGCCTGTACCTCTCATGTATCTCTGCATCAGTCAGCTGGAATAGTGTGATGCGCTGTCTGTAGATTTGTTCCTCCCGTCGCCACACCCTCAGTCCTGCTGCCTGTAGACGTAGGCGCCTTGCAATGACGTACATAGCGGCCATGTTGTCCACGCTGTAGCATTTTGGGATTGCTAATATGCATTGTTGATGGTTACCACCTGCTTTCAATCCGTGTTAATTACCGACTCTAATTTACCGATTTTCTTGGATTTCTTAATTACCGAGTGCTCCTACATGTCATTTTCATTTTTACCACTTCATATTTACCACTTCATATTTACCGATTCGTTAATTATGTATTCGGTAACTCTGATTCGGTATTTTGGAATTCGGTAAATATGAATCGGTATTTACCGCCTCATATTTACCGAAAATTGGTTTTTGGACTCCTACATCTCACTTGTCTGAATACCGGTCGGTAACGGCATATTTACCGAAAATCGGCCGTTACCGACCGGTATTTGGCTACCTACATGAGGCCCATAGGCAGGTAATGTGGAGAGATTTCTCCGGAGCTGTGTAACTTTGAACGGCGCAACGATTAAGTGCCATTTTCTTTATAATATTGCATATTTTGCATTATTTCTGAGCATGCCTGCTTTTAGCGCACTCCGTAAGTGGTGTTGCTGTTTTGGAAACCGGTTGAACCTCGAGGAATCTGCTCCAGCTCCCCCAGAGGGGACTCCTAATAGGGATATGTATGTGAAGCATGGTCTTTCTTCCATAATGTACAGCACAGTATGGAGGAAATATACTAAAAAAGATCCTGAGTTACGATGGCCTTTGTATGGATCGTTTGATATACGTAAGATTGAGTATGTGGAACAGTGTATGTGTAAGCGGCGTGCTCGTCAGGATATGTTTGAGTGTGTGCGGTTGTGGGTGAAGGAGGTGCGTGAGCGAGAGAAGCGTGAGAAAGCGCTGTTTGATAAAGAACAACGGAAGAATGATCATGTGCGAGCACAGGAAGCGAGGCATCGGGAGGACAGAGAACAGACGGAGAGACAAGAGAAAGAGCGTAGGCTGCAAGTCTCGGGTCAATATGCTGTTCGGCAGCCACTTTATCCTGTCCTTAATAATCTTGATGATGATTTTTATTTACTAGATCGCTCTCCGCCCCCTTATGTTGGCGCATCTGCTCCGAGGCCACAAGATTCTGTCCCGGGTCCGGGTAAGGTAGATACGCAGTCCATGCTATCGGCTGAGCAAATGGCTGAGCTTCGGCAAATTTCCTTCCGTGCACTTAAGGGCAAGGTGTCCGTGGATGAATTATTCCATACTTGGGGGCCGTGGCAGGATAGAGAGAAATTGTATTTTCTGGGTCATTTCGCTGAGGAAGTGATTGCTGCCTTCCGGAAATATTCTAGTGTCTTTGAGCCTGAAGAAGTGACATCGGATGCTAAAGCATTGCATAATGGTGTTTTCTCTTCCTCTAAGGCTCCTGATACGGCTCGGCAGCTGTTCGCCTTGCGGGACTCGGTGCTGGCCCTTAAAGAAAAAGCGCGCCAACGAGCAGGGGAGGAGAAGCAGTTGGATTCGTGTACAGCAGAAGGCCACTCATCCACCTCCCAGTCAGATAAGGATGGCATAGTGCATGTTAAACCAATGTGAGAGGCGGCGCCTTTGTATGTTCCTCCTAAAGGAGCGGGGACTAGCTCGGACATTACCTCCGCCGATGCTAAGGGATATTTTGTGTATAATTGGGTTTATTATACTCCTTGGCATAGAGCTGATGTTATGGCCTTAAAGAATGCGCTGCCTGATCCCCGCAAGAATCCAGCGGCCTTCTACGAAGAAGTCGAGGGGGCCTTGAATTCTTGCGTTATGACCTTAGCAGATATAGACCTGTTCTTTGGCCTTATTCTACCACCGGATATGTGGCGATCTGTCCGAAAGGTAGATGATATAGTTGCCTTTAAGGCTCGGTGGTCTGACCTTGAGGATGAAGATAGGGAACGGAAGCCCGCGCAGAAACCACCCCAGAGTATTTTAGATCTCCCTGCTGCTATTCTGGCTAAGCTGAAGACAATTATCCCCCCTAAAAAGATTGACTGGAATATGTTAGCTTCATGTAAACAGAAAGTTGACGAGTCAGTGGCGGACTTCTTTACGCGCTTTGAGGAGACGTTTCATGATTTTAGTGGCCAGTCGCTTACTGATGATACGGGTCGCCATCTTTTTGCGGATAAATATGTAGCTAATCTGCTGCCGGCAGTTGCGGCCCGTTTGAAAGCGAGCGAGAGTTCTTGGTCTTCCGCAACCCCGACGGCCCTCCTGACTATCGCTCAGTATTATGAGCGTCAGGAGCAAGAAGCAAAGGGCCAGGAGGAAAAGAAATCGAAAGA
The DNA here is from genome assembly GCF_964204655.1 of Triturus cristatus. NCBI lineage: Eukaryota > Metazoa > Chordata > Amphibia > Caudata > Salamandridae > Triturus > Triturus cristatus. The sequence continues at coordinate 469,520,142 of NC_140588.1, forward strand.
TCTAAAAACAAAGGTGATGTTGGCACAAGTATATGGCCCGCCCCGACGGGGTAGTAATAGAGGTAGGGGAGGATCTTATGGTCCTCCCTCGGGCCGATCTGATTTGAATAGGAACCAATGTGCGTATTGTAAGCAATCGGGTCATTGGGCTAGGGACTGCCCGGTGTTGCATGCTTCGCGAGGTAGAGGGGGTTTCTCGCACTTTAGAGGGAATTCTAACGAACAGGCTCGTTTTGACTCTGCTGGGCAGCACCGAGATAGATCAAATGTTTTCGATCGCCAGCATCAGTATCAAGTGTCGGGGATTGACCGATCGGGGTACCATGATTCTCAGCATGCATAGGAATGCGTTGGATGGGGGTTAGAATCAGTTGAGGTGCCGGTCGATCAGAAGGGTCCTTATGTATCGGCTGAGGTTTTGGGCTCTACTGATCAGTTCCTAGTGGATACAGGAGCGACACGTAGTGCGCTGTCTAAGCAATTGGTTCCGGGGGCTCCCCCATCCGGCTTAATGGTCACATCGGTAGGGTTTGACGGTACACTCTCCCGAAGCCCTCTTTCGCAGCCCCTCATGTTTAAGGTTGATTCTTTTTCTGCACCTTGTCCGTTTCTGCTTGCCCCGTACACACCGGACAACATTATGGGCCTTGATATGTTAAAGCATTTTAGGGCTACGATCCGCTGCTCCCCTGCTGGTGTGCGGGTAATATTGAATGACAATTACCCCCGGTCTGAACGGATGTGTGCGATGTCAGAGGATGCGCTGTTAGCTACCCTCCCTCGTGCTTTGTGGGCAACGTCGGATACTGATGTGGGACAAATGGTGATTCCACCGGTCCACATTAGTGTCCAGGAGGGGGCGGTGTTACCACGCCTCCCACAGTACCGTATTTCCCAGGAGGGCGAGGAGGCTCTCATACAGATAGTGCAGGATTTGATTGCGGTAGGGGTAGTGGAGGAAGTTCCCTACAACATCTGTAACAGTCCGATTCTTCCCATACTGAAAAAGGATACGAATGCCTTCTTTTCCATTCCCATTCACCCCGATAGCCGATATCTTTTTGGGTTTACTTTAAATAATAGATCTTACCGTTTTTGTAGGATCCCTCAGGGCTACACAGAGAGCCCTAGCATTTACAGTCAGGCTCTGAAAAGACAATTGGATTCCTTTGTTCTGCTCGAGGGGGTCGCCCTCATTCAATATGTCGATGACATCTTGCTGGCGGCTGACACCCTGGAGTTGTGTGAGAAAAGTACGTTATCCTTACTTTCCTTTTTAGCATCCCACAATCATAAGGTATCTAGGAAAAAATTGCAGTTCTGTAGACCAAAGGTGACTTATCTGGGTCACCTTTTGTCTAAGGAGGGGCGTGCACTCACACCGGATCGTATCCAAGTAATTTTGGACACACCGAGACCGTCCACGCAGAAGGATGTGCGTGCATTTTTGGTACTTGTTTCTTTTTGTAGACAGTGGATATTGGGGTTTTCACATATAGCTAAGCCATTGTTAGCCCTCTTGACAAAGGACACGCCTATCCCAATCCCTTGGTCAGATGAGTGTGATGCTGCTTTTCAGCAACTACGACAGGCCCTTTGTTCAGCACCAGTGTTAGGGACCCCTGATTATGCAAAACCCTTTTCGTTGTATGTGCATGAGAAAGATGGATGTGCATTATCAGTTTTAGTGCAGATGCACGGCGATAAGCAGCGCCCTTGTGCATACTTTTCGGCTGTACTTGATCCTGTCGCCCGAGCATTACCAGGGTGTTTTCGCTCGGTTGCGGCGACAGCTGTGTCAATACGCCAAAGTGAGGGAATTGTGTTATCTCATAAGCTGTTGGTATTAGTCCCCCATGCTGTCGATGCCCTGCTTAATCAGACGAAGACGCAGCATTTGACCAGTGCCCGCTTAACGGGATATGAGATGACGCTTTTGGCTCCTCATATTACGTTGAAAAGGTGCGTAACGTTAAACCCGGCAACACTGTTGCCATACCCCGAAACCCAGCCTGAGGCGCAGAAAGCACATGATTGTATTCTCGTGACTGAGGAACAAACAAAGGGTCGTATTGTTCTCCAGGATACGCCCTTTCCAGATGTAGATGGAGAACTGTGGGTGGACGGATCATGCCTGAAGCTACCAGATGGTACGACTTCAGCAGCGTATGCAATTACCACATTACAAACGATAGTGGAGACAGCACGCATACCACAGAAATCAGCTCAAGCAGCGGAACTGATAGCATTAACACGAGCATGTGAGCTCAGTACAGGATTATGTGTGAATGTTTATACAGATAGCCGCTATGCCTTCGGAGTAGCGCATGACTTCGGCCTACTCTGGAAGGAGAGAGGGTTTTTAACGTCACATGGAGTACAGATAATGCATGGAGAGTTAGTTCACAATCTTTTAACTGCATTGACATACCCAAAGAAAATTGCCATTGTTAAGTGTAGCGCCCATAGGAAAGTAGTTGATAAAGTAGGAGAAGGGAATGCGTTAGCAGATCGAGTAGCACGGGAGACTGCGATGCAGCCCGGTACTACTGCCATGTATGTAGTAAAGTCACAGGTGGAAAGATGGCATGATGCGAAGGAGGAAGTGCGAGAAATGCAGAGGACCGCTTCTGACAAAGAGCGGGAACAATGGGCCAGCGAGGGAGAACTGGATGACGAGGGCTGCTGGAGAAATAAGCAGATGGATAGATGGAAATTACCCACGGCCTTTGTACAACCTATGGTTCAGATGGCACATGGGCTAGCACATGTTGGAGCTTCCGCAATTGTGAAATTGCTTACCCAAGTCTGGGAGCATCCAGAGATTGCTAGCACAGCAAAGAGGGTGGTGCAGACCTGTATGATCTGCCTGAGGTATAACCCAGGAAAGGGTACTCGAACTCCAGCAGGAGGATTTGTGACACCTACTGCACCCTTCGAGGTTTTGCATATGGATTACATCCAGCTTGAGCGCTGTAACAATCTGAAGTATGTTCTAGTAGTGGTCTGCGCTTTCAGCAAATGGGTTGAAGCGTACCCTACGAAAGACAATACTGCAATGACTACTGCGAAGTTGCTGCTGAAAGAGTTCTTCCCCCGATATGGCGTTTGTAGACTTCTGTGGAGTGATAATGGGCCTCACTTTGTAGCGGATGTTATAAAGTACGTCTTGAAGGGCCTGGGCATCACCCAGAAGTTTCACGCGGTATTCCACCCTCAGTCTGCAGGACTAGTCGAGAAGTATAATGGTACACTGAAGCTCAAGATCGCTAAAATTCAAGCTTCGACGTCTTTGACTTGGCCAGATGCTCTACCGCTGGCGTTATTGTCAATTTGATCGGTACCACACTCTCGAACTGGCCTTACACCGTACGAGATTGTTTTTGGGCGCCCAATGAATATTTGGGGTCCACCAAAACCCAAGGCTGTGTATGATGTACCTTGTGTGATGATGAATGATTATCTGGCGCAGTTAACGGATAACTTGGTTTCTATTCATCAACAGGTCCGAGAGGCGCTCCCTGAGCGGTCTACCGGTGAAGGACATGGTCTCCGACCTGGTGACCACGTGATGGTGAAAATCTTTGACAGAACAAACAGCTTGGAACCGAGATGGGTGGGTCCTGAGCAGGTCCTCCTCGCAACGAGGACGGCTGTGCGAGTCTCCAACAGAAAGAATTGGATCCATTCCCTGCACTGTAGGAAGGTGCCGCCCGGATTGGTGGAACCTGCCGTGCTGACCGATCAACGAGAAATCCTGGCTGCAGAGACAGGCCGTGCTGCGGAGCCAAACGTCACTGAGGAGCTCTTTCCGGACCACGCGACTCCTGGAGGAAGGCGATATCATCTTCGACCAAGGAAGTGAGTTCTCCAGTACCGGGACATACTGTCAGAACGGCCCTTGGGTTAGTGAAACGGAGAGCCGATGAGGCAAGGGGGGGGGGATCAGCCCTGCATTAGTGTAGCGACACCCGTCTTGGCCCGCTGGTGAAGAAATCGACCGCTGCCCAAGGGGAAGAGTTCTGACAGACTTTTAGTTTCAGGAAGATATTGGTTTTTTTTTATTTTTTTGACATGGAGAAAAAGAAAATCCTTTGTGCATCAGGGTTCATGTTGACAGTAGCTATTGTTGGGATAACCACTTGGTTTGTGGAGGATGTAACTCCCGCTCGGAAAATACTTGTGTTGACAACTCCGGTGCCTGAGGAGCACTACTTTTATACATTACCGTATCAAGAGTTGAAGCATCGACAGTCTTACTTGAATAACACTTTCATCCAGATGCTGCATCATACCCACGTTGCTACGAACGCTACGAACTGTTGGATATGTGGGATGATGCCAGCCCATCAGAAGAAAGGAGGTACGCCATTCATACCACTTCCTTTCTCTCACAATGGCTCTTGTAGAGCATGGTACACTTTGCTTTTTGCCACTCGGAAACCGACAGTGGGACGATTGCTCTTCAGACTCAATAAAGAATGTCACCAGGATAAAAATGGGTATCCGCAAGCGAATGGGACAATTTGGGAGTGGGAAGAGTACCGACCAGACAATGAATCCATTCCCTACATCTTCACGAACACAAGAGACACTGTGGGAAAGGACACATTTGTGATTCAAGTAGCACAAGCTCAAGCGGACCTGTGTGTCCAGAGTGTGGGTTTTATTCCTGTTGGTGTCAGTGATTGCATCACTGTCCTGAACATTGATGGATTGAATAATAGTAACTTTCTAGCGTCCCATAATACATACTTTGTGTGTGGAAATAAAGGTTATTACCGTCTGCCGGCTGGGTGGTCTGGGGTATGCTATGTATCATTCCTATTACCTCCTGTATTTCTAGCACCCGCATCTTATCATAAAGATCTGAAATTATTGAATAATGTGACTGTAAATAGGTATAAACGTACTTTATCAATTGATGATGTAGATCAGACTGATACCAGTCTGCAACAGTATATTGATTTTAACTTAGGACTGTTTTTCTTTGTTGGAGCTGCTCTGAACAGTAGGAAGATCCGAAGATTAACAAGAGTGGTAGAGGCTGTGACAAACCAGACTGCTGCTGCTCTTGGGAATCTTACGGAGGAATTGCAAATTACTAGAATTGTTGCATTGCAGAATCGTATGGTATTAGACGTTATGCTAGCTGACAGAGGAGGAGCATGTAAAATTATTGGAAGTAGCTGTTGTGTGTTTATCCCTGATCATACGCCATCAGTTTATAATGCCATCAACAAACTACATAAAATTGCAGCTGAAATCCATACAGAAAACGGCACTTGGTCCTTTTCTGGATGGTTTTGGGCATTGATTACTGCCTGGGGATGGAAGGTTTTAACTGGTCTTTGTATTATTGTAGCAGTTCTGTTCTTTTGTTGTATCTGTGTTCAATGTGGTCCCTTGCTCTGCTCCTTATGCGTATCATTCTGTATCCCTGATAAGAAAGCTATTGCCAATGTTGCTCATCAGAAACGTTTAGCTAAAGAAGTCGAAGAAATGATGACAATTGACATATATGATGATTATCCTAACAAACCAGATGTCTTCAGTAAATGCTGAAAGCGTCGTCTGTTGTAAATTGAGACAACGATGTGATTAAGCATTTACTAAAGACATTAATTCCCTCGCTTTAGATCATGTTTTCTCTGTTATGTTGACCGAAGTTCGGACTCCATTTTGTATTGTCATGCTTCCACGTGTTCCCCACGAGAAGAGTCCAACCTCTGTGTTAGTTGCTCTTGTAATCTGCCTAGTCACAGTCTATAAATAGCTCCCTTGTCCATCTGGCGCATGCCCAGACTTGACCACATCTGTTATCAGTTAGCCTTGCTTGACCATGTTTTCGCGGGCTCAAGGAGTGTGTTAGCTCCGCCCACATATTGATTCAGTATCGAAAATGACCATAAATGGTAATGTTCTTTGGCCTCATGTTGTATCCACCCACTCATGAGCCCCTCTATTGTGTATAAAAGGGGACCATGTACGTAAGTTCTTTGTGCTACTCTATGCAATACTGAAGAGTGTTGTGTGGATTGTAGGACCACCCTTAAGGGTTAATAAATGCTGTCTTTGTACTTTGCAGTTTCCGTGCCAACTTCCTTATAGATTCCATTACAGGAGAGCGAACCCTTGTGTCCTGCGGGCCTAGCTGGGGCCTGTTTTCATCACTAGTGCGTGACTCGCTGTGTGGTGTGGTATTTAAACGTAATTGACGTACTATTAAAAGTGAAAAGCGGACTGCTGAAGTGTATGTGTGGAAAGAAAAAAGTTCCTAAAAGAAAATTAAATTAAACTCACAGGGCGTGCTATTTGTGTGGTATGTAATAACAAACGTTTATCGACAGTCTGTATTGTGGATGTAGTTAATCAGTTCTGAAACATTGTCAATCAATAAGAGAACAGCAGCCTTCCGATATGGTACCCAAGGCTAATATCGCAGTCAGTATGGTCTGTTTGGGTTGAATATTTATAAATAACAAGAAAATTCGACCCTGTCATTCATTCCATGCAGCTGTAGAGAGTTCAAATTATAAATCCAATGATTTTCTCTTTGCAGTAATGCTGTACGGTTATCAATTCCTTCTCGTTTTTGCACTACTTCTAGAATGCAAGCTTTTAACTGGCTGTTGTGATGTTGAGCTTCAATAAAGTGATGAGCTACCATTGATTTAGTTTGTTTGGTTCTTATGTTGCTTTTGTGTTCGTTCAATCGGACTTTTAGTTTGCGTTCTGTTTGTCCGACATAGACTTTTCCGCATGGGCATTTTAACATGTAGATGATATTTGAAGTATCACATGTAGCTGTCACCTGTAGTTTGATTTTATGTCCTTTCATGGGGTGCATGATGTACGTCCCCTTCATGATGTTGTGACAGTTGCTGCAATTTAAACATGGTATCGTGCCTTTGTAGGTAGCTTGTTGAGATTTTGTGGGTGAGTATTTAATGAGCTCTCCGAGGTTTTTGCCTCGTGTATAAGCAAATATCGGTTCATGGATGAAGGTGTTTTTGAAATCCTGCTCTAGTTGTAACACTGGCCAGTGTTTTTTAACAGCCTTTTTCAAATGTTGACTCATGGTAGAGAATTTGCTGACGCATGTAATTCTTTCAGCAGTGGTTTTGGGTCTTGTCAAAAGTAGTTGTTGTCTTGAAAAGTTGCTAACACGTTCTTTAGCTTCTGTTAGTATATGTTCTGGGTATCCTCTCTGTCTAAATCGCTGTAACATGTCTTCTTGTTGTTTGGAGTATTCAGCACAGTCTGAGACAATCCTTTTTACCCTCATTAATTGAGAATACGGTAGATGTTGTTTGAGTGGTTGGGGATGGAAGCTGTCATATGTTAAGGTGTTGTTTCTGTCTGAAGATTTTCTATATAGGTTGGTTTCAAACCCTCTCATGGTTTTAGTTACTTTTACATCCAGGAAGTTGATCGTATGTTCACTGATCTCGTGGGTAAATTGGATCCTGTCATCAATAAGGTTAAGAAGTTTGATTTGATCTTCGAGTTCTTCATGGGTTCCTTTCCATAATAGGAAGATGTCATCAATGAATCTTAGGTACAACGGTGTCTGGTTCTTCCAGGGTTGAATATTTAGGATGTATTCTTCTTCAAAGGAGTTCATAAAGATATTGGCATACGCGGGCGCAGCACAGTTGTCCATCGAAGTGCCTGTCTTTTGTAAATACCATGTGTCTTGCCACTGGAAGTAGGAGTGTAGAAGAGTGAAATCTAGGAGTTCCATCAAGAAGATTTTCATGCCTTCGTCATAATCTGTATTTAAAAGGGCCTTTTCGACTGCTTCAATCCCTGCTTGATGTGGGATCGATGTGTATAGAGATTTAACATCAATTGTACACATTAATATGGTTTCTTCTTCTGTGATGTTTGTGAGATTGAGTTTATTGAGAAAATCTGTAGTGTCTTTAAGGAAAGATGTCATTTTAAAAACACATGGTTGAAGGTAAGTGTCCAAAAATTTACCAACGGGTTCATGTATACTCCCACGTGTCGAAACTATAGGGCGACAAGGTGGGTGGATGGGGTCTTTGTGTATTTTTGGTACCATGTAGAACTTAGGGCTCCTGGGTTGTGGTTGCATGAGGTACTTCTTTACTTTTTCGTTGATGATGCCCCCATCAAAGGCTCTCTGAATGATGTGTGTGAGGATTAGTTTGAACTCCTCAGTGGGATTTGAAGTCAGTTCCATGTAGGTGTTCTCATCTTTTAGATGAGTTTCAACTTGTTCTTGATAGTAGGTGGTGTTTAGGATTACAAGGGCTCCCCCTTTGTCGGCCTTTTGGCAGATGATCTTGGAATTATTGGATATAGATCTTAAGGTAGCAAACTCTTTGGTGTTTAAGTTACGACGTCGCGGTCTTTTTTGAAAGTTGATTTTGGCTAGGTCTTGTTTAACCAATTGTTCAAATAAGTCGATGGTTTTGTGACTAATGGGGGCTACATATGTGCTGGTAGCTCTCAGTCCTTTTAGTGGATCTTCAATCTCTGTGATTGGTGTGACAATGATGTTTTCAAAAAAATGCCGTAGGCGTATCTTTCTCATAAGCTTGTAGAGACTGATATGCGATTCTAGAAGGTTAGATTGTGTGGTTGGCACGAACGAAGTTCCCTTTTGCAATGTTTTAAGTTCAAATTCGTTGAAGTGGTGATCCGATATGTTGATCACCAAACTTTCTATTGGGTGCCTTTCTTGTGTTTGTCTCTTTTGGCTGCTGTAACATTCCTCGTTTGTGGTGTTTCTTTCCCTTTTGTTTTGTCCTTTTCTTTTTGCCCGCCTGGGTCGTCCTGTTCTTCGCCACCTGCGTCTAAAAAAGGCGTTTCTTGTGAGGTTGAAGCTGATGTCTCTGGTGTGATTGAGGATGTCTGATGTAATCTTGTCGTGGTTTCGTTCTCAGAAGATGAGGTATCGGTTTGAGGAGTGTATGGGCGGTTTTGTCGTCTTCTGGCATAGATGTCAGCCCACGTGTAGACTTCCCCCATTTTATGGTCCACCGTATCTCTACGGTATTTGCGGATTTTTCTTTCATTGACCTCTTGTGTATGTTTGGCAAGCTGGTTATTGATGTCATCCAGTACTTTCGTGAGTTCTTCAGTGGTCATGGTTTTATCTAGCTCACTTTTTATTGTTGAAATTTCCTGGTTTAATTCTTCCAATATATTTGACAATTCCTCGATGATGAGGAGGATTAATTCAATTTTCAAAAGAATATCCCTAAAACCCTCATTATGCAAGAACGCACAGAAATTCACAGAAAGGTGGTATGCCATTCTAAACAAGTGTTCCTTGGATTTAATCCTCCTCATCATCGAGGAATTGTCAAATATATTGGAAGAATTAAACCAGGAAATTTCAACAATAAAAAGTGAGCTAGATAAAACCATGACCACTGAAGAACTCACGAAAGTACTGGATGACATCAATAACCAGCTTGCCAAACATACACAAGAGGTCAATGAAAGAAAAATCCGCAAATACCGTAGAGATACGGTGGACTATAAAATGGGGGAAGTCTACACGTGGGCTGACATCTATGCCAGAAGACGACAAAACCGCCCATACACTCCTCAAACCGATACCTCATCTTCTGAGAACGAAACCACGACAAGATTACATCAGACATCCTCAATCACACCAGAGACATCAGCTTCAACCTCACAAGAAACGCCTTTTTTAGACGCAGGCCGCGAAGAACAGGACGACCCAGGCGGGCAAAAAGAAAAGGACAAAACAAAAGTGAAAGAAACACCACAAACGAGGAATGTTACAGCAGCCAAAAGAGACAAACACAAGAAAGGCACCCAATAGAAAGTTTGGTGATCAACATATCGGATCACCACTTCAACGAATTTGAACTTACAACATTGCAAAAGGGAACTTCGTTCGTGCCAACCACACAATCTAACCTTCTAGAATCGCATATCAGTCTCTACAAGCTTATGAGAAAGATACGCCTACGGCATTTTTTTGAAAACATCATTGTCACACCAATCACAGAGATTGAAGATCCACTAAAAGGACTGAGAGCTACCAGCACATATGTAGCCCCCATTAGTCACAAAACCATCGACTTATTTGAACAATTGGTTAAACAAGACCTAGCCAAAGTCAACTTTCAAAAAAGACCGCGACGTCGTAACTTAAACACCAAAGAGTTTGCTACCCTAAGATCTATATCCAATAATTCCAAGATCATCTGCCAAAAGGCCGACAAATGGGGAGCCCTTGTAATCCTAAACACCACCTACTATCAAGAACAAGTTGAAACTCATCTAAAAGATGAGAACACCTACATGGAACTGACTTCAAATCCCACTGAGGAGTTCAAACTAATCCTCACACACATCATTCAGAGAGCCTTTGATGGGGGCATCATCAACTAAAAAGTAAAGAAGTACCTCATGCAACCACAACCCAGGAGCCCTAAGTTCTACATGGTACCAAAAATACACAAAGACCCCATCCACCCACCTTGTCGCCCTATAGTTTCGACACGTGGGAGTATACATGAACCCGTTGGTAAATTTTTGGACACTTACCTTCAACCATGTGTTTTTAAAATGACATCTTTCCTTAAAGACACTACAGATTTTCTCAATAAACTCAATCTCACAAACATCACAGAAGAAGAAACCATATTAATGTGTACAATTGATGTTAAATCTCTATACACATCGATCCCACATCAAGCAGGGATTGAAGCAGTCGAAAAGGCTTTTTTAAATACAGATTATGACGAAGGCATGAAAATCTTCTTGATGGAACTCCTAGATTTCACTCTTCTACACTCCTACTTCCAGTGGCAAGACACATGGTATTTACAAAAGACAGACACTTCGATGGGCAACTGTGCTGCGCCCGCGTATGCCAATATCTTTATGAACTCCTTTGAAGAAGAATACATCCTAAATATTCAACCCTGGAAGAACCAGACACCGTTGTACCTAAGATTCATTGATGACATCTTCCTATTATGGAAAGGAACCCATGAAGAACTCGAAGATCAAATCAAACTTCTTAACCTTATTGATGACAGGATCCAATTTACCCACGAGATCAGTGAACATACGATCAACTTCCTGGATGTAAAAGTAACTAAAACCATGAGAGGGTTTGAAACCAACCTATATAGAAAATCTTCCGACAGAAACAACACCTTAACATATGACAGCTTCCATCCCCAACCACTCAAACAACATCTACCGTATTCTCAATTAATGAGGGTAAAAAGGATTGTCTCAGACTGTGCTGAATCCTCCAAACAACAAGAAGACATGCTACAGCGATTTAGACAGAGAGGATACCCAGAACATATACTAACAGAAGCTAAAGAACGTGTTAGCAACTTTTCAAGACAACAACTACTTTTGACAAGACCCAAAACCACTGCTGAAAGAATTACATGCATCAGCAAATTCTCTACCATGAGTCAACATTTGAAAAAGGCTGTTAAAAAACACTGGCCAGTGTTACAACTAGAGCAGGATTTCAAAAACACCTTCATCCATGAACCGATATTTGCTTATACACGAGGCAAAAACCTCGGAGAGCTCATTAAATACTCACCCACAAAATCTCAACAAGCTACCTACAAAGGCACGATACCATGTTTAAATTGCAGCAACTGTCACAACATCATGAAGGGGACGTACATCATGCACCCCATGAAAGGACATAAAATCAAACTACAGGTGACAGCTACATGTGATACTTCAAATATCATCTACATGTTAAAATGCCCATGCGGAAAAGTCTATGTCGGACAAACAGAACGCAAACTAAAAGTCCGATTGAACGAACACAAAAGCAACATAAGAACCAAACAAACTAAATCAATGGTAGCTCATCACTTTATTGAAGCTCAACATCACAACAGCCAGTTAAAAGCTTGCATTCTAGAAGTAGTGCAAAAACGAGAAGGAATTGATAACCGTACAGCATTACTGCAAAGAGAAAATCATTGGATTTATAATTTGAACTCTCTACAGCCGCATGGAATGAATGACAGGGTCGAATTTTCTTGTTATTTATAAATATTCAACCCAAACAGACCATACTGACTGCGATATTAGCCTTGGGTACCATATCGGAAGGCTGCTGTTCTCTTATTGATTGACAATGTTTCAGAACTGATTAACTACATCCACAATACAGACTGTCGATAAACGTTTGTTATTACATACCACACAAATAGCACGCCCTGTGAGTTTAATTTAATTTTCTTTTAGGAACTTTTTTCTTTCCACACGTACACTTCAGCAGTCCGCTTTTCACTTTTAGTAGTACGTCAATTACGTTTAAATACCACACCACACAGCGAGTCACGCACTAGCAGCACACTCATGGAAGGCACCTGAGTTAACCGACGGTCTCAGCTCCGGTAAGATCTTGATATTAACCTCCGCAGTTCCCTCCAGCTTGCTTATTTTCAACGCCCGTATTATATTTATTTAGTCACTTCCATATAGTGATTTCAGTTATAACCCCCACACATTTTTTCTAAGTGATCAAACCGCCATCCGGCACGAGGTTCACCTACACGGTCCCCTTACAGCCTTTCTCTCGAGTCTAAAACCACGCTTGATACATTTACACGCCATTTGTCTAACATTTGTTACAATGTATGTGACTAGTATTGTGTATTGTATATATTTATCTGGTATCACTACAGACAGTTTAAATTTTTTGTTTTAGATGTTCCCTGATGAAGGCAGTTTGCCGAAATGCATTGGAACACTGATTGAGACAACTTTGTGAAAGTAATATGTTGCATTTTGGGAAATGAAGTTTTCCAACGGATTAATGAAAAATCAAGTGAAAAATTAAAAAACTTTCAACTGCATAATTGAGTAAATTATTCATTGACAACCACGAAAAAATTTGTTACTCCAGTCCAGTGCCCGGGGATACACCCCACAGGGGTGGGGTCGTTACCTATTGTTTGATTTCCATACACTCTCCGGCAGGGAGTGATACCCTGGAGCACGGCACAGACTTTTGAAAATTCTTTTAACCTCAGCAGTGCACAATTGACCACAACTAGTTTGAAGTAAAAATATGCCAGTCAGTAGTAAGTTCCGAAAGTTATGTTGTTGCGTATGTACAGAGGACTCCCTTCTGGAGGCAGCCTGCCCGCTTCCTCCAGAAGGAACTCCAAGTTATGAGATGCATGTTAAATATTGGCCATCTGCTATCATGTTTTCTTCTTTATGGGTAAAATATACGAAACAAAGCAATGTTGAATTACAGTGGCCACAGTTTGGCTCCTTTGATCTCCAGGCCCTTTCGAGCCTGGAGGAGCAGCTGCTCCGCAAACGGTCTCGTCAAGCCATGTTTGACGCCGCCGCGTTGTGGAGAAAAGAAATAGATCAAAGAATGAGAAAAAAGCAAGCTTTGAATAAAAAGAAAGAGAGGATGTCTATGGCTGATCATGCGAAAGCGCATTTAGAAAATAAGGTTCAGGAAGGGGTTGAAATGGCAGATAGGCATCATAGGGCTAAGGCGACAAAATGTTACCCCGCTCGTTCTCCCAGGGACCTTGAGGTTGAAGGAGAAGAGGGGGACTCATTGTTGAATGCTATTCTCGAAGGTCCACCTCATGCCTATGCTTCGGCTCCTATGTATCCTGCTCTTCCTCAAAATGTTCCTAACACTCCACCGCCACCAGTGGTGGTTCAGGCTGCCTCACCCATTGTACCACTGCCTGATCCTTTGACTCCCGTCATCATGCCAGCACCCCTCCCTCCAACAGTTCATACCGCCCCACCTATTGACCCAACCTCAACCATACATTCCTGTCTGCTTGATAATCAGTCTATTGGTACCCCTGTTGGTGACCCTTATGCCACTTCGGACTGAACAAGATGGTCCTCTCTTATGCCCAATACCCTGTTTGGATTCTTCAGTACCCCTAAAAAGGAGTCTTTGAGGTCTGCTGAACTAACTGGGGGCAGTGAAAGGGACGCTATTTAAAAACAATGTGCACTTTGGATAAATAATGGTAATATTTATGGCGTTAAAGATATCTGGCCGACGTTTAGACAATGGACGGCCATACAACAAACAGACATGGCCGAGTATATGTGCACACTTATAATGAAAAGATACGATGCATTGTTCATAGCTATTCCCCGGGGATTGATTGATTTAAAACTAACTATTGCCAAGGGTCATGTTCAGGGAGATGATATGCATGAAGCCCTTGTTACCATGATTGCGACACAACGGCTTTTCCGCCACCTCCGAATGACAAAGCCATGCCCATGAGAGAGACAGCTCCCGTCTTTATCCCTGCAGTGCTCGCCAATAACCAGGGTGTTGGAGCAGCCCCAGCCCACTGGCATAGGATGTGGGTGCATGTCCCATGGAAAAGAGCGGATGTTCTTCAATTGAAATCCCAATTACCAGACCCCTGTAAGAATCCAGCTCTTTACTATCAGGAATTAGGTCAGATTGTTTCCTCTGGTGTCCTTACCTTAGATGATATTGACTTATTGTTTGGGTCAGTAGTACCGCCCCAGCATCTATAGTCAGGCTCTCAAGAATCAGTTAGACTCCCCGAAGCTCCCAGCAGGAGCCACTCTGTTGTAATATGTAGATGACCTCTTAATTGCAACCACTTCTGCTCCACTTTGTGAACAAGCAACAGTATGTCTGCTTCACCACCTTGCCTCCTACAATCATAAGGTTTCCTTGAACAAATCGCAATTTTGTCGAGAGAAAGTGACCTACCTCGACCACTTCCTCTCGAAGGAGGGAAGACAACTTACCGCTGACTGAGTGTCCCTTATTACCTCCATGCCTCCCCCTTTGACACAGAAACAAGTACGTGCCTTTATAGGCCTCACTTCCTATTGCAGACAATGGATCCCTAACTTCTCGGCCATTGTTAAACCTCTTTTAGCTCTCACTACTAAAGATATGCCAGAAAGAGGTTTTCCATGGACAACTGAACATGTGGCTGCCTTTCAGACACTCAAAGATGCCTTATGTACAGCTCCAGTGTTAGGCACCCCAGACTATGGCAAACATTTTTTTCTTTTTGTCCATGAGACACATGGCTGCGCTTGTGCGGTCTTAACTCAGATTTTTGGAGACAAACATTGCCCTTGTGCTTATTTCTCGGCGACACTTGACCCAGTAGCCTGAGCCCTCCCTGGATGATTACGCACAACTGCTGCTGCTGCACTTATGGTCCGCCAGAGCGCACGTATTGTTATGTCTTCACCCTTGACCTTAATGGTCCCACATGCAGTAGATACCTTGCTCAACAACACCAAGACACAACACCTTACCAGTGCACGACTTATAGGTTATGAGCTCACTCTTTTACCAGTCACATTGACATTAGGAGATGTAATATTCTAAACCCAGCTACACTACTCCCTACTGAGACACAAGGGAAAAATTCTGACCCTCATGACTGCATATTACGGACTGAAAAAGAGACAAAGGGTCGTGTGGATCTACAAGACACTCCCCTAACAGACGCTGAGGGAACACTATACATAGATGGTTCATGTCTTAAAAGAACAAATGAAACTACATCTGCTGCATATGCCCTCACCACTCTTGTTACAGTAGTTGAGACAGCACAAATTCCACAGGCATCGGCCCAAGCGGCTGAATTAATGGCCTTGACACAAGCTTGTGAAATCAGTAAAAATATGACTGTTAATATCTATACGGACAGTCAATACGCCTTTGGGGTGGCTCACAATTTTGGCAGACTCTGGAAAGAAAGACATTTTCTCACCTCACATGAGACTAGAATACAACATGGTCCCCTGATACACAGACTTCTAGACGCCTTGACATTACCTAGAAAAGTTGCAGTGATTAAATGTAAAGCCCACCAGAAAGTGACTGATGATGTAGGGGAAGGCAATGCCCTTGCAGACCAAACAGCAAGACCAACTGCTCTAAGTAAATCAGATGGAATGTTTGTGACAGGACCAGCCAGATGGGTGGTGGAAGGAGAAATGTTGGAAATACTAGTAAGAGTGTGGTCGAGATTCAATCTCATGCCACTGCAAAAGAACTGCACACATGGGAGGAACATCTGGCATAGAAAGAGATAGAGGGATGTTGGGTGCGTATATCCGAAGGGAGGCAATGATTGTTACCAGACAGTCATGTCCCCCCGGTTGTCACTATGGCCCATGGCCCTGCCCATATCAGTGCGAAGGGAAAATGCAAGTTACTAGAGCCAACATGGTATAATGAAAAAATACCCCTATATGGTGTGTGATCTGCCTTATGCACAATCCAGGAAAAGGTACAGTTACCCCCGCTGGTGGCTTCTCTCCTCCGTTTCCTTTTGAGGCCATCCAGATGGATTATATCCACATGGACAGGTGTGCAAATTTGAAATATGTCCTTGTAGTGGTCTGTGCCTTCAGCAGATGGGTGGAGGCCTACCCCACCAAGAATTGCACAGCTATTACAACGGCTAAAGTTTTGTTGAAAGAATACTTTCCCCGATTTGGGTTGCCCCGTTTGATTTGGAGTGACAATGGCCAACATTTTACAGCCAATGTTGTCCAGTTTGTGTGTTCCGGGCTTGGTGTCAGACAAAAGTTTCTTGCTGCTAATCACCCCCAGTCAGCCGGGTTGGTGGAGAAATACAATGGGGTACTTAAATTAAAATTGGCCAATATAGTGGTGGAAACAGGTGTTACATGGGTAGATGCCCTACCCCTTGCTCTCTTGTCAGTAAGGACGACTGCCCACTCAAGGATAGGATTATCTCCCTACGAATTGGTATTTGGTAGACCAGCTAATGTATGGGACGTACCAAGGCCAAAGAAATTGTCTGATGTTGAGTTCCCAGTATTGACTGATTACCTATACCTGTTAACTGATTCCTTTCGTACTCTTTATCATCAGGTACACACTGCTATCCCCGACAAGAGCGAAGGCCCGGGTCACACCATCCAGCCAGGTGACTGGGTGGTAATCCGAAATTTTCAGCGTATCAAGTGTCTGGAGCCTCGCTGGTCGCACCCCCGACAGGTTCTTCTGGCCACCAGCACTGCTGTAACAGTCGAAGGAAGAAAGAACTGGATTCATGTTACCAACTGCAAGAGGGTGCCTCTCCCCCTTCCGTACGACCAATGGGTGAAAGAAGGACTGCCGGATTGCGACACAGAAGTAGTACCGACCTTTGTCCCTTTCAGTGATGCTCGACTTCATTACACCACTACGGAAGCCAAAACTGATTGAATCTTGGGGGGTCCAGTCGTCCCTCCTCTGCAGGATCAGGGGAAGGAAAAAGAAGCTCTCTTTCCAGACCACTCCATACCTTCTTCCACTCGCTACAACTTTAGACCAAGAAAAGGGGCTGGCCCTTGACTCTGTTTGGTGTCTATAGGCTGTGGGGCTGTGATATCCCGGCTGAGACCGGTGCTGGTATGCTGGACCAAGGGGATGTCCATAGGACTCTTGGTATCCACATCCAGTGAAGCAACCACCAATCACAGACAGCCGCTCATGACAACAGGCGGAGCACAATGGCAGCAGTCCGAGGATCTGAAGCGCACAAGAAATATGTCAAACTTCTGAACAATAAATGTTTCCTTTCCACGATAGTTATACTTTTTGCTCTCCTCATCCTGCTGGTTGTGGGATAGCTTCTGTTACTGACCTCTTCCCCAGCTCCTCTGGTTATGACACCAACACCTGCGGAACATCTCCACGCCACCTTGTCACCCCATGAACTACCACGACGCCTGGAATTCATGAACAATACTTTTGTACAATTGTTGCACCAGCATCAGCTTGTGATTAATACTTCGAACTGTTAGGTATGTGGGCTCATGCCACACTCTATGACACACACTGTCCCCTATTTCGTCTATCCAATTTCTGTTTTTGGGTCCAGTCTGGCTTGGAGGATGCTCGTCACCGATGCATATACGATCAATGGAACAATGAGCTCCATCATTGGCGATTTCTATGACACTTTCACCCAAAACAGAACAGGCAATGTTAGTAATCCTTTCTGCCCTACTACGACATCTGACATCTTGAACCTTTCTCGTGCTGAACGAAATTAGATGGTTGTGTTCAACACCTCGAGTAGAATCATCTTTTCTTGCTTCCGGGCCAGACACAAAGTTCCCACCAAATTGCAGGCTTTCAATGTGATCAGCACGCATGGCCAGGTGTGCCTGAAAGGATTGGGGACCCGGGAGGTAGGAGTCAGTGACTGCGCAATAGTCAGTACACTGAATATTACCTCACCACCACTCCTAATCGCTTCTCCAAATACATATTTTGTTTGTGGACAGTCTGCTTATACCTGGCTTCCTGGAAATTGGTCAGGTGTGTGTTATTTGGCCTTTCTACTCCCCCCTACCTTTACTGCTGTTGGGACGCATCACTTGACCAATCCCCACCTCCACCATCGTATGCCTAGGGGAGTAATTGAAGCCGATGACACTGCAGGACAGGAGGCGGCGGACTTCTTCAAAGGTTTCCTGCCGTTCTTGGGTCCTATGGTCAACAGCCGCAACACACGACACCTTACCAGAGTGGTGGAGGCCACCATTAATCAAACGGCAGGGGCATTGGACAACATCACCGCGGATCTTCAGGTGGACCGCCTGATGACACTACAACATCGAATGGTACTTGACATCATCCTTGCTGACCGTGGTGGTGTATGTAAACTGATCGGCTCCAGCTGCTGCATTTACATACCTGATAACGCTCCATCAGTCTATCAAGCTATCCAACGTCTGCATAAACTTTCCTCTGAGATTCATCAACAACAAGACGACTGGTCTCTCATGGGCTGGATTTGGAGCCTCCTTTCCAGATGGGGATGGGGGTTCCTCATTTTTCTTGCCTTGGGAATAGCAGTCATCATCTCATGCTGCCTGTGTATCCAGTGCTTGCCTATGCTTTGTGCTATGTGTACACAGGCCCTTAAAAGTTCCCCAGTCAGTACACGTGACACCAACGTAAGGATAATGCTTCAACAAGAGATTGGCGATCTAATGCAGATAGACATTTCCTAAGAAACATGTTTTGCCACTCAATGGCAAAAGGAGGGTCTGAAGAAAATGAGTTTTTACTAGGTTCTATTAATTTTCTTACATTCCTCCATTCCTTGCCATCTCGTGACAAACCCTGCCTACAGCCTCCATTTCTGCTGACGCTCAAAACTATCGCATACCCAAGTCTCCCTGTTCTTTGCAGTTAGCCAATTCATCATCAGAAAGCCATGAGACAACTACGCCCTGTGTAAACAAGCTTGTTTTTCATCTTCTGCTTCCTGCTTGGGAAACATCCTTGACACCTTGATCAGGTTATCTGGACAATTGTCTGACTGACCGAGCCTTGATCAAGCTGATTGAACAATGATCTGAATGCCGAGCCTTGATCAGGTCATCAACTACAAACGCCGCCTTGATCAGGTCATCAACTACAAACATCGCCTTGATCAGGTTATCAACTGCAAACACCGCCCTGATTGAACAATGGACTGAATGCCAAAAGAATGGAGTAAAAATGTATATAAGGCTTGTTCGCTGTGGAGTAAAGCAGCAGCCTCCTGGGTTTTGTCTCTGACTAGCTTGGGACTCTGTTCCATAGCCCGGGCTATTGTAATAAAGGTGGTTCTCTCTGCAGACGAAGGTTTCCGGGTCCATTTTATTATATATGGAGGGTAAGAGTAGACTTGGGTGATTCCTGCACCGCCAAGGCCCCACTCCTCCTTGAGGTGGGCTTTTCTTGGTTCTACAGTGGTTTGCACCCGGCCCAAGTACGGACCCTCACACTCGTCAGGGTTAGGGAGTCACACAGCTAAGATAACCCCTGCTCACCTTCTTGGTAGCTTGGCACGAGCAGTCAGGCTTATATCAGACGCATGGCACGAGCAGTCAGGCTGATATTAGAGGCAATGTGTAAAACATTTGTACACACACAGTATCACAGTGAAAACACTACAAATGAAATCCACACCAATTTTGAAAAATAGCCAAAATGTATCTGAATAAAACAAGACCAAAACAACAAAAAACAATATACACAATTCAAAATATCAGTTTTAAAAGAATAAGCAAGTTTATTCCATAGAAGCCAATGGATGAATTCGCTTTAGCACCAGGGGCCAGATGTAGAACGCTTTTTAGCGTGCGCAAACGGATCTTAGACCTGTTTGTGCACGCTAAAAAGCATGGGCCCATGTACAAACAGTATTTTGCGAGTCGCAAATAAATTGTGACTCGCAAATTACTGTTTTGCGATCACTATTAGGAAGGGGTGTTCCCTTCCTAATAGCGACTGCAAAGCTATGTACCAAAACACTCGCAAATTACCGCCTACTTCAAGTAGGTGGTAATGTATTCGCAAATGGGAAGGGGTCCCCTGGGGACCCCTTCCCCTTTGCAAATGCATGCAATATTATATTTTAAAGGCAGGCAGTGGTTCCAGGGACCACTGCCTGCCCTTAAAAAATGAAACGAAAACGTTTCATTTAGTTTTTTAAATGCATCCCATTTTCCTTTAAGGAAAACGAGCTGCATTAAAATAAAAAGCTGCTTTATTTAAAAACAGTCCCAGACATGGTGGTCTGCTGAGCCCAGCAGGCAACCATCCCTGGGAGGGCCTGTCATTCCCAATGGGCTCACATTGGGAATCGCAAACAGTGTTAAACACACTGTTGTACATGCCAAATAGCGCCTTGCAAATTGCGAGCAGCAAATGCGGTGCAATTTGCGAGGCGCTATTTGGCAGGTCATACATATGGCCCAAAGTACCTTAAATGTATCAAAAATCAAAGATGGTGCAAGGCGTAGGGGAGGTGAAAAGCAACGCGATATGTCAGTTCCTTACTACACAGGGGAAACTAGACGTTTGTTGGTTACTGGCAGGGTAGGTGATGCGTCCGTTTCTTACTGGCACGGGAGGAGATGCATCGGTTTCCTGACACACGACCTTGGTTCCTTACTGAGGTGTGCTTTCGATGAAGAGTCCGCGTCGAGGGATGATGTGTCAAAAATCACACTGCACTGGTGTGACAGGGGCCATGCAGGCGCTGCATTGATTACCTCGCCGCGAAGCAGTTGCTGCATCGATTCCTCAGCTGCGCAGCAGGTGCTGCATCGGAGTCAGAGCAGGTGCAATGGACGTTGGTGGCCTGGTGCTCGGGACTCACGCTGCAGCAATTCTTCTGTTGATCTGCGATAGTGAGCTGGGGCCTACGATGAAAGCCGTGGTGTCCAGAGGGAACATGTTTCAGTGCTGGCAGCTGTGATGTGTTGATCTTTTGCAGTGATGCATCAAGAGAAATGAGTGGATTTCCTCCTTAAGATCAACAGGTTACAATTCCAAGGCCCAGGAACTGAATTTGGCACCACTTGGCAAGTCAGGACTCTCGGCAGAAGAGCCCAGGAACTGGTAGGTGAAGTATTTGATGGACCTGACACTTATTAAAACGAGGCTAGCACACTCTAGTCCTTGGAAAACCTTGGAAGTAGGATGTAGAAAGCAGAGTCCAGTCCTTTCACTCCCAGGACAGAAGCAGCAAGCAGCAGGCCAGCAACAGGCAGAGTGGCAGTTCCTACTACAGCATCCAGCTATTTTTCGTGGCTGAATGTTGTTTAGTGCGGAAGTGTTCTGATTTTGGATTGCCAGAGGTCCAATACTAATATACCTTTCTGCCTTTGAAGTAGGCATACTTCAAAGAAAAGTCTTTGTATGGAAGGGGAGGCAAGATGGTGGTCGTGTATTCGGCTGAGTAGTCCACTCCTGACCAGACCCCCTATGTTTTTCCGGACTGATTGATACATGGTTGCGGCTTAAATGAAGATGATCTGGGCAGCCTATGGTTTATTTTCAGCAGGGTGGCGTATTTGGCGATATTTGCTAAGCCTTACCTCCTGTTTACCCCGCAGCTTATCTTGGATCTTTGGCTCAACTGGACGCCGCACTTTCTCTCGGGACGCTGCAATGCTGCCTAAAATTGCGAGAGGGTCAAAGACTCGTGGCTCCGTGAACCCTCTGAGTACAATGGAAGCAGAGAGCGGACCTCAGCGCTCTGGTTGCAATCTTCTAAAAATTCGAGGATACCCGGACAAACTCCCTGAGACTATTAAAAAGTCTACCCCGGCGGCCCTCTTCATCACAAAATTTTCCATGAAGAAACCAGCGCCGTTGGAAGCGGTACTTTGATGCAACCTCCTCCAGATGAGAGAATGCTGCCCGACACCACATTGGAGGTGCGAAAGTACTCTGGGGTAATTTAATTAAAACTGGGGGGGTCTTTAGGGGTGGAAGAGGCTACTTCAATAACAGCATCGGATGGAGCGCTACACTCCCCCAAACCTCAAACAGCTCTAAAAAATAATGTGATTACCGAGGTGGATGACTTTGATTTAGATACAGTGGAGGTTTCGGCTTCGAAGAATGCAGCAATCAAGGTGCTGAAAGCGCCAGAAAATGGGGCAGCGGGGGTTAGAGCTGGGATGAACAAGTCAATACCTTGGGAGGAGGGAATGAGATAGACTCTGAAGATACATTTTTCTCTCTATCTGATCCATCCAACTTGTCCAGTGAAGAGGAGTCTTATGTTCAAAAGCAGAGCTCGGGAGGAGAGCCATTGGGGAGTGGATGGAGTGAATCAAGCAGTTTATGCATGGAGAATTAAATGATCTCAGCTGAAGACATAGTCCCTGGTACGGATCGGAAGAAGGGTGCTCCTCGCATGCAGGAGTTAAATGAATAAACAACATAAAAGGTGCCAATACTGATCTTACTTCACTATATTATTTTCACTGGGATACAAGAAACCATTCAATGTGGCCCAAAGTTATTAATACTTATCTCTTTATTTTTTTTAAACGGAAGGTTTTTCTTTTGATTACTTTTTTTCATTATGAAAAATTATTTTCAATATTTCAACCATCGCAACGTACACAGAAGAAATTCATTACAATTTTACACAAATAAATGACATAAAATGGAAAACATTAAATTACAAACAAAAACTGTTTTTCAACAGCACATAAAACATTTAAGACAAACGACACAGACCCAGACAGGTGAGTTTCTATTTACAAAGTTTCAACCTTCTATTCAGGGCAAACTACAAACAGTGTATCCAATTGAGAAGGAAAAAACTCCGGACTCTTTTTTGGTACATTCAATTGCTCAATTTCCAACCAATGTAATTATTGTAAGAAACAGTAACAGGTTTGCATTTTATAGACACTGTTTGAAAAGAAACTGGTCGACGGGTTTAGAACCGCTCATTTATTCTTGGGGTTCTCCTCAGGACCACCAAAACTATCTCTTTATGAGATCAGCCGATCTCTACCTGTCCCACTACGTACAACAGAGATATTTACTCTTTGGTTAAGTCATTCCTGGTCGTGAAGGGAACTAGTGTGTAAATCCAGGTCTAGGGACTCTGTTTTCACGTTTTGAGCGGAACGTGAACCGCTATATAGAGTGAACCGCTATATAGATGCCACGAGTGAATCTGGGCTGGCGCGTCTCTCGTGTTCGTGGCTTCTTCTTCGTTTGTGTTTCGTTCTGCTCAAAACTTGAAAACTAGGATTGGGAGGCACAGACTTCTTTTAAGTGCTTTAATTTTGAACGCTGCAGTTTAGGTATATGAGATAGGCTTATTAAGCTACAACTGGGTGCAGTTATAGGGGTTCTAGGTATGATTCATGAGCTGTTTGAGCCATAATATTGTCATATACATAATTTTTTTATACCAGTTACTTATGGATGTATTAATGAATTCTTGTAATTATGTAAGTTTATTAATTCAATAGTAAGGTGATGTTATATCTCCCTTTCTCTCTGTTTTATATGCAACTGTCAGTCTTTTTAGTCCGCCTTACTCTAACTGATCTGTTGGTATGTCCAATCTTGCTCCACCTATAATGTATTGTGAAAAGCTTTTCAGTTTTTTTTGTATTGGCTTATAAAACTATTTTTTTTTAAAACGAAAGTCTTT
The DNA here is from genome assembly GCF_964204655.1 of Triturus cristatus. Classification (NCBI taxonomy): domain Eukaryota; kingdom Metazoa; phylum Chordata; class Amphibia; order Caudata; family Salamandridae; genus Triturus; species Triturus cristatus. The sequence goes on from NC_140588.1 coordinate 469,544,138, forward strand.
GTAGTGCACATGACCCTGCCTTTTCCTGGCCTGTCTCCAGACACATCACAGGGGTGTGGAGACAGCTTTGTGTGAGGACCTGCACAGCCCTATTCAGGTGTCAGTGACAACTCATCCCACCACTCTAGCTCAGGAAGGCCCATCAGCCTGATGATGGCCCATCAAGATATGCAAGGCACACCTCAGCTCCCTTTGTGTGACTATCTAGAGTGAATGCAGAAGAGCCCTACCAGCCAACCCAGATGTGTATTCTACAGACAAGCGGAGGCACAGAATCATTAAGCAAGAAAATGCCCACTTTCTAAAAGTTGGAACCTAAGAGGGGTTGGGCCCTTAAAAATGACTAATGACTTGAGCATGATGGCGGAGTCACTGTTGTTGTCTCCAGATAGCTAGCATTTCAAGCATCGATTCTAAAATTGCTCACACATCCTGATGCAGTTAATGTGTGTTAACCTCGACTAAATTGCTGAATTAAGCTGCGAAGAAGCTTTCCTGCTTCCAAGCTTTGAAGAAATAAGATACACACAAGCATTTACCAGCCCACAGCCCTGAAGAGAACCCTCAGTCAGTTGCGGTTTCGAAACGCATTGGCACAAAACTTCTGGGAATTTATTAATAGTGTTCATCAACATGGAATGTTTGAAAAATTTATATGAATGATAGTCCTTTAAATATTAGATGATGCTGTAATCCAGATGTTGAATAGTAAAAGGGTTTCAGCCTCCTTTGAGCTGTTGTGAACTAATCCCTTAGATTGAGATCATTTGGACTGGTTTACAAACAATTTATTTCCTTTCGTGTGTCTATCAATGCACAATTTATTGTCATGTTGGTCATTTTTGTAATGTTGCATGATTGTTAGAAGGTCTAGTTTTGGAAATGATTTTCATTTATGCAAAATAAGAGTGGTTATTCTTGTTCTAGTCTGAGTATAATGTAAACATTGTAACTGAAGAAGTGTGCAATGTAAACACTAGTCAAGTTTATTTAATATCTTGCCCTTTAGTAAAAAAGTACATAATTCATTCAACCACCCCTTTGATTGTTTACACGTTCTAAAAGTGGCATTTTCAAACACGCAAATTAAAAACCAGCTGCACCAAAAGATGCATTTTTAAATTGTGAGGTCAGAGACCCCAAACTCCAAATTACACTTACAAGATTTCAAGGCAATCCCCATGTTAACCTATGGGAGAGATAGTCCTTGCAATAGTGAAAAGTGAAATTAGCAGTATTTTACTATTAGGACATATAAAACACACCAGTACATGTCCAACCTTTTAAATACACTACACCCTGCCCATGGGGCTGCCTAGGGCCTACCTTAGTGGTGACCTATATGTAGTAAAAGGGAAGCTTTGGGTCTGTACGGTGGGTGTACTTGCCAGATGAAATAGCAGTTTAAATCTGCACTCACAGACACTGCACTAGCAGGTCTGAGACATGTTTGCAGGGCTACTCGTGTGGGTGGCATAATCAGTGCTGCAGGCCCACTAGTAGCATTTGATTTACAGGCCCTGGGCACACCTGGTGCACTCTACTGGGGACTTACTAGTGAATCAAATATGCCACTCATGGATAAATCAATCACCAATACATTTTAGACAGAGAGCATATGCACTTTAGCACTGGCTGACCTGCAAAAAGGGCCAGATCCAACACAATCCCCTCCCAGCTTAAAGCCAGGGTAGACTAATCAATACCTTGATGGAGTTTCCTGCTTAGGGCGATAGAACATGAACCCTGGCCCGTAATGGCAGGGGCATGTTCCAGTTGTACACCTCGCTGAACCTAGTTGGATCCCTCTGCCCATACTCTCAGGGCCCACTAAGGTAAACCATGGGGAAAACTTCTCCTCACCTGTGGATCCCATCTGTTCAGCAGCTAATCCTACTTTGCTCACATATGTATTCCAGTGGGCAGACAATACCACCATGGCCAACACAGTGGTGTGGCCCATTCCACCCCTGGGGTGTAATTCCTGTCCCCAACCCAAGGACAGCAACCAATAGTGGACAATGACAGCTGTCGGTGACAAGAGCCAGGCCTCAGCCATCCAGGGCTCTCTATCCTCTGTGGTTTTTCAGAATGGGGGGCTGTAGCCCCAGTGGACTGGCACTCTTTGTCCACTGTCCCTCCCACCAATACAGGGGTGGGATCCTGAGACTGGTTCTCCAGCCCGGGATCTGCGCCAATATGGCTGGACAGAGGACAGGGGTGGGCTCACCCTCACCCCCTCCACCCACCTGGGGTCCTGTACCCTCCTTATGAGAGTGGTACCCCAGAATCCAGAACCATCAGGGCGCCTGTGGTAATCATTCTGCACAATTCTCCCACCAGTTCATGGGTGCTATCCTGCAACTGGTCCCACAACCCAGGGTATGTACCCTTAGGCTGAGCATGTGCCTAGCAAGCCAGGACTTCTAGGGGAATACTCCTACACCCCCAAGAAAAAACACATTCTTCCTGTGCTGCGTGAGAGTCTGCCTGGCACTGGTCTCCTGACCCCTGTCCTTCTGACGTGAAACCCCCCCCCAGACAAGACGTGCCATCACCAGGGTCACTCCTGTGGGCTCTGACCTGGAAGCTGGGCCCTGATTGTCTGGTTCTCCCACTGGACTGCCTCTCTCTCTCAACCCTCCATCTGGCCTTCCACACCCTCCACTCCGGAATGATACTGCCAGACACTAGAACTGGTGGAACACTTGTGACAGCCTCCCCCCACCAAAGTTCTCCTGACACTATGGAGTCCCCCTCAATGTATGGTCTCCTGATACAGACTAGGCCCCTTTCCCGGTGCTCCCTCTGGCAACCATCCAGGCTCTGGGAATGGGTTTGGGCAACCTGGGACTCTGCCCACCGCCACCTCACAATTGACCTTATCCTGATCATGGCTGCAGTACTATATGCCACTAAAGGTCCATCAAGCCAGGCACTACTCACACGTCTTTCTATGGAAGACAGTGTACATTAGGCTATCAGTAGAGTTCTCTCGTTTCAGATACAAGTACTTGCAGTACCATAAGCATTTACCAGGGATTCTGTAGGCATCCACCACTGTCCCCTGAATCTCAGCATCCCAGAAAAGTATTAACAGAACAGATGCCCTTGATTATCTCTTTTTTGTAGAAGTGGAAAGAAACCATCCCCAAATAATAAGACAAGGGCAACCCACATGTTCTGAAAGAAGTTGCCCTAATATTGATAGGTATTAGGGCCAAAGTAAAGAGGTGTGGACGACAAGTACAGGGGGAAAGCCATGGGGAAACAAGCATGCAGGGGACTATGTGTTTTACTAACTGAAGGGCAATTTCTTGAAGTCTATTACCAAAAAGCAATGGGACAATGTAACCTTCCACAAAATATCATGGGCTTGATGGACACAGTATCCAAACAATTGCAGACTATGAAAAAACACTTTAGAGCCAACACCTGTAAGGGTATGACTAGGATGCCTCTGTCTCTCTATATTTATTGTACTTCTTGAAGTATTCATGACATGAAGGGAAGAGGTGTGGCGCCGCGGCCAGGGCGACTGACTCCGGAATCTGGGGATCATGGTTCGATCGCCGGCGGCAGATTAGCCCAGCACCATGTGACTCTGGGCAATAGCTTGCTTAATCTTCCTGACGGCCCCCAGCGCCTAGAGACCCTTACGGGTGATTGTTCGCGCTTTACAAATGTGGATTTACTATTATTATTATTAAGTAGCTCGGAGAGCTAAAGTTGTTTTTGGTGAGACCTAAAAAATGCTCTATCACAAAGTGCTGCAATAATTTCATTCTCACCTCGCTTGGAAGGTGTTGGTTTCTCCTCTGACAGGCTCCTCTGTGATGTCTTAACCACCCTCAATGATAGCGGCTAACTAGGCTGCCCCCTTATTTTCCACTGGGGGAGCAAATTTCTATTTAATTTCCCACAAGCTCTCCGACTTTTTCCACATATAGCCACATTTGCTCCACTATTTTCAGTGTAGCCTTTGCAAAAGATTATTTTTGCTGAGCTACTTTCCATTCTCGGCCTCGCAACAGTTACACAAACTTCCCCAGATAATATAACCACGAGCTACTGGTAAACTTTTAGGTAAAAAATCAATGTGTGCATATAGCAGAGTGGAGAGATAGCTATAACTTTTTTTGTGACAAACACATTATTTAGCTATTAATATTGCAACTGCTTTTTTTCTGAAGAAATCTGTGTTTTATTTTAAGGCTGTTAGTATGTTTTATTCCGAGATTACGAAAACACCAGAGAGGCAGTCCTTCCAGACAAATGCACTTACCTCGCAGTGATGCATTTGCAACTCCGCTACAACAATGGCCAGGAGAATACACTAAATGCTCATCGGATTTCATTTTTTTTAATGCTTTGGAAATGGACCAGGTTTCAGGGCCTCGCCACACCCACTCTTATTGTCCAGAGAGCAAAGCAAATGAACGGGTCAGTCACCTGACATATTTCCATCCAATTTCGAGAGAAGAATGTGTTCGTTTTCTGACTAATGGCATGTCATTTTGCTGAAGCCTTTGGTCGCGAATTAATCCTGGAATCAAAACAGATTTTCCAGGGAGCAATCTTCCATCAAGTATTGATTTTTTTACACTCAGAGAGCCTGTAGTCCCTAATTTAACCTGACAACAATTCTGCACAATGGTCTGGGAGCACCTTGGCAGCTCGCGGGGGGAGCGTTCGCCATCTTTCCATTCAGGAGAGTAGAGAGAAAATGGAGATCCCGAAACAGCATCGCCGGCCGCTGGGGGACGCGTCTGTGTTTGTGATGTGGTGAGGGAGGGTGCATCTTTTCTTACTGGATGTCTTGCTTCTAATTGATTGGAAAGAGACGAAAGATGCAAGCTAAGTTTAGAGACAGAAAGAGATAACCTCGCAGAAAGGGTGCTCTGAAGCGTTTTGTATTTTGTAATGGCAGTACAAATGCGTCTATGTTTTTTAATGTGATTTTATTGTATTCCTTGAAGCCAGTGTCTATATATTGTGGCTGTGACTTACTCGTAGTACCGAAGTCTTGAAAGTACTATGTTTGCATTTTGATTCTCCAAAGGAGTCCACAAGTGCAGTGCTATGTATTGCACAGTGTCACAATAAGAAAAAAGCATGGTCTCTATTTTAAATGGGTCTTAATCAGGGCCACCGGAATTATGCAGCAGAGGAGGACCAAATTATGTGGCAGTGTTGGCTAAATTATGCGACAAGAAAGTTACATTATGCAGCATAATGCAACACATTTATTGATAGTATTACTTTGACATTATTTTGACCTATTTACACCCGTTGTAGTGTCTGTAAAAGCAATTTACCTTATCAGTGACAATTTAACACCCAAATACAGCAATAAGCAACTGAAAGATAGCCAATCAACCCTAGAGAGAAAGACTTCTGGGGCGCAGGAACTCAAGACACCTTATTTTTTGTATGTTTTTATCAGTTTGAGCTGGAATATTTTTTTTTTTAAATCTGCAGAATACGCATGAGATGATGGAATTAAGTGGCAAATGTGGCAAATTCCTTATCATGCAAAAATTGCAGCGGCCGCAGAAACATATAATTACTGTGGCCCTGGTGTTAATGTTAGTCAATAACTTTGGTGATATATAGGCCTACATTTTTATTTATTTCCTGTTGGAAATGTGCCCCTTCTACAGAGTCACTCCAGGACTCTGCCATCTATTTCTTTATTGGCCACGGGACTCTGTGCACTTTGCCCCTGCTAACAAGTCCTGAAGTACGTGTTCTCTCCCATTTAAACATGGCAAAATTAGCATACACATATTTGGCCCCTTTAAGTTACTTATAAGACCCTAGTATATGGTACTAAGGTACCCAGGGCCTGTAAATTCAATGGCACCAGTGGGCTGCAGCACTCATTGTGCCACCCACTAAAGTAGCACTGTAAAACATGCCTCAAGCCTGCCATTGCATTCTAAGTGTGCAGTTTCTTAAACTGCGATTTCAACTTTGCAAATTATACCTTTTGCAAAGCCTAACCCTTCCTTTTTAATACCTACAAGTCACCCCTAGGGTCAGCGTTAAAAGCCAATAGTGCAGGGTGCATGGTATTTAAAAATAAGGGCATCTGTATTTCATGTTTTACATGTCCTGGCAGTGAAACATATCCAAAACCATGTTTTGGTATGGCGAGAGTGGCTTCCCATAGATTAACACTGGTTTACCATATTACACTTATTAAGGGCTGAATTCAGTTTGGTAGCAGCTAGATAAGTATTTTAAAGACTCAGTTTCATAGTAAATTAAAATCCAACTTAATGGTACAGTCAGATTTTATATTGCTAATTTGGAAATAACACTTTTATAATGTTCTCATTTTCCTAGGCTTTACTTCAAGTGCCCATGGTCACCTGATCCTTAATGGTTTCCCTGGGATGTATGTCTTTTGCTCCCAGACAGTGGACAATGGGTTTTGGATGTGGGGTGGTGTTTCTCTTCCTTTGGCATGATGGCCTGTATGCTGTGCCTACGGTGTGATTAACTACAAAGGAGGCCTCTCTTGTCTCAGGCAGACACCTAGGCTTACCCCTTCTTTTAAAAAAAAATATTGTTATTGAGTTTTATAACAACGTAACAGCACAAATACCATTCTTACAGCACATATCCCATTCTGCCACATGTCAAAGCTCGCCTCCACCTCTTTACTCCTTTTTCTGTCCAGCTAGCCAGTCAGACTCCAATAACAGTTGGAAATATTTTGGCATTACAGTGAGAGGTCTGCTTGACGTTTAGATATGACATTTGGGCACATTTCAAAGGGGTGAGGATATGATACCAAAACAGTTCTTGTATATTCACTCTCTGGCTGCTAAAAGGCCCGCTTTTGTTCTGCCATACTTCTGTCTCTGAGTTTCTTATGGATACAAGGGCTGCCTCAAACTGGATTTTGTGTGTTAAATGTGGGAGGACACTAGGAATAACATAGTACACTCAACCACTCAAACCCCCATTCCTAGGATCCCAAGTTTAGTGTTTTGGAATACTTCTGCCACATTGAAAATGTCCAAAGTGGGTAGGGAGAGCCTTGGGAATCTTTACCCCATCGAATAGGGGTAATTCCCACCCAATAGTTTGTGCCAGGTATAAATGTGGTAACTCCATGCACCCACTTCAGAACACTCTCTGGACCTGAGATGAACAGAACAAGGACTGCTCTACTGTCTGTGAACTGGGAAGTCTTGAAGATCGGAGCTGCTCACCCTATTGTACCGAGGTCCGAGAACAAGGACTTGTACTCCAAGTGTCATAAATCTGACCTCCTGCCAAAGCTACAGGGACAAAACAAGATGTATAAGGTCTTTTCCTCCAACTGCCCAGCTTACCAGTGGCAACTGGACATGTACCATTCCTTGCTGCAGCCTCTACCTGCCACCCTGTGAATCTCTAAGACAGGGAGATGGAGGGAAGGGATTTAGAAGTGTAATCCTGTGGTGGATTTGAGAATTAAAGGACTAAAATCAGATGGTCAAATATTTCAGAAGGACAAACCTGGTTAGTGTATGTGACCTGCACACCCTAGCAGGTAATGCCAAATTGTGACTAGGTGCTGTTCTACTGTGACCATTGAGCATCATTGGCATTTAGTTCTTGGCTCAATTTGTTATTAAAAGCTTTAACAATTCATAACTATGGTTTATTGTAATAGATGGTTGCCATTTTTATGTCATTTTGTGTATTAAATCTTACTCTATTTTTCTAATGCATTTTGAAATTTTTATTTTCTGTATTTCAACTATGTCATTGTTTGAGAACTACATACATACTCCTTGCATTCATTGCCACTAAGTTCAGCCTGACCAAGCCACCAAGGCATTAAGCACAGGTTGATTTAGTGACTTCTCTGGTTCACCCTAACAAGGATTGTGATTATTATTTGAGCAGGGAGTCCGCCCCCCCCAACTAATGCTTCAATTTTTTAAATTCACTGAAGTTAATTCTGAAAAACTTCAAAGGCTTTAAATATAGCAAGTTATGATTAATTCTGCAAACTTTAACTCACAACACTACCAAGCCCAGCTCATGATTTCAAACATGTCAGCACTGATGACATCTTAAATGACATCATTGATGACATCACTGATGGCATTTCAAATGGCATCATTGAAGACCTCGCTTGTGAGATCACAAATGACATCAGTATATGAATGTAATAAGATGCCTCTTTTTGCAAGAATATTTCCATTTTCTATTGGACTGACGCTGCTGACCCCTCAAACATGATGACATTAACTATGCCCCATTATTGTCAAATGTACCTTACCTATATAGCTCTTGTACAAGATAAAAAGTGTACTCTAGGCCTGTAAGTTGAATTTTACAAGTGGACTGCAGCACTGTGGTACAGCACTCCAGACAGAAAGGTACCACCACAGGAATGAGAAGACAAGCAAGTCAGCCAATAAAATCCAGAAAAGGAATTCATTTTAGATCCAAGTACTAAGGAGCACACAGCAACAGGTCTGAGCAGCACAACAACCAGGCAGGAACTGCCATATAAAGCACAGTAATCTTTGAAGAGAAACAAGCATCCGCGTGCAGATCAAAAGCATCTGCGTGCTGATGCACATTTCAAAGAAAACAGAACACAGAGAACAATACAATTCTTGTGCGCGCGGTCTGCAGAGCCCGTGAGCGGTGATTAAGGTGGAACACCACTCATGCGCGTGCACTAGCTGCGCACGAGAACGTATACAACAATGCAAAAGGTATAATACAACACCTTCCCCCTTATAACAATAAACAAAAGCTTGAACTTTGAAAATTAGAAACAAATCAATTAGTCCACATAGAAATCTTTAAATGTTGCAGGGATACCCACATTTTGTGCAAATCTCTGTGTCTGGCGGGCACATCCTAATTGCAGTGGTGGGACCGCCGCATGTCTGGCGGGCGGTTTCAAACACTGCAACGATGGCGGGCGTACTCAGGTCCGCCCGCCATCGTAATGAGCCCCCAATTCTTCAGGTACACCTTCAATGAAAAATGCACTCCTTAAGAACCTGATAACTGAATCAGAGTCAGGATGCGATGTGAATTTGAAATAGACCCATTTGCTGAAATAATTTATGACCACCATAAGAAAGCGTTGTCCCGAAGGTAAAAGCTCAAAGGGACCTGCGAAATCCAACGCAATCTTACTCCAAGCTTCCTCAGGCAACGGAACAAGCATTAGGCATGTCTCATATCTCTTCCAGTGCTTATCAGACACTAAGCAGGTTAGACAATCCTCAACCAATTTTTCAACCTGTGCCTCCAAAGACGGCCACTCAAAAAATTGTTTCAAAGCTTTGCAAGTGCTAGAGACCCTCAAATGACCAGCATGAGCTTCCTTGATAAGAGAAGATCTTAGAGAAGTGGGCGGAACACAACGATCTCCTCTCACTAACACACCTCCACCCATTGCCATCTCATCAGCCACTTGCAATGAAGACTCCACACGTCCTGCTTTGGCCAACCCTTTTTCAAAAAATCAGCCCAAGCGACCAAGACAGAATCCAAAGTATGGGCCTTCAGCCATTCTTCATGCGAGACAGAAGCAGAATTAAAAACAACCTCATCCATTACCGCAACAACACACTCCTCATGTCCTCTTTAGAATCAAAGTCAAGTCAAAAGATACTTTATTTCGAATTTAGTATATAAATTCATAAAAAGTCACATACATACAGGATTAGAAATCACAGACCAATTAAAAAGAAGTAAAGTTTCATTGACAGTTTAGCAATCCATATCCGCTCTTGATTTCATAGTAGATTTTAAAAAACGGACAATAAAATATATACAGTCCATATGCAATAATTGTAAAAACATTAGAGCAGGTTTAACCTGGGTAAACTTCATTTTCTTCAACATTGGTGTCAGGTAAGTTTTCCTTGGGACGGAATAAAAGTTGCAAAAAAACATAAAGTGTGTTAAATTTTGTGGAGACTGCCCATCACACCCACATACCGGTAACATCTGTCCCCGGTGACTCATTTTAGGTCTAACCAGTAGGAGATGAAATATGTTACATCTAAATCTGGTTAATAAAAAATTTTCATGAGTTGTGAGAGTAGACATTAGGTAGGGTTCAGCAGTGTGGGTGGTTATTAAGGCGATATATGATCGGACACTGGGTTTAATAAGCTCGATCTCTTCCCTTCCCTGTATCCTGTAATTCAATAAGAGGGATTTAACCAATTGAATATCCTGTTTGTGGATCTCTTCAGGCTTGGAGAACAAAGAACCCCTTCCTATTGATTCAAGTCCCTGTTTGATGTAAGAAACCCACGGGATCCGTGCCTTGTTCTCCAAACCCAGACAATTCCTAAGTATTTCATGGGTCAGGGGTATGTCTTGATTGAGCCAGCATTGTAGCCAGAAAGTCATGGGGCTCGTTGCTATCTGGTCGGCTATGTAAGGTACTCCAAGTTCTTCGTGGACCACCAAGTTAGAAGTACCTGATGGGACACATAAAAGTCTTTTTAAGAACTTATTTTCCTCGACCTGTATGGAATTTATCTCAGCACGACCCCATAACTCGCTACCATAGGTGGCTATGGCAACGCTTTTTGCTCTATCTACATTGAGCATAGCCCCTGTTGGTTTCTTCCCTATTTTGGAGGCAAAGTTAAAGATTGCTGCATTTGCCCGCGCCATCTCCCCCCTTTTTTTTTGTATGACGGCATCCCACTTTAATTTGTCATCAAATAATACTCCCAAATAAGAGAACACCTTGGTATTGGGTATTAGATCTCCCCCTGTTTTAAAAATAAAGGTCCTCCCTGGTCGTTTGCCCAAGCTCATAATATAAGACTTTGTACTGTTTATTTTCAAGTCTAGCTTGGCCATAAACCCATGGAAGGAATTTAATAGGGTCTGGAGCCCGATTTCAGTTCTAGACAAGAGTACAGCATCATCCGCGTACAGCAGGACAGGGATACCCCTTCCCGTGGCGCGCGGAAAATCTGCACCAGTTTCTACCAGGGTCCTCTCAAGGTCATTGATATAAAAATTAAATAGAAACGGAGCCATAATACATCCCTGCCTAACGCCTTTCCTGATGGGAAAGTCAGTTGTAACCTTTAAGTCCTTCCCGTACCTGACATTTGCTCGTGTTGAAGAATGCAAATCCCGTAAAAAGTTGATCAGCCCCACTTCGACCCCTCTCGCCTCCATGGCCGCCCAGAGCTTTGATCTATTGACACAATCAAAAGCTGATGAGAGGTCCATGAAGGCGAGATGGAGCGAACCAGTTTTCACCACAGTATATTTGTTGAGTAATAAGTACAGGTTAAGAAACTGTGTGGTGGTCGAGCGTCCTGAGTGGAAACCATATTGACAATCTGTTAAACTGTGTGGTGGTCGAGCGTCCTGAGTGGAAACCATATTGACAATCTGTTAAAATCTTGTTTTCAACCGCCCAATCCTTCAGCCTGGTTAAAATGGCACGCCCCATTACCTTCACGACCGAGTCTATAAGAGATATTGGTCTATAGCAACTCGTGTCGTTTCTGTCCCCTTTTTTAAATACAGGCACTATGGTAGATAAAGCCCAGCTATTTAAACAGCCTTCTGAGGCTGCTGCATTAAATACCGGGCAAAGAATAGCTGCCCAAAAATGGGGATCTGATTTATATCGATCTGGGGGAATTCCATCAGGCCCCGGAGCTTTGTTACTGGTCAGGCTCATTATTCCATCCGAAATCTCCAATTCAGTAAATGTTATGGAGGGCGTGGCTCTACTGCACACTCTACTATCATTGAGATCGATCGGGCAGTTAAACATTATTTTAAAATGATTGATCCAGTCACTTTCTCTAATATGAGCCACCAGTCCATCACCTCCCGCTTGTTGAAATAAGGGACCATTTACAATCTTCCAAAATCTTGTACTGTCTTTTAGATTGCTGCTATCTATTAGTTCTTCCCAGGCCTCTTCTTTTAATGTAGATTTACGTGAAGCTAAGGTATCCCTGTACGACCTTCTCAAAAAACGTACCGCTGCAGGGTCTCTGGGTTTTTTTGTAAGGGCTTCTTTTAGTAATTTAGCAGCTTTTGAGCAGTTTTTGTCAAACCATTTGGGGCCATGATTACCATTTTGTCCAGAGCTTGTTTAACAACAGATCAGATATTTTTGTGGATAAATTGGCAAAAGCGTCAAGGATGAATCTTGCCGTTGTTCCTATGGTTTTACAAGTGTCAATTTCTTCCAGGCAGTGGATCTTTATGTTTTCGTTGAAAGTGCCAGGGCAAGATTTGGGTCCACTTTAACCTCCTTTTCCCATCAGTGGGTTTTAATACTCCTGTGGTTGATTTAGAACCTGTAGAATCAGACAGTATACCACCCAGGTAAACCGACAGCGGATTATGGTCGCTAAATTCGTTAGTTAAAATAGTAAAGTCCCCTAAATGGGGAGTTAAGGCAGATGAAATTAAAATGTAGTCAATAAAAGTACCAATCCCTTTACCTATAAAGGTAGGGATGGTGTACAGTGTGGACGGGCTCATGTGAGACATAACTGACCCCATATCAAATTCACACAGCAAATCATTTAGTTCATCACCATGTGTTGTATGCTCATAGTGTAAGCCAGATATTAGTGGGCAGCCTAAATTTGCTAAACAAGTGATAGAGGGGTTCCCACATGGGTGGATATTGAAATCCCCTGTGATAATCAGACTATGTAGGATATTGGCCATGTATTTTCTTATAAATGTGGCCAGGGACTTGATATTTCCTCCTTCTTCTACTGTAGAAGGGGAATTATAAAAATGTATTATCCCCCATTCTACATGTCCCTTCCTTAGAGTGATTGCTAAAATTTCGGGATGGGGATGGGTAATCAGGCGCACCTCACATTTAATGTCTAATGAGACATATGTAGCGAGACCACCCTTGGGCCTGCCACTGGCCGACGGAGAGGCCGGTACAAAAAAGGCCTGATAACCATCTAAATAATAATTTTTACCCGTATCCCATGTTTCCTGCAAGTTTATGATCCTGTACTGGGTAACAAACGCAATCCAGCGAGGATCATTACTCTTCCTGGCCAGCCCAGCAATATTCCAGGATAAAATATTCTTTCTATGGGTCAAGACATTATCAGTTACTTTGTCTATACTTTGAGCCTGTATAGGGATTTGGGAGTCTATTTTACCTGGCGCCTGAGGAATTAGTCAGTCACACTCCTCGATATCTGACAGAGGCTGAAATCTATTGCTTACCTCTAATCCTTGAGGAAAAGGGGGGTTAACCCTGTTCCTCAAATATGGGGGTCGAGTATTTGGTTGGCAAGAAAAATTCTGTCTTGAGATGTCCCTTAATGGTGTAAAATCTTTACTATTATTATCAACTCTGTGTGTCCAGGGATCCTGCGGATAAAAGTATTTAAGGGACAAGATCACTATATTAGAGCCGGAACCCGGATAGCCCATTTGATATTCCTGTAGAATTTTTTTAGCAGTGTGTTATCAAAGTTCACAGCAATACAATCACCATTATAGGATTTAGTCCTTTTGCCAATCCATTTAATTCTGCGGGCCATTATTATGAATCTGTTAACATCCTGCCCCCTATATAAGTTGTTAGTAAACCATTGATTCAGTTTATTTTTAAGTTGATCAAAATCTTCTGTGACCCCTTCCTTCAACTGGGGGACGTTACCTAGGATCACAGTATAGGGTGCAGACTCCCATGGTAGGTCAATCGAATGGGATCCCTGCAGATGATAATCGGGAAATGTCCGTTCCTGGTTGATCATAGAATTATCAGTGGTACTATAGTGTTTGTTAGATTCCTGTGTTCCCTGAATAGGTCTAGGTTCAGTCAATGAAGGAGGCTGAACGGCTATGGTGGTTGGGACCTCACTTCTCACTACTGAATCAACCTTGTGAGCCTTAGGATTCCCGCTTGAAGATACCTCTGCTCTGGTATTTTGTGCAATGTCTACTCTGCTATGAGGATTCCCCCCATTATTCCTTTCCATGGTTGCTAATCTGTCCTCTATACTTGTAAGCTTTTTTAAGATCGGATCCAAAAGCTTTTGCAGTAACCTTTCTAAAGTTGCAGAGTAGCCCTCGTGTATCTGAATACCCTCAATAACTTCCTTAGTTACCTGTCCCGCCCCGATGTTATTGGCAAGGACAGTAACTTCAGGGGTTTGGGCATTAACTGTTACCCCGCCCTCATTTCCATGTGCACCTGATGCAGATTGGGGTGTACAAAATCTCCCTACTTCCACGGATAGAGTAATTTCACAGTTACACGCACATACACTCACCATACACTAGGGCCCATTTCACTAACATACACTCAAATACTCCACCAGCATTGAACCTGTGGAAAGAAAACTCCTAAACCCCACATCTACACCGAGGTCGATAAGACCTGGCTATTGCAATTGTCATAATCTAAACAATCTATACATCAATAATCAAATAGAGTACTTAATAATTGACAAGAAATAATCACCAACACCGTATTTAAAATTATGATTCTTTATCTAAATTAGTCAAAGAAATTAATCAGAATAAATCATTTTTCTCATAATTACCTATTCTAGCTAAATGTCAGAATGGGTCATCAGGACAAGTCTCTCAGTAGAAATCTCCCAAGTCACCGTCCTCTCAGCATCGATCCTCACCAACGCAGGTTTGGGCCTCAAAATCCCGAATGCAATGACACAGACCCTCTCTAGTCTAGTATATTTATAACGAAACTTGCAATATTAAAGAAACATTAAATGTTCTACACGTCCGCCGAACCGCTGAGCAGAGCGAGCAGGAAAGGATGTAGCATCGCTACATTTGGAAAATCTCCGCTCAGGAAATCACAAAAATAAAAAGACAGAACAGGAACCAAAAATAAAAAAGTATCTTTTAGCGACCACATTTCCTCAGCGATGACACAATGCTCAGAGTTCTTTCTTAACAGCTCCTTTGTCCTCCAAGGCTGTCCAATACATCTGGAAACCTGCCCAGAACTGCTGCTGTCCTCACGGAAAGTTTTAACCAGGCAAGGACTGTGATCAAATGTCTCGTGATCATATTCAGCAAGGCCCTCTCATCACAAATTCTCACTCAAGGCCAGGCTGCAAACGGCGGACATTTTTGGTTAGGCCAAAATGGACCATCTTAATTAAAAGAGACAAAAACAACGTTACCACAGCATAATGATTAAACAGTGTTAACCCCACTAATACCCTTATGTGTATGTAATTATCTAGCTTTAGCAACACAGAAAAGCATTAATTCAAAAGCGTTTCGTACTTAAAATAAACAGCACTCAGCAACGTTTATTTAATAAAACATGCACATTGTCAATAGGCAACACATACGCGTTCCCACGTGTAGTTCTCTCTTGTTAATACATACATGTTGATAAGTAAAAACACTTACACAAAACAAATAATTAGTAATTAATAATTAATAATGTTAACTTATGACAAATAGACAAACCAGAGCTTCAAAACCCTATAGATTTTTATTAGAAAATCCTGCTCCAGCAATCCCCCCTTTGGTGATTTTATCACCAAATAACCCCAAAAAAAAATTAGTGAAATTTAGTCCCATTTTAGGAGAAATTGGAAATGTCTTTTTCCTCCTTACACAACACTACACACCAGACACTCTTTCATCATCCCTCTTTGTTTCTAAGTAGACACTCTCCCTTAATTCTTCTAATTCAATTTCTTGTGGTTCTCTTTTCAACCTTTTATTTCTCTTTTCATTATTTCTTTTAATTCATTTCTTTTTCCCTCCCCTGTTTTTACAACACAAACACACCAATCTCAATATCAATAAAGCAACAATTATACAAGTTAAAGGAAACAATATCTTACCTATAATAGTACTACCTATTTTTGCAATAAAACTCTTAACAGCTATCACCTTATTAGCTATTTTAGTCCAGATACTTTCAGCTTCAAGTGGTACTAATTCTTCATGCAAATCAGTAATATTTTTTATATAGACCTTCAGGTCTTTGCTTTCGTCTGGAATGTAAGTGCAACAATGTTGAACTTTCAGCATTCCACAAACTCCACCCTCCTTAGCCAATAGAATATCAAGAGCAAGTCTATTTTGCATAGACATGGCACGTACGGCAATTAGTTCCGTATTCACCAAAAGAAACCCTCCAGCGGTATTTGTCAATAAGCGATCCACCACTGTTGACAGTTTCCGAATCCCATAAGCATTTAAAGAAATTCCCACTGCTGGAATTAAAGCTCCAAAAATGTCACCCACAATTTCAGACCAAGTTTCCCTCTTGAAGCGCATTAGTAAATTAATATGTTCTACATCTTCTATTCTATCTATATGAAAAATCTTTGGAAAAACCAGGCCCACATAACACGTGCCATACCAATGGTCAGGCAACTTGTAATAAGCCTTGTTCCCACAAACATAATACACTCCTGGAAAAATTGTATCTTCTCCACCTCTGAAACCCCATCCTGTTGCAATGAAGTATGTATCATGACATTCACTAGTCCCAACAAAATATGTATCATATTGGGATTTCCCTCTTGTAATGCACAGCTTACCCTTCTGTGGTGCATCTAAAGCTAAAGTTGGACTAGCTCCATTTTCCAATTCTTTTCCCATCTCAATGTCCCAAATTGTCTCACTCACTTTATATTTCCCTGCCTTTTCATGCATACTCAATCTCCTTTCCTCCACCATGTTTAGGAAAGCTTTCTCCTCTTCTTCCAAACTACAAGTTAAATTATTCTTAAAAATGTAATCTAATGTTAATTCTTCTTTCTCAATAAAAATCTCACCAAAAATGTTAGCTTCTTTAGCTGGATTCAACTCTTTGTTCATTGGCAAGTGCCCAAAAATACTATCTTTGTTAGACATCTTATAATCTATTCTCCCTAACAAATAAAAAATACTATTTAATACACTACAAGAAATTCCATACGTAGCTGGTAAATGGTGATAAGTAACACCCTCTGAAACGGATGCAGGTAATTGCATACAAACGTAGCAATCCCTTACTTCCATTGTTTTCACATATTCGTATGACAACTTTGAAAAAACATTACTAGAAAAATCATTAATTGACCTATCTTTATGCATGTAAGTATTACTAATTCTAGTTGGAACTACTTTTTGCGAATTCTTCTCTGCATTTGTCTCGTTCTCAGTATGTATTTCAAATGTACCTATTGAAACTCTAAATGTAACTAATAAAGCTAAAATACCCCATAGTAGCATTAATAATCCAGTACAGCAGCAGCACATTCTACACCATCTTCTTAAGAAGGCACATCTACTTTGATTATTCTCTATGTTAGCCATTTTATTACTTTGACCTTGTCTTTTGACTTAGCCTCTACTACTCCACTACTGTAATTTCTCAAACTTTGGATTACTTCAGACAGCTGAATTTCAGACTTTCTCCTTTTCACTTTCTCCAAGTGATTTCTTCAGTTCACTCAATTTGGATATTCATCACTTTTCACTCCTCCTTCTTCAGCCACATCAAATTGTATCAGATCATCAACAACATCCTGTGCATCTGACTCTTCTCCAATGTCAGTCAGGATAACTTTTAAGATTCCAACAGATTCTTCCTTTTCCTCAACCACTTTTCTCAAGATCCCCTCCGGATTATCTCGAGTCACTGTTTCTTCTTCTCCTTCTTCAGACAGTGCCACATAAGACCATTCCGGTGATCTGTACTTTTGGTTGGGTCTTCTAATTCTCTTTATTTCCTCAGGTTCTCTTGACTCCTTTTGCTCCTTTCTTTTTACTTCGTTTTGACTCGACACTTCATTCACTTGTTCAGCTTTCGATGTATTTCCTCTTATCAGTCTGTATCTCAGCCTCTTTACTCTGTTGTTAGGCCAAAAATCTCCTCTTACGACCTTTTTCGGTCTTGTTTCTGTATTATTTCTTTCTCCAATCCAAGTTCTCTTTCTCAGAACTCGACCCTCTGATTTTCCATTCTCACTTTCATCCGATTCTGTTTCAAATGCCTCTTGTTCTTCAGCAGTTTTCTTTCGCTCTTGTTCTTCAGCAGTTTTCTTTCGCTCCACAGTCTTTTTCACCACTATTTGAGACTTCCCTACTTCTTTCCCTCCTCGGGTCTCCAACACGCAATCTTCTTGCTGTCTACTTGTCCCTTCACCTAGCTTATTAGAAGTGTTCCCTACACCTCCTCGGGGGTCTTCCGCAATCTGTCCCTCTCTATCTTCTTCTGACCCTACTTCTTCAGGTATAATCTCAAGTGGTTCTTCAATCTCCTCCTCTTCTGATTCAGGAGTAATTTCTGTGGAACTGCTCTTTTCTTTTCTTTTTCCTCCACTGCTTTTTAGAACTTCAGGCTCTCTTTCAGAATCAGATCTCCTTTCTGAGATTCTCAATGGTTCTCTTGAACTTGAAACCTTTTCTGCTTCTTTTCCTGAACTTTGATTTTTTCTCACTGGTTCTGGGTCTTCATCATCACTGGAATCTGACTCTTCAAAATACTCTCTACCAGTCCCATCCTTTGGGTTTGGAACTCTCAGAGTATGACTCGCATGCACCCAGTTTTTCACACCAGCACACTTCACTGCAGCCGTCGTAGTTAGAATGACTTGTCTTGGTCTTCCCCACCTCGGAACCAAGCAATTTCTTCTTCTGTGAACTTTAATCCTCACCCAGTCTCCTGGACTCAGATCATGAGCTTGCTTCTTCTCAAGTGTAGTAGCTTCTTCTCCAATCTGGTGAAACACAGAATGAACTGCGTCAGCCAGGCCTTTACAGTAATCCAAAATCATGTCATCAGTTATTGTCATCAACTTATTGACAGGTACATATGCATGTCGCATTGCACGTCCCATTATTATTTCGTGCGGACTTAAACCAGTAGTTCTATCTGGAGTAGATCTAATAGTCATTAGCACTAGAGGCAAGACATCAGGCCATTTCATGCCAGTGGCTAAACACATCTTACCAATCCTGTTCTTGATTGTGCCATTTATCTGCTCAACAACACCAGAAGCCTCTGGTCTGTATGCACAATGTAGCTTCTGCTGTATGCTCAATGCTTCACAAATCAAACTCATGAGTTCATTATAGAAGTGTCCACCTCTATCAGACTCAATCGTTACCGGAAATCCGTACCTAGGAATCAACTCTCTTAACAGTAACTTTGCCACTGTTACTCCATCATTTCTCCTAGTCGGATAGGCCTCAACCCATATTGAAAACAAACAGACTACCACTAGTACATATCTCAGTCTGTTCACTTGTGGCATTTCAATGAAATCAATCTGCATTCTTGTAAAAGGACCTCCTTCTCTGCCTATTGTTCCCAGACTCACCACTGTCTTTTTCCCAGTGTTAAATTGCTGGCAAATCAAACATCTTTGACAGATACTTTCTGCAATTGTCCTGAACTTTGCATTGTACCAGGTTTGCTTAAAAGACCTAATCATTGAATCCCTTCCCAAATGTCCCTGGCCATGATACATCCTTGCCATTGCTGACAGCATGGAATTCGGCATTACTGGTCTGCCATCTCTATAGACCCAAACATGGTCTGTCTCTCTCGGGGCACAACCTGCCTTAATCCAATCTTTCTTTTCTTCCTCCTCTGCCTCATCCTGCAACTGTTTCACTTCATCCCATGTCTCTAAGACATTAGTAAACATCACAGAACAAAAAGACATTTCTCCTTCTCGTTCCCGATTAATAGACTGATTATTTTTGGCGCAATATTGAGCAATGTCATTTGCATAACGGTTGCCCACTGTCACAAAATCATCTCCTTGTCCATGAGCAGCACATTTTACAACTGCTAATTCTTTAGGCAGCTGTATCGCCTCAAGTAATTTCCCAATCACTTCAGCATTCTTTATTGGAGTCCCACTCGACGTCAAGAAACCTCTTTGTAGCCAAAGTTGGCCAAAGTCATGCACAACTCCAAATCCATACTGACTATCAGTCATCACAGTCGTTCTCAAATCTTTCCCAATTTCACAAGCTTTTGTCAATGCCACTAATTCAGCAACTTGCGCAGATTTCACTCCTTTCAATGATGATGCTTCCATTACTTCTGAAACCTTACACACTGCATATGCTGCACATAGCACACCCTCATCATTCCTCAGGCATGATCCATCCACAAACAACACATGATCACTCTCCTGCAAGGGAAGATCCCTTATGTCTGGTCTCGGTTTTGTACAGTAATCAAGCACATCCAAACAATTGTGATCATCTTCTGTTTTCACACCCACATTTTCAATATCCGGCAACAATGTCGCTGGATTCACATTCACACATCTCTCAAGAGTCACATTTGATGCTCCCAGAATGACTTTCTCATATTTAGTCAACCGACTATGTGACATGTACTGAGTTCTGCTTCTCGTCAAAAGAATTGCCACATTATGAGGTACGAATACCCGTACAGGATATCCCATTATGATTCCCTCACTCTGTTCTAGGCTTCTGCATGTTGCAGCCACAGATTTCAGACAACCTGGTAAACCCACAGCTACAGGGTCAAGTGTCGATGAGAAGTACGCAATAGGTCTTCTCAGTAATCCATGCTTCTGAATTAACACTGAAAGTGCACATCCATTTCTCTCACTGCAGTACAATTCAAATTCTTTTTCATAATCTGGCATACCCAAAGCAGGGGCTTCACACATTCTGCTTTTTAACTCTTCAAATGCTGCCATTTGTTCTCCATCTAGTTCCAATGGGTCTGTCATCTCACTTTTTGTCAGCTTAATCAGTGGCTTTGCTATCAGCGAAAAATTAATTATCCACTGACGACAATAACCCACCATTCCCAGGAACATTCTCACTTCCCTCTGGGTCTTTGGGGCCTTCATTTCCCTGATAATTTTGATCCTGTCATCAGTCACTTTTCTCAGACCTTTCTCAATATTGTGTCCAAGATAATGCACCTCTTTCTTGCAGAATTGCAATTTGGCTGGAGATACTTTTAACCCTCCATCTGCCAGATGATTCAGTAAAGCTATAGTATCTACTTCACAAGCTTCACGTGTCTTTGATGCCACAAGTAGGTCATCAATATACTGCACTAATACTGAGTTTTCAGGCATGATCAAACTCTCCAATGACTTTTTCAATAACTGATTGAATATTGAAGGACTCTCCGTATACCCCTGTGGGATACGACACCATGCTAAAATACGCTGGCCAAATCTAAATGCAAAAATCGGCTGGCTGTCATGATGCAATGGAATTGAAAAGAAAGCATGACACAAATCAATCACTGTATACCACTCAGCATCATGTGGAATCTGATACAAAATCACTGATGGATTTGGCACAATAGGACAACATGCCACCACAATTTGATTAACTTTTCTCAAATCCTGTACACTCCTGAACTTCCCATTAGGCTTCTTTAGCCCCATTATCGGTGAATTACACGGACTACTCAGTAGTTCTCTCAGAACTCCCTGCTGAATCATTTTCTCAATTATAGGAGTTATTCCCTCAATTATTTCTGGTGTCATTTTGTACTGAGGAATGTTAGGATAAGTAATTCCCTCTTTCACTGAAATTTTATTCATCAATCCCACATCCTCTCCAGTAAAATCCCAAACTGTCCTTTTCACTGTGTCTCTCAACTCTTGAGGCAAATCCTCTGGATCAAACACAGCATATGCACCAATTAACTCACTCTCTCTATTTTCTAGAGTCATTCGGTACAAAACATCCTCATCTGGTGTTTCAAAAGCTATTCCATCTGGTGTACAAAAAATTGTACAATTCATTTTACAGAGTAGATCCCTACCTAACAGGTTCACTAGACTTGTGTCACAGACGATAAATCTGTGCATGTCTGAAAATTTCCCTATTTGTACTCTTACTGGTTCAGTAAGACGTGTTCTTATTTGTGTATTAGCTACACCAACTACTTGGATTGCTTCATCCGAGAGAGGAAGATTTCTAATATCTGTTGACCTGACAGTTGATCTTGTCGCACATGTGTCTACTAAAAAAGTAACACCTTCTTCATTTATTTTTCCTTCCACAAATGGTCCTGCCTGGTCTATTTCTAGAGTTGCACCAAGTATGCACTCTTCCTCCTCTCTTCGGCACCGTCAATAATCACCCTCAGACTCTCTCCCTTCATTCTTTAACAAGTACTGTTGTACCTGGTTAGAACGCCTTGGTTTGTTTACCTGCTCATCATTGTAGAATCCCGAATCCGGATTATACTTTTGTGCTCCTCTATTCTGCGGCAAGGGCGGTTTTGGCTCTTGACTCTGCTGTCTCACAACTTTCTGCTGTTGCTGCTGTTGATTATTCCCCTCGTTCTGCACCTGTTGATTTAAGGATTTTCCCTTATTATTCACTAATGGTGGATTGGTACACTCAGATCTCCAATGTCCCAGTTGGCCACAGTTGTGACATGGGAACTTTTTTTTAGCTTCCTCAAGATTCCCCTTTCCTTTCCCTGCATACCTAGGTCTATTCCCTGCATTATTTCCTGCATTATTCGCCTGTTCCACCAACTGTGCTTCCTGTCTTTCCGCAACTTTCACTTGTGCCCACATTGCTTTCTCTTTCAGCTTTCTCTGTTTTGCTTCAATCTCATCACTGAAGTATTTTGCATGTCTCAGAATCTCATCTATTTTCTTACTTTGCCAATCCACAGTATGCTCACGAATTCTTTCACTAATCTCAGGTCTCAGGCCATATACAAATCTGTATACAAAATGACTCAAATCCTTGTCACCCAGGTGTTCATCTCCACTGAATTGTTTAAATGCCAGTATCAGCCTCTCGTAAAAAGCATGAACTGATTCTTTTGCTTCCTGATGTGTTCGATCTATTTTAACCCAGTCTGTTTCTTTTGGAGGTACTTTATTTTTCAGGTATACAATCACCTGCTCATATTTTCTCATTACTTCTGGATCTGGTGCTCCTGTTCTCTGATCTCTTGGATATTCCTCAGTAGGCCAACTCACAACTATTTTACACTCAGCACACAAGTCTGCTGGAACAAATATATCAAACAGACTATTCAGATCAATCCACAGCACTTTTGACAATTTCACAAACCTGTCAACCTGCCTATACCACTCGACGGGCTTTTCTCTCAATTGAGGGAAATCATTCGTAAATGATAAAATATCCTGTCTGGTCCATGGAACATGTACATATCCTCCTCCAGGTATTTCTCTCATAGGATAAGTATCCACTGGTTTTTCCTTTTCTCTCACAGGAAATGCTGAATAAGTCCTATCCCCTGATTCTTCTCTCTTTTTGTACCATCTATCCTTCCACTTCTCAACATCACCCCATTTTCGCAATAAAGCGATCATCTCTTTAATCTGTCCTGTTCTACCAGTACCATTCAAATTCTCAATATCTTTGTCTGTGAAATCCATCCTGTAAGACTTCTGCAAAACTTTCACTTTATCAATGTCAACTCCATAGTCATTTGCTATTGCTCTTAATCTGTCATGTGTATTTCTCGCTCTCCAGGTAATGTTCTTACACATAAACAATAATTCATCATCATGATGATTTTTTAGAATTTCTGTTGGAACTGTCCCTGCAACAAGCTCTTCTAATTCTACACGTAACCTAGCAACATCAATTGCTTGTGAATCTTTATCCCTCTTTTGAAGAACTTTCATCCATTCATTCAAATCTTCTGCTGTTATTTCAGTAGATTTTCTCACTGGAACCACTTTCTTCTGCGGTTCTAAAATTGGCATCCCTGAACAACTAGCTTCACCAGCATCCAGTCCTGAATTAGACTCCTCTAATCCTTCACTACATGTGTCATGTCTGAATTTTCCTGCCCTTTTTCCTGAATCTCCTGAAGGACCAACCAAACTTGTCAATCTATTCCCAACATATGGAATCACCAAACCATTCTCACCCGTCCTCTGCTTATCAAAAACAGGCATAACCGGACCTATGGTTACGGGTACCGTAATAGCGTCTAGATTCTTTGTCAGTTCTTTGATCTTTTCAGTCAACTCCGATGTAGTTCTGGCTAATTCTCTTGTATTTTCGCCACTGCTTCTATTCTCTCTTTCCCTGAAAGGATTACCACTTCTTAACTCAGGTGTCACATTTTCTGTCTCAATGATACGCACTGTATCTCTTATCGGAGAAACAACTGGTGTACTCTCTTCTGGTTCCGGTCTATATGGAGGTGGTCTTTTGTAAATCATGTCATTCAAAACCTCATCCTCATATTCATTAACTCCATATCTTCTCACTTCAGCCTCAGGAACCCTTTCTGCTCCCTCTTCAACTGTTCTCACAGGATATAATCCCTCTGACATACTAGCATCTCGCCATCTCGTCATTCGATCATGATGAGTTTCACGACCATGTCTCCTCCCGAACATATACCTATAGTTGCCTCCAGACCTCTGTTTCTCTCGCTCATGCACTTCCTCTTCCCATTCCACTAAAGCCTCGAACTGTGTCGGCCTTAGTCTTGGGTCAAGACATAACATCTTTTCCCGTAAATTTTTCAACACGGCCAGATTAAATGAACCATGTTCTGGAAATGCTAAAACTCCATCTTCTTTGGTATACCTAACCCAATTCTCCAACCATATACAGGTATGATACCCATATCGCGCAGCCATGAAGGATGCAGGCGTTTTCGGTGGAGGTAATAATTCACCCTCTCTCGTTTTAACATCTTTATCCTTGTCGAACCAATTTTTAATCCTTCTGAACAAAGATTTTTTCTTTTTCTCTTCTTGGTAATACATTTTAACGCTTACCAAAACTTTCTAATCCCTTCCGTAATACAACTGCACAATATGATTTTTTAACCAATAACAGCGAGACTCACACTAACGCACCAATCCTGGAACGTTTACGTCACTAGAATAGCTCCACCAATCCTTGCGCGGCTCACACCAACGCACCAATCTCAGCGCGAGCACTATTCTGATCTAATATCCAATCAGAGCGCGGTCTGTTTGACGTCAGTAGTCGCTGCAGTCGCTTCTGTCTTCTGTCTCTTGTCACTCGTCTACCCCTCCTTTACAAAATTTCTCAGTAGACTTCGTGTCAAATTTTACAAAATCTATTAGTTACAACATATAAACATCTCCATTGTCTGCTTCGCTAACCACAGAATAGTAAAGAAAATCTATTTCACAAGAATCAACGGGATTCTTTCATACATTCCTTAATTGTTTCCTCTAGGACTTGTCCAAAGAGTCTTACAATCAATTAAATGTATACGCATTCACTCACATTCATACAAGAAAAATATAGTACATACACACAGAATCCTGCTTTTCCCGAGAACAGCGAACAATCTGCTCTACTACAGAATTATAACACACATTAACCAAGCAGCTTACTTCTACCCAGTTTCTCAAACAAGCTCAGAGAATACCTATTACTTCTCCCGCGATAAGCTTTAACGGCGAACCTTACGGATCCCTGGGACTTAAAACCAGAGTTTCACAGATAACCTTCACTACCATACGCACTCCTTATATACCAGAAATCTCTCTAATAGTAACATACAACAATGTCACTGATTCCGAATCCAGACAATGTGACGCGCAACTTCGATTGTCACACGTTTTCTTTTTCCTGCATACATACAGGACCAACAATCCCGTCTTTCCCGAGAGCAGCATATACTTCCCTCTGCCCTACTACGGAACTGCTACTAGCTCCCAAGTTCCAGAAGCACTACATATAACTCAACATGACGACTCCAACATATAGTATTAGTACATATACCAACATCAATCAATAATCAATAATCAATAAGCTAATGTACAAGCAATCTAATCAGATCAAGACAATCATCAATAACCATCCTCTGCTACCAGGAACTTGATGCAGATTGGGGTGTACAAAATCTCCCTACTTCCACGGATAGAGTAATTTCACAGTTACACGCACATACACTCACCATACACTAGGGCCCATTTCACTAACATACACTCAAATACTCCACCAGCATTGAACCTGTGGAAAGAAAACTCCTAAACCCCACATCTACACCGAGGTCGATAAGACCTAGCTATTGCAATTGTCATCATCTAAACAATCTATACATCAATAATCAAATAGAGTACTTAATAATTGACAAGAAATAATCACCAACACCGTATTTAAAATTATGATTCTTTATCTAAATTAGTCAAAGAAATTAATCAGAATAAATCATTTTTCTCATAATTACCTATTCTAGCTAAATGTCAGAATGGGTCATCAGGACAAGTCTCTCAGTAGAAATCTCCCAAGTCACCGTCCTCTCAGCATCGATCCTCACCAACGCAGGTTTGGGCCTCAAAATCCCGAATGCAATGACACAGACCCTCTCTAGTCTAGTATATTTATAACGAAACTTGCAATATTAAAGAAACATTAAATGTTCTACACGTCCGCCGAACCGCTGAGCAGAGCGAGCAGGAAAGGATGTAGCATTGCTACATTTGGAAAATCTCCGCTCAGGAAATCACAAAAATAAAAAGACAGAACAGGAACCAAAAATAAAAAAAGTATCTTTTAGCGACCACATTTCCTCAGCGATGACACAATGCTCAGAGTTCTTTCTTAACAGCTCCTTTGTCCTCCAAGGCTGTCCAATACATCTGGAAACCTGCCCAGAACTGCTGCTGTCCTCACGGAAAGTTTTAACCAGGCAAGGACTGTGATCAAATGTCTCGTGATCATATTCAGCAAGGCCCTCTCATCACAAATTCTCACTCAAGGCCAGGCTGCAAACGGCGGACATTTTTGGTTAGGCCAAAATGGACCATCTTAATTAAAAGAGACAAAAACAACGTTACCACAGCATAATGATTAAACAGTGTTAACCCCACTAATACCCTTATGTGTATGTAATTATCTAGCTTTAGCAACACAGAAAAGCATTAATTCAAAAGCGTTTCGTACTTAAAATAAACAGCACTCAGCAACGTTTATTTAATAAAACATGCACATTGTCAATAGGCAACACATACGCGTTCCCACGTGTAGTTCTCTCTTGTTAATACATACATGTTGATAAGTAAAAACTCTTACACAAAACAAATAATTAGTAATTAATAATTAATAATGTTAACTTATGACAAATAGACAAACCAGAGCTTCAAAACCCTATAGATTTTTATCAGAAAATCCTGCTCCAGCACACCCACTGGCTTGTATTCCCTTTTTCCCTTCTTTCTCGGGTTTGGTGCCTTAATTGTTTTATTTTTGCCCTGTTTTCCCCTGGTAATCATCCCTTTATCCACGATTGCTGCTTCCTCAGCCTCAGGTATGTCCGTCTCCTCAATAGTCTGAGACAGCGATGTATTTAACAAGGACCCCTCAGTGGCACCTAGATCTGATAATATAAGAGGAGTTCTGGTGTAGCTGATAGCCTGTTCGTAGAGTTCAGGGGTTCTAAAGAAAGTCTGCGTTCTGTGTCCAAGATCTCTTGGGTCAGTACTGAGTTAGCCCTTGATAAAAATGCATCCAGGGTACCCACCACCCTATTGCCCAAGGTACCCTTGGCTTTGATCATTTTGGTTACAGGAGGCAAATATTTCAGACACGGGGCTTTTAGGATACAGAAGTAAGCAATATGTGGGCTGACAATCCAGCACAGGTGTAAACAGTACCTTTAATTATTGCTGGGTCTCTCCAATGGCATTCTTCTGCGACACTCCAACCAAATAACGTGGCCCAGCCCAGCCTACTCCGGGCTATGACGGGCAAGGACGGGCCCGCCCTTGGCCCGGGCTTCGCCCGGGCGCTGCCTGCGCGCGTCCCGGCGGCTTATGAGGTGTTCCGGCCAGCCGAGGTGACGTCACCCGCAGCGCCGGGAGCGTAGAATGCTGGATGGTGTGGTTCTGACTGGGCCGTTCCCCTCACGGCGTCGGTGCGATAGAGGGAGTAACCAGGATTCCCCCACTGGCGGTTGCTTGCTCCTCACCACGATCACGGTAGGTTTAAAATGCAAAATCCCAGCGTTGAAAGCGCGCTGCGGTGGCACCCGGTGGCTTATGAGGTGTTCCGGCCAGCCGAGGTGACGTCACCCGCAGCGCCGGGAGCGTAGAATGCTGGATGGTGTGGTTCTGACTGGGCCGTTCCCCTCACAGCGTCGGTGCGATAGAGGGAGTAACCAGGATTCCCCCACTGGCGGTTGCTTGCTCCTCACCACGATCACGGTAGGTTTAAAATGCAGAATCCCAGCGTTGAAAGCGCGTCCCGCGCTGCGGTGGCACCCGGCGAATTATGAGGTGTTCCGGCCAGCTGAGGTGACGTCACCCGCAGCGCCGGGAGCGTAGAATGCTGGACGGTGTGGTTCTGACTGGTCCGTTCCCCTCACGGCGTCGGTGCGATAGAGGGAGTAACCAGGATTCCCCCACTGGCGGTTGCTTGCTCCTCACCACGATCACGGTAGGTTTAAAATGCAGAATCCCAGCGTTGAAAGCGCGTCCCCTTTAGAATCATCCTGAATGGGCAGTCTTGACAGACAGTCAGCTCTTACATTGTTCCCACCAGGTATGTCTGTTAAAGTGAAATTGTGTTCTTGTAATTTAGATCTTAGCCTTACCAAGAGAGAAGAGGCCCTTCCAGAGCCATTCCCATTAAACAAATGCAACAAAGGTCTGTGATCAGTGAACATGGTGAAATGCTGTCTCCATCAAAACATTTTGAACTTTTCCACAGCCCATGAGCAAGCTAACACCTCACGGTCTATGGTGCTGTAACATGACTCCGCAGTGGAAAGGGAGCGTGAAGCAAAGGCAACTGTACGCTCTTTGTCCTGAATGCTTTGTGATAGAACTGCACCCAGACCAATTTGACTGGCACCCACAGTAAGGATACACTCCTTATCAGACTGAAACGGAAAAAGTGCAGGCGCTGAAATAATCAACTATTTCACTGCTTCATAGGTAACCTGTGTGTCATCATTCCAAATAAACTTCACACCTTTCTGTAACAACTCCTTTAACGGTTGCACTAGGAAAGAATACCCATCCACAAATCTTGAATAATATTCAGTCATAAACCCAAAAATGAGCGAAGTGAATCCTAATCTCTGGGAATGGGTGCATCTTGAATAGCTTTGATCAGAGAAAGTTTTGGTGAAATACCATGTGCACTCACAGAATGACCCAGATAATCAAACTCTTGTACATTAAACTGGCATTTGTCCAACCTTAAAGTAATACCAAACTCAGTGAATTTACCAAGAACCTGGGTCAGTACAGAATCATGCTCAGCCATGGTTTTAGCAAAGATGAGAACATCATCCTGGTAGGCCTGTACGCCAGTGATGCCCTCCAGAATGATGTCCATCAATCTTTGAAAAACACTGGCAGCAGATGCCAGTCCAAAAGGAAGTCTGGTAAACTTTAGGCCCTAAAAGGCGTAACAAATGTGGTGAATATTTGAGAGTCAGGATGAAGAGGAATTTGATGATATGCAGACTTTAAATCCAGCAGGGAAAAGTGCCGCGCGCCACCAATTTTGGCCAACAACTCCTGAATTTTAAGTAAAGGGTGGATCTCAATAACAATGCATTTGTTAAGGCTGCGCAAGTCTGCACATAATCAAATACTCTTATCTTTCTTACGTACGATAACTATGAGACAGACCCATTCAGATGCTTCTGCCTTAACAATCACACCTTCAGGTGACATTTAATCAAGCAAAGACTTTAGCTCATCTCTAACATTCAATGGAACAGAGCAAACTTTGTGAGTAACAGGAGTAGAGCTTTTCTTCAACAAAATATTCTGTAAATAGTTTTTCACACAACCTAAAGAGTCAATAAATACCGCAGGGATTTTTTTTTCCATATTGCCATACCAGACTCCTCAATTGAGTAAACCGTGGCAATTGGAAAACCATGAACCCTGACTGGAGGATCACCACCAGGAACTAAATAAATACCCAATTTGGCAAGATTCTTCCAACCAACAATGGTTTTACCCTTTTTTGCAACATAAATCTTAGTTTGTAAGGTCCTCCCTAGGCAAGTATTTCTCCCTAGGCAAGTAATGCGATCATAGAAAAATCCCACCATGTCAATTTCTTGTTCCCCATAGGCTTTGGGACGGACATCAGAGCCATGCAGACGTGCCCCATCACCCCAGTTAGAGTAGAATAACACATCCAAAATAATGGTGATGGGAGCACCAGAGTCGCACATCATGTCCAGAGAGAGGATCCCATCTATTGTTACCTGACAAATGGGATCCTTAATTTCTTTATCTGAAATTTGCAACACATCAAGACTAAGTAATATATTGGATAGATCAAGAGTCTCAGTGTTCAAAGGTCCTTCCACACTATTGACCCTAGTCTGATTTTTGCCCATCCTACATACAATATCGAAATGACTAATGTGTTTAGCATTTAGCACAATGTTTTCCAAAAGCTGGACAATGAGGTGAATTACCTATATGAGATTTTGACCCACACCTGAAACACAAGGTCACAGTTTTGTAAATGGACTTGGAAACGTTGGGTTTTGCAACATTGACATCCACCTCATTATCAACAATGTGAACTGGATTTGAAGCAGCCATTTCCTGACCCATAACTTTAAAAGACTCACTGGAGCGTTCTACGCCTTTAGCAACAGTTAAAACTTCACTAAGAGATGGATCTCTGAAACATAGTAACTTCTCCTGTATCTTCTTGGATGAACAGCCATATACAAACTGGTCACCTAAGTAAATATCCAATGAAGACCCAAAGTTGCAGTTGGTAGCCAGGTGTCTCAAAACAGATACATAATCCTCCATGGACACATCACAGGTTTGTCTTTTCTTCACAAAATTGAAGCGTTCTAGTAAAATGCTTGGCTCATTACTGAATTTCTTTTGAAGGCGAGCTTTGGCTTCCAGAAAAACATCCCATTCATCTTCCTCATCAGTGGGTGTTAGAATTCTGGGCAAATTGTCAAATACTTGTTGGTCTTCATGACCCAAAAAGCTAAAGAGAATAGCTGCTTTGTGTTTGGGAACATATCCATCAGCACCAACAGCAATTAAATAGTTCTCAAAAGCTCTGATCCAAAGCATCCACTGCACAGGAGGTTTGCCAGGGTGCTGAAGAAACAAAGCCAACTGTGCCAAAGAGTTGAGTGCAGAATTAGCAGCTGCCATAATTATTTGTGAAGATAAAAGTAGTTAGCAAAAGCAGAGTACTCACAAGGTGTGCCTGTCACCGTTGTAGACAGGCAAGGACTCTCCCAATTGATCACATGTAAGCTGAATCCTTAAAATGGGTACCAGGTGCACTCTGTGCATGCAGAAAATGACCAATTGAAGTGAAGATGCTGCTCAAGGTGAGGTCACGAACATTCAGGGGTAAGAGACACTTTTGCTGTGATGCGAAGGAAGGCTCACAGTAGAATATTCTGTAATGGAAACCTTGACTTGTAGAAGCGAAACCACAATTAGCCCGAACAACAGTAGCTTGTAGAAATGAGGTGTAAACCTCCTACGTACCTTGCTCTAGCAATAGCTGCTTAAAAAGGAAGGCGAAAACCTCTTGCATTTCTTGATCCAGCGACAGCAGCTTGAAGAAATGAGGTGAAAACCTCCTGCGTGCCTTGAGCCAGGGAGAAAAAGTATGTATAGCACTTTACCCCAAAGAAGAGTGCTACTGAGGAAGATCTGTGGGCTCCCCATTGTGTCTTTTCATTCCTTAATCGTCGCCAAAATGTGGTACAGAGATCCAGACAGAAAAGCCCCACCACAGGAATGAGAAGTCAAGCAAGTCAGCCAATAAAATCTAAAAAAAGAATTTATTTTAGATCCAAGTAATAAGGAGCCCACAGCAACAGGTCTGGACAGCACAACAACCAGGCAGGAACTGCCATAACTGTCCTTGATACTTGTATAAATAAAGCACAGTAATCTTTGAAGAGAAACATTCATCTGCGCGCAGATCAAACAGAACATGGAGAACAAAACCTTTCTGGCTCACGTGGTATGCAGAGCCCGTGAGTGGTGATGAAGGTGAAACACCACTCACGTATGTGCACTTGCTGCGCGAGAGAACATATACAACAGAGCAAAAGGTATAGCACAACAATCACCCAGTGTGCCGTTCTACCCACTACAGTGACAGTGCAAATATAGCTGCAGGCCTACCAATGTAGCCTGTCTGTGCAATTCTAAAACTGCTAATTCAGCCTGCCAAAATAACCCTTTTTGCCAAGCCAAAAGCCCACCTTTTGATTATTAGTTAGTTACCTCTAAGTAGTGCTTATTGCCCACAAGGCAGGATATTTAAATCTAGCACATGTAAAAGCTTTATGTTCAATATGGTCTTACAGTAAAAAGGCCCTTAAAACTATTTCCACTGTAGCATGGTTAGCTGTTCCCTAGGAAAGCATAGGGACACAATACTAACATTAATAATGTTATATTTGGCTAGGTAACAGCTACAAAATGAATTATTGAACTTTTAAAAATGTATATTACAAGCCCAATTCATTCATAAAGTTGGATTTGTAGTAAATGTTTTGGAAACTTTTATAAAGTTACCTTTTCCCTGACTAAAGCCTCTAGACCCCATTTACATTAACTGTAACTGCCAGTCAGGAGCTGAATAGTACCCTTTATTGGGTGTGAACTTGCTCCCAGAGCTGAGACAAAGACCTTGGGTGTGGGAAGTGTTCTGTTCCTCTGGCAAGGTGACCATCTGGGGTGTTCCCAGGACCTCAATTAACTTCAAAAAGACCTACCCTGTCACAGACAAATGTTATCTGACACTTGGGCAGGGCCCTCTTTTTCCAACTAGTCATGCATGCACCAATTGCAGTGGGAGAGGAGCTGCCCCCGGACTGGTGTGAAATGAGAATGGTGTGCTCCTTTCCATGGGCACACCTGTCAATGGGCACAGGCTCTGCACAAGTGAAGAAGGATTTTGCCATCTTGGATTTGGGACGAGAGGTGCAATGTGGGATGGTTTTCAGTAGGGCACACAGGAGCTGCTGCAAAGTGGGTAGGCTTATCCCTGGGATACTTTCTCCCAATTTAGTAGGGAGGGTCACAGGAGTCACCCCCACTCAGAGGCTGGTGACAGGCATAAATGTGGCATCCCTGGTCACCCTTTAAAGAACACTACCCGACCATGCGAAGACAAAAGAAGGACTGTGAGAAGATCTGAAAAGTTGGACCTGTACCCAGGACAAAGAAGCGGACTCCAAGGGTGATATGGCTGACCTCCTATTAAGCTACAGGGAGGCAACCAGCTACTAGAAGTCCTTTTTCTGAAGAGCCCAGTTGACCAGCTCCTTCTGGACCTACCCTGGACGCTTCTGGTGGTTTTTGCTGGAGTGAGTCTTGACCTCCAGGTGCTGTTCCTGAGGTCCTGGGACCCCAGGCTGTTTTAAATTGCACTTCACCTATGATCTTGAAAAACCTGAGACTTGGAAACCTTTTAATTCTGGAGATGCCTGGAGGACCAGGAGAAACCTGTTGAGCCAGTCTGACAAAATTGTTGTGTTGCCCAAGGGCCAAAGAGTCCGGTTGCTCCTGCTCTGTGCATTTCCACAGCAGCACATATATTTCAGCTGGACATTGCAGACATGGTATATGGCCTTGTGGAGCACTTTTAGGCTGCAACATGCAGCTTTGCCCTGCTGGAGGCAGCTAAGCTCTAAAAAAGTAACAATCGGAATGCAGAAATCTATACTGAGTATGACGTCAAAAGAATCTGGCTTGTGGGGTACTTTCCTTGGGTGTGAATTTAAATTTCTCTCACTTAGAACTTTCCTGCCAAACATCAACGGCTTCACTGGGACCTCCTCTAACGGCTATCTGGCCTTGTGGAGCCCTTCTCAGACACAGCCTACTGCCTTGCCTCGGTGAGGATTTTTGACTTCCATTTCAGAGATTAAATCAGAACGTAAAACTTCGGATCAAGATGTACCTGGTTTCTGTATCTGACACGTGCTTTATTGCAGTCAGCCTTAAATCATGCCTAGGTACCGGTCAAGCACAACCATATGACCATAGATGGTGCTTAATGCTTTTCGGCACTATTTTGATTTACAACTTAAAAAAAAGAATATCTTAGGTTCTCCTTATTAGTTGTTTTGGTGTCACTTTTTTGTTCATCAGTGATGGCATGAGTGATGTCACTGACCATGTCATGAGTGATGCAATATATGAGGTCATAACCAGTGCATTGCGGGGGCCAAAGTTATAGTTAGCTCAGGTAACTATAACTGCTGAATTTCTATGGTTTTGTGTGTGTAACATCTGAGCCTAACTAAAAGGTCCCTGCAACTTTTGTGTTTTCAGTGTGTTCCTAAGGTTATTTATTTCTATTTCCTAACTATAACATACTTGTAACCTTTGGTTTTTTCAGTGAATTGCTAAGATTTGTAATGCTATTTCCTAACTTACCTGTAAACTTTGATTTTTTCAGTGAATTCCTATGATTTTTAATTGTTATTTTCCTGACTGTAACATCCCTGTAACCTGGATGTGTGAGTGGGTGTTTTAGTGGTTCTGTAGGTGTGTAAGTGGGTGTATGAGTGTCTGGTGGGTGTGTCAGTGCATGTGTGACTGGCTGGGTCTGTGAGCAGGTGAGTAAGTAGCTGTATGGGTGTGTGAATGGCGGTATGGGTATGTGAGTGTTTGTGTGGGTATGTAAGTGGGTGTGTGAGTGGTTTTGTGGTGTGTGAGTGGGTTCTTGAGTATCTGTATAAGTGTGTGATTGGGTGTGTGAGTGGTTGTATAGGTGTGTAAGTGGGTGCATGAGTGTGTGAGTGCATGTGTGAGTGACTGGGTCTGTGAGTAGGTGTGTGAGTGGGTTTGTAGGTGTATGAGTGGGCATATGAGTAGTGTGGG
Source organism: Triturus cristatus (assembly GCF_964204655.1). NCBI lineage: Eukaryota > Metazoa > Chordata > Amphibia > Caudata > Salamandridae > Triturus > Triturus cristatus. Next base: position 469,578,949 of record NC_140588.1, read on the forward strand.
TGTGTAAGCGGGTGTGTGAGTGGTTTTGTGGGTCTGTGAGTGGCTGTATGGCTGTCTGAATGCTTATGTCAGTGTGTAAGTGGTTGTGCGAGTATGTGAATGAGCATGTGAGTGGGTGTGTGAGTAGCTCTGTGGGTCTGTGAGCTAGTGCATGAGAGGTTTTGTGGGCCTGTGAGTGGCTATATGGGTGTATGAGCGGTTGCGGGGGTATTTGGGGGTGTGAGTACTTACGTGTGTATGTGAGTGGATATGTGGGTGGTTCTCTGGGTCTTTGAAAGGATGTGTGAGAGACTGTATGGGTGTGAGAGTGGCTTTATGGGTGTGTGAGTGGGTGTGTTAGAGAGTGTGTGAGTGGTTCTGTGAGGATTCGCACAGGGCCATGCTGAACGCTGTAGTGAATCCGCAGATCCTCATGTATGAAAACTAAAACATTTTTGGACACTTTCTTGCCTATGAGGAAGCTTTCAAACAGGTGTGCAAGATTATGTTGGCAAGATTTAAAGAAATCTGAATTCACACTGGATTCTGCTCTTTAACAAGTGCAACAGATCTGCAGAGAGGAACTGCTAATTTTCAGGTGAGTTACATCAGTATCCGATTCCAGTATTTTGAGATACATCACTACTTACAATCACAAGGCAAGTGATATCAGACGTATTCTGAGGAAACATTAGCAGATTCTGATGAGTGAGGAGAGTCTGGTGGATGCCATTGGAGAACATTCAAGGGTGACATTTAAAAGAGGCACAACCTTAAAGAATAGACTGAGTAAAAATGCCATCAATAACATCTATCTTGTCAAGCAACACCAGCCATGTTTCTTCACGTTCAAGCAGTGGAAAGCTTGTCTTAATAATAGGCATATCTTCCAAAACTATTCACCTCTTCACGAGGTGAACAGAACTATTTATAAGCATCCTTCTTTCAAAATCTTATTTTGTGGTTTACGTGTTAATTTGCCCACGTAAGAAATAGTTTGTAAGGAGCACACATCAAACTGTTATTATTTTGGGACATCTGAGATCTATCGATGGTGGTGCTAAACATTACCCAGTGGCCAAACATTTCACATATGTTCACGAGGCCAACAGCAAATATCTTCGATTCTTTGCTCTTGACAGAATGCCATACACAAAGAGAGTAGGTGACAGAACACGGTCTTCGAGATGTCTTTAATTAAGGTATATCCTGCAACTAGACACACTGGCCCCTAATGGGCTCAACACTGATGAGGAACCTAATGTACATTTATGTTTTTTAAAGTATTTTCTGATATATTTGTGTGTACATATGCAGTTTTTGGAAATGACCTGCTGTTCTGTCACTCTTATAACTCTTTGTGCAATCATGTATTAATTGTGTTTAATCACTTTCTTTTTCTTTGTCACAGGGCAAGTGAGATTTGTGAGAATGAAAATGAGGCAAGATTTTCTTCTTGAAATAAGATTTTCTTCTTGAAATAAGATTTTCTATTTAAGTTTATGTCTTCTAAACTGTTGAGGTTGGATTTCACAGTTGTACATTCAGTTATAATTTTTGTGTGTTATTGGTTTTTACCCACTAAGCACAATGTGCAGATTACAGATACCCACAATGCCTAAATGCAGTATTTTGTATTTATTCTTAGCATACAATCTTTTGGCATGAACCTTACATGTTTAATTTATTACTGCATGAACGTAATTTGTATTATATGGGAAACAGCAATTACAATGCGCCCATTACTAAGGATAATTTTACATCACAGCCATTACAACACTCCTACCTTTACTAAACAGGATTTAAATACAAGTATGTGTTACCACACATGCCTTTACTTTGAATTTTGCTGTAAAGCAATGATTAAGGCATATACGTGGTAAAGGTTAGTAGCACAGCCTGGCAAATGTATGGTAAAGGTCCGGGTGGCTCTCAGCAGCCGAATTTCCTTCCTTTTTTACTCTTCAGGTGATAAATCTCAGTTCAGTATACTAATATGGTTTGCTGACAGTTTGTTCATAATTGAATCTCAATGATTGGTTAGTAACTAAATAGCCATGGACAATAGATCGAGAGGCATCTTTGAGAAGGGCTGTTGGTATTTGATATATTATATAAGAAGCACGGATTTGACTGCATCTTCAATTCTTATTAACCCCCCCCCTTTTTTAAGTGTTTGTAACAACTTCTGAATGGAAACCATGGTACAAAAACCGGGAGTGGAGGGTCCAAAGAAAGTATTAAGACCAGTGCAGATAATTTCCCCAACACAACTATTGCAAAACACCTAGTTATCCACGGGTCTAGCAGGCTTAAAAAGCACTCAAGATATAGAACACAAGCAAAAGCTCTCAATCATACATTGGGGGAATCCTTTAATAAGGACAGAATCCCATCACCCACTGAAGTGGTATGCTTCATCATCTAGGATTTCTCCTCTTGGCTGAAACACCTAGTGCATCCATGGGCTACAACCCCCTCTCTATGAGGGAGGAGCTCAGGGATGTTTTTTAGATACTACTCGTGTGTAGGATCTACTAAAATCCAACAGATGTAAAGCACTACAATGCTTGAGTGATGGGTGCAGTGCAAAAGGAGAGATGTGTGGTGTAAAACTAACTCCCAAGAGAAAAAAGAGCTTTATTAGTTAACTCTTGGGGTCAGGATTAAAAACAGTGCATGTGGAGTGTAGAAATATTAACTGCATCTGTCCAGTAAACAGGTCTACATGTTTCGGCAAGTGTGATCCCAATGGTGTCGTGGCCTTCCTCAGGGCCTAGATTTTTAAATGCTACTGCGTACTAAAGTGATAAAGTGATAAAGTGAAAAACTATATATAACAAGAAGGTTAGTTTGAAACAAATACAACCTACATCACCAGAAGTCTCACTTTTGGTACGATATACTGGTGACACCTGTGGAGAACAAGAAAGACAAAGAGATAAAATGTTTGTGTCTAATAACTTTGTAAATTCGTAAGTGTACAGTGAAATTTGAGACATAAAGTAAACTTACCCATAAATTACGAGTAAGACACCTCACCTCACTTGGCAACAGCTCAGGACGGGAGGCTCCGCTCTAAAAGGAAATGTTAGCATGGGTCAGACTAAAAGAAAATCTTAAGTCTGCTGTTCCTGTAACTTTGTGATTATTTTATCACATTTGTTCACATTGCAATCTTAATAAAAAAGCAGGCAATGCCGGAATTCACAGGTACTTGCTGACAATATGAGTGAGTATATCTTTAAACATGAGCATCCAGAGTAATATTAATAATCGTGAATCTACTCATGTAATATAAGCACTTGATGGCATAGCCGGTGTGCATCTATGTAATGTTGATGCAATCAAATAATCGCCCATATGTTTAAATGCCTAAAGAGGTTTGTTTTCTTTACTTGAAACACAACATCCACTTCATGTTTGACTTAAAAGTGAGTGTGTCGTTGTCACCTGGAGTATAGAATGGACTGTTACCCCCATGGTGAGCTCAAAAGGGATGAAAATATTACACTATACACCTTGATATTCCTCAAGATCATGCTGCTTCATTTGAACTAATTGAATTACCAATCGGAGTCTGACAGAAACCAACGTAACTATGTGGTTATCTTTACTGTGACAAAGAGCATCAAATGTTAAAAGATGCAACTCTGCAGTCTAAAACAGGATAGATCTAAACTATGCATTGCCATGGGCGGCTGTGTTGGAATTCAGTTGAGAAACGAATTTCAACAGGAAACGCGTGTGCATGCCTTTACTCCGACAGGTTAAGCACAATGCAGTAAGGCATTACCGCATATAGCACAATTTAGAGATAAATGCATGCATTGTAGTGGTATGCGTGGTTGCTGTATGCGTGGTAATTGCACTTTTAATATGTCCTTATGAATGCATGATGAAATGACATGCGTGGTAATGGGATGCGTGGTAGTGAGTCATGCTTGGTAGCGTATGCTTTGTAAAGGCATACTTGGTGAATGCATGCATTGTTCCATCATACAATCATATTATATGTTTCGATTAATAGAACTGATTGCTTAAAAAACTCAATGTGCAGATTACAGATACTGACAATGCCCACTTGGGCAGTAATTTGCATTTACCCCCTTTTAGGCATACAATCTTTTTGACGTGTACCCTAGATGTTGAATTTATTAGTGCACAAATGCAATTTATATGATATGTTCTCATTGTGAGAAGTGATTATTTCTTTATGCATATCTGCTTCTGATTTACATGTCGGGTGCAACCGTTATTATTTCAGTTTACCCCCTCATTTGTTTAGGATGTACATACTATGTATTTGTAAAATATTATTATTTTGTAACGTTGAATGCTTTCATTATTCTTGTATAGTATTTATTTATTTTTTTGTTTTGTAAGGGGCTCCATGTGACCATGCTATCTGGTAAGTTGCGGGGTCTTTCATGCAATTTGAGTAGATTACAAAATGACCACTACGTTATCTTGCTCTAATTGTGTGCAATTTTTCTACTTAGCCCTTTATGAAGTTTGTCTCCTTCCATCACATTTATGATTGGTGTTTGGGACTGCGCTCCTTACTTGTGAACAAAGGGGTGTTCTCCAAAACGCGTTTGGTTACCCTGTTAAGGCTGCAAATGATTTTGGAATAAATTCACTACACAAACAACTTTAGAGTGGGTATCTATTTTTCCTCAAAAAGAAGGGGTTGTTCTGTGATTGATCGAGCTCTCACACCCACATGCACACCAGAGCGTTGAGAAATTGTAGCTGGCAATATATACATATATGCATACATATGTGTTCTGTGTATATGTTTGTGTGTTTATATGCAATATATATATATACAGATGTGCAGAGTATAACATACTATTTAACACCATTGTGTTATGTGGTCATATTAGGCCTGGATGAGAACACCACCATTTTACATGTCCAAGTTTAAAATTGACATCTTTTCTTCAACGTTGACACTTGACACACATTTGCTTGAGCTCCTGTATGGGATAATATTCCATGAAATAACTTTGCTTACATTTACACATCTTCGTAGGAATATTACCAAAACCTTTAAACATTCTGTACGAAAGCTAATGCTCACTGTGTGAAATTTTGTTTGTTATTGTTCGCTCAGTGACAGCTTTGTCAGGATAGAATCAATAATGACAGCCTGACTACAGCTTTGGCATGACAAACATAACATGTATATTTGTAAAGCGCACATTCACCCATAGGCCTCTTGGAGCCGCATAGCAGATGTTTATCGTTACCCAACTCAATGATACTCATTTTATTGACCTCACGAGGATGAAATGCTGAGTGGACCCGCTGGGATTGAACCTGTGACCATGATGTCGAACACAGGCCCCATACAGTGGACATTCCACTAAGCATCCAGACCCAACATAGATGGGTGAAGTTTATTATATAAATTAAATCACTCCTTTGTTTAATGAAAGGAGCATTTTGCTGACACTCTCAAGGTCACCCCATGCCAGAATTCCAGCCCATCTGAAAACTGTTTACCTTCTGAGAAGGATGGTGCCCAGCTCTACATCAAAATGGGATCCCAGATGAAACATACCTACAGGTGACTGGGGAATTACATCACCTGCAGGTATTCTGGCAGAGTCACCCACCCTAGGCACATAAGGATACAGACTGCTAGATAGGACCATGACCATAACTATACTTAAATATAAGCATATTTTCTATGTAACACCACAGTGGTTAGACTGTTCATTTTCTTTACCATTCTTCTGATGCTGATTACTCTGTTTCGCTTCCTTCTATTGATAATTGCAGTGCACATATTTTGCACAATAATTTAAATGCTAATTCAAGTATTTCTTGTGTCTCCCTTTGGGCATACATGAGTTACCAAATGAAAAGGCTTTAGATCTGTTTCCATGATTTACCGCGGAGTCAGGGTTGTCATGTTTAGAGGTGGCACATACCACCTGTTACCTTGCTAGGTTAGGGGTACAGGTGGTGAACTGTGAGCTAGCCAGGACTCAGGCCAACATATCCTGATGGTGGGCGTGGACTCATTCTCGAGCAATGTTGACATTTATGTTGTCCAACAAACGCACAATTTTACTAAGAAAGTACGAACCGTACAACATAGTGCTACTAACGTTTTCGCGTGGGTACCCATTTAATGGGTATCGCAAGTACTTTTACTTGTGTGTGCCCAAAGACCCTACTCACTAACTAACTGGAGATATCCATGATGTTAGGAAAAATCCTCCTCAGCTAAGTACAGAACCCCTATTTCTGGCTGTAGGTTGTTTAAGCTTGAACCGTTAAAAGGATCACCCCACAGAGGTACCCTCTCTGAATTCCATATATTCCAAATACTTCAATGGTTGATCGAGCACAGGTAGTTTTACCACCTAATTGTAGACATGCACTAACACAAATGTTATTACAACATGGGCTCCCGCAAATAGGAGTGGATGTTTCGTTCGTGGTAGAAGGCCACAAAGCGCACACAAAAGTGGTATTTGATTCATGGGTCACATTCCCGGTAGTAAAGGGCAACTCAGGAAATGTTCACACATACACTGAAGTAGCAGCATCAAATCAATGTAGAGCATATGTGAAATTAGGAATCCCACTCATTTATCAGGAACACATGAACTGGCTCCTAGGCACCCTACCACATATATTCGAAAATATCATACTAGGTCCTCTCAGCAATAAGATAGCAACATGGCCAGTCATAGCAGGTTACACACCACATCCAGATATAGCAAACATCAAAGACCTAGAGCTTGGAGAACTATGCAGTGATTTAGTCATACTCTAACTACCAAAATTTAGTGATTTAGTCATACTCTACAGACATCTAGCACAATTTGTTATGAAAACCAGATCGGTTGTCCCACAAAGGGTTGCTCAAGCTGCACATTAACAATTGGCTATGCCTGAAATTAGTCAAGCAATGCAATAATGGGTAAAGTTCCTAGCAGACGTGATGAGATTCCGTTCTGGATTGCACAAAGAACTAATCAGCTTGAAGCAGTGTTTCCACATATGGGATCCTAAGAAAAACAGAGAATTTTCACAATATGCCTGCCAATGGGGATGACCCCCCCTCCCCAGAGGAAGATTGCATCACTTGGGGCACAGTCTTTGCTGCAGTTTATTCCACGACACATTGTACTCCATCATTAGCTGCTTTGCCTGAGTTGCTTTTACAGATCCAAAAAGATTACAGGGCAGCCCCTGCCCTGGATTTGGGAATTAAATTAATCGGCAATTTTGCCGCAGTATCCTTAATCATACTAAGGGCCTCATTACGATGTTGGACGGAAAGCCTCTGCCTGATCGTTGGAATTATCTAGACTGCGTCAGATTAGGATGTTGCGGTTATTCTGAATCAATTCCAATTGGCTCTCAGAGTATCCTTGTTGGTCGGAACTGCATTGTGCCCCTCTACGAACAGTGTTCCGACCAACCCATTACCATGTCGATTTCCAACAGGCTTTCCGAATCGGCCAGTCCGACACAAAAAGGCTGCTGGAAAGTGATTTGGGGGGCCCCTAGTAGGGCCCCCTTCATCCTCTGGCCTCTGGTTGGGGGCCAAGGGGGTACCTAAGGGACCCCCCTGTAAAACCCAGCACTGTGTGGCTGGCACCGTTGGGTGCCTGCGACAGGTTGCATGGTTTTAGATGGTTTTACATGGTTTTACACACACCCCCCATTTCCCTGTAGGAGCCTGTGTTGTCGGACAGAACAAGGATTCTCATAGGGAACAATGGGACTCCGACTGAACAGTGTTCAGTTGCATCGTAATCCGCCCGACATCGTAATCAGGCCCTAATTAATATTAAAGCGAAAGCAGCAGCGTTGGCTATATGCCAGTGACTCGCGGAGTTTTCTCCTGTAAATCTGGAGTGGAAACGTCCGGAAAATTATTAAAGAATCCTATACATCCATAGATAAAGATAATTTGGGAGGCAGACCTAATAAACCACAATTTAAGGGTGACTCTGAAAAAGATAACTTGAAGCAGTCACCTGAGTCCTATATAAAACAGTGGGAAAATGCAGAAAAGACTAAAGCACAGGGCAGATCTCCTCAACAGGAGTGCACTGAAAAGTGCTATAATTTGAATACCCAGGAGTCAATAAAACAGCCCGATAAGTATCAGGATACTTATACATGTTCTTTTAGTTCCTTTCAAGAATTGGCCGTGAAACGCTCATAGAGAGGAGGATCATCAGAGCAGAGATCAGGGTGTGTGAAATCAAAGAAGGACTCACAACACTCTTTTGATTTCATAATAGAAAAGGAAGGCAAACTTACAGTCAAAGCCTCAATTTAAAAGGAAGAACGTGGCTCAGAATAAAGCCAAACATGTCACAGATATTGAGGACTCAGCTTGTGAACTGGAGTGGGCTCTTACCATGCTATACAGTGCAGCAACAGTCACACTAGTTTTCTGGAATTGTATGCACTGCCTGGCAGAAGTAGCAACAAGTGACAATGTCTTAGTGGAAATACAGGACCAGAGAATGAGTTTCCCATGTAAATTATATGAATTGCAACTCCAGATGGAGGGGGATATACAACATACTATCAATCTTCTTTTTTGGGAGAACTTGTCATTCAGCTATGACATTCTCTTGGCTGTAAAGGATTGGCCTTCTCAGTTTGTTATGGATTGTCCACAAGGAGAAGCAGAAATTTTACCTGCTTTTTCCAACCTTATCTCAAATTAGTAAAATACACATATGCCAATGAGTGGGCCTTAGCACAGCTCTGGTATTATACCTCTACCATGTGGGTTGGGATGAAGGATACCCTTACCACGTCGTTCGGCCCACAGCCACAAAGCTAATACCCCATTAAACATGGGGCCAAAAAACAAATTAGAGAGATACTCACACAACTTGAATATCAAGGTGTAATTGAAAGTTGCACCTCACCAGTGAATAATCCCTTATTTTCAGTAATAAAACCAGACCATTTATATCATTTAGTCTTAGATCACAGACACTTGAACACTGCTACAAACACATTTGCTGTACAAAACATGCATAGAGTGGCACTAATGAACAATGTAGTGCGCAAAAACTATAAAACCACAGTAGATATCGGGTTGTTCTGCCAAAACATAGCACCCGAAAGCAGGTATGTGACAGCATTTAGCACTTTAAGCTCTCAAAAACAATTCTGTTGATTGCCCCAAAAACAATTCTGTTGATTGCTCCAAAGGTATAAGAATAGTCCTAGGCTGTTTTCAGCCAGTGTAGCAGAACTGTTACAATAATTTGATGACCAAGCATGGTCCTATGTTGAGGATACAAACTTACCGGATGATGACTTAACAACATACTTAACCAGAGTAGATCACATAATTTTAGGATTTGCTCACATAGGCTACAAAAGCAATTTTAAAAATTTAAGATTTCCTATCTCAGTGTCCTGTTTGTGAAATACGAGCTGTTAATTAAAGGCAAAAGCCTTCCAACACATTTCTTAGAGAAGTGTACAATTTTACAACCTCCAAACACATTGAAAAGAGTTTTCTAAATTTCGGCAGAACACACATACCAGATTATGCACAACTGGTGAAATTGTTTTACAACTTGATTCATCCAGAATTTTCAAGCACACAATAAACATCTGAACACAGGCAGATTTTACGTTCAGTACAGATTGACATGCGAGCTTCAAAACACTTACATACATGTGTCAATACCACAAATTTGGTGATCCGGATAATTGTGGGTACATCAAGATACACATGTCAGTTCAATGAAGGAGACACAGTACCAATTGCATATAAATCAAACTTCTTTACAAATGCAGAAATGCATTTTGCACTGACAGAAAAGATACCTATGGCAGTAAAGACAGTTGTAGTGAAAGAAAGATCATTGGCTCATGGAAAACTAATTATTGTCATGACTTCCATTACAGCCCTAGAGTCGGTTACAAAGGCCAGTGTTCCCAAAGCGAAAGTTTTACATCGAAGATGGATACAATGAGCCAACTCACTCACAGAAACATATGCAGGTTATGCATTTGACTCTATAGTACAAGCACAAGCATACATTCAATAAGAACAGGAATATCCTCTGCCCAATACAATATTAATGCCTGTAGATCAGTATGTTTTTGTAATCTACACTAATGGTTCTGCCAAGCCTGCACTAGTGACACAAAACCAACACTCTTCCTCTTGCCCAGCGGTGAAGGGTAAATGAAAGGCAGAGAATTACAACCTCATAAAACAAACACGGAGCAAGCAGTCTTGGTGATGACACTGCACAGCTGGCTGAACTGAAAGTTCTAGTTCTTGCACTTGTGAATACGAATCCTGAGTTTCCCACACTTACAGTATGTGATTTGTATAATTGTTTCCAGTCTTAGAATAAGTATTTTTCCTCAACGGAACCAGAGCCCAAAGGGTACATGATCAAGCATATGATGCTTTGGTGACAATTGGCTAAACCTAAAGCAGGTTTGTCACGGGCTCATGTCATACATACACTGAGCCACCAATGTGTAGGAATACACTTCGCAGGGAATTCAATGGCCGATGAAGCTGCAAAAGCAACAGTGCAAACTGCTGCAGTCGCTGTAATTACTCGTTCCAGTACAAGAACAGATGGAGACATCATGACAGCTGTCAATGCTGCATGCAATACTACCCTCTTACCAAAAGGTTTTCCACTAAAATACTCCTATCAGTTAAATGCACAAAATATTCCATTTGCTCAAATTCCTGAAGTGGGGAATAGAGAAATACCTAATTCAGATCACAGGTTAGGACTGATCCTAGAAGTACATGAAGGTCTAGCATCTGCTCACACAGGGGTGGCGGCTACAATTTCACTATTGCAGCAACAATACTGGTGACCAGGTCTTTACAAACACTCTAAAGACTAGGTCCTTAAATGTGACGTGGAAGCAGATAAAGGTTTTCCCCACAGCTCGTCCACCACAAACACTTCTCCTGCTCTCAAAGAATCCTCTTGCTTGTGATTATCTATACCATGGAGGAGCCTTACACTCAGATGGGTCATACAAATAATTTATGTTAGCAGTGGATTCCTGCTCTCGATTCCTATTGGTATGATCACAGCGATCGGCTGACGCTCAAATTGTTATAAAGGACTTGCACACCTTTAACAGCAAATATGCAGTAGCTACATTGTATTCATACCAGGGTTTGACTCCAAGGCTTACAGAAACAACATGGGAAAATTTAATGTGCCTGTTCATTGCTCCTCCCCCTCCAATTCCAAGGGAAACACGGCAGTGGAGAGGAAAAACCATGACTTAAAGCAGTCTTCCACAGCTAGAGTATTAGGTTCAGGTAACAGTTGGGTTCACCACCTGTATGGGGTACAGAGAGCCTTCAACAATCTGCCTAGAAGATCCAGATGTGGTTGGACTCCCTATGAAGTTTTCTTTGGTGTTAAAATATGGGTTCCAGACCTTGACAGTCCCAGAAAAGTGGCGGAGAGGATGCCTTTTGATGTCGGTGAATGTTTGGATGTTTTGCAGAAGCTGAACAACTTCACAGATGCTCAGAGCAAAGTCCAGCAGAAATGTTCCACCACCGGTAAAGGGAAGGAAGCACCGGCAACTCCTGGTTGCATTCTAAAGATAGGGGATCTAGTACAGGAGTAAATAATCAACAAGAAGGAGTTTGGGCCATCTTAAAGAGAACTGTGCCTGTCCTGGCTGCTGAAGTTACCAGAAATGTAATTTTACTGTCTCTTGCCTGTGGCAAATACAATAGATTTGTGTCTAACAATTTCATCAAACCACATCATGTGGCCGGTTCTACATAGTAGGCCTCGAGGACTCCGGGATAGCTACCCGCCTCCACTCACTACCTTACAGTAAGTCCTGTTAACAGCTTTAACCAAAAATGACATTTGTTCTACCCGGCTGGGGACAGCTAACACTGAGGTGTCACTAAATCCAGTTACATCTGCAAATACCGTACAATTGTCATGTATGACCACACAGATTTCAACTCTCCAATCAGACAATGATGGTGTATACAATATATTGCCATTAGAGTCATCTACTAGTGCTACACAACTTCATGAGCCTCTCATGTTAGTACAAACAGCCTCTGCTTATTTGTCAACTTTGATGATTTTTCTTAGGATTCAGCAGACCCACCTCCACAGAGAGGACTATATAAACTTTTCATTTGGCTCAAAAAGGCATACCTTCTCCCTCCATGGATATACATTTGGATTACAATTTTGTATCTTTTCCTCTTCCTTTGGATTTGTTTTGTGAATGTTTTTTTCTTGCTTCTGAATGGACATTACCTCTCAGAATGCTCTGCTGTTGAACTGGTAGATGAGGTTTTGAAACCCCATTCTTTATCGCACAAAGTGCAAAGAGACCCGCCCCTTGTGAACATTTCAGCTGTTCCAGTTCCTGATGGAATTGTTTGGGATAAAGTAACCTATGATATATTTGGACTGACCGAGACTGACAAATCCTCTGTGTATTCTGTATATTCTTAAATGATGTCATCACTCCTGGCACTATCTCTGATAATTGGAACATTAACACAATACATTAAATGTTTCCTGATTTAGAGCATTACATTGTATTCTATAGTGTAGAAATGTGTGATGGTACATCTAATTATGATTAAATGTTCTGTTTTCACCATTGTGGTCAACATTATTCACTTAAAGCAAGTGCTCCAGGTGCAGTATTTAATTACACTCAAAGGGAACACTGCCCGACACCACCTCAGGGTAGCTCAAAGACATTTTGACAGAAGTTTGCTTTTTTAAATAAACTTACACCTTCTGCAAGAATGGAAAATATGCTCACTGACACAAAAGTTGATTTATTCTGCATCTTTCATTTCCCAGTTATCGACACAAGGGTATGATTTCTAGAGAGATAATATTGATTTCAAATCTATATAGGGAACTAAAGATTGGCCGGTTCAGAGGAACAAAGCTTTATTTAGAGCATGCCTCATACCAAAACAACTAATTTTCCTGAATAAAACTGTGCAGCAGATGCCCTGTCTCAGCTTGGCCAAGATAAATGGTCTAAATACACCAACATTTCCCACTTTTGCACCATTTGGGAATTGGCAGCAATTCACAAATTACACGAACGACATACTTAGAGATGGGACATACAAATCTTAACATTCCATTCCAGAGGGATGGTTAGTGTGGCTGTTAGATACTAACGGATGTCAGGCATGTTTTCTTGACAACACGAAAGGGTTTAGGATAAATAGGCCAGACCCTAGTTACATGCAGACACAACACGCAGGAGTGGTCACAACATACAGCATTGGAAAGTTGTGCCTAGAGTGGCTAAAACATTCAGGGTTGTCTGAAGCGAAACAACACTTGTCCCTTCTTTCTGATGACATTGTCCTGGTTCACTGATAGAATATCGACCCCCCACAATATCCCCAAACACAAATATCGAGTTATAAATATAGATGTGGAAAATATTGACATCCTATATTTATAATGGTAAGTACACAAATATAAAAAAAAAATTGATGTAAAAAATATAGTTGTATAAAATATCGATTTTAATATATGTATACAAAATATTATTGAATATATTAAATAATAAAATTAACTGTAAAAAATAAAATAAATGTAATATACATTTCAACAAATATAACAAATACATTTAATTTAAAAAATGTAAACAGACGCATATAAAATATAATAAATATATATATTTACTTTCAAACAATTAATAAACTATTAATTTTAATTTATTTTATAATTGTATATATACAAATTTACAAATAAATATATATGTACATAATTATACACCAATAACATAAAATCTAATACAAAAAATATACATTAAACATTAAACTACTTAAACATTTTTAAACTTAAATTTTCCACTTCAGTGAGTGCAACAGTAGGTAAAGTGTTGGATGGAGGAGAGGTAAAAATTACTATTCCTACTCCAGTGAGTGCAACAGTAGGAAAAGTGTTGGATAGCAGAGGGGTAAAAATTACTATGCCCACTCCAGTGAGTACAACAGTAGGGAAAGTGTTGGATAGCACAGTAATAAAAATGAAATTCTGACTCCAGTGCAACAGTAGGGAAAGAGATGGATAGCGGAGGGGTAAAGATAACCATTCCAGCTCCATTGAGTGCAACGGTAGGGAACGTATTGGATGGCGGAGGGGTAAAAAATACTATTCCCACTCCAGTGAGTGCAACAGTAGGGAAAGTGTTGGATAGCGGAGGAATAAAAATGAATTTTCCTACTCCAGTAGGTGCAACAATAGGGAAAGTGTTGGATAGCGGAGGGGTAATAATTACTATTCCCACTCCAGTGAGTGCAACAGTAGGGGAAGTGTTGGATAGCAGAGGGGTAAAAATGACTCTTTCCACTCCAGTGAGTGCAACAGTAGGGAAAGTGTTGGATATCGAAGGGGTAGAAAATACTATTCCTACTCCAGTTAGTGCAACACTAGGGAAAGTGTTGGATAGCGGAGGAGTAAAAATTACTATTCCCACTCCAGTCAGTTCAAAATTAAAAATAAACAAAATATCACCAGCACAAAATATAAAAAAATAAAAATATATAAAAATATTTAAAAAATCAAAAAAATAGAATCATATTATAATGTTAAATAGATATGACAAATACATAGAACAATTATACTAAATACATTTTTAAATAACTACTTTTAATTAGAAATTATTTATAAATAAAAACATTAATTATTACATAAATGTATTCTTTTTTTATTTCCTACCCTATCACACCACACAATTCACAACATACATCTACATTTTTCAAAAATGTACCTCCATAATTACCATAATTAACTATCAATTAAAGAAATACTTTTTTAATTAATAAACAAATTTAAACCGATACAAATGTAATTATTCCTCAAATGTTACCCCTATATAACCAAACCTCACACACAAAAAATAAACAATTATTAATTATCAATTGATAAATTAATATTAATGATCAACTAATTATTAATTAATTAATTAAACATAAAACCATTTACATCCTCTACCCCTGTAAACTGTACAACCCACACCTAAAAATGGTTACACAATTTCAATAATTAATTTTAAAATAATAAATGAATATCGAGCAACAACTACTTAATGATTAATTAAAAATAAATTACTTCCCACCCTTTACACATATAAACCCCACAACTCACATCTAAAATTAATTACACAATTGCCAAATTTAAATTTGTATTATTTAATTAGCATTAATTAACAAATATATATTAAATAATTAAAATAAATGACTTCCCACTCTTTACCCCTATAAACCCCACAACCCATTCCTAAAGAAATGACAAAATTAATATAATTACCAATTAATTATTAATAATAATTAACCAATTAATAATTACCTAAATTATTTGACACCAAAATGAGAAAACTCCAGTTAGTGGAACCTGAGATATTTAATATGAAATGTTATTTCGAAATCAAGCATTAAGAAGCAAAAAGCGCCAACTGCAGTTATCCGGTCTAGGGGAAGAGGTCCAAGTCACAAGTTCAGGGCAACCGGGATAGAGGGCAGTATACAGGACTGAATTCAGTCCACTGAGAGTACCTGGTAGCCTGGGCATCGAGATGAGAAGCCCTTGGGGCGGGCTGTGTGAGCTAGCATCGAGAAGCCATCAGCGAGGAACTGCAATGCAAGGTCTGGCTTTGAGATGCGCCAAGAAGCAGCAGAGTCTGTGCTTGTTGATGAGCTGCCATGCGGAGTCCGATGTTGAGATGCATCTGTGCAGTGGCGATGTCCAGGGCCATTGACGAGTGCCTGCAATTTGAAGTACTGCATCATCAATGAGGAGACTTGCGCTTTGGTGTGTCAGCACTGAGGATGACATATGTCATGCTGGGCCGATGCTGGTGTGGAGCTTCGTCAGTATCAAATAAGTCACTGGAGCAGGCAATGACTTGCAAAGTGATGCATCGGCATCAATGACTAGCTGTGTTGTGCTGGGCTGGAGCTTTGGAGATCTGTGAAGAGTTGCATCAACGTCAAAACAATCCTGTTATGTCTCTGCAGCTTTGAACAAGGAGCCAGCAAACCAACCCTTGGAGATTTCTTGGAGTCCTGGGTCTATACAATCAGACTGGATTCAGCAGTCCAGCTCATAGCAGCAGATGAGTCCTGGTGCAGCAACAGCAGGCCTTGGGCAGTAAAGCAGTTCTTGGATAGCATTAAGGTCAGAAGGACAGACTTCAAAGCTGGACAGTCCTTCTTCATGACAGAGTTCATGGGTCTAAAAGTGATATGAAGGAGCTTTGTCGGCATCGAAGAAGCCACTGGGACTTGCGAAGACTTGCATAGAGATGTGATGGCATCAATGATGATCTGCACCAAGCTGTAGTCGATGTAAAACAGTAAAGAGTTGAGGCAACATCGAAGAAACCTGTTATGTCCCTGTAGCTTTGAACGGGGGCCAGCCAACTGACCCTTGGAGATTTCTTGGAGTCCTGGGTCCACACACGCAGGTTATATTCAGCAGGGCAGCTCACAGCAGCAGAAGAGTTCTGGTGCCGCAACAGCAAGCCTTGATCAGCAAGCAGGTCAACAGGGCAGACATCACAGCTGGGCAATTCTTCTTCCCGGCAGAGCCCATAGGTCCAGAAGTGATCTGAAGACCACTATTCATCCTTGGTGCCAGCTGGATGATGTGCCAACAGGAGATGATTTTAGAAGTTTCATGTCTGAGGTGTCTGGTGCTTCTCCCCTCCATGCCCTGGCCCCAGCTTGTCTGGGGGCACAAAAGACTAGTGTGAAACATTTTGTGAGTGTGCTGAGGAAGAGTCTTTTAAATGCCGAAGTGTGGTAGGTGATAGCTCCTCCCCCTCATTCTGTTAGATATAAATCATCCTGCCAACTCCTATTCCCCTTTGTCTCACTGTCTGAAAGTAATACACAAAGACCAACTGCCAGGTCCACCTAGTCATGTCACCCACGATACAGGCAGCAGGCACCAAATGGTTGGGACAAGAAAACGCCAACTTTCGAAAAGTGGCATTTTTACATTTGTGACTTAAAATATGACTATCATTAAAGAGGGTTTTAAATTACAGCTCTTCAGAAACCAAACTCAACATTCCTACCTGCTCCCAATTGATAGTTCTCACTTATTAAATGTAATAAGGTAACCTAATGTTATCATATAAAAGAGGCAGTCCTTGCAGTAGTGAAGACCAAATATAAGAGTTTTTCACTACCAGGACATGTAAAAGTTAAAAGTTAATGCCCAGCTTTTTAAATACATTGCACTCTGCCCTATGGACTGTTTAGGGCCTATCCTAGGGGTGACTTTTATGTATGTATCTGCTCATCCTCTCTCTATCTGCAGACCCCGCCATTACAAAGGCCCACTTACACCTGTGCATTAACAGCATTGCCCACTGGATGCAACACTACTGCCGCAAACTCAACAGTGACAAAATGGAGGTAGTCATCTTTGAAAACAACACATCCCCGTTAGATGAATTCTGGTGGCCAGCAGAACTGGGACCCTCATCCACACACACAGAACATGCCAGGTACCTTGGCATACTGGACAGCAGACACATCATGAAAAACCTGATGAACACAGCACCTCAGCCTGCTTCCTCCCTCTCCGCATGCTTTGAAAAATCTTCAAGTGGCTTCCTGCCAGCACCAGACACACCGTCACCCAGGTCCTCGTCACCAGCCACCTAGACTATGACAACACTTTCTACATAGGAATTACCTCACGCCTGCTAAAGAGACTTAGACCACTCAGAATTCAGCAGCCAGACTCATTCTTGACCTCCCAAGACAGGCCCACATAATCTCGCACCTCAGAAAGCTTCATTGGCTCCCTGTCACCAAGAGGTGCCAGTTTAAAATGCTAACCTACTCCTACACGGCCCTCCACAATCAGGGACCTACTTACAATAACGACTGGGTGATCTTCCACCAGCCACGCAAACAACTGCACTCCACCTCTCTCTTCTCGCCCAGACTTTCTGCAGCCAGGTAGGAGAAGGAGCGGTAGAAGGCAAAAAGGTGGATGGAAAGACCCCCCCTAAGGCTGATAGGTCCAACAAGTTGGTTATGGTGGCAAGCCAAAGATCATGCCTATAGTCCTGATCTGTTTATTATGACACATTATGGGAAAGGCTTTAAACTTGACATATTTATTGTGGAAAACAAAAATATAAGTCAATAGTCATTCAAGTGTGGATTGTTATTACTCCTTATTAAAGCCTACCATAGGTATTTTGTTAAATGTAATCTCAGAGATTACCATAGTAAGCAAGGGTTTTGACAATAACTTCCCACCCACACTAATCCCAGATTATTTCACTGTGTTGATTCTTGTTAGACCCTGTTGAGTGGGGTTGTATATTATTTTGCAGGCTGTATTTTCTACATATAGGTAATTTTATAACTGTATGCATGATGGGTGCCAGTTTATGTGAACGTGAATGTTACCAGTGTTGCATAAGGTGCAAAGTGAATGGTAAAGGGTGCATTCTTCATTGGAAAAAGGCATCCCACGTTTCAGAAGTTTGATCTGTTTATTATGGAATGTTATAACAAATCCAGTAGGCCTGACCTACTTATTCTGTAAAGCATGTGTTAAAGACACTAGGCTTTAAAGACAGACTGTTATTATGCTGTGCTAAAGCCTGTATGCAGGTATTTAATTACCTGGAATTTCACAGATTGCCCTATCAGGCTAGGGGTTTGGTGTTAGTGATTCACCTGTACAAACTGTTAGGCTCTGTTTGGAGAGAATAGTTTGCTTTGCCAATTGTAATTTTGTATACATGTGTACTTTTATGACTGTACACTGGATGGTTGTCTTGTAGAAAAGGTGCTAGGGGTTGAGTTAGTTTTGGTGACATGCCAATGATATAGGCTACAGGCATGCTTATTTCTTTTGAAAAGCTACAAGCAGTAGGCCTGGCATACTGAGTGTGCAAATCATATGTTAAAGTCAATTGGCATTTAACAGTGGGTTATTATTACTCTGAATTAAAGCCTGCAGATAGTTTTTTATTACCTAGAACCTCACAGACTATGCCACTAGGCAAGGGTTTTGTTTGTGGTTACCCCCGCTGACAAACCACAGGTACAAATGATTTGCACTGATAGACTTTTTTACATATTTGCAATTTTATGACTGCACGCCTGATGGGTGCCTTGTGGGAAAGCTTACACTCAGAACAATAGGCCTAAATTGGTTATGGTGACAAGCCAATGATGACAACTGTAAGCTTGATTGGTGTGCAGGGAAATGTTATACCAGGTGCCATCGGCCCGGCCTGATTATAAAATATTATTACAAACGTAAATCCAATAGGCTTCTAATAGTGGATTGTTCTCAGATTAGGTTACAAGACATAGAAAGGTATTTGGTTACACGTAATCTCAGAGACTAACAGTGTAGGCAAGGGTTTTGGTATTGGTCACCCACTCTGACAGACTCTGGGAGCAGAATTTCGCTGTGAAGATACTTGCTAGGCCTCTTGGAAGGGGTTGTATACTGTTTGTTTGGCAAATGTAATTTTGTACATATTTGTAATTTTGCAACTGTATGCACTTTAGTAGGTGTGTGTTGTATACAGTAGGAAGCCACTGGTAAAGGCAAGAGGCCTTACCAGTACATTAGGAAAATCTATGTATGTTTCTTTAGGTATCATCTGCTTATAAGGAAAAGTTATGACAAACCAAGTAGGCCTTACATATTGTGAAAAGCATGTGTAAAAGTCAACAGGCTTTTTATTGTAAATTGTTCTTTCACCATGCAAAAGCCTGCAGGCAGGTATTGTTTACATGGCATCTTGCTGATTATCTTAGTAAGGCAAAGGTTTTAGTGTTGGTGAGCCATCAGAGGACATAGACATAGACGATTTGCATTATAGTAATCATTATTAGGCTCTATTAGTAGAAATGTTATATTGTTTTAACAACGGTGTTGTGTATGCATTTGGACTTGGCCCTTTCTGCAGGGTCATCCCCAGGCTTTCTGCCTTCACCCTCCTGGTTTCTGAATTCACTTTTGTTGGCCCTCAGGACTCTGTGCACTTTACCACTGCCAACCAGTGCTAAAGTGCGTGTGCTCTCTCCTTTAAACATGGTGAAATTAGCTTACACCCAATTGGCACATTTAATTTACTTATAAGTCTCTAGTACAGTGATACTGCATGTATGCTGGAACTGTAAATTGAATTCAGCTAGTGGACCTGCAGCACTGATTGTGCCACCCACTTATGCAGCCTTTAAACATCTCATGCCTGCCATTGGAGCCTGTGTTTTCAGTTGTACACTGTCATTTCGACCTGGCAAAATAAACATTTTGCCAGGCCTAAGCCTTCCTTTTTAATACATATAAGTTCGCTCTAAAATAGTCCCTAAACAGCCCATAGGGAGGGTGCACTGTATTTAGAAAGTGGAATCTTGGACCTTTTGCCTTCCTACTGTATTTTTTCTTCCCTGTTTTGAAAGTTTTATGACTCTGAGCACTTTAGCACTGCTGATCAGTGCTAAAGTGCATGAGCTCTGGTAAACTTGATAAGATTGGTCTAAACCTGTTTGGCATTTTTAATTTACCTGTAAGTATCTTGTACAGTGGTATTCCATATACCCAGGACCTGTAAATTAAATTCTACTAGTGGGCTTGCAGCGCTGCTTGCGCTACCCACAGAAGTAGTTTTTCAACCCTGTCTCAGGCCTCCGCCTCTGCAGGGCAAAACCTGCACATGGCCATGTCTGAAACTCCCATTTTACTACATATAGGTCACCCCTAAGGTAGGCCCTAGGTATCCCTTTTGGCCAGGAGTTGTGTAGGTAAAAGGTAGGAAACGGAAGCCGGAACCTCGTCCTTGGCCGTCCCAGCCACATCTGGCCAACGTGCAGCCATGGACCACAGGGAGGACCGCAGAGGTTCAGCCGCACCCTCAAAACCGTAGTGAGACCAAAGTGGGGGCATTTTTGGAGGCTCTGAGAGGAAGTGCCGCATCTGCTCTTGGGACTATGGCAGTGGTGTACTGAGCATGGGGACCGGGCAAGGTCTCCCACGTTATCCCCAACTGTCTGCCTCTTCCTGCAGCAGCAGGCAGCGAGGCCCCAGAGAGGTCCTGGACATGCTGGGACGCCATATCAGCTTGCAGGGCCATTTCAACACTGGAGAAAGCACAGAGAGGCAACATAAATATTTCAAAATTCACAAATGCACAGTAAACGAATCAGTTCGGACTCTTCAGTGATGTTAAATATGATCCTTTAATAGATTCTTGGACCACTTATGGCATAAGACGATGAAAGAATACAGCCAAAATGCAGCCAATGCGTTTCACCCTGAATAGGGCTTCCTCAGGGCAGTAATCAAAAAGCTCAATCCTATAATGGTCACTGAAGTCCCAGGATCATTATATCAAACACTTGAGTTTGGCATGCAATCATGCCATTAATGCAAATATCATCAAGGAAAGAACTTTCAGTTTGTCTCCCACTTCATCAAAGATCCACAGTTACTCAAAACACGACATACAGTTCTTCAAAATGTGTAGTACAATCCAAGTTCTAAATTCTTTTGTTCACTATGATAGGTGAAATTCCTAGGGTTGAAAAGGTAGTCCGAATTAGTCACTTAATTTCAGGCCCGCGTACAGCGCCGCGTCTCTCGACCTGCCGTCAGCCTCGAAAAATACAACGGAGAGGACGAAACGCGTTGGCTGCATTTTGGCTGTATTGTATTTGTGCATTTTGAAATATTTATGTTGCCTCTCTGTGCATTCTCTAATGTACTATAACTGTGTGGTCTGTTGGCAGTGGACCTAGGAGGTGGGCAACTTTGACCTTTAATCATATTTCTGACTTGTTGTATAGCTGGGGAGTGTGGCTTTAAATTATCCCTTACTGCCTTCCTTTCTGTTTTCCATTCCAACACTGCCTTACTGTGAGCAGCTGCATCACGTGTTCGTGGGCAGCTGCCTTTTTACTGCTTTGTAAGTGGGGAACTCTGTGAGGCTCCCCCACCTAAATAAATCTGTGTGTGTGACTCCCCCCTCCATGCCTGCATACCGGCAGGACGGTATCTTGTTGTTGAAAATGGGGTGAGTCCTTGACAATGGCTCCCGTATTATGGTCAAATCCGCAGTTATTAACAGATAGTGCCTAATAGGAGTGCAGGTGTCTTGACGCCCTATACCTTGTTATGGTGACTTGTGTGTTGCCTGTGTTTCTGAACTGGCATTCTATGACTGAAGTATTTCCTCTGAGATTCACTGTTAATATTACAAGTTTGCCTCTAACCTAACTGCTTAATATGTATGCCCTGATGTTGTGATGTAGGTTGTGTTCCCTCGCATTTCCAGGACTGGCATGGTTTTCCAAGCACCAACGAGTGATGTATGACCTAACCTGCATATTAGGCCCTGATCTGTTCTACTGTATGTCATTTTTGCCTTGCATTGTCAGGATAACAAGCATTGTTTCAGGGGTCGTCTTATATGTGCAGTAAGGGTATTTGTATGACGTGTGCAATCTATGAGTATATAGCTGGTTGCACTTCCTATGCTGTAATGACCATTACCTAGAGGCAAAGTGATTTAGGATCTATGTGATGTTATGACAATCGCCTGGTTGGCGAAGTGATTTATGTGATTGTGGTCTAATGTGTTTTAAGAACAAAACAAAGGATACTTCTATATAACCTTGTGTGGAGTCTCTTTTTGTGGCGTGCCTATTGTGTCACTGGTGTGTGTGTGTGTTGTGCAAACGCTTTACACATTGCCTCTAGGATAAGCCTGACTGCTCTGCCAAGCTACCAAGGGGGTGAGCAGGGGTTATCGTGTGTGCATAATCCCCTTACCCTGACTAGACTGGTGGGTTCTGCCTGGCTTAGGTGCATACCCTAGCCAACCAGAAACCCCATATCTACCATGGGACATGACCTATACATGTCCTGGTAGATTAAAAACTCTTATGTTTGTTTTGCGCTCCTGCAAGTCCCGCCTCTCCCATAGGATAACATTAACTTACCTCATTACATTTAATAAGTGATAACTTTCAATTGGAGCAGGTAGGAATGTCGAGTTTGGTGTCTATATATAAAACCCTCTTTACTGGTAAAGTCAGGTTTTAAGCTACAATTCTAAAAAATGCCACTTTTAGAAAGTTGCCATTTACTTGTCCCAACCATTTGGTGGCTGCTGCCTGTATCCTTTATCAGATGACTAGATGTAGCTGGCACTTCATTCTTGTGTATTGCTCCTAGGCAGTGAGACAAAGGGGAATAGTGGCTGGCAGGATGGGCCATCTCTGACCTGATGAGGGGGAAGAGCTGTCACATACCACACTTGCATATTTCAAAGGCTCGGCCCAACACACTCACAAAGGGTTGTGACACTAGTCTTTTGTGACTGCAGACAAGCTGGGGCCAGGGCAGGGAGATAAGAAATTCCAAACATCGCTTGGGGTGGAGACCTCCAGAACCTTCTCCTACTTCAAAGTTGGCACCAGGTATGTTAGAAATGGGGGTCTCTAGTTGGCAATGGTTTGCACCTTTGTCTGAGTAGGGACCCTTATTCCTAGTCAGGGTAAGGGGATACACTGCTAAAATAACCCCTGCTCACCCCCATGGTAGCTTGGCACGAGCAGACAGGCTTATCTCAGATGCAGTGTGTAAAGCATTTGTGCACACATACATTAATGCAGTGAAAACACTACAAATGGACACCACACCAGTTTAGAAAAATATGTAATCTTTATCTAAACCAAACCAGACCAAAATGACAAAAATCCACAATATAGTAATCAAAATGTTCTTCTTGGAAGGTAAAACAGTTCTGTCCACAGTAAACTATAGATGCAACACTTTCAACACAAAGTACCTTGTATGCGTCAAAATCATAAACAAAAACAGCCGCAAAGAACGTGATGCATCTGGTCCTTACGCGCAGGGAAGGTGATTCATCGGTTCCTTACTCCAGGGGAGGTGATGCGTTGGTTCCTTAATGCCACGCAGGGGAGGTGATGCGTCAATTCATTACTGAAGAGGAGGTGATGTGTCGGTTTCTTACTGCATGGGGAGGGGATGCATTGGTTCCTTATTGCAGCCCTGGTGTCCTTGTAGACTTGGTGCCTGGTGCGATGCATAGGCATCTGATATCTCGATGCGGCGGCTGTGTCAGTGGTGCTGCGTTTTTCTCTCCATATGTGGTCCCACAATGCGTTGGTTCTTGCAGCAACACAGCAGGGCCTGCGTCAGAATCAGTGCGGTGAACTCGGACTTCGTAGATCGGTGCACTCTATGCAGCTCGCAACGATTTCTCCAGTAGTGGATAGGTGCTGTGTCGGTTTCTTCAGCAACACAATGGGGATGTGTGGAAATTTTCTCGCACGGCGGCGATGCGTGCGAAGCAGGTCCAGATGCGTCACGCTTCTCGTAGTTGCGCGTCATTTCCAGCTCCCAACAGCAGGGACAACCTCCAGAGGCCAAAATCAGCAACAGGCACCGCTTGGCAGGTCAGAACTCCCAGCAAAGAAGTTCAGGGGAGCTGGTGGTGAAGTCTTTGTGTCCCTGAGACTTCAGAACAGGAGGCAAGCTCTACTTCAAGCCCTTGGATATCTTGCTCAAGCAGGAGACACAGCAAAGTTCTTGTCCTTTCCTTAGCAGAAAAAGCCACTACAGCAAACCCCAGACAGCACACAGAAAAGGGGCAGTACTTCTCCTTCAGTGTATCCAGCTCTTCTCCTTGGCAAAGGTTCCTCTTTAATTCCAGAAGTGAACTAAAATTCTGGGGTCTGGGCCTCAATATTTATACAACAATTTGCTTTGTTCTCTGGTGGCAGAGAAGCCCTGTGCTCAGTCAAAACCAGTTCTATCCTCTCTGGTACAGCTTCCCAGCAGGAGGTGGAGACCGCATTGTGTAAGGCAGACCAGGCCCATTCAGGTGAAAAGCAATCTCCCCCTACTCAAAAGTAGCCCAGGTCTATTCAGCCCAGCAGTGGCTCATCCAGCAAAGGCAGGACACACCTCAACCCCCCAGTGGCTGTCTACAGTAAATGCACATCCCCAGCCCCTGTCACTCAAAAGCCAGACAGTCAATACATAACCCAGCAGAGGCACACAGGATGGCTAAGCAAGAAAATGCCCACTTTGTAAAAGTGGTATTTTCAAACATAGAATATAATACTCATCTTTAGTAAAAGATGCATCTTTATATTCTGAGTTTAGGCATACTAAACTTTACCTTTCTATCTGGTCCCAATGGGAAGTTATATTTATGAGATGTTATAAATAAACGCCCATTCTATCCTATGGGACAGATATCCTTTCATTAGTGAAAGACGAAATTCACTGTAGTTCACTATCATGACATGTTACACACATCAGTACATGTCCTACCTTTCACATACACTGCACCCTTCCCACAGGGGGTACCTTGGGCTTACCTTAGAGGTGACTCTCATGTAAGAAAAGGGAAGGTTAGGGGCTGGCAAGTGGGTGCACTTTCCTGGTCGACATGGCAGTAGAGACTGCTCGCATAAACTCCAGTGGCATGTCTGGGAACTCTATGAAAGCCTGCTTGTATGGGTGGCACACTCAGTGCTGCAGTCACAATAGCAGCATTTGACTTACAGGCCCTGGGCACACACTGTGCACTGTACTAGGGACTTAGTAGTAAGTCAAATAAGCCCATCATGGAAGCACCAATCCATATTCACAATTTACAGAGGGGGCACTTGCACTTTAGCACTGATCAGCAGTGGCAAAGTGCCCAAAGCACCTAGACCAGCAAAAGGGAATTCCAGCACACAGCAGAAATACAGGAGGCAGTGGTAAAAATACAGAGGAAAACCATGCCAAGGATGCCAAGTCTAACAAGGTATAAACATTGGACCCTCAGGCACAACTCTTAGGTACATTTCTGGATCTGTGGATACTACAGAACCATCAATCATTCAATCAATTTATATAGCGCGCTGCTCACCCGCTAGGGTCTCAAGGCGCTGGGGGGGGGGGGGAGTCTGTTACTGCTCGAAAAGCCAGGTCTTGAGTTGCTTCCTGAAGGAGAGATGGTCCTGGGTCAGCCATAGGTGGATAGGGAGGGAGTTCCATGTCTTGGCTGCCAGGTAGGAGAAGGATCTTCCTCTGGCGGTGGCTCTGCGAATGCGTGGTACGGTGGCGAGGGCGAGGCTGGTCGATCGCAGCTGGCGGGTGGGCGTGTAGAAAGTGAGGCGGTTGTTGAGGTACTTGGGGCCCAGGTCGTGGAGGGCCTTGTGTGCGTGGGTGAGGAGTCTGAACGTGATCCTCTTGCAGACGGGGAGCCAGTGCAGGTCTCTCAGGTGGGCGGAGATGTGGTTGTGGCGGGGGATGTCCAGGACGAGTCGTGCGGAGGCATTCTGTATGCGCTGGAGTCTTTTCTGTAGTTTGGCTGTGGTTCCCGCGCAGAGGGTATTCCCGTAGTCCAGTCGGCTGGTGACGAGTGCCTGGGTGACCGTCTTCCTGGTTTCGGTGGGGATCCATCGAAAGATCTTTCGGAGCATGCGCAGGGTGTTGAAACAGGATGACGAGACAGTGTTTACTTGTTTGGTCATTGAGAGGGAGGAGACCAGGATGAAGCCCAGGTTTTGTGCGTGGTCCGTTGGCTTGGGGGTGGTGCCCAGGGCAGGGGGCCACCAGGAGTCGTCCCAGGCGGAGGGGGATGATCCCAGGATGAGGACTTCCGTCTTGTCTGAGTTCAGTTTCAGGCGGCTGTTCTTCATCCACTCGGCGACGTCTTTCATTCCTTCGTGTAGGCTGGCTCTGGCGGTGGCGGGGTCGTTGGTGAGAGAGAGGATCAGCTGGGTGTCGTCGGCGTAGGAAATGATGTTAAGGTTGTGTTGGCGTGCGATGGCCGCGAGGGGGCTCATGTAGACGTTGAAGAGGGTGGGGCTGAGCGAGGATCCTTGAGGTACGCCGCAGGTGACTTCGGTGGCCGCGGACCAGAACGGGGGGAGTCGGACTCTCTGGGTTCTTCGGGCGAGGAATGAGATGATCCACTCCAGTGCCTTCTCTTGGATTCCGGTGTTGCTGAGGCACTGTATTAGAGTGCGGTGGCAAACTGTGTCGAACGCTGCAGAGAGGTCCAGGAGGATGAGGGCAGCTGTTTCCCTGTTGTCGAGCAGTGATCTGATGTCGTCGGTGGCTGCGATGAGGGCGGTCTCTGTGCTGTGGTTGGCTCGGAAACCGGACTGTGAGGGGTCGAGGGATCCGTTCGTCTCGAGGAAGGGGGCGAGCTGTTTGTTGACGGTCTTCTCGATGACTTTGGCAGGAAAAGGGAGGAGCGAGATGGGCGGAAGTTCTTGAGGTCGGTGTGGTCCGCTGTCGGTTTCTTCAGGAGGGCGCTGAGCTCGGCATGCTTCCAGCTCTCCGGGAAGGTGGCGGTGGTGAAGGAGATGTTGATGATGTCCCGGAGTTGGGGTGCGATGATGGAGTCGGCCTTGTTGAAGACGTGGTGGGGGCAGGGGTCGGTAGGGGATCCAGAGTGGATGGTGTTCATCGTGCGGGTGGTGTCTTTGGTGCTGACCGGGGTCCAGTTGCAGAGGGTGGGGGGCGTTGGTTCGGCGGTTAGGTGCGTGGTCTGTGCGCCGAAGCTGTTGTTATTGTCAGCGATCTTGCGGTGGAAGAATGAGGCGAGTGAGTCGCAGAGGTCCTGCGAGGGTGTGATGTCGTTGTTTCCGGCGCTGGGGTTGGAGAGCTCTTTGACGATGCTGTTGTGGGTGTTGTTGTCCAGTCGTTCTTTGAATGTTGTTCTTTTGGTGGTGCGGATCAGCTGGTGGTGTATGCGGGTGGCGTTCTTGAGGGCTGTCATGTTTTCTGTAGTCTGGTCGTGGCGCCAGGCTTTCTCGAGGGTGCGGCAGTTTTTCTTGGATGTTTTAAGTTCGTTGGTGAACCACAAGGCTTTCTTGCTGCCGGGTCTGCTGGGTGGGTTCTTCAGAGGTGCGAGGTCGTCGGCGCAGTTGGACTGCTGTACTGCTTTGCTGCCAGAAGGACTGCTACTTTGCTGCTTTTCTGCCCTGCTACTCTGCTGCCCTGCTTGCTGATAAGGAAGACTGGACCTGCACCCTTCATCCCAGGCAGAAGTGACTTCAAGGGTCAGCTGACTGACCTCTTGTTCTGACCTACAGGAACATTACAAGCTCCAGAGACTCCCTTCAACTGGACCAACCTGAGCCCTGCTGGCCTCTGATGAAGTGAATTCCTGATACCCAAGAGGACCCCCTCAGGTCCTGGACTCTTAGTGTGGCATCAGCGAGGTTCTTCTCAAAGAAAAGGAGAAATCCTGAAGTTTTGGGCTCTTTGCGACAATGAACGGGCTCGTTCGTGCAAAGATCATGCTGCCCGCAACTCCCGGTTGGTCAGCCTGATCTTATGACTTTTACCCGGTCTTGCACGACCAGAAACCCGTGAGTGGTACTTTGTGCTTTTAGGCACTTTACTTACCTTAAAACTTTAAAATTGCATTTCTCCAGTTCTATTTATTGGACTTTTGTTGTTTTAATCTCAAATAATGAATTACATTTTACTCTATTTTTCAATATTGGTGTGGGAGTTTTCTTGTATTGTGCTTTCACTTTTTTCCTCTTTGAAGTGCGGCATAAATGCTTCACACATTGCCTCTAAGTTAAGCCTGGCTGATTTTTGTGCCAAGTTACCAGAGGTTAAACCCAGGTTAATTTAGAGTTGCTGGTAACTGTGTTAACGGGTCAGTTGCTTGCCACTCATTTCATCTGCAGTGGCCCGCATCTCATGTGTCCACTTTCTTCAAACCAGGTGATGATTATGGAATGCTTTTGTCCATATTATATCCTTTTTCTACCATTCCAAGATGGACAACCAGTTGGTTCCAAATGTGTCAGCCATGCTCGAACTTTAAAACAACTATAGACTATTTACAATACCTTGGAAAATGGGCACCCACCAAAATGTTAAATTTTGTTGTTACTATCATATGCCGACATGTTTAGATGGGACCATGTTATCTTTTTTCTATTTGTAGATTCATTTATCTTGCATACGTTGTTGAGTTTATGTCTGCTTTATTGTGGGTTGTGTTAGAAGATGAAAGCAATAATGAGACAGTGGTTGGAGGAAGGAATGCATGACTGCAAAAATGAAGAAAGAGCACATGTACGATTACTTATCGAGTGCCTAAACTCATGAGTGACACTAAAGCCACTCCTTGTTAAAGCTGCATTTACGTTGCTGATTCTTACAGTGTCAATCCCAAAAAGCAATGTAGCTCAAGAGAACATACCACATTCTGTTGCCGTTTTACTGATGTATTATTTTAGGACTTTCTGTAGGTACATATTGCAATCAGTTTGTGCTTCAGGCGACAAAGGATTAGTAGCAAGAGTTTCTCATATGCTATGCAGAAGTGTTTTCAAGGGACTATACAAAGCATTTGAAATAGACACTCTTTCTGGTTCACTCATACTTCTTTTGGACCTCTCTTCCTCCCACTCTTTCGCCACCTCTCATATTCTCGCTCTCCTCCTACATCTTAGCTTGGGGCTTCATGTAGGGGTGCCAGGGTAAGCACGTGCGATTGCTCTCCCTCTCTCGACTGCTCACAATAGTGCAGAAGTTGCCATCTCTAATAACCTGATAAACAGCATGTTTTTTGCACATATGCATATTTTGTATTTTTCCTATCGGTGATACACAAGCATCCTGAAAAAGTGACCATGCGCATTTAGGTAGCAGCCACAAAGTCTCACTAGGCTGAAATCACCCTGAGCAGGCAGACAGTCATTGCTATAGTCGGATGATGGCAACATTCATTGAAGAGGGGCACACTTTATCTTCCACAAATGCTTTTTATTTTGGCAGGGTGTGGATCATGTCCCTATTTTTTAAATAGAGCAGCACATGCATTTTATTGTGGCGCACTTCTTTATATTTTCCTATGATTATGATGCACATGCTATATTTTTGGGAGGTACCACATGTAATTTATTTTTGGGGGGACAGTGGAGGAAGAAAAACACAGTGAATCTCATTTGGAACTTAGATTCTGTTCTTGGAGTGTAAGAGCATCAACCCTCTGAGTTTAAGACCACCACGATGTTCTCGCAGTGTTGTGGTTATTGCCTTTGGCACAGCAGATCCCTATTTTAAGGTGGAAACAGTTTGCATTGCACAGCAACAACATAACAATGTATTAATAGTAAATTGTATGTTATTAGTACGGAAATATTGTAATAATGTAACATGAGTATAGTATGCAGTATCTACTGAGTCAGCAGATATGGAAATTTGCCTCAAAAATCCTTTTGTATGGCCTGAAGGTTTCAGCATATGATGCATCCCGTACACATTTAGTGCTTGTAAAATAATTGCCATGCACGCCGTTCCATTTAGGAAGATTCCGTCACAGTACCAGAGTATTAAATGTGCATAAATGTGATATAGTCTGTTGTCTATATCACATATCAAGTTAAAATCAAGGAGCCAAGGGTCTAAATCTGGTTTTGGCATAAGTCTGGTCAATTCAATTTTTTGATCTTCATTTTCATTTCTCTGTGTTTCAAATTGTAAATATACATCATATAAGTAAGCCTAATGCAATGTAAACATGCCCCCCCATAAAAAATCAATTAATTATTTTTTGCTTTTTTTCTCCATCGGATCTCACACATCCGATTTGATGTTCAGTGCTGAAGCACTGCTTTGCTCTTTGGAGCTAGGCACATGGTATATCAAATATATGACATAAAATATATTTATGTACAATCATGCCAATGATGCCATTGTCACATTAAGCACAATGCCACTCCTGGTGTTCGTGTACGAGTCGATGTTGTACAACTTGGTTAGCTCTCAGCTGCAGGGTTTAATCAATAACCCCAGAGCAGTGAACTATTCATCTACAAGGATAATTCTATCTCTGCCACCATTAAAACAAATAAAAAAGAGGTTAGAAAAGAAACACTATATGCCATCCTGCTGACGAGGTCTGGTCGCAAGTGTTATCCCTGGGCTTAGTATGTATTAGGGTTTGCCACTCAATATAGGGCACAATTTTCACCAATTGCTTCCATATCAATTAAGTGAAATCCAACTACCCCATACTTGTCCATATATGCCCTGAGCTGCTATTGGCTAAAGCACTGCAAATGATTGAGCTGATGTATGAGCACCAACTGCATTTCTTTTGAACAAGGCTTTTGGCACTACATGTCCTGTTTAAAGGAGTGCAGGTGTAACTACTTTATCCTGGAACCATTGGTTGCAAATTTCCAAGCATCATAGTAAAGTCTGCACAGAGAGGTGACCATAGCCATCTACATCTAGGTGCCTGGTCCCCCTTTCAAATGTGGTTACATTGGCTTATTCTTGAATGGCACATTACTTGTATTTTAAGTCCCTAGCATATTCTGTAGAAAGTGCTTAAAGGACTTGGAAGTTAAACACCCCTGGACTGCAGCACCCATTGTGCTAACCACTACAGTGGTAGTGCAAACATGTCTACAGTCATACCCTATGTAGATTGACTACTGCAGTGCTACCTGTCAAAATAACCTTTGCAGAAAGACAGGAGAGGACTGGACCTGCCATCCGTGACCTGAGAAGAGTCCCGAAGTACTGGACTGGATCCCCCTTGTGACCAGGTCAAAGCAACTGACCCTAGAGTTTAATTGACTGACCTCCTTTGTGACTGTAGAGACACAATAATCTGAAAGGGTTCTTTCACTAGAGTTCCTAGTTGGCCAGTAACAACTGGACATGGATTTGACCTTGGTGGTGGCCTGTAATGGATTAAGTCCTAGCCCCCAAGTGCTGTCCCCTGAGGTCCTGGGAACTTTATAAGTGACCCAGAAGATGTACTGCAGAAGCCCTGAAATGTTGTGACTTAAAAGACCAAGTCAATGGTAAAATCTTGGCACAGGGCCAACCAGATTGGTGTATTCGACCAGGACTCCATAGCGACCAACCTAAAACAGCGCCTTGGTCCCAGTCTTTTGCAAAAATATATTATCGTTGGCGCTTAAAGCTTTTTGACGATATTTCTACTTAAAACATTAAAAAATCATATCTCTGACTATCCTTATTGGAGTTTTGTTGCTTTGGTGTCATTTTATTTATTCAATTTTGTCATTTTGTTCTATTTTTCAAATTTGATTTGTATTGCTTAGTGTTTTACTGTATAAATTAGTTTAGTACTGCATAAATACTTTAAACATTGCTCTACACTAAGCTTGTCTTCTCCGTGCCACAGCTACCGGGATTGAGCTCCGACTGATTTAGTGACTTTGAGAATTCACCAGAATTAGAGTCGTCATTATTTCTTGAGGTGAGCAGTTGCCCACATCAAATATTAATCCAATTTCTTACAACCATGAAACTTGAAACAAGTAAAAAGGAGCCTTCTGGGTATCCACAGCAATCTGTTCCCATGAATCACAAGCTTGGTGATCATAATTGTTAGAGGCAATACAAGCAGCAAATGAGCAACATGGTTCTGGGTATACGGGGAGAAGCAACCCCATTTAGAGCAAAATGGGTTATATCTTCTCAAAAGATCAGCAATGCTGTGAGGCAATTGAAAGATAAGACCAGTCAGTCTTACTCTGCAGAAACAAACATGCCTCCTTCCTTGATCTGTGTTGCCCCATATCAGGTTAGCTAAGTAACCCACTAAAGAGCAATGTAACCACAAGTACTCTAACAAGCACCTACTAAGATACTAGTATAGAACAATACTAATGCTGTCATTTGAGATCACTGGAGACATCAGAACATCAGACAACGCCATTACAGGTTACACAGGTTATTTGGTCATTCACCGGAATGCAAACACTTTCTTTATTAAATACCACAGTGATACCTCAAGCCCACATCATGCTGACAGATTAGACTGACAGCTCACAAGACAAATTGGTCATATGAGCACTGCATAGGAAAAGCCAACATGCTCCATACCACATTACACTCAATCGATCAAGGGTAGTCAATTAATCAAAACTGCCTGTGAGACCCTACAGGGGAATACTCTCAGCTGCTAGCACAGGGTTCTCTTACAATCTCGTGTAAAGGTATTTCATTTAAAATATGTGTAAAATGGCACAACTATTACCACACCCACTATAAGCGATATTTTGCTTTGTACATTATAAAATCCGTTATCTAAGCCAGACTTTTTATCCTTCATTTTTTAACAAGTCCTGCATACAAAATGGATGCTTATTTCATGTTTATGGACTTGACAAAACCTGATATTCGTTACAAAACATATGAGAGCATGCAGGACAGAGTAAAGGCACGAACATTAAGGAAAAGGGTTGATCCTTTTCCTACCACCTCTTTCCTTATTTCCCTCCCCTCTCTAAATACTGCTCATGGCTGCAACCAATAGATGATTTCTGCTTGGGACTGTGAGACCTGGTAGGTCTTAGCACCAGTAAAATCCCCATTCAAAAGACAAAAGACAGGGACAAGACCATTTATCACAATTAGGGCTCCCGGTTATATTATATATATTTTTTTTACATTTCAATCTGTATTTATCCATATTTAATTTTTGGCCATCTTATTGGTATTTATCTATATTTATTTTGTGTTTCAAGAATGAATGTAGCTGTAAAATGCTATATTTCTGCGTCTATATAACTCTTCGACTTAAACATGGATGCCTGTCACGTTTTAGCAAACTAAGCAGCCACGTATAACAAAAGACTACACTCACAGGTACATATCAGCATCATACTACAAATATATGTTAACATATACCTGTATTTAAGGAAATATCATCCTGTATATTAAACCATCATGCTGTCTGCCTGTTCACCTGTTGCCTAGATGTCACGAAAGACAGTATGGAGAGTTTCTCACAAGTAGCACCATTTTCAGTATTTTTCCACTTTTAAAAATAAATACATACAGGAAACACGTTGTCTGTCTGTATTTATCTGTAAAAATCGGTAAAAATGGAAAACTGGAAGCATTTATCACAATTATCATTCGAGCTGCTCTCACTTCCGTGAAGGATTTTGGCGTACTGTGCATGGTAACGAAATTAAAAAAGAACTCGTAAGAGTATTCTGTAGTAAAAAAAAACTCAATAGAAAAACAACAAGGGTAAAACTCTAGCAACCACATGATAAAAACGTGTTTATTGACATTTTAGTCACTGCCTTCTCAATATGTCTGCACTGCTGAGCCTTACGACATCTTACAGATAGTGGTACTACAGTTTTCTCTGATACATACAGAGGTCAAGTACAAGAGCGTTTTATGTTACTTCTAGGCCATTTTAAAATGCAGCCAAGACAGGTTAGAACTTCCTAGAAGAAATTTCACTATTACTGTTCCAGCTCCCTTGATGTTTTAAATAAAGACATTCACCTCCAATAGTTGATGTTTTAAATAAAGACATTCACCTCCAATATCCAGCTCTGCTCTGCTCTCTAGCCCTGTGGGGCCTTCTACTACGAGGAGACCAGGATTAAAGAATCTATAAGACCTGACAACATTTTCGGGGTTCTTAGGAAGGTTTCGATGAGAAAAGATGTAAAAATCCTACAGCGTAGGACTGTGTTATTTTTTTAAATGTTTGTAACGTGGACACAACTATAATTATTTAGCCCTAGTGCGTTCCCTAGCACTGTGGCTTCTTCTGTGGTCGACGCTACCTCTGGAATCAATATGCACGAACACCTAGTGGCACAAGAAGTTTTGTATGGTCCCGTAAGTAATGTTTTAAACTACAGTGTGGACAAGTTAAAAAAATCCTCTGACAAAGGCCACCAGGATAGCCAAGCTATTTGTGACGTTCAAAAGGTGACTGTTGTGAAGAATACTCGTACCCAATAAGTTTGACACGAAGATTTATTGTATCGACAGCACCACCTAGATAAACGTCTGCCAACAGCTCCCACCAGGCTCTCAACTGTCTCCCCAGAACTCTGCCCGGCACGGACCCAGACTCTAGAACATCTATCGAGTCAACACGGGTCCGTGCCCAAACAAGTTTTTATTTAAAAGCGCTCCGCACTTGTGCTGCGCGCTACAGTAAACACAACACATCTTCCTCCCTTAAACAATAAAACACAAAAAAAATAATAAAAAAAATGAATAAATAAATAAATTATGGATACAATTTCTTTTGGATAAGAGTTACAAAATCTGACAACCATACAGGTTTTTTATGCAAACGTTTGGTGTCATGACAATTTGCATCTTTTTGACATACATCAGAATTGACAGGGTTACAGGGTAATACAACTTCATTGCCATTATTTTGACATAAAGCATGGCTGCGATCCATATTGCTATTGTTGCAATTATCTATTCCAGAAATCTCCTCAGAAATGTCTTCCAAAACTTGACTACTCGTAGGAGAAGAATGGACCTCCTTATATAATTTCCTGTCACCTTTAAGCACAGCAATTTTGTTCAAATTCCACACTTTACCATTAGAAAGTCTAACAGCATTCTTCAAAACTTCACTAACCTCAAAGGGACCCATAAATCGACTTTCACCTTTGGAAGCTCTCCACGGTTTTTTAACTTTAACCAACATACCTACTTTTACGTTAGATAGTGGATTCGTTCTTTCCTTAAAGTTAAAACTGTGTTTATTGACAATCTGTGATTTTTCCAAACTCCTTGTCACTTTATCAAGGTCAACACGGCATTTAGTGGATGCAATAAGCCAAGCAGGATTGACCTTAGTCCTAGGTAGTCTACCTCTCATGATCTCAAATGGAGTACACTGAGTCATGTCATTGGGGGTAATCCTGTACTTCCACATTGTTTTCATTACTTAATATTCCCACTTGCCATCATTAACACCAACCATTTGAATAGCAGCTTTAAGTACTCTATTAAATCTTTCTATTATACCATTTCCACTAGGATTATAAAGTGAAGTGGTACAATGAATGACTCCAGTTTTACTGAAGTATTCCTTTGCCTTATTAGATAAAAATTGTACACCATTATCAGTGATCACACGTATAGGTAATCCCTCTTCTGTGAACACTTCATCTAGAAATAGTAAAACAGTGTCAGTATTAATTTTTTCAACAACTTTTACCACAGGCCATTTTGAAAATAAATCAATGGTAGCCACAATGTATTTGTTCAAAGGACCAATGGGACCCATAATGTCCATTGAAATGGATTCCCAGGGACCTTCAGGAATGTGGTGTCCTTGCATAACTGGTTTCAACGTCTTCAAAGACTTGTCAGCGTTTGCACAGTGAATGCAATCTCTAACAATATGTTCAACAAAAATATCTAGCCCAGGCCACCAGAATGTAGTCTTGACGGAATGTTTGGTTCTGATAATGCCGTTGTGGGCTTCATGGCCATGTTTCATGATAACTTCTCTCAGCCCTAAAGGAGGAACAGCTTTATCACCTCTCCAAATAGTAGAATCGGAAAAGG
The DNA here is from genome assembly GCF_964204655.1 of Triturus cristatus. NCBI lineage: Eukaryota > Metazoa > Chordata > Amphibia > Caudata > Salamandridae > Triturus > Triturus cristatus. The sequence continues at coordinate 469,615,347 of NC_140588.1, forward strand.
ATAATTTCTCTTTCACTTCCCAAAAATGTCTTAACTCGGGAGAAAGGTTCTTCTTAGCTGGCCATCCCTCAACTAAGTACTTTTGGACCTCTTGTAAAACTTTATCTTTGTGATATTCCATGTTCCAGACCTCTACCTTAATGGGTGGTACTCCCTCATCGTGGATTAAAGCAATATGAAAATCATCCCAAGTATTGTGAATACACTCCTTCAAGGGTAGAGGAAGTCTGGATAAGAAATCTGCTGTGACATTGTCTGGACCTGGAACATAAATCATCTTATATATGAAATCTTGTAATCTCATAGACATGCGAGCAATCCTAGCAGATGCTTTGATCAACCCATCAGTAGTGAGTAAACGCACAAGAGGTTTGTGATCAGATCTAACTTCACATTCTTTTCCCCAGACAAAAACTCTAAAATGTTCTAGGGCCCAAACTACAGCTAACGTTTCTCTTTCAATAGTTGAATATTTCTCTTCTGACGGGGTCAAAACTCTAGAAGCATATTCAATGGTAGATTCACTGCCGTTCTCTCTTTTCTGGGAAAGGACAGCGCCTAAACCCTTTGAGCTAGCGTCGGTCGTGACAATGCAACGGAGTAGGGGATCAAAATTATTCAATGCAGCAGAATTGCTAATAGTGGACTTAACATCCATAAACTCTTTTTCACACTCAGCGTCCCATACGAATTTACACTTGTTCTTTAAAAGCTGTCTAATATTAAACACTCTGCCAGAAAAGTTTCTTACATATTTGGAGTAAAATTCTGTCAACCCAAGGAAAGATTGGATGTCATCTTTAGATTTAGGAGACGGAGCAAGTTGGATGGCTTCTAAGAGATCAGGCTTGGGTTTGACACCTTCGGCACATAAAGTATGCCCCAAATAAGTAACCGAATTGACCCCAAATTTACACTTGCTGTGTTTAACTGTAAGACCATTCACGGATAACTTGCTCAGAACAACTTCAAGAACTTGGTCATGGGAAGGTTTGTTGTCGCTAAACACAAGTATATCATCTTGGAAACTAATGACATTTTTACAGTCACCCAACATATCATGCATGACTCGTTGAAACACTGCCGCAGCTGTGGCAAAACCGAATGGCATTCTCTTAAATTGGAAACAACCAAAAGGCGTGACAAAGGCAGTGTACTTTTTGCTATTTGAATCTAAGACAATTTGGTGGTAAGCAGACGATAAGTCAATACATGAAAAAAAATTCGCTCCAGCTACTAAGGATAACATTTCAGAGATTCGGGGAAGGGGAAATTGGTCTACAACAATGTTGTTGTTCAGATGGCGCAGATCAATACATTCCTAATATCACCATTAGAGCGTCTGGCCACAACAATGGGAGAAATCCATTCAGAGGATTCTACTCTCTCTATAATATTACTCAACTAACTTATCAAGTTCTTTTTTGACTTCATCCCTAACTGTGATGGGAATGTTCCTGGCTTTGTAAATCTTTGGGCACGCATTGTCTTTTAAAATGATTTTATGCCTAAAATTAATCAATTCTCCTATGTTATCATTGAAAACATTTGGAAATCTGTTCAGCATGGTGCTACCACATTGATGAGATTCTCCAATCACCATTACTGGGTTGTACTATTAGGATTAAGGATGATATGAATTTTCCCTTGCTCAAACCACCCGAGGACAGAAGGCCCTTGTTTGGATATGTATAATTTTGCAGTACATTCACGATCCTTGAATTTGAATACTAGTACTCTGAAACCAAGAATATCGATTCTTTCACCAGAATACCCTTGTGTATTAATGTCTCCGGGATACAACACAGGGCCTAGTTTATCTATAAATTTAGATTTCCATACATTCTCATTGATAATAGAGTAGGGAGAACCTGAGTCCGCATAGATTTGTAGTTGTACCCCACCAATAGTCATTTCACAAATAGGTTTTTTCTTTATCATGTTGTTGTTGATATTCAAAATAATAGGAGGACCTTCAGTGATGTTTAACATGTAGGATTTTTCAAATTCTTCTTTGGTATCAAAGTCATTATCACTAGGTTTTCCATCTTCCACGCATCGTACTTTTTTGCTTTTATTTTTCCTACAAGCTTTGGCAATGTGACCAACCACACCACAGACAGAACATCTCTGTTTAATTGCTGGGCATCCCTTAAAATTCGCCAAATGTGAGCTGCTATCGCACCTGTAGCATCTACATTTGTTGGAGTCTGTAGCATTCTATTTAACCAGATTGTTTTTTTTGTAGAGTGGTTTATTTTTGGTATTATAGATTTTGGCTACAGTGTTGCGCAATTTGCTATTTTCTTCAACCTTGACATTCACTTGTTTTGCGCTTCTGCTAGACATTTCGGCCTTTCTAACAATAGCAAGAATATCGTCCAATTTTGAATCACCATTGACCCATAATCTATCCTGGATAGAAGTGTCTTTGATATGCATGACGACTTGATCCCTTATGAGATCTTCCTGTAGGTTTCCAAATTGACAATCCAGTTCTTAAAGCGGAAACATAATTGTCTACGGGTTCATCAGCATTTTGTTTCCTCTGAAAGAATTTATATCTCAGTATGCCAATGCATACTTTAGGTGAGAAGTAACGGTCAAAGTCGTTGATAGCTGCTGAAAAATATTTTGATCAGTACAGCCCATAGGTCTAGACATTTGGTTGTAGGCCTTAAGACCTTCTGGACCCACTGAATGTAGGAAAATACCTTTTTTTTTCTGCAGGAGACATTTTACCTTTTACATCCAAAGTCTCTATATAGTTAATGAAATAAGCTTTCCACTCTGCCCACTCCATGCAGGGATTGCCCCCGGCTGGCCAAAAGCACTGGGGTGGAGCTAAATTGTAGTTTTGGGCATTAGCCATTATTGTCTTTTAAAATGTTCAATGCGTGTGTACTGAATTGTAAAAGGACAAGCTGTAAAGATGTTCAAATGAACTTTAAAAGTAAATGACAAATGTCATAAAAAATTTAAACATGTAATAAAATGCGAAACAAAACGAGTGGAAAATGAGCAATATAGCAGTTAAAATGAGAAATTAATTATCGAAAGCGTTGTATTATCTAAAGTGGTGAATCTGCTTCTGTGAATAAAAAATACCTTGAAAAGAATCAGGCCGTGAATCTTGATCTTCCGATCTCTTGTTGCTAGGTGATGGTATGCTTGGTCTGATAAATCAGGTAAAACAAGATGGTGGCACGTTGCTTTTGTGCGTGTTAAACATAGAGTTTAGCATATTGAGCGTTGCTGGTGCATCCGGGAGACGTCGTGCGTGCGTGCGTCACTTTGATGAAACACACTCCGTGGCAACAATGGAATTCCGTGTACACGGTGAGTTTCTGAGAAAAGGCACATCTGTATTTAATCCTTTAAAAATGTGCCTGTATAAGGTAGGCGCTTCTGAAAAAGGGGTCCAAGACCGTATTCTTACGCCGTTGAAGGAGATCACGCTTAGGATCGAAGATAGCCTCAATCTTCATATGCGAGTTCGTTTTCTTTTATTTTTTCTTTTAAAGAAATGGTGGTGCAGCCAGAGTTTTGCTCGTCGCCAGGTTTGTTGTGTAGAATACTCGTACCCAATAAGTTTGACACGAAGATTTATTGTATCGACAGCACCACCTAGATACACGTCTGCCAACAGCTCCCACCAGGCTCTCAACTGTCTCCCCAGAACTCTGCCCGGCACGGACCCAGACTCTAGAACATCTATCGAGTCAACACGGGTCCGTGCCCAAACAAGTTTATATTTAAAAGCGATCCGCACTTGTGCTGCGCGCTAAAGTAAACACAACAGTGACCATCTGAATAGACATCAGCGGCAAGTGAACATGTCTCCTCTGACAGCTGAAATAAACACACTTTGAAAATAGAAAGCAAGGAATCCTATTTGCCAAATAAGAAAATAGGGCTTAAACATTGACATGTTAATGTAGGGTAACACTGAAAAATACATTAGTTGCACCAGAAATAAAGAAAGCCTTAAGGTTGGAGGGGAAACTGAAATACTTCAACAAGTCAAAAGGGACGCCTAGGGATACAAAGCTAAAAGGCACAGAGTAATATCTATTTTATCTTTTTTGAGAAAGATAAAATATCCAGGTCAAGTATTCTCAGAAGTGGCCGTATATTCGACTAATACTGATGTGACAAGGAAGTCCACCCGTCCCCACAGCCTACTTTAAATATATGAGTTTTTAACATAGACTTCTTAGTCAAGTGATGCCCTGCGCCTAGCTCAGCGATAAATTTAGGGACTAAAAGTTTGTGCAAGGTTAATTTCATCTAATAAAGTCTAGGAAAAACACCATGTTAAAAGGAAACATTGAAGCACAAACTCTGTAAAAGTGACATGACAGTGAAAAGGGGTTTCCCACCCTTAACCCGATGATTTGGGCACCCTTTTGCCAATTCACCGCTCTCCTGAGTCCTGTCCATCCATGCATAGGTGGGTTGTGATTGAGGATGTCCCATGAGCATATTACAAAACGCGAATTTACGTTGCCTTTTGTGAATGTCTGGGTGTAAAAACAGACAAAGCACAAATTAAACAGAGCTTAAACAGGCAGTGGCTCTAAACGATTGCCTGACAGAACAGGATAAAAATAAAACAGAACCCATAAAGTAAGGAAAGAAGGGTATATTTGGAGATCACATGTGAAAGTTTAATAGGAGATACTGGCCTTGTCAAGGTGCCTACATAAAAAGAAACATCTCATACATTAATCTTTCAATTAAAGCAAGCGAGACACTCATATAGAACAGGGTTCTCCAAAGACGGTCCTGTAGGACTAGACCAATACCAGATTTTTAACATAACTACATTTATCTAAATGGGGATATACTAAAAATCTGGCATGGATCCGGCTCTCCACGACCGACTTTGGAGAACCCTAGTGTAGAATCGAAGGATAATATTTATTCAGCAACGGCAGGTGCATTGTCCGAGCTTTCTTAACTCTGCAACTGAAGAAGGTTCAAGTGTGTGGATCAAACATTCTAACAAAAACAGTGCAGGAGTAAGCATGGCATTGCCTGCTTCTACACAGAAAAAGCACTGTTGTAGTGAACAACAGCATTCATATGATTAGAATTTTATAATGTGACAAGCTAATAAAAAAGTGGTCCTCAAAATGTAGTTATTTAGGACACTTACATAGCATACTATACGGTCCATCAGCCTCAAGGCACTGAACCGTCTTTCAGCAATGAAAACTAATTTATACCAAAGGGCAGAAGGTGTTTGTCTCTAAAAGCAAAATCTATTATTTACCAAGAAGTGTTAAATTAGTTAGAAAAGAATTCCCTTAGTCCACTTATTTGCATGTGTTTGCCATAGCACAAGAATTTAATCTAAAGGTTGAGACTGGGCTGTCCTGGATAATCATGTTAGTAATAATGAGAATATGCAGATTCTGTAGTTGAAATAATTATTTCATATAGCCTTAGAGCCTGACTCTGCGGGTTCTACCGGCCAATAGCTCCCGAAGAGGGCCTTTAACAAGGGAGTGGGTCTTTAATGGCCAGTGGAGCCCGCTAAGGAGGGCTCTAAGGCTATTCAAACATTCTACCTCTGGAGGGCAGAATGTTCCAATTAGTAAAAACAAAAGCCTCTGGGAGCCCGAGGGGCTTTAAATTCTCTACGGCTCGAGAAACCTTTGATCACAGCAACAGCTGTGAAATGAAAATAAAATTGGAATGTTGCTCTCCGGGCTTCTACCGGACATGAGAAGTCAGGAGCACTCCATTGTCTACAATGGAGCACTCAACAGTCCAATGTTCTAATAATTGTTCACATATTGTGGGTACACCTTTATGAGATCGATGTCGTAAGACAGGAACATACGTTTTGGGAAAGGCTGCCATATGAGTAAAATAGCTGTGCTCATCAATGTCTAAATGCTAACATATTGTATACATAGAAATGTATGGCAATTGCAACACTTGTTTAACCTAACACCGCACAGGACTTACACGTTTGCTCAAAGTGGCTACTTTTGTGCATTAGTCAAAAGTCGACTCACAGTCCGTATTCACCTAATTTCTCCTGCGATACTAATTGAGTCTCACTATAGTTTATAGAAGGCTGATTAGGGATGGCAATGAGATGTGGAGCTGACCCTCACATCAGTTCGTCTCCTAGTTGCAAACAGCATGCACATCTTTGCGGATGCAGGACTCTCCAGTCACTCTCGAATCATTGCCACCTGGTGCACAAGCATCAGTTAAATCTTTCTAAATACCTTTAAGACCTGGATTTTCTCCACTGGCCTTAGTGGGCTAGTAGCGGTGCTTGACAGCCTCTGCACAATATGTAACGTCATGTAAACATGCTCTTTTTTTATGGCATGGCATGTGTTCTATGCTTTGAAATCATGTTATAAACGTATGCAATGAGAAGATTGATTATGATATAGGGATATTTTCAGGAAAGTTTTCCAGGAGCATTTTCTTTACATTGTCTTAATATCCATCCTCTTATCTGTGCTTTGATGTCTGGTTGAGCTGCCCAAAAGAAGTTCTGTTTCTCTGGGAATAGTAAAGATCGCTCAATCATCCTTGTTGTGTTTCAATTTGTACAATGCACCCTGATCAAACTTTATAACCACAGGAGTAAGGGGCTGCTTTGTGAATGACCAGCAGAAGACCACATGTTCTGTGGTTGTTTAGCACACTGTGGCAGAGCCCTTTCGTCACACCAACAGTAGGTTTGAAGATGGGAGGGCAGCCAGTTCTGAAAACACCCTCAGTGCCTATTTTGGCCAGGCTGAAAGCCATTCATGAAACTTCATTGGTCACAACAAACTCTTTCAAAATTATAGATGGGCTTACACATACGTTAGGTGCTGTTGTTGGTTGTCTATATAAGACCAACTAGTGTGACACCAAATTTACACCAATGATAGAGGTGGTGAGAATGGTCCTTTACCTTTAGAATCAAAAGAGGCTGCAACTCAGGTCACATTTCAATGGTGGGTCTGAGATATGGTAAATTTGGGGACCGAGTGACCTCCGGTCGGCGGTCCCGACCGGCTACTTACAATGTAAATGATCAAGGTTTGTTCGCATACTCCTATTTCTAAAATTGAAGCTCGTGTTACAGCCGTAAACCGGCCGTAACAAAAGCTCCCATTCGAGAAATGAGAGGTGCTGTTCATCCCTGCACCCTGTGGCAGGCACCTCAAGGTGTCTGCCACGTTTTAAGCTATCCTATTATATAATTTGGGCCAGTTTTATTTTAGTACCTGGGCTTTTCTATTCTAGTCAGACCATGTAGACATGCAGGTGATGTGCTCTTTTTCAACTGGCTACTGTGTGCGCTGCCATGACATATTCTTGAGGGGCATGCACAGTGTATGTGACACTGGTGCACGCTTGCTTCAAATGCACTTACTTTTGGTGTGCTTCTTTTTGTGAAAAGGGAGATTATACAGGCCCTTCACACACCACTGATTTTCCATATTATTTGAACAGGTGTGGCCCTGGTTGAATACTTCAACCATGACTTGCTGGCTGGAAGACACTCTGTGGTTCAGCATGTAGATGTTGCCTAAAAAAGAACCAAAAAGCATCCGTAAAGCCGATAGGTCTGTGCTTTAAAGGGATGAGCTATTGGCTTTGCCACTGCTTTTTTAATTACTATTAGCATGCGAACACATGCATCATGATGCATGGCTGGCAATCTGCAATGGATTGCAACCGCTGTTGCACGTGCATACTTTATGACACACATATTTGCTTGTATTACAGCACATGCACATGCATGCATAGTGTCAAGCCATGGCAATTTTTATTCACCGTACTAATGTGTTGGACAGCCATATTCGTTTAGTAAATTAAAACTAAAAAGAGTGAAAAACGGTGTGTTTGTGGCAGGACAAAAAAGACAACAAAAAGCCTGCAACACTTTGCAGCTGCCAGGTCCTCATACAGTAGATAAATAACTAAATACATGAATACATAAAACAAAGGAACATTAGGGAGTGAGGGAGTAGAACAAAAAGAGAGCACGTGTGGGAGACAGAATTAAAAAATGGGAGAAAGCAAAGAAACACATGCACTCCAATAGAGTGCTAAATGGTTAAGAAAAACAGAGTTCCTTGAATTTAACAGTTACAATTCATCCAGCCAGAGCACTATAAGTCCAAGATTCTCCAGCGTAGGACAAACAGAAGAATAGGGAGAAAATAAATTCAATCAAGAGCAGGCTCTGTCTGAGATAGGTACAACAAACCACGAGCATGGAGCCAACCCAAGCCCACCTCTATTAATATTTTATGTCTTGGAAACAATAGGTCTGCCTATGGACAGCCACAGCTGTCAGTAGTCGAGACCTAAAAAGAAAGTGTTTCTAAAGGAGTGGACACTGAGAATGTGTCTTAAGTCTCCTTCTGGATTGCCCAAGGAAAGAGCAACTTCTTTTAGTAGCCTTTAATTGTTTCAGGACATGGGGCTAGAGGGACTGCTCACCACGTAGTGTGGCTTATGCATGTGGATACGGTGCTTACAAACAAACTGCTTGTGCTAGGTTACATTCACTGGAGGCAGTGCAGGCACTGTTTAGACTGATGCTGTGTGCGTGGATGCTGCAGTGTGCCGCAGTGTGTGTGCAATGAACTACGATTTCCAGGAGTCCATGAACTCTTGTGTGTTCTAGAGAGACGGGGGCCAACTTGAATTATTGGGTACAACTCTCCTTGGTTTCCTTTGCTAGACAATCATGCTACAATGTTGTAGCCAGGAACTTGCTGCATGGATTTTGGATATCACTTTGAAAATACCCATTGCTTCTTTAAGGATTGTTCTGAATGGAAATTGGATTAATGAGAAGTATTGCGAAAGTTATGTTGTTGATGAAAACATACTTTGAACTGTTTTCTTGCACATTAATATCAATTGTTAAGACAGGGGTCCTATTCTAATTTGGTTACCTTATGATGAAATGGGAAGAGCTCTTAGGGTGGATAACTGCATAGGTGTTTATGAATGCCATTCACAAAGTATTATAGTTTTAGTAGGCACATACAATTGCTAAGATTTGGGAACAGCTGGATATTAATGGTACTTGTTAATTTGCAGTTGTACAGAGGTCAAGTAGAAACTATACCTCTCTTCCACAAGAGAGAGTTTAGCAATGAAGTTTGAGAGAGTTAGCGCATATATAAGGAGTAATACTAGTGCCATGCATATATGAGATACTTATTTTTTCTATGATTTATTTCAAGTGTTGTCATTCTGATATCGAGGTACATAGAGGTGGCTACAGAGAAAGAGAGGGAGTACTTGGGTATATCCATGCACAATTGCAGCTACACCTAGAACTGCAAATGGCAAGTCACTTTAGATCTCTGTTTTGTCTTGGGAGGGTCCACTGCATTACGCAGACCTGTTTGACTACCAAATGAGCCAGATTTGTGAAATCTTGTGCCTCTGTTTTCTCTCTTGTCCCATTCCCCTTTCCTGGCTTCTGCTAATGGCCCTTGTATTCCTGTATATGTGGTCACTGGTGGGTGTGTTGAGAGATGGAAACGAGCATCATTCCAGTTGGATCCTGTGCACAAGGTTAATGACAAACTGCTGCTGATGCTGTATGGTGCTACAAGCCATACTGACCCTCACATATAATTTATTTTATTTGGCTTTACTCCGTTGTTGTCTGTGGCATCCATGCTTTGAGACACTTCAAGACACCAACAACCTGTTTGAGTCACTCCAAAACACTAAGGCGCAAATATACTCTCCGAGATTCTGTTAGAAGCTGGGATGCTCCCAAGCATTTGCTCAGAAACCTAACAAGACCCTGCTTGAAGATTCTAGACACTCATAGCACCTGTGATAGCATTCGAGTAGCTCAGGAACAGGAGTGCCATAGCAAATAATCCAGTGCTTAATTTGGGCCGGTGGTTTATGGTGCTCAGCACTGGCACTTAATCATCATCACCTGCGCCTTTCATGAGCACCAGTTAAGGATACATTCATTTACGGGGAGATTAAGTGAGCTGCCCAGAATCACAGGATGTTGAGTCAACATCAAGACTTGAACCTGGTGCCACAACTTCGAAGTCGGCAGCTCTTGCCTTTACGCCACATTCTCTCCCCACTTTCATGGTTAGAAGTTGGTTTTGTTTTAGAGGGCGCTAACAGTAGAAATGGGCTGGTGCAAAGTGCATCCTGACGAGAACCCTGGCACTTTTTTTTTTTAATTCAAATTATCCATTGGAATAATCCCTGACTTGTATTGATTTAGCTGTGAGGTTATGTCAATTTATTACCGTCTTAGTTTGCTGTCCCTCTTTATAGCCATTGTTGATTTATAACAATAAATAACTAATAATATTAGGCTGTAAACTGTGTTATATCAGTCGATGGCCTTAAATATCCTCTTGCTTTAGCACACTAATAACAAATATAATTAGCATATAATACTAGGGCTCTCATACTCACCCCATCTCGGTGCTAAAAGTCGTTGTCTAATTAATGTCGTGTTATTTACTAACTTTTTTTTTGCAGCACATACTAATCGGAAACAAATAACCTAATTTCCTTCCTATCCACAGCAAATTCGTCCACATCTTTCTATGTTCGCAGACTTTAACCATCAATTCTGTGCAATATTCATTCAAACTGTGATTCTCTGGTAAAATCACGAAACTCTCGAATTAATAAAACATATTTTATATTAAAAGGGAATAATATTTTTAAGGGGTTTCCCAAAACATAGTAATGTGTTTTGTTTTTGGAGTTGTGCGCAGGATTTCTTGAGAGTTTGGTCTATGTTTTTTAACACCCATCCTTGGAGCCAGGAACTATAACCTTTTGGGTCTTTCTATCAATGCAACTCTTACGCAGGATAATTTCTGAAATGTTCTGTTAAGTACCGAGGAAATGCTTGAAAATTCCCATTTTCCGATAATCAACTAATTTGATCCCTAAATACAAATCATTGACGGTTTCTCCAAAACTAAGGAAATGATACCTACCGTCACTTATTATCTCAGAAATGTGTTTGGGAGTTTCTTTCCAACGCACAGAGTACACGTTATTTCTGAGGCTAACATGAAAGCATGGAGCACCTGTCCCAAGATGGAAACGTTGAAAGTGATTTAACATTTTTAAAATTGATATAAATTATTATAAAAGCACTTTTATTTGTACAGATGACTGAGGTATCATTTTAACACTTATGGCTGGCTCTGTTTTCATTAGAGCACTCTTCCTTCAGCGTCGTTACTTATATCTCATTTTCCAGAGACAGTTTGAAAGGGGTTCCTTTTTATTGCAGTGGATTGGTGCATTAGCGGAGCGCCTCAATAACGACAGAGATACAGGAGCAGCAAAGGCGCCATTTAGCAAGTGAAGAGGAATAAGTGACAGTTTTATTATTCCCAAATTTTCTAACTTTTTACTGTTCCATTGAAACTGCAAAAACTACATTTGGTGGTTCAAACCTCTGTCTGGCATGCATTTCGTAAATACATATAAAAGTGGTCACGAATGAAGAATGTCATTACTCTACCAAAAATATAAACTCGACACTATGGTTATTTTCTGCCACAGGTTGTTATAAGTGTGTGTAAATATACATATATATATATAACAAGATGCTGTTAGAATTAATATCAATCTGTCTCACACAAAAGATCTTTGTTTTTGGTGAAGAAATCTACCGCCAAAACATGGGGACGGCTATGGGATTTTCCTTTAGCCCACGTTATGCCTGTTTAGCGATGGGATGGTGGGAAAAAGAGGTTGCCTGGCATCCAGAATATGATCATCATGTGAACAAAATAATAATGTGGAGCCGTTTCATTGATGACTTATTAATCATTTGGGATGGCTCAAAAGCCGAGTTCCAGGAATACTTTACAATCTTAAACACAACAACCACCAAACTCAAGTTCACCTATGAAATAAGTAAAGAGAGAGTAACTTTCCTGGATACCGAAATGTACATTAAAATGGCCAGATTGAGACAACACTCCACCGTAAAGTTACAGCTACAAATGCAACGTTAGAAGCAACTAGCTTCCATCAGCCCTCCCTCATTGCGAGCATACTTTATGGAGAATTCTTAAGGATTCATAGAATCTGTACGGAACAAGATGAATGGATAAATCACAGTGAAGCAACAGCCAGAAGATTCGAGCCAAGACAATATAACAAAAGCATAGTAAAAAGATGCTGGAAAAGAGTGAATGAAAAATCAAGAGAAGATTGCCTGAAATCCAAGAAGGGAACAGAACCTGGCGAGCCTGAAGCAATAAGAATGATTATGGATTATTCAAATAATTCCAAAGAGATTAACAGATTCCTAAGGAAGAATTGAAAATTCTACAAATGGATGAAACTGTGGGAAAAATCATAGGGAAACATCCAATGATAACATATCGAAGAACCCGGAATCTGAAAGATCGACTAGTACATAGTCACTATAAAGGGAAAAACAGCACACAATGGTTAAACACAAAAGGATTCATAAAATTGTCAGTGTGGGTATGTTACGGTCCTGAGGCGGAAGCTGGGACTATCTGCTCCGTGAATTGCCTGTATGTGATTGTGCCTTATACATTGCTGATTGCTTTGTTTTATAATTATCGTTTTTATTGCTCTTTGATTTTAACTGCACTATTTGCACTTTTGGGGCTCGAACCCCTGTCCTGTAGCCCTTGTCCCGCCCTCCTCCAGACGAGCTGGGCGTTCAGACCAGTGCTCCGCCCCTCCCCACCTGATTAGGATAAACTCTCTGCCTTTCGCATTCTCGGTGATTGTCAGTGTGGGTATGTTACGGTCCTGAGGCGGAAGCCGGGACTCTCTGTTCCGTGAATTGCCTGTATGTGACTGTGCCTTATACATTGCTGATTGCTTTGTTTTAAAATTATCGTTTTTATTGCTCTTTGATTTTAACTGCACTATTTGCACTTTTGGGGCTCGAACCCCTGTCCTGTAGTCCTTGTCCCGCCCTCCTCCAGACGAGCTGGGCGTTCAGACCAGTGCTCCGCCCCTCCCCACCTGATTAGGATAAAATGGCCACCTTTTTCAGGAAGCACAGCGGGTGCGCCAGCGGCGGGCCGAAGGCTCGCCAAAGGCAAGCCCGTCTGCGCCGGTCCCGCGCCTAGTGCCGGAACCCCTGGTCCTGGGTCAAGGAACAACTCGAGCGGTCACATTTACAGCTGTGACACTCTCCTGGCTATGTGGCGTAAATGCAGGAGCCCGGGTTGCGTGATCCTGGAACTGCAGGAGGAGATACTTCCCCCTCAGTGCTGCATCAATTGTGGACAGGCTCTCCCCTTGTTAGGTTGGCAATCTAGTAACTCTCTCACTGCCCTACCTATTCCTAGGATGAGGAAAGAACACGCAGCAATTAAATGCATGCTATTGAATGCCAGATCCCTGGTGAAACATAGTTCAGAGTTAGCGGAGCTTATTATCGAAACCAAATCTCTGATAGCATTTATCACTGAGTCCTGGACTGACGCAGCCTCAGGCCCAGATGTTGTTAAGGCCACCCCCCCTGAGTACCAGTGCTTTGTCCAAAACAGAGAAAGTAAAAGGGGAGGAGGTCTTGTTATTATCTATCACAACTCGATCAGAGGATCCTTCCAGTCGGCCACTACGGATTTATTCGAATCACTTATTTACAACTTTACTCTGTCCAACCATCAAACTCTCAAGGGTGGCTTGATCTACAGGCCCCCAGGACCCAAAGCCCCGTTCCTCCCTGCACTCAGTGGTCTGTTAGAAGAAGCGCTTTGCGCTAAGACTTTTACTCTGCTAGGAGACTTTAACTTTCATCTGGAGTGTGATTCTGACTCGGACACGAGAGACCTAATAGAACTGATGCACGGTATGGAGCTGAACCAAAGGGTCACCGGCTCGACCCACAGGGCAGGACACACCTTAGATGGGATTTTTTCTAATCTTCCCAACCTAGAACTCATTGCAGTTCAACCGGTCTCCTGGTCTGATCATTCGGTGGTGCAATTTGAAATTACCTTAGCCACGCCTCCCAGATGTAGTAAAGTCCTGAACCCCCCCAGAGTGATCAGGAGGTGGAAAAATATAGATGGAGAGGCCTTAGTAAACTTGCTTAAAATCTCCATGGAGCCCCTCCCAGTCAACCTGGAAGATGCTGCCACTGCCTATACGAGCTGGTTGGAGGCTGCCTGCCTTAACCTAGCCCCTCCTAAAACGTATCACTCCACACGTTCTAACCCCTCGGCACCGTGGTACTCTGAACATATCAGGGACCATAAAATGCTTTGCAAAAAACAGGAAAGACTCTGGCGGAAGAACTATAAAGAGGAGGATAGGAAGCTTCTCAACGCAGAGTTGAAAAGGTATAAACTCGCGATTCAAGAAGCTAAACATGAGTTTTTTTCAAAACGCATTAGGGAGGCCGGTAATTCCTCCATGGAACTGTTTCGCACAGTATCGTCCCTGGCGGCCCCCAAATCAGTGGAGATACCTCCCAGTCGCAAACTATGTGAAGACTTGGCGAAATTCTTTCAGAATAAGGTAGAAAACATCTTCCTTCCACTAGACACTCGTGCCAAGATGGCCGCACCAGAAACCAACTCAGAGGCAGATAGCAACTCACCTAGGCTATCGAACTTCTCCCCCATTAGGGAGGAGGAGGTGAAAAACCGTCTTCAACGGATAAAATCTGGCTCCCCCAATGACCCCTGCCCAGCCAGTGTGGCCAAACTTGCCTCATCGACTGTGGCCGCAGGTCTCACTCCACTGTTCAATGCTATGTTGGACACGGGGAAGTTCCCCTCACGTTGGAAACAAGCTTCCATCCTTCCCTTGTTGAAGAAACCGAATCTGGAGCTGACCGACTTGAACAACTACCGGCCTATTGCCAGGTTGCCACTTCCAGCAAAAATCCTAGAGGGTATTCTAAACTCGCAGCTGAGCGCCTTCTTGAAGACAGGTCAGAGCCTGGATCCATCTCAACATGGATTTCGGGCGGGCCATAGCACCGAATCTGCATTGATCAAATCAGCAGAGGATGTAAGAACAGTGATGGATGCAGGAGGCAGAGCCGCCCTGATCCTGCTGGACTTGTCTGCAGCCTTTGATACGGTCCACCACAAGATACTTGTGGACCGGCTCAGGGCTAGTGGCATTCAAGGAAATACGCTCAAAATCTTGAATGCCTTTTTGTCCAGCAGGACTCAAAAGGTGGCGCTTGGGGACTATGAATCTACCCCTTTTGTGCTTCCCTGCGGAGTCCCTCAGGGGTCTTCCTTGAGCCCTACCCTTTTTAATGTATACGTCTCCACCCTGGCACCGGTCATCAGATCTTTTGGCTTCAAGTTAACATCATACGCGGATGACACTCAGATAGTAGTTTCAGTACTACCGGGGGAAACAGACAGCACCGCGGAAAGGTTCAGAGGCTGTATGCGGGAAGTCAGTAATTGGATGGCGCAAAACTGCCTCAAGCTTAACTCAACTAAAACCGAAGTGTTGCTTTTTGGGTCCAGAGATAACTTCTGGTCCCCGCGCTGGTGGCCGGAGGAAATTGGCACCCCCCCAGCTCCGGTTTGGAAGGTTAAAAATCTGGGTGTTCTGATGGACGATTTGTTGTCCTTCGGACCTCAAATCAATGCACTCTCCTCAGCTACTCACTTCGTCCTAAAAACTATTCGGAAAGTTTTGCCTTTTCTTGCTGACGAATACAAGAAGACGGTGGTCATAGGTCTAGTGATGTCGCGACTAGACTATTGCAACAGCTTATTGTTGAATGCCCAACAGGGGCTTCTCAACAAACTCCAAACTTTGCAGAATGCGGCAGCCCGACTGATTACAGGCACACCTAAATTTGCCTCAGTGTCACAGGATCTGGTAAAACTACACTGGCTACCAGTTCGCAAGAGAATTATCTTCAAATCTCTTTGCATAGCATTCAAGGCCCTGCATGGCCTGGGACCTCACTGCATTTCTCAACTTTTTCAATGGCACAGACCTAATAGACTGCTGAGGTCAGCAGAGCAGGGTCTGGTAGTCATCCCCAGAGTCAGGAAAGCTCGCTGGGGTGGGAGGAGTTTCTCCCTAGGTGCAGCTAAGGCATGGAATTCTCTGCCACTGCACCTTAGACAACTGCCGGACCTCTTGTCCTTTAGGAGGGCCTTAAAGACGTGGCTCTTTTCACACTAATCACTTGTTCATACACTCTCTGTCAATCAGCGCCAGGACACCTCTGGGTAACAGTGCGCTTTATAAATGTGAAAAATAAATAAATAAATAAATAAAATGCCATAACTGTAAGGTGTGCCAAATTGCAAAACCTGCAACTGAAATCAAACTAGCGAATAACAAAAAATGGCTAATTAAAGAACTGATCTCGTGTAGAAGCCAATTCGCGGTATATGTCATCGAATGCCCGTGTCAATTGAAATATGTTGGGAGTACAATTTGTGAACTGAAAAAGCGAATATTAGAACATGTCCGAGCCACAACAAATAAGGACAAAACAAATGCAGTGGAAAGACCCATGGAACAAGCCCACATGAGCAATTGGAAACTGTTGTCGTTTTATGGCATAGAAACAGTCCCACTGAATGACAGAGGTAGAAACAGGGAAAAAATTCTATGCCAGAAAGAATCGTGTCACATTATCAACCTCAGGACACTGACACCGAATGGCCTTAATCAAAGTGAGGAACTGTACAGTCACCTCTGTAGAAAATAGGCAAGAATAACTTATACGGACACAGAGTCTCTTTTCATTTCTCATGACTTCTCACATTGAATGTTTATAGGTGCAATCAATTATTGAAATCAAGTATCTGTAATAACACAGGGTAGATATATGAATACATTAATGTAGTCCCACTGGAGGGAATCTCTTTTCTTTGGAGCAAATTACTCAAAATATTGGGTGAACTTATGTACACACACATAATGTCTCCAAAATCCCCCGTCCAGAAAAAAGAAAGAAAAAATATATATTGGAGGTTGCACCTTAACAAGAACTCTTTTATAATTATAATTTGGATTAATTACCTTTAATCACTAATTTTCACATGTACATAGACTTTTTGCACGAATTAAGCACAAAAATGTTATAGTTGCATCAATCTTGTGGACTACTAATCCCATAATGCTTTGTGTCACCCAAGTAACTTGACAGGAAATGACATGTCGTTTTTTGAAAAAAGTATTTAAATGATGGGGCTGGTTTGCAAAGCAGGATCGTGAACAAGGTCTTGTGCCAAGACCGAAACGCGTTGATCTGCAGCATTCACAAAAGAATGAGCTGAATATTTGATTAAAATCAAAATTACTGAATTTGCGGAGTGTGACCCTATTCCTGTCTTCAGAGGAGTTTGTTTGTTTTATAACGGTCTGGCTCGACCGTGAGGATCCCGCACTGGTACTGAGCGCCGAGAATCCGACAAAAGGAGCCGTTTGTGTGGATATCTATCTATCTATCTATCTATCTATCTATCTATCTATCTATCTATCTATCTATCTATCTATCTATCTATCTATCTATCTATCTATCTATCTATCTATCTATCTATCTATCTATCTATCTATCTATCTATCTATCTATCTATCTATCTATCTATCTATCTTCACTTAAAAAACCATAGGTTTCACACATGTTATAGTTAGCTGGACATTTCACTCGTAAAAAACCAATGAAATTCCCCCGTTATAGTTAGTTCAGATAACTATAACTCGCACGCCCGCAATCCACTGCTCATGACGTCACATATTACATCACTCATGACATGGTCAGTGGCATCACTCATGACATCACTGATGACATCATCCTTGTGATAGAGTGGCGGTCGCGCGAGTTATAGTTATCTGAACTAACTATAACGGGGGAACTTCATTGGTTTTTTACGAGTGAAATGTCCAGCTAACTATAACATGTGTGAAACCTATGGTTTTTAAGTGAATTTGCAAGGTTTTTTAAATGCTAATTCCTAACTATAACGTGTGTGAAACCTATGGTTTTTTAAGTGAATTTGTACGGTTTTTTAAATGCTAAGTTATGTATTTATAATATTTTTTTTTCAAGGTTTTTCACCGTGTGCGCATCAAGCGCTGCGCGCACCTTGCACGCGCTTTGGGCACACGTTGCGGTGCGCGGACGGTGCGCGCACCCCCGCGATTTTTTTCAAAAATAATAAAATGTTTTTTTCACCCTTGGGGTTCCTTCTGTGACCCCCTGACAAAGGCTAGGGGGTCAGGAACTCTCTTCCCTGCCCCCTTTTCACGTTTTCCACCTTTCCTTTTCAGTGCGACAGACAAAATGGTGGCCGAAACTTCCTGATTTCGACCGATTCGAATGTTTACTGACATCTATCAACCAATCAGAATTTCGTTCGCGCACGGTGCGCGCGTATAGATATTTATATGCTTTTAAATGCTATTTTCTCAGGAAATACTGAACAGATTGACACCAGACCTGCAAAAGGCACTTCCCTGACCTGAGGACTACCTCTCTGCCAAATTTCAAGTAATTCTGTTCAGCCGTTCGGGCTGTACCTTCGACTAAAGGTCCTATGGAAAAATGCATGAGGAAAACGCATTTTGGGACCCCCCTTTTTTCTCGGCCCCCCCTTGACGAATCACCCCGAGACTTTCAGGATAGGAGCTGAGCGGAGCGCCCCATTAGTTTTGCAAATTTCGCGAGGATTCGTCAACCGGCGCCAAAGTTATTCAAAATAGAATTTTGAGATTTCCTATGGAAACACGATCCTAACTATAACTATCTACTGGCGACCGCCAGTAGATAATATATATATATATATATATATATATATATATATATATATATATATATATATATATATATATATATATATATACAAACAAATCGTTACGACGTTTTCACAAGAAACGATGCCATGGCCGCAAAAATTATCTCAGCGTGATTTTAATCTGACGGTCTATGTCACTCTACGCGTTTCGGAGAACCCCTCCTTGTTCACGAGTAAGAGCGTAAGTAAGACAACATCTTTTAAATTAATCATGTGACACCACAGTGATAGACAGTGAAGACAGAATCTCCATATGCATAGGTTATTGAGCTAGGAAAACAGACTTGTTTTTGACAAAAGTAAACATGTGCAGTAATCGCAAATAAAAGACACATTTTGTATGTAAGTATTGCGAAGACTAAATAACGTCTATCTCGCAAAGAACAATCAAGAAAATGCATTTAAAATAAAAAACGTAATTAAATTCAAAGCATCAATCATGCCCCAGTGGGCAAACAAGTCATCATGAAAGGGCTAATACTACTAACAAATCACGCCCCAGTGGGCAGACCCTATACAAATCAAAGTTATCTTGTTATCATGCTAGAAAATTATTTTTATGCAAAAAATGAAGAAACCATGCATTCTTGCTAGTAAAGATTATTCGTGTCATCCTTAACGATATCCGCAAAATCTGCACTTGATAATGAATCAATTCTGTCGTGTCCCAATCTCTCTTAAACCACATTAGAGACCTGTGAGACATAATGAAATAAGGTGCAATTAAACAAAGGAAAAATATTTTGTTGTTTACAAAGCTAATTAAAACTTAAAAGAAATTAGCAATAAAAACAGTTAAAAAATTAGAACAGTTGATCTAATATCAGTCAGGCTTCATGTTATTCAGAATTGCAAATATGATGATCAACCTAAATGCACTGATAACCCTTCATCCCCATTGTGTCCTGATGGTTGCAAGGTATGGTATTTAATAATCATTCTAGACTCAAGTCGTCTTAGTTCTTGGATTCTATCACCCCCTCTCTCTCTCACAGGGATATTGTCTAGAACACAAAAGGACAATTTTGAGTTGTTTTGATTGTGGCAAGCTGTGAAGTGTCTGGCAATGGGGTATTGCTTGTCATTGTTTTTAATAGCCCTCAGATGTTCCAAAATGCGCTTTTTGGCCTTATGGATGGTACTCCCTATGTAGTATTTATCACAGGGACATCTGAGGGCATAGACAGCATATTCGGTGTTACAGGTGTAATGTTTCAGAATTTTAAAGGGTTTCATTTCATGTGACAATAGTACTTCTTTACAATTAAAACTATGTTTGCAGGCTTTACATTTTCCACAGGTATAAAACCCTTGTATTGTACTTCTTTTGGTGTCCTTGGTCAATAAAGTTCTACAAACAGTATCTTTTAAGGACTTAGATTTTCGGTAAGTGATCTGGGGGTGTTCTTCAATACATTTGGCCAAATCTTTATCGAGTTTAAAAATTTCCCAATATTTATTGAGTGCAGTTTTGACTTCAAAAG
Organism: Triturus cristatus; assembly: GCF_964204655.1. Lineage (NCBI taxonomy): Eukaryota > Metazoa > Chordata > Amphibia > Caudata > Salamandridae > Triturus > Triturus cristatus. The sequence continues at coordinate 469,635,622 of NC_140588.1, forward strand.
ATCTAGTGTGGAAAGTCGTAATAAACCGTACATTTGTTGTTTTTTCACAATTTTGGGTTGTTAATTCAGAACGGTTATTAAATAGCTCATTTCTTTGTCTTTTGTCAACTTCCATGCATGCTTCATTAATACAGGTTTTACTGTAGCCTCTTAATTTGAAACGTTCACACATTATCAATTTCTCTTTCTCATACTCATTAGTCGTGCTGCAGTTACGTTTAGCCCTAAGAAGCTCTCCAAGAGGAATGCTGTTAATCAAACTTCTTGGATGACAGCTATCAGCGTGTAACAGGCTATTTCCTGCAGTGCTTTTTCTAAAGAGTACCGTGGAAAGTTTGTTATTTTCAATCCTGACTTTTAGATCCAAAAAATCAATACTTTCTGCATGAATATGGCTGGTGAAAGTAAGATTAAAAGTGTTAACATTAAGAGATTCGACAAACAAATTGGCTTCTTCAATGCTACCTTCCCAGATACAAAAAATGTCATCTATGTATCTCATCCAGCTTTTTACATTGGTGTTAAATTGGTCCAGGTTGCTTACTACTTGCTCCTCCCACCAGCCAAGTTAAAGACCTGCAAAGCTGGGGGCGAAGCAAGTACCCATCGCAGTCCCCAGAGTTTGGCGGTAGATTTGACCATTAAAGAGAAAGAAATTTTGTGTCAGGCATGTCAGAATCATGTCCAGTATCATCTCAGTGTGGAATAATAGTGATAGTGATCTATGTCTTAAAAAATGTCTGCATGCTTGGATGCCTAGATCATGGGGGATGCTAGTATATAAACTATTAACATCCAGGCTCATGAGTAGCCAGCCTGGTTGCCAGTTAATAGTCTCAAGCTTTTGTAGGAAATGTCCTGAGTCTTTAAGGTAAGATGGAAGGGATTGCACCAATGGTTGCAGATAATGATCGACATACCTAGAGGTGTTCTCCAAACAGCTGCCTCTGGAGGATACGATGGGTCTTCCAGGGTTTTTTTTTTGATCCTTATGCAGTTTAGGCAAAAGATAGAGGGCAGGTATTTTGGGAAACTTACATTTTAGAAAGTTAAATTCCTCTTGTTCCAACAGACCTCGATCATTCCATTCATTCAGGTTGTCTTGGTGATTTTTGATAGCAACATCTGATTTATTTTTACTGCTTTTTTCATATCTAGTTGTGTCTTGCAATTGATTTAATCCTTCTTTTAAGTATGCCTCTTTAGACAGGACAACCACATTGCCCCCTTTGTCAGATTTCTTTATCACTATATTAGTATCATTTTTTAATGATGATAATGCTTCTCTTTGTGGTCTAGTTAAATTATCCTTTGTGTATGATCTCATCTTGGATAATTTTACAAACTCTTTGGCTACACCTTTTTCGAATAGATCGATCGTAACTGCAGCACGACTAATGAGTATGAGAAAGAGAAATTGATAATGTGTGAACGTTTCAAATTAAGAGGCTACAGTAAAACCTGTATTAATGAAGCATGCATGGAAGTTGACAAAAGACAAAGAAATGAGCTATTTAATAACCGTTCTGAATTAACAACCCAAAATTGTGAAAAAACAACAAATGTACGGTTTATTACGACTTTCCACACTAGATCTTTTGAAGTCAAAACTGCACTCAATAAATATTGGGAAATTTTTAAACTCGATAAAGATTTGGCCAAATGTATTGAAGAACACCCCCAGATCACTTACCGAAAATCTAAGTCCTTAAAAGATACTGTTTGTAGAACTTTATTGACCACGGACACCAAAAGAAGTACAATACAAGGGTTTTATACCTGTGGAAAATGTAAAGCCTGCAAACATAGTTTTAATTGTAAAGAAGTACTATTGTCACATGAAATGAAACCCTTTAAAATTCTGAAACATTACACCTGTAACACCGAATATGCTGTCTATGCCCTCAGATGTCCCTGTGATAAATACTACATAGGGAGTACCATCCATAAGGCCAAAAAACGCATTTTGGAACATCTGAGGGCTATTAAAAACAATGACAAGCAATACCCCATTGCCAGACACTTCACAGCTTGCCACAATCAAAACAACTCAAAATTGTCCTTTTGTGTTCTAGACAATATCCCTGTGAGAGAGAGAGGGGGTGATAGAATCCAAGAACTAAGACGACTTGAGTCTAGAATGATTATTAAATACCATACCTTGCAACCATCAGGACACAATGGGGATGAAGGGTTATCAGTGCATTTAGGTTGATCATCATATTTGCAATTCTGAATAACATGAAGCCTGACTGATATAAGATCAACTGTTCTAATTTTTTAACTGTTTTTATTGCTAATTTCTTTTAAGTTTTAATTAGCTTTGTAAACAACAAAATATTTTTCCTTTGTTTAATTGCACCTTATTTCATTATGTCTCACAGGTCTCTAATGTGGTTTAAGAGAGATTGGGACACGACAGAATTGATTCATTATCAAGTGCAGATTTTGCGGATATCGTTAAGGATGACACGAATAATCTTTACTAGCAAGAATGCATGGTTTCTTCATTTTTTGCATACAAATAATTTTCTAGCATGATAACAAGATAACTTTGATTTGTATAGGGTCTGCCCACTGGGGCGTGATTTGTTAGTAGTATTAGCCCTTTCATGATGACTTGTTTGCCCACTGGGGCATGATTGATGCTTTGAATTTAATTACGTTTTTTATTTTAAATGCATTTTCTTGATTGTTCTTTGCGAGATAGACGTTATTTAGTCTTCGCAATACTTACATACAAAATGTGTCTTTTATTTGCGATTACTGCACATGTTTACTTTTGTCAAAAACAAGTCTGTTTTCCTAGCTCAATAACCTATGCATATGGAGATTCTGTCTTCACTGTCTATCACTGTGGTGTCACATGATTAATTTAAAAGATGTTGTCTTACTTACGCTCTTACTCGTGAACAAGGAGGTGTTCTCCGAAACGCGTAGAGTGACATAGACCGTCAGATTAAAATCACGCTGAGATAATTTTAGCGGCCATGGCATCGTTTCTTGTGAAAACGTCGTAACGATTTGTTTGTGGATATTGGGAGTCGCTTTCCCGCCGTGGCCCGCCATTGCAAGTGGCTTGGGTCTTTGTAAGCGAAAAATGAGAAGTGGATATATATATATATATATATCTAAAACAAAGTCACTCTCCAAATGAAGCGCCTCGCCTGATTGTGAGATGCAAGGCAGCTGTTTCTTTCCTGCTGAGCCTGCCATTGAAAATGGGAGATTGCCTCCGGAAACGCGTCTGGCAAAAGGCTATGAGAGACATACTAAGTTCAGTGCGCTGTGTTACTGCTGCTGCCAGTTTGATTAAATATGGGTTTAAACTGCACTTCGTGTGAGGCGCTTCATTTGGAGAGCAACCTTGTTTTGGATATATAGTTGCCTGCTCCGGTCACGAAGCTGTCCCCGTGCTGACAGTGCATGTCCTGTTTCTCTACGAGAGGGCAACATTTGGGAACAAAGTCACCCTTTTCATTTGGGCATAAGAATAACAGCAGAAACGGCGTAACTTGCAAATGTGTAACTTTATTGAGGAAAGCATGGACAACTGTGAGTAGGTCTTCAACTACACTTACCAGAATGCTCGATGCTGTACGCCCTGTTGGGCGGGACTATGAATATTTAAATGATTGTGAGATGCAAGGCAGCTGTTTCTTTCCTGCTGAGCCTGCCATTGAAAAAGGGAGATTGCCTCGGGAAACGCGTCTGGCAAAAGGCTATGAGAGACATACTAAGTTCAGTGCGCTGTGTTACTGCTGCTGCCAGTTTGATTAAATATGAGTTTAAACTGCACTTCGTGTGAAGCGCTTCATTTGGAGAGCAACCTTGTTTTGGATATATAGTGGCCTGCTCCGGTCACGAAGCTGCCCCCGTGCTGACAGTGCATGTCCTGTTTCTCTACGAGAGGGCAACATTTGGGAACGAAGTCACCCTTTTCATTTGGGCATAAGAATAACAGCAGAAACGGCGTAACTTGCAAATGTGTAACTTTATTGAGGAAAGCATGGACAACTGTGAGTAGGTCTTCAACTACACTTACCAGAACGCTCGATGCTGTATGCCCTGTTGGGTGGGACTATGAATATTTAAATGATTGTGAGATGCAAGGCAGCTGTTTCTTTCCTGCTGAGCCTGCCATTGAAAAAGGTAGATTGCCTCCGGAAACGCGTCTGGCAAAAGGCTATGAGAGACATACTAAGTTCAGTGCGGTGTGTTACTGCTGCTGCCAGTTTGATTAAATATGGGTTTAAACTGCACTTCGTGTGAGGCGCTTCATTTGGAGAGCAACCTTGTTTTGGATATATATATATCTATATATATAAAGATATATATATATATATATATATTCACTGAAAAAAACATAGTTTTCAGGGACGTTGTAATTAGTTGGACATTTCACTCGTACAAAACCAGAGAAATTCGAATGCTATAGTTAGTTGAGCTAACTATAACACGTGCCCCCGCAATGCATTGCTGATGACGTCACATATTACATTACTCATGACATGGTCAGTGATATCACTGATGACATCTCAAGTGACATCATCCAGTGAATGTGTGTTTCAGTTGAGTTTAATATATTTTATATATGTTAATGCCAGGGTGTATTGAAGAATGAGTTGGTGTATAAGTGTGTGGGTGGAGGATTTATTAGGTGTGTGACTGACTGTATAAGTTAGTGATTAAATGTGTCTTACTGAATGCATGGGTTAGTGATTAAACTGTGTGAATGTCTGTATCAGTCTCTCAGTCGTTGTGTAAGCTGCTGCATGGGTTGATGATTAGGTACATGACTGTCTATATGGGTTACTTATTGGTTGCATGAGTATCTGTATGGGTGCCTCAGTGTTTGTGTGTGTGGGTGGGTGGGCGGTGTGTGACTTTCTGCCTACATGTGTGAGTGGATAATTTACTGGGTGTATGGGTTCAATAGTGCATGTGGAAATAGCTGTATAGGTGAGTGAGTGTATGTATCAGTGTGTTGGTGAGTGAATGTATGTCTCACTAGTATATGTGTGAGTAACTACGTATGTGAAAGGCAGTATATGTGAGTGTTAGAGTATATAAATGACTATGTGTGAGGGTGAGTAATTGTGAGAGTGGCTGTATAAATGAGTGTGTTCTTGTGTCAGTGATTGTATAAGAGAGAAAGTATATGTTAGTATCTGTATGAAAAGGTTAGATAGTAAATGTGTAACTGTATAGGCGAATGTATGAATGTGTGTGTATAGCTAGGAATTAGTCAGTGGGTATATAGTAACTGCTATTGATTTGTTTATGGTTTCGAAAATGGTAGTCTGTATTTAAGAGTGGGTGTATCAAAGGTTATATTAGGGTGTGAGGAGGTGCATCAGATTATCACTTGGATGATGTCATCAGTGATGTCATTTGAAATGTCATCAGTGATGTCACTGACCATGTCATGAGTGATGTAACATGTGACATCATCAGCAGTGCATTGCGGGGGCGTGAGTTAAAGTTAGCTCTACTAACTATAACGTTCGAATTTCTCTGGTTTTGTATGAGTGAAATGTCCAACTAACTATAACGTCTCTGAAACCTATCGTTTTTTCAGTGAATTTCAAAGGTTTTTTAAATGCTAATTTCTGATTATAATGTTCATTAAACCTAAAGTTTTTTCAGTGATTTTAAATTATCATTCCATTCTCAACCTGGTGAAAACAGCCGATATCGCCAGTTTTTCAGCAATAGCTTCCGCAACAAAAAATCGCCACAACGAGAGCAACAACTAATGCTAATAATATGCAGAGTAGGCGTTCCTATGCAAAAATAACACAAAAACACCACTTCACGATATTTTCAACGAGCAGCCAAATCTGCGGTGCGATCCAAAAACAGGCGATAAGCTGCGTTAGCAGTAGGAATGTAACATCTGCCTTTTACTGGTGTAAAGTAGGGTGACTGCCTACAATGTGAAAGGGAGTCCAGCTCAAAATCACATCTAAAGACCAACACATGTCATAGAGCTACAGATCATGCACCTCCCACACCCAAGAAGCCACAAAACCCACTGCCACCACGCTCAGGACCTCCTCCCCGGATCAACACCCCCACTACCACGAGGCAGCTCACAACAGGACAGCGAACCTTCCAAAAACGGCATGGCCCCTCAGCCACACAATAGCTGAGTGTTGTGAGATGTGGCAACCAAACATGTGTGAAGGACGCAAGTAACCCACCAATAATAATGCACACAATACCAAGTGTAGCGGTGATGTGCTGGACAGACCTCACTATGCAGAGCACAAACCTCTCCATGTGTACATATACTGCTGGTGCTTGTAGTGTTGTGGACAGTGAACGCAACCATGTTACCTCAGGCAGTGGGGAAGATCTCGGCCCTGTACCTGTGTCGTCGTCCCCTGTAAGTGGAAGCGCAGTGGGCTGGTCCAACGTACGTCACTCCAGCATAGAAGTGAATAAATAGGCCGGGCTCTGGGCGTGGGTCACTTGCGTGAAGGCCAACGCATCTGCCAGAGCGGCGGCCCTCACCCTGCCACGTGGCTGCTGCAATAACCGTGGGCCTCCTCGACACAGGCCCCCTGCGAACACAGCGGCACAGCACCGCAGAGTTATGTTTGTACACACTACTGCCTTCTATAGCAGGGCTCACAATTCAGATGGAGTCGCGATTGCAGATGACGCAGTCCAGTAGGCAAGACACATTGCTCCCAGTGCAGCCCACCTGGACTACGCATCATGGCAGGTTGCGTACACGCTGAGCGCCAGAGGTACCACTAACTCAGTGCACCACAAGTCAACGCCACGTTGCCTTATTAAGGCAGAATTCATTAGACAAAAGACATTGCTACCAGTGCGGCCTGCCCAGACCACGCATCATCGCAGGGTGCGCACACGCTGAGTGCTTCAGGTGCCACTAACTCACTCCACCACAAGTAATCACCACGTAGCCTTATTAAGGCAGAATACATTAGACAAAAGACATTGCTACCAGTGCGGCCCGCCCGGACCATGCATCATCGCAGGCTCTGCACACGCTGAATACTTCTGAAGCCACTAACTGTGTAGCTCAACTCAACGCCACGTTGCTGTGGGCCCTTGCTGACTGCTGCCTCTGGCCTACACTGCGGTCAGCACGGCTCACAATTAAAATTGAGTCTTGATTCATTAATTACAGAGTCCAGTAGACAACTAACTACAACGTCCCTGAAACCTACACAATATCATTTTAGTATCCTTGCTTCAAGAACTATTTTGATATCAATTATAGCTTTAGTACAATGACCAAATTCATCTTGCAAGTTCAAAGGAACACTGAATGGCAGTCTACTCTGCGTCCAGCAGAGCTCACAGTTCGAATTCAGTCTTGATTCATCAATTTCAGAGTCCAGTAGGTAACTAACTATAACGTCCCCGAAACCTACACATTTCGACAAAGTATTCCATACATATTTCATCCTTTGTTACCTACACTGCTGTCAGCAGAGCTCACAATTTACATTGAGACATGTTTTATTAATTGCAGACAGAATTGTACTCTATGTCCTCGGATTTTGTCAAGAGGAAGTGACAAAAAGCAGTCCTCGATGTCTGTGCTGACTACAGCCTTCCATCTACATTGCGGACTGCAGGACTTACAATTCAGATCGAGTTGCGATTGCAAATGACGCAGTCCAGTAGGCAACAGACATTGCTACCAGTGCGGCCCTCCCGGACCACGCATCATCGCTAGCTGTGCAGATGCTGAATGCTTCTGATGCCCCTACCGCAGTGCACCACAACTCATGGACCCTTTATGATAGAATCTTTTGTATATGATTTCAGATCTGCTGCCCCTACCTCAGTGTACCACAAGTCATGAGCCCTTTACGATAGAATCTTTTGCGTATCATTTCACATCTGGTGCCCCTAACTTAGTGCAGCACAAGTCATGGACCCTTTATGATTGAATCTCTGTGTGTGAACCGATGATTACTGTTGTACTTGTTGCCAGCAACAAGCATTCCCTGAGGGATGGCTTACACTCACCCCACACGCATCCAGCACAGACGTCACTGGATATGTGACCATGGTAATAAAAAGGGGCCGCGCGCACGTGCCCGTACCCAGTTCCACTATCTATCTAACTGTGTCCGTGTGTTCATTATGTATGCATGATGCTGCCCTTGGGCCCTACCACATTACATTCTGCTGTGGACAGCGCTCGCAACCATGTTACCTCTGGCAGTGGGGAAAACGTTGGTTATGTAACTTTGTCTCGGTCATTGTATAAGTACATAGCTAGAGACTGGATCATTAGAGTACTGCAAGGAGAGTGTATAGTGAACATATAGGTACTTCGGCATTGGCGGAGTGATTGGATAAGTACATATGTTGGCAGAGTCTAACCCTGAGCACGAGCTTGGCTCTAATTGGCTGCCCTCCATATGCCAAAAACGGAAATTTGGGCTTTGAATGGCCCTGTATTGCTACAGCTGCAACACTTCACTGAATGTGCAATAAACATTCATATCCAAACAGATATGTCATGTGCATGATCTTTCATGTGTGGAAATAGGGAGGGATGTAGGGTCAGTGATTCCCCCTACCTTCCATGTTGGCCATGTTTTAGGACTTGGGTCACAGGGTGACACATTGGTGCTTGTGGCCCGGGTGGCGGCAGCACTACAACAGGGACACCCGCATCAGTTGATTTCTCATACAGGCCAGGACAGAACCACGCCCAGAGCTCTGGAGTCCTTGTTCACAGCCTCACGCAGGACTGGCATACGCCAGGCCAGCCCAATCCACTTACGTATACAGCGAGGGATAACAACGCTGCATGGCCCAGATTTTCATTGTAGTGATCTGCTGCTCTCAGGTCTAGTTGTCAGTATGCCACAGCCTCTCCCTGATGGCTGGTGTACACCCACACCACACCCATCAAGCACAGGAGTCACAGGACACGTGACCCTGCCAATAAAAAGGACCGGGCACACATGCTCCTCGCCATTTCCATTTCAGACTTGGTGCACCGGATGCACTGAGGCTGGCACAGGCACACCGCCACGGGACGGTGACTTTCAGTGCACTGAGGTAGGGGCACTGTAAGTGCTGAGCAGGTGTGCAGCCTGCGATGATGTCCCGTCCCAGTGGTCCGGACAGGTCAGGTTTTGTGTGCTCTGCTGGACCGCAGTATAAGCCTGAGCCATCGGCCCGCGGTGGCCTACCGCCCCATGGCTGAGCGGGTGTGCATCCTGTGATGATGGCGTATGCACTGGTATGTCCTCTGCGATGGTAAAATCAAGACGCAGCTCCAAATGTGAGACCTGGTGGCCTGTGGAGTGGGGCTGCATGATGTGCAGGGTACCCTGTCCACGGAAAGGTGAGCAGTGAGGCCTAGGTGCGCAGGGGCGGGCGGACACCTCTGGGCAGAGGGAGTGGATGGGATGCAGCAGCCTGGGTGCGCAGCGGCGGGCAGACACCTCTGGGCAGTGGAAGTGGATGAGGTGCAGCAGCCTGGAATCACAAAGGTGGGACAGCGATTTAGGCGTGCACAGTTGTATGTAGTCTGCCATTACTGATTCTGTACTATGTTTCAGATGAGTGAGCTTGAGGGCTCCACTATGTCCAGGCATGTGGGTGGAGACACACCGGTGGCGGAAAAGTGAGCTGTGAGGGTTTTGTCCACAGTGTGGGCACTCACTGTCCCTCTACATCTCTTCCTTTCACTCCCTCACACTCTTTCTCTCTCTCTTCCTCTCTCACTCTTTCTCTCTCTCTTTCTCTCTCTCTCTCTCACTCTGCCTCTGTTTCTCTCTTCCTCTTTGTCACATTGTTTCTCTCTCTCTTCCTCTCTCTCACTGTTTCGCTCTCTCTTTCTCTCTCTCACGCTTTCTCTCTTTCTGTCTGTCTTCCTCTCACTCTCTTTTCTTTCTCTCTCTCTTCCTCTCTCTCACTCTTTCTCTCTCTCTCTCTCTTTTGATGGACGCATGATGCACAATCTTATCTTGCTTTTTGTCTAGCAGGCCTGCGATGATGCGTAGCCAATCTGGCAATCAATACCCACTCTGAATTGTGAGCTCGGCTTGACCGCGTGTAGGCAACGGCTGAGGAGGTTGCTTCAGCACGTGGTGGACCCTCTTACACAAACGCTGGTGGCGGAAGGTGAGTAGAGAGGCTTGCTTCTGCAGCAGCGGGCAGTCACCTCTGGGCGGTGGGAGTGGATAGTATGCAGCAGCCTGGGTGCAAAAGAGCTGGCAGACACCTCTAAGCAGTGGGAATGGATGGGGTGCAGCAGCCTGGGTGCACAGCAGCGGGCAGACACCTCTGGGCAGTGAGAGTGGATGGGGTATAGCAGCCTGGGTGCGCAGAGGCGGGCAGACCCCTCTGGGCAGCAGGAGTAGATGGGGTGCAGCAACCTGAGTGTGCAGGGCGGACAGACACTTCTGGGCGGCGGGAGTCGATAGGGTGCAGCAGCCTGAGTGCGCAGGGGCAAAACGGAGAATTACTCGTGTGCAGTTGTATGTAGTCTGCCATTACTGATTCTATACTATGTTTCAGATGACTAAACTTGAGGGCTGCACTATATCCCGGCACGTGGTTGGAGACACACTGGTGGCAGAAAGGTGAGCTGTGAGGATTTTCTCCACAGTGTCAACACTCGCTCTCGCTCTCTCTCTCCATCTCTTCCTTTCTGTCAATCACACTCTTTCTCTCTCTCACTCGCTATCTCTTCCTTTCTCTCTCTCACACTCTCTCTCTTTCTCTGTCTCTTCCTCTCTCTCTCTTCCTCTCTGTCTCACTCTTTCTCTCTCTTCCTCTCTCTCACACTGTTTCCCTCTTTCTCTCTCTCTTCCTTGTATCTCACTCTTTCTCTCTTTCTCTCTCTCTTCCTCTCTCTCTCACTCTTTCTCTCTTTCTCTCTCTCTCTCACTCTTTCTCACTTTCTCTCTCTCTTCCTCTCTCTCTCTCTTTCTCTCTCTCTCCTTTGATGGACGCATGCCGCATTATCTATCTTTTTGTTTTGCAAGCTGTGATTCACAAATTGTCGAGGGATGACATGCTACTTTTATTTTGTTGTTTTGTTTAAATAAAATGTTTTATATGAAAATCCATAGATGACTGAGATTCTTATTTGTCCAACCTCATATGCATGTTCTTAATTCTAATTGTGCGACATCAGCCAATTTGTTACGTTCCAGATTTCCTAAGGTTGCTCTCACATTTGTTTGTGGGGGGTGGCAATGAGGGGGGATGGCGGACAAGGGGCTGGTGGCGGGGTGTGATGGAGCAGTGTAGGGTGTCCGAGCTGCATGATCGTTGGCTCCATTGCATCTGTTGTCATTCAGGTGTGACTCTGGGCTGGGCTCCCTTTCATGTTGCAGGTTGTAGTCTGACTTTACACCAGCTCAGAGCAGGTGTAAACTTCCTACTACTAACACACCTTATTGCCTGTTTCGTACTCTCTTTGGCGATCTTGCTGGTGGTTGAGAAACTTGCGAAGTGATGTGTTCGCTGCTTTTTGCCCGGGTACGCCAACTCTACATCTTATTCGCAATATTTGCTGGCGTCATCCGTGACAATGCTTTTTGAGGCTGCTATCGCTGGTAAACTGGTGATATGTTTGCTCCAGCTTGTGAATGGTGCGTTAAATTTATCACCATTTTGGTTGCGATAAAGTGCCGTTAACGCAGCGATGTGACCTTCAGAATATACCCCTTAGTGTTTGAAAGACTTAAGAAGTACTCGAGTGCCGCGCTGAGAGACGCGCAAAAAAAATGAGAAGTGGGCCGCGTCGGCCCCCCTCCTGTGGCCAATTCCTGCCCCAAGGACCCCATACCCCGGGGCCTGGCCTCACCGGTGGGGACCGTGGGGGGAGCCCCAATGCCCCCACGGTCCCGCTGGCTCCCTGCATCCTGCGGGAGCCGGCATTGCTTTTCCACACGGGGAGCTGCTGACATGCAGCTTTCCGTGTGGAGAAGCAATCCGCTTTGGATTTTGAAAGCGAGAGCAGGTTTCCCTGCTCTCGCTTCCAAAATCCAAAGCAAGCTTGCTATGACAGGGCGGGAGCCACACGGCTCCTGCCCTGTTATAGCAAACAGCAGTGTCCCGGGGGTGGGCACCCTGGGACACTCCATGAGGCGGCCCTGGGGGGTGGCGGTCCCCAGGGCCATCACGGGCTCCAGGAGGAGGTCTGCGCGCCCTCATCCAAAACGGGAGTGAAGCCCTGGGGAGGTGGTGGTCCCCAGGGTGGCAGGGGCCCAGTGGGCCCCCGCTATTGTTTTTTATGAAATGCCCCCGGGACCTAGCCCACCCGGGGGCCTCATTTAAAATAAACGCCCTTGATTGTTTTTTAAACAATTTTGGCAGAATTCGCGACCCCAGCACTGAGGGCCAACTAGCCCACCAGCTACCTCCAATAAGCGTCACAGAGCTGCGTTACAGAGTGGTATAAAAAGGGGGCATGGCCTAGGACCACCACTCTGCAACGCAGCTCCCTGGTGCTTACTGGAGGTACCTGATAGGCTAGTTGGCCCCCAAGGACCCTTAGGATTGAAGGGGACTTAATCCTCCAACTTAAAATGCGCCACAGGGCGCGTTTGCACACTTGTCAAATCAGGCCACGCCCCTTCCCTGCACCACTGTGCAAACGCGCCCCCAGGTGCGTTGTAAATTCGGGGATTAAAACCTTGAGTCCTCAGGGTCCCTGGGGTCATACTAGCCCACCAGGCACCTCCAGTAACCGCCAAAGAGCTGCATTGCAGAGAGGTGTAAAAAGGGGCGTGGCCTTGGACCACCTCTCTGCAAGGCAGCCCTGTGGCGCATACAGGAGGTATTTGGTGAGCTAGTTGGCCCCCAGGGACCCACAGTATTGAAGGGGAATTATTTCCCCATCTTAAAATGCGCCACAGGGCGCGTTTGCAGTGTTGCTGGGAGGAAGCGGGGCCTCTGGCATGATGCTGGTCTTTTTTTTAATTTGTTTTTTAGAAGGTGGGCTGTGTGGCCCCCCTTCTTTTTTCTTTTTTTGGGCCCTGGGGACCCCATACCACAGGGCCTGACCCCTTTTAAAAGAGAAAAAAAATCTAAACAGGAAGGGAGCTGCGTGGACCCCCTCCTGTGGCCAATTCTGGCCCGAGGACCCCATCCCATGGCATGGCCACATATATGTATTTATTTAAGGAGGGGGGCTGCGAGGCCCCTCTCCTGTGGCCTCTATTGGTCCCGGGGACCTCATCCTCGAGGACCTGCCTTTATTTTTTTATTCTTTTTTGGGCGGAGGGGGGCCGCGTGGCCCCCCCACCCAGGCCTCTTCTAGCCCCGGGGTCCCATCCCCCGGGGATGGCCCTATCCGTTGGGGACCGTGGGGGGAGCCCCAATGCCCCCATGCTCCCGCTGGCTCCCCGCCTCCTGTGGGAGCCGGCATTGCTGTTCCACACGGGGAGCTGCCGACATGCAGTTCCCTGTGTGGAAAAGCAATCTGCTTTGGATTTTAGAAGAGAGAGCAGGCTTCCCTGCTCTTGCTTCCAAAATCCAAAGCAAGTTTGCTATGGCAGGGCGGGAGCCACAGGGCTCCCGCCCTGCCATAGCAAACAGCAGTGTCCCGGGGGTGGGCACCCCGACACACTGCAGGAGCCGTCCCTGGGGGGTGGCAGTCCCCAGGGCCATGGAGGGCGGCCCCCTCCCAATGTGATTGAAGCCCCGGGGAGGTGGTGGTCCCCAGCGCTAGGGGGTCCATAACGGACCCCCGCATTTGCAGTATCAGTGCCCCGGGGAGGTGGCGGTCCCTGGGGCGTGTGGTGGGGGCTTGAACCCCCCACACAGGTTTATTTAAATTAAATGAAGCGTGGGAACCTGCGCTTCATTTTGTTTTTTAATTTCGGCGGGTTTCACTACCCCAGCGCGAATTTTGCCGAAATAAAACAAAAATGCTTTATTTGGCCCTGGGGTCCTTGTGGTACCCCCTGAGCAGGCCTTGGGGGTCAGGGTGTTTCTATCCTGCCCCCTTTTTGTCTTTTCACCTTTGTTTTACTGTTTTCTTGTGACTCGGTTGTACCGAGTCACAAGATGGCTGACAACACTTCCCGGTTTGGCGTGTTGGCAGCCAATCACAGTGAAGCTCGTGGTCGGGAGGGTTCACAAATCCACCGCTGCCCTAGATATCGAAACTTTTATTTTTTGAATTTCTCAGCAATTACTGAATTGATTTACACCATTTAAAAAAAGGAAGCTTTCTGAACCAAGCACTACCTTTTCGCCAAATTTGGTGTAATTCCGTTCAGCAGTTCGGGCTGTAGCCTTGGCTAAAGTTTCCTATGGGAAATTGATTTTCCGACCTCTATTTTTTTAATTTCTCAGGAACTACTGAACGGATTTACACCATTTAACAAAAAGAACTCTTTCTGAACCAAGGGCTAACTTTTTGAAAAATTTGGTGTAATTCCATTCAGCAGTTCAGGCTGTAGCCGTGTCTAAATCTTCCTATGGAAAATAACATGGAGAAAACATGTTTTGGGACCCCCCTTTTTTCACGGCCCCCGCTTGACGAATCACCCCGAAACTTTCAAGACAGGAGCTGACCGGAGCGCCCCAATAGTTTTTCAAATTTAGCGAAGATTCGTCAACCAGCGCCAAAGATATTGGGAAAACAAAAAATGCTTTTCCTATGGAAACTAGGTCCTAACTATAACTACCTACTGGTGACCGCCAGTAGGAAATATATATATATATATATATTATATATATAGGCACCAGTGCTCCTTCCGGTGGGCTGACTGGCGGAGCAAACCGGTAATCTCAATCCTCAAGTCAACAGTTCTGTAGCATGCTCTAAGGCAAAACAAGGTGGTATTCAAACAAAAAATAATGGGATTTATTAATTCATAAACCACGCGTGACGCATTTCGACCGTGAAACCAGTCCGTTTTTTTCTTTAAAAGTTGCAATACCTCGGTATCGTGACTGTTTTAAAAAATATACATATGCATTTCTATCTGGGGGTCTCTCTGGGCCCCCCACAGGGCCAGGGGGTCTGGGTGCCCCTACCCTGCTCCCTTATACTATTTTAAAAATAAAGTGCCGGACAGGGAACTAAGTCCTTTAGTCTTGTAATGGCTACCTATAACATATTTCCTGATGTTGCTGGTAGCCAATCGGAGCAAGGCTCCCCGCAGGAGCAAGATGGCGCAAAGGTAAAAATGTTTCCTGGCCCAATCAGAAGGCACTATTACATAGTGTTGTAATCAATGATGCCATTTCAGATGTTACGATTATCAATGATGTCATAGAAATTGTCATGAGTGATGTAATATGGTAGGTAATTGGTAGTGCAAGGCAAGAGTGCAACTCATACTTAATTGCGGGCACTCGTTATACTTAATTGAGAAAGCTAAAACTGGTGGATTTCAGTTGTTTTGTGGCATTTTCACATATCTATAAGGTACCTTTAACCTTTGTTTTTTGTGTGCATTTAAGGTTTTGTTTTAATGTAAGATATTCCCAATAGAACGTCACTTTAACCTTTGGTTATTTCAGTGAATTTCCATATTTTTTTTAAACAGAAAGTAAGATGTCCATTACTGTGTGTGGCATGGGGTTGGATACCCAATTCCCTGCAGTCACCCTAACCCCCCCCCACAGGCTCCTATCAACCGCAGCACACAGCCTTTAGTAGTTCACTGCGGACAGGTCCTGTGCCCAATTCCCGGCCACCGCACACATCTGACTGTGTCATTTAACAATCTAAAGTGTGTCATTTTAGATTGGCTTTGTCAAAGAGTTAGAACACCAAAATATGGAAAGAGGTGGGCCTTTGGCTTTATCAAGAGGTCATCACCCCATAGAAAACAGACAAATTAACTTTGTCAAAAAGTCACCAATAACTATAACCAAATGTATAGTTTATAAGATAACATATTGTAATGTTTAATAACAGTGATTGTCAAAAAATATTTTCAATGAAACATTACAAAACATTAAACATGACTTTGAGTCTTTTTGTAAAGATTTTTCAGGCCAAAAAGTGGAGGAGTGGTTTAAAAAAATGTGGTGATGTCCCCTTAGTTCATGGATTCATTGACCCAGGAGACTTACTGTGTTTTATGTTGCTGGGCAAGCTGCTACGCTCCCTGGAGACCTCCACAACATTAAAAATATGCTTGGTGGTATCCCTGCCCTTTTCAGGATCCAAAAATATAAAGAACGAGATGTGAATAAATTGTCTTTGCAGGGCATTATGGGGCACTCTTTGCTCTTTCCAATGAATAATACACAAGCAGATTCTTTTGCTCATTTAGGATTCTGGTGTATTTTATTTTTATGGGTTCCCCAGTGCCCACCCTGGGCACACACAACATGCCAAATGCTGGAGGCCACTGGTGGAGTCCCAAGGGCGCAGCAGCTCCTGCCTGCTCTCCAGACAGCACTCATAGTGGGTGCCGGTGGGAGCTGACAATTGTTTTTTCTACTTGATACATGCTTGAGTGGTTTGTAGACAATGTGAATGATGCAACCACAGACAACTGGAAGAAGTATGGCTGAAAACCCCCATAGGTAACTATGTCTCACATATACTTTTTGCAAAATAGAAGGTCTTGGCTAAAATGTACCTAAAGTAGCCAATTGTTCTGCTAGTCATATCAGCTTCTTGTGTTTGAGAAAGAAAGAGAGAGAGCGAATAAAACAAAGAAAGAAAGAAAGAAAAGAAACTAACAAAAAAAAAAGAAGGAAAGAAAGAAATTAAAAAGAGAAAGAAATTAAAAAACAAAAGAAAGAAAGAAGGATAGAAAGATGGAAAGAAAGTAGGAAAGAAGAAACAATCAAGGAATCGAAGAAGGAAAGAAGAAGGAAAGACAGAAGGGAGAAAGGAAAGAGCTGGGCAGAAGGAAAGAAAACAGGAGTGTAGGAAACTAAGAATGAAAGAAAGAAGTTAAGAGTGAAAAAAAGAAAGCAAAAAGAAAGGAAAGAAATCAGAAAGAAAGATAGAAAGCTAGAAAGAATATAGAGAAGGAATGAAACAAAGAAAGATGGGAAAAATGAAAGAGAAGGATGGAGAAATGGAAAGAGAGAAAGATAAAAAATGAGAGAAGGAAAATAAAGGAATAAAGAAGGGAAAGAATGAAGGCAAGGAAAAAAGTAAAAAAGAGTGAACAAAAGGATAGAAAGACAGAAAGAATGCAAAAAAGAAACAAAGCAAGAAAAAAGCAAGAAAAGAAAGACATTCAAGCCAGAAGTAAGGAAATAAAACCAGAAGGAAAGAAAAAAAATGAATGGAAGTAAAAAAGGAAAGAAGAATGATAGATAGAAACTCAGAAGGAAAGAAAGAAAAAGAAAGATTGTAAGGTAGAAAGAAGGAAGGAATGAAAGAAAAGTAGAACAGAAAGAAGGAAAGAGAAAGCAAGAGAAGAAAGAAGGAAAGAAGGGAAATAAAGAAGAGAGACAAAGAACATTTTAAAAAAAGAAAAAGGAAGAAAGAAAACGAAATAAAACAGAGAATGAATTAAACAAAGAAAGAAGGGACAAATAAAGGAGAAAGAAGGATTACAAATGAGAGAAGGAAAGAAAAGGAATAAAGAAAATAAAGAATGAAGGAAAGGAGAGCAAGTAAGAGAGAGAAAGAAAGGCTAGACATACAAAAAGAAGGTAAGAAAGAAAACAAGAAAAAGGAAAGAATGAAAACCAGAAGAAAGAAAGAAAAAGAATAGAAGTAAAGGAAGAAAGAAGGAAAGAAAGATAGAAAGAATGACAGAAGGAAAAAAAGGAAAGAAAAAAGAAAGATTGTAAGGTCGAAAGAGAGAAGGAAGGAATTAAAGGAAAGAAGAACAGAAAGCAGGAAAGAGAAAGAACGAATGAAATAGAAAGCAAGAAAATAAAGAAGAAAAAAGGACAAACGAATAAAAGAAAATTTGAAAGAAAGAAAGAAAAGGCAAAAGAGAAAGAAAGAATGAAGCAAAGAAGGAAGAAAGAAAAAAGAAACACAAAAGAAACAAATATTTTTTTTTTTATAAATGGTACAAGTACTGCAAATTAAACACAATGAATGTGGATTTGCTTCCTTTGCAAAGTCAGGTGAGGTAAAGTCCAGAATAATGGGTTCTGAAAAATAGTCCGCTTTTAAATTCACATCTATTAAACAACTGAATTATGTAGTGCAAGAGAGCCCAATTTTACAAAGTTTCGATTTGTGACACTTTACAAACCCTTTCTGTGAACTGAACCGCATTTTGGTATTTTGTTTCTTGGAGAAATGACTAGAGGTTAATTTGTCCCTGAGAGATTGGTATCTGCGGTCGGTAATACTGATCCCTTGGTGAGCTGTGGTCCTTCAAAGGTATACAATTGTAAGAGTTCACAATGTTTGGAAAACATTTCTTTCTGTTTCTTACTATAGGTGGTGCTAAAATTAGTGTTTTTTTATTCTCGTCTTCTATCAAATAATAAATCCTCTCTTTTCTTGGTAGCAGTCTTTTGTTTAGCTACAATGTTATTGCGAGCACACCAAATTGAGACACAAAGTAGTCTTCTCAGTCCATTAGAACAAATCTTCTGTTGTTCCATAGTTCTACTGTAAATCATGTTCTAGAAAAGTCAACACAAGTTTCGTCAAATGGCTGTAACCCAATGACTTCTTCAGAGCTAGAAAAAAATACATTCAAGTTCACATTATGTCTATCTAAGTCTTACATTAAGATATAGTATATTCCAGTGGTTCCCAACTCTGAACACAGGAAATTATTATGCCCCATCAGGTGTCCCTTATACTGCCCCAAAGACCCAAAAAAACATTTAAGTGAGAAAATGTCTGTAAGCACATACATTCATTTTCAAAGTAGGCCAGGTGCCTATCTACTTCCCGGAAAACCTTACATTTACAGGTGGGAAAAAGCAATTTGATCTGTGTCCATTATAAAGGGTGTGATAATTTAATTATATTTGGATAAGGTCTTTCATCAGAAAAACCATTACATTTACTATTGTGTACCTTAGGAAGAATTACTCACTATATAAGTAGAGTGAAAGGTCCTGTATCAGGATCTCACCATATCTATGTTTACAGTGTATGCATATTAATCTCGATCCCAGAATTTTGCAAATCAGGACAGGAAATCTAGGCAGATTATGAGGGTTTTGGAAGATAACACAATATAAACAAAATTGTTTGTGTATCTATCTTGAACGCCATCACCCACTCTGATCTGCTCATGTAGTGTGGACATACTAGATTGCAGATACCGGTAAGCAAACATCCGTTGCGCCCTGTACGTCTAATATTGGGCCACATCACTACTGACTCATTAGCGGCATGGCACACTTTGTATCACAGTTTAAGAGTGACCAGTGCTAGAAGCTATTTACTCTCAGCTATTATAACATGTGATACTTTTACATTAGTTATATACTCCCAGTTAATGCGACACATGCTACTTTTACAACCTTTTCCTGATTTCTGCCAGGACATAAGGGCTGCTATCAAACCTACTTTATAATTTTATGTTTGTGCCTTTTATCCCCTTTTCATTATGGCCAAGTCACAACTAAATGATTCTCTGCATTACCGCTTACATTGTCTTTTCTTTAATTAACTTTGTACTTAAGAGGTGTCTAATGTAGGACCCAAGGTGATAGCTATCAAACTCAAGACAAATGGAAACCTGAACACTCTGTTGGATACCTTTTAAGTTGGAAGTACCTATATTGTTTTCCCCTGATTTGGCGCCCTTATCTCATTTTAGTATCTGCCCTTATACTTCTCCATTTTTTGCAGTACCACTGCTGCCTTATATTACCGAATCAATGCTAACTTCGTGAGTACTATGGATAGCGAGTTTCGATTGCTTATACTCTTTTTTGATAGTCTGGTGTTTGCTTTTCATCGCATGGGAGCTTCACTGTTTTAATGCCAAGGCCTAATTTGTTTTTATTTCAAATGTGCAAGACCATTATACTTTATGCAAACTAGATGACGTCACTCTGAGGCACAGAATTAGAGCTCTCGTTTATCCTGCCTTACCCTTGTGAATCTCATTGAACAGTACTGGTGAGTTCATGAATAGGTCTTAGCAGCAGCTTAGCCTTTCTCTGTATCCAGCACTTGATGCCTTACAGTAATCTGATGTGTGACCCAGTCTTCAGACTACTTCTTACTGTAGAGATGTCTTCATGCTGTAATGGAACATGGAACTTTCTGCATGGTGGAATGTTATGCTTTGAAAGTAAAGGGTGGTTAAAGCTGTGAAGCTGAAGTGTGAGCTGGAGGTGTTCAACTTTATCTCTTACCAAATAAAGAACATACTGGAACCAAACTAATTTCCAGGATCTCATCTTTACATTGGCGACGATTTGAAGAACCAATACTGCGCAGGGGGCAGTCTACCATCACCTCCACCCCTGGATTTTATTTCTACAATAACTGTGAGTGTTCCTATAAAGCTTCCTGAAGTTTTGAGCGTGTGGAGCCTTGCAAGTAACTTTACTGGCACTGTGAAGTGTAAACGGATGAACTATTAGTTTTATCTGGGCTACTTTTTCACTAGCGCTAAATGTGTGACAGAGCGCTGTGATTAGATGCCACATGGAACACTAAAATCGGTGGAAATAATTTTTATGTGACCGTTATCATTTTACTGCTTTCCATCGTAACGGTGCAGATACTATTGACTATTATCAGGCAGTGCGTGAGTGCAACTGTTTTTTTTTTTTTTTTTTTTTTTTTTGAAACCGTTTATTACAGGTCTTAAAAGTATACAAGTATGGGCCCACAACCTTCTGGCCGGCCGCTAGCAATGGTAGGAACATACGACATACATTCATGGAACACGTGGTATTACAGGAGGAGCATTTCTCAATAGATAACAATGTCAAAAACCACATCATCCAGGCCCCATTATGCGGTTTCATTTTAAATTAAGAACAACAAAAATTAAAACCACACCCACAAGGCAACCCACAATCAAAAATAGCAGCACGTGCTCCCCAAGAGGGGGGATCCCAACTATACACAGAAGTGTGAAGAGGGGGAAGAGAGCAAAGCGAGGACTGGGGGAACCCAATGCCCGGCAGCGGGGGAATGAGTCGGCTAAGGGGATGGGGCTGGCGAGGGATCAGGCAGCAGCGGCGGCGCGCAGATACCCCCTCGGTAGGCGTTCCAGGGGCCCCATACTTTCACCCATGTCCCAGGCTTACCCCTCGCCACATACACCACTTTTTCGCGAAACATGCACCAGTCCATGTGTTCTTTCCAGGCCGAGACCGTCGGGGGCCTCTGGGATCCCCACAGTTGAGCAATAACACGCTTGGCTACCATATATCCCAGAGTCACCCACCACGTCTGCGGCGCTGAGTAATCAGTCGGTTCCCACACATTCAACAGGCATCTCCTCGCTTCAGGCAACAGCGCCACATGCGTAACCAGACGCAGCACCTCATGTACACCACGCCAGAACCCCTCTACCTCCGGGCACTCCCACAAAATATGCATAAAGGTCCCCAAAGCACCACACCCACGCTTACATAACCCATCTCCGGCATAGCCCATACGCAGAAGCTTTGGCCCCGTCATGTAGACCCGGTGGAGTATCTTGAGCTGGACGAAGCGAAGGCGAGCCGGTATGGCCACCTCCTTCGGGGAGGCCACCGCGGAGGTCCAGTCCTCGTCGTCCAACTCCAGCCCGTCGGCAACCCAAGCCGCACGAAGGGCAGTCAACAGGCCCGAGCGGTCGTTTATCAGCTTTTTGTATATAAGTGAGATCGTGCTGTCCGGGACGTGCCCATCCAGCACTCTATCTTCCAGGGGGGAATATTCCGGGATGGAGGCAACGTCCGTGAAGACGGAGCCCAGCGCATGACGGACCTGCAAATACCGGAAGTATTCACTGCCCTGCAACTGGAATTCCGTCTGCAGCATATCGAACGTTTTAAATCCTCCCCTCGTCCAAAGATCCCCCACTTTACTGATACCTATTATGTCCCACTTCTCGAAGCCCTTAGAGGTCCACAGGGAACCCAACCGCTCAGACGCGTATAGCGGTGACGCCCGGGTCAAACGGTCCTTCCACCCCATAGCTGCATTGGCCGCGTGCCAGACTTGCACCATGACACGCGTGGGGCCCGTCAGACGAGCGTCGGGCGCGCTAGAGTAGAGCGCTCGATTGTAATCGCCACCTGGCAGGAGCATCTTGTCCATTTCAAATGCCGGGTTTAAGGCGGGCCCGTAGAGGCCATGGTTAATGGCAGCGAGCTGGGAGGCCCAATAGTACCGTTTAATATCCGGGAGGGCAATCCCCCCATCAAACCATGGGAGCGTCAGCTTAGCCAGAGCAATACGCGGCCTCCCGTCCCAGAACAGGCGGCGCTGCAGACTCTCCACCTCACGGAAGTAGCGCGCCGGGACCAAGTCCATAGTGTTCTGCAGAGCGTACAGAAAACGCGGCAGAGACATCATTTTGAACAGTGCCGCCCGGCCGAGCGGCGAAAGCGGCAGGCGCCGCCAGCGTGCGACATCTACCCGCAAACGCTGGAGGGGGGGAAGCAGATTACGTTCATACCGGGCCTCCGGGTCCAGAGTAATGAAGACACCCAGGTACCGAAATCCCAGCGGGGCGATCTGGATCGGACAGCCCCGCGGGAGAATAGGAGCCTCCCCGGAGAGAACATACACACACGATTTAGGCCAATTGATGACGAGACCGGAGTTACGACCGAACGAGTGTAAAACATCAACTAGGACTATAAGTGATTTGCGTGGGGAGGCTAGGTCCAGAAGGATGTCATCAGCGTATAGGGATACGCGATCCTCATACTCGGGGGTCCAACGGAGACCACGGATGGAAGGCTCCCACCGCAGCCACTCCGCCAGGGGCTCCAAGGCAAGCGCAAAAAGAAGCGGCGACAGGGGACAGCCCTGCCGCGTGCCCCGGCCCAGCTCAAACGGGGCCGATACTCTTCCGTTCACGACCACCTGTGCCAATGGGCCCGCATACAACAATTTGACCCAACTGATGAATCCTGGGCCAAACCCGAACTTAGCAAGCATCGCCCAGATGTATGGCCACTCAAGCGTATCAAACGCCATGGTGGCGTCTAAGGACGCCAAAATGGCCGGTTCCCGTATGAATGGGACGCGCGCAAGCACCCCATGCAAACGCCGCAGATTAAGGGCTGTATTGCGATGGGGAATGAAGCCAGACTGGTCCTGATGAACCAGATCTCCCACCACACCGACCAGCCGATTGGCGAGTACCTTAGCGAGAATTTTGGGCTCCGCATTCAGTAGTGAGATAGGCCGATAAGAAGTAACCCGATCCCGAGGTCTCCCTTCCTTGTGGATCACCACGATTGTAGCCAGACGCTGGTCAAGCGGGAGGGAGCCCAACGAGTGGGCCGCGAGGAACATTGCGCGGAGGTGAGGCGCCAATGTATCCGGTCGCAGCTTATACAGCTCGATAGGGATACCATTCGGGCCCATGGCCTTGCCAGAAGCGACCGAGCGTATGGCGAGGGCGATTTCGTCGGAGGTGGGAGCGGCGTCCAGCGACACCCTGTCCTCCCCGGACAGGGAAGGCAGCGCGATATCTCTGAGCAGGGCACGGGAATCCTCTTCCGAGCAAGAAGAGACCGGGGAATACACCTCGCGGAAATACTCCGCGAAGCAGGAGACAATTTCTTCTGGCTCAGTTACACACACACCATTCGTTTTCTCAATCAGCGGGACCACACGATTCGCTCTTTCCTTTTTATCCAACCACGCTATCAGTTTACCAGCCTTATCACCCACATCATACAGCCGCCCCTGTTGCTCTCTACTAAGGCCCCTGGCCGCCTCCGTAACGAGGGCCCTATAAGCCGCCTGCTTGAGCTGGAGGACATGTAGCGCAGCGTCCGTCACCCCATCTTCTAGATTACCCTCCAGCTCCGCTATTTCAGCCTCCACCCGGGTCACCTCCTCCCGCTCACGCCTCCGGGCGTGCGAAATAAGGGATAGGGCCTCCCCTCTAAGTACTGTTTTGAAGGCCTCCCACAGGGAGATAGCTGAAGGCACTGACCCCACATTCTCCTCAAAATAGCGCTGGAGGGATTTAATCAAGTCAGCGCGAATGGTGGGGTCGCGCAGGTACCAGGAATTGATTGGGACCACCCTGCTCTCAGCCCTCGGAAAGACATCAACATGCAACAATAGCGGGGAGTGGTCCGAGATACCCCGTGTCAAATGGCGCACCTCCCCCACCCTCCCGACATGGGCCGCCGGGACAAGGACATAATCAAGCCGTGAGAGACTACCATGGGCCCCCGAGTGGAAAGTGTATTGCAACTGCGTGGGATGTTTTAAGCGCCAGCAGTCCACCAATCCCAGTGTATCCAAGAGGCCGGATAGCCACGCCTGTGCCCGGGGGAGGTCCCTAGGGGGGTGACGATCCACAGTCCCAGAAACCACAGCGTTTAAATCCCCCCCCACCATCAGAAGCCCCCCCGGAAGGCCAAGGAGGAGGCGCCCCAGATCTGCAAAGGTGGTCGACTGCAACCCCGGTGAGACGTACACTGACACAAAGACAACCACTTTGCCCTCCATTCTCCCCACCAAGACAGTGTAACGTCCCCTGTCATCGTGGAGCACCTCATCAATTTCTAACAGGAGCGAGTTCTTTACCATGATACCCACACCCCTCGAGCCTGACGTGAAGCCCGAGTGGGCCACGAGGCGGTAGCCACGCCGATTCATGGCGCAGAAGGAATTGCCAATAAGGTGTGTCTCCTGCAGGAAGACCACATCAGGCGAGAGTCGCTTCAGATACTGTAGGACCACACCTCGTTTGATCCTGTCCCCCAGTCCATTGACGTTCCAAGACAACAAAGTCAATTCCCTACCCCCCATCATGCACAAAAACCATCATTCGTCCCCCCGAGAGCACAGTAGAGCCTACACAAAAAAAGGGTTGCCTTGTGATAATAACAAACAACGCCCCATCCCTGCCCACCCACCCCAACAAAACTCCCCCCTCCCTGCACCCCTGCATGAGCCCAGACAGCCCCCCCAATGTGCAGTGTGCCTGTCGCCCCATAGATAGTTAAACTAACTAGACCCCCAGAGGAGGAGGTAGAACCCCCAAGAGACCCCACACAACCTCCATAGGAGGGGAACTTAAGCAATCCGACGTATAGTCAAAAGTGGCATCATTTTTGTCCCGAGCGAGGCCTAATATTAGTCCCTCAGTCTTGATCCGGCGAGCCCTCTCCCCCGGCCGCTCCCCCCCCGCCACCCCGATCCCGATCTCCAGACAGAGTATCCAGCCAGTCCCCGGCCGCTTCGGGACGATCAAAAAAGTGTGTGCGACCTTCCACCTCCACTCGCAGCTTAGCTGGGAAGAGCATGGCGTACTTGAGGTTTAGGTCCCGAAGACGGCGCTTGACACCAAGGAAGCTCAGTCTCTGCTTCTGGACCGCAGGGGTGAAATCAGGATAAAAATTAATGTCCATATTATCAAGTCTAATCGGTCCCTGTAGTCTGGAGGATTGCAGGATAGCGTCTCTGTCCCGAAAGTTAAAAATCCGGGCGATGAGAGGTCTCGGAGCGGCTCCGACCTTAGGCCTTCCCCCGGGAACCCTGCGGGCCCTCTCCACAGCAAAGAATTTACTCAGCCCCCGTGGCTGGAGATGAGTAACGATCAGGTCTTCCACGAAAAGGTCCGCCGCCGCTTCCTCACGTCCCTAAGGCACCCCGATGATACGGATGTTGTTACGCCGGGCCCGACTCTCGGAGTCCTCCAGGCGACGATCCATCAGCGCACTCGCCCGAGCAAGCCGGCGCACCTCCGTTTGCAGGGCCGCCACATCTGTCGTAAGGCCCGATGCGGTGTGGGCCAAAGAATCGACTCGGTCGTTGGTCTTGGAGAGATCGGCCCTTATCAGGCCAACATCTACGAGGACCGAGTCGATCTTCTGCGCCAGTGTGTCAAAACGCTGGCCCACAGAGGCCTTCATCTCGGCGATGGCGCCCATGACATCCCGCAGCGTCAGATCCGAGGGCAGATCGGGGGCATCAGTAGGGCCCTCAGGGGACTTGCGTGGCACCTCAGGAGATCCCTTCTGGAGGGTATAGCGATCCATGCTGTTGGACTGATGGGCTGCGCCACGCCGGGTCGATTTTACCTTTGCCCGATCGCCATCTTGTTTCGTGGCCATGGTCCCAGTCTCCCGATCGCACCAGCCACGTCGTGAAGGGTGGGAAAGCCGGTCCACGGGCTCTGGGGGGGTGCCACCCCAGATCTGCGGGGCGGATCACAGCCTGCGGGCAGGCAGGGTCCCCCAGCGAGGCCACACCAACACACAAAGCCCCGTGACCCAACCTCGCATAGACAGCAAGGAGGGTACGAAAGCGAAAGTGAAAGTGCGGGTTCCGCGAGCCACCAAGCCCTGCCCGCCGCTGTTATTCACTTCGTCACTGGATCGCCCCACAACGCAAATCCGGGGTTCGGCTAGGAGAAGGCCGCAAACCTCAATCGGTGTTAAAGTCGGTGTCCGAGGTCCGATTTGGAAGCGGAAAACGGGCGCCACCTCAGCTCGGGCTCACCAACACAGTCCCCTCATCTGGGACAGGATATGTTCAGGATAGTGATAGGAGGTCGCGGAGGTCCTCGGGAGCCTCGCACCTACGCGGCCATCTTGGTTGCGCGCTAGGCTCCTCCTCTCCGTGAGTGCAACTGTTGATTTCGGCGGTAGTGAGACTTTCTCTTCGGCTGGCAAAAATTAACTGTTTTCAGAGTCTGAAGATGATGTGTTTGAGAGATTGAGTGACTCTCGCTTACTAAGACATTGAAGGGAAACGCTTTGTATTCAATTTGGGAGTCCGTTACTAGCGCTCATTTTCCTGAAGCCCTCGCGTGCACTCCGTTTCATTCTACACCAGCCCTGATTGTACTCACCATCTGGTGTAGTCCTCGCGCGTACGTCATTTAATTCTGCACGGGCATTCGTTGCGCTCATCTTCTCGTGGAGTCTCGTCTGCATTCCTTGCATTCTTCACAAGCTCTGGCTCACGCGCACTGCCAAGTCAAAGCCTAAGCCTTCAAAGACTCCAACTTCCAATAGAAAATACATGTATTTTACGTTTTTGCAGCGGCCATTTTAACTCTTTGGGCTACCATTACATGACTGTCTACTCTGGTGGCCATCTTAAAGTGGATTCGACTGTATTGATTTTCATGCCTTCAAACAGATTTTTATTTCTTCCACTACGATTCTTGAACATGGACATATCATAAAGAAAGAAGGAAAAGAAAAAGAAACAGAACAGCTCATCATCTGCTTACTATTTGTGTTATTTTAATTCATTATTTTAGTTGGGTCTTTTTCTTAACAACATTTTCTTACAGGTACTATGTTCATTGGTCAAAGTAGAGTGTATTTGCATTAAGACATTTGTTTGTACGTATTTATTGTGATTTATAGTTATGGCTGACCAAAGTCTGTCTGCACCACCTACTTTTCTTGCTACTCCTGGTGAGCCTCCTGTTCCGTGGAAGGAGTGGAAGAAATTGTTTCTTACTTACATATTAGCAATAGGAGCTGACAAGTACGGTCCTGTGCGTAGACAAGCCATATTACTCCATCATTTAGGAGTTGAAGGGAGGCATTTGTATGAGGACCTTCTAGAAATATCTTTTAGGTATGAGGGATGGTCAGCCTAATAATGTATATGAAATGACGTTACAAATGCATGAAATTCGTTTCAAAACAAAGATTAATGCTGTTTTAGAAAGACATACATTTTTCTTTTGTATTCAGAAGGTTGTTGAGGATATTCCAACATATGTTGCTGCGCTCAGGGGACTTTCAATAACATGCAAATTTGGAGATTTAGCTGATTCTCTTATTCGTGACCAAATTGTAAGGTGTACTAATAACAAAAGGGTTAGAGAGAAACTTTTAATCAAAGATCCCTCACTAGAAGAGGCCATTCAAATTGCTAAGGGGTTGGAGCACACAGATTTGTGGATTAAAGAAATGGATAAATGCAATAGCTCAATCTTGTCCAGGGAAAATGTTTCAAAAGTACCTGATGTACATGCTGTTGTTGATGAAAAGAAAAAGGAGAGTCATGTCACGAATTTCCCTCCTTCTAACAAACTTAATGAATCTAGGAAAACAATTCCTTCTTTTACTCCTAGGTTTGATTCCAGAGTAGTTAAGTGTTACCGTTGCGGAGCTCCTGGGCATATTGCTTCTAGTACCATGTGTATGGGGAGGAATGCCACCTGCCGAGCTTGCGGTAGAAAAGGTCATCTGGCTAAGGTTTGTAGAACTAAATCTCAATTCTCTCGAGTACAAGAAGTACAGGACACTTGGGAATGTGTGCGTGAACTAATGTTGAGCGTGGAAGTTTGTGAAAAATCTAAACATTCAAATGTTGAACCACATTTATCGATTGATGATGTTCCCAAAGAAAGCACAGACAAGTTAGTGAAAAGTCATTGTGTTATAGACTTAGACAAATGTGGCATTGAAATGTTAGTAGATTCGGGGAGTTTATATACTTTACTCTCTAGAGAGATGTTTTCTAGAAAATGGACAGGAGAAGAGCTGGAGTGGAACAAGCCTGACATTAAAGCAGCTGGAAATGGCGGAAAAAGCATTGATATTGTGGGGATGAGATGGATGGTAATTTCTTTTAATAGTAACAAAGTTTTTGGACATGTTTATTTGACTAAGCAGGGATCTGACCTTTTGGGGTTGCGTCATCAAAAAGATCTCAACATCATTGTAAATCCTAATGCTACCAAACCTGTTACTACTCCAGTTGTTCATGATATTGATACCTATAAAATGAGTGTGATGGAGATGCATCCCAAGGTGTTTTCTGATCAATTGGGTAAGCTTAAATTTTTTGCTCATAAAATCATTTTGAAAAATAATTCTAAGCCACAGTGAGGAGTGTACCTCATCTCATGAGAG
This sequence comes from Triturus cristatus, assembly GCF_964204655.1. Lineage (NCBI taxonomy): Eukaryota > Metazoa > Chordata > Amphibia > Caudata > Salamandridae > Triturus > Triturus cristatus. Next base: position 469,664,530 of record NC_140588.1, read on the forward strand.
AGCCCCTTCATGAGGAACTTAAAAAACTTCTAGCGCAAGGGATAATAGAGCCCATTGAGGCCTCTGAGTGGATGGCACCCATTGTGGTGGCACCTAAGGAAGGGGGGAAGATCCGCCTATGTGTGAACTTACGCTATCGGAATAAAAATATTTGAGTCAATAGACAGCTGTTACCTAACATTTCAGAGATGCTAATTGCAATGGGTGGAGGAGATGTTTTTAGCGTGATTGATATGTCAGCTGCATATCACCAGATAGATTTACACGAAGGATCTAGACATCTCACGTCTTTTGTAACGCCGCTGGGGGCATTTCGTTACTATAGAATGCCTTTTGGACTGGCATCTGCCTCGGCGGTGTTCCAGAGAGTAAAGCAACAAATCATTGAAGGGCTGAGTAATGTTCTTTGCTTTCAAGATGATGTGGTAATTGTTGGAAAAAATGGTACGCATCATGATGATGTCTTGGATGAAGTGTTAAGGATGGAAGGAAATGGATTGACAATTAGGAAGGAAAAATGTCAATTAAAGAAAAGATGTGTGACTTATTTGGGGCACGTAATATCTAAAAATGGAGTTCAACCAAAGAAAAGTATTGTCTCTGCCATGAAGAACGCTCCCATTCCTCTTACCAAGGATCAATTGAGATCTTTTCTTGGTTTAGCGGAATATTGTTCTAAATTTGTGGAAGGTTTTACCGAGATTGTGGAACCCCTGAGGCAACTAATGAAAAAGGGAGTTCTATTTGAATGGAATGAAGCTTGCAATGAGGCGTTTGATAAGGTGAAGAGTTGTATTGCTCGAGCTCCAACTCTTGGTCTTTTCCATGTGAATGCGGAAACGTTTTTTACCACTGATGCAAGTGCGTTGGAGTTGGAGACGTGTAGACTCAAATTCATGATGGTCAGGAGAGAGTCGTTGGATTTGCGTCTTGTAGACTTCGTAATGCAGAAACATCTTACTCTGTTATTGAGAAAGAGGCCCTAGCGTGTTGCTGGGCCATAAATCATATTAGGTATTTTGTTTGGGGTCTACCTTTCAAAGTTCATACTGACCACAAACCCCTTATTCATTTGTTTAAAGGGGGAAGGGGTTAAGAGGGTGGTGTAACCCCTAGGATTTCTAGATGGATGTTATCAGTTTTGGAGTACAATTTTGAAGTAGAATATGTGAAGGGCTTAAAAAATGTAGTTGCAGACTGTCTGTCCAGGATGCCTCTTGATGCAGTGGAATCAGTGTTGGGTCAAGATGTATTGGATGAAGAAATTGACGCAGTAGGAAGTGAGAATGTGGAATTGGCTCTCAGTAAAGGAGAATGGGCGTTTGCTATGTCTGAGGATAGTATTCTGCAACAGGTCATGAAATTTGTATCCGAAGGTGGGGGTGATCATGAGAATGATGTCTGTTTTAAAGGTTATTATCATGTGCGTGAGGAGTTGAGTGTCTGTCATGGAAGGTTGTTAAGGAGGAATCAATTTGTGCCACCAGTGGGAATTAGAAGAAGAATTATTGACATCGCTCATGAGGGTCACTTGGGAAGGAACATGACGAAGAGGAGGATCCGACGGTCATTCTGGTGGCCGGGAATGGACAGTGACATTGAGGGAGCAGTCAAAGAGTGTTATGCATGTGCGAACAGTGACAAGACTAAGGTTGTGAGACAGCCTCCTTTAAGTTGGAATGTTTTTCCCAAACGTCCTTGGGAGAGAGTAGCAATTGATTTCTTGGGTCCGATTTCAGCTTGGTTTTTGCAACAGGTTTGTGATGGTTTTGGTGGACTATCATTCCAAGTGGTTTGTTATTGAAACTACAGATTGCATAGACACTGACAAAGTTGTCGAATTTTTGGAGAGAGTGTTTATGAATGAGGGAATTCCACAAATTCTGGTGTCTGACAATGGAGTGCAGTTGGTGTCGAGGAAGATGGTGGATTTCTTGAGTAAATTAGGAATCAAACACGAAAAAATCGCATTGTTCAGGCCACAAGCAAATGGATTGGTGGAAAGGATAAATCGGTTGTTAATGGATAATATACAGTTATCTCTGTCAAATGGATTGTCATGGTTGGAAGAATTGAAGAAGTTGGTGTGGTCATATAGGGTAACACTGTATTCTGTGACTGGTGTGTCACCATTTGTCTCTCTAAAAGGTCGTGAACCAGATTTGAAGGAGGTACCTGGTTGGGTGAAGGACAATTATTGTGTGTGGGTTGATCTCACTGCTGTGGAGAGTGATGTATGTCAGAGACAATTGGCATCTGCTAGTCATTATAATGACAGAAAAGCTGTTAAAGAGCCAGACATAGTAGAGGGGGATAGGGTTGTATCCAGGAAAGGTGGAGTAGTGATCAAGGGTGAAAGCAAGTTTTTAAAACCTGTTCAAGTAAGAGCTGTCAAGAAGAATATTCTCATTTTGGCTGATGGCTCTGCTTGGAGTTCAGGAAATGTCTGTAAATGCAATGCTCCTCAACCAGTTCTAAATGATTGATGTATAATTGTATGTGATCTTGTTCTAATAGTTGAGATAGTCATTTTATATATATAGTATTGTACATTGAAATGTGGGCGGTTATTTAAATTGTTATTGAATTGTTTTTATTTTTATTTTTGTGCATAAGGGGGAAGATGTGTGGAGATGTCTTCATAGCTTCATGCTGTAATGGAACATGGAACTTTCTGCATGGTGGAATGTTATGCTTTGAAAGTAAAGGGTGGTTAAAGCTGAGAAGCTGAAGTGTGAGCTGGAGGTGTTAAACTTTATCTCTTACCAAATAAAGAACATATTGGAACCAAACTAATTTCCAGGATCCCATCTTTACACTTACTATGCAGTCCGACCACCACCAATGGCATTACAGGTCCTGTGACACAGCTCTAATTACTTATTGCTGGCCATAATTTGGCAGCCCCCCTGGTCACTTCAGACTCGTATTCTTGCGCTAAGCAGAGCATTTGCACGAAAAAAAGAAAGGACATGACTTTACCGATGTGAAACACACAGGCATGATGGATGTTTGCTTACCACTATCCCCTGGTTGGTGTGCCCACAATACATGAGCGAATATGAATACATGGTCAGAGCGAGTGATATTGAGCCACAGAGACACACATAGAATTTTTAATGTATTTTTATTAACTTCAATACCATCATTTTCTCCCTAGAATTCTTGCCCTGATTTGCATACAAAGTTGTGGAAGTGAGGCAATTGAGCATTCACTGTAAACACAATAAAATGAGACAAGATATAAGACCTTTAACAGTACTCATGAGTAATCCTTCCTATGGAACACAAGAGTTGATGTAATGGATTTTCTGGCACAGGACCTTCTCCAAATGTAGTTGAACTATTACACTCTCGGCTATTAGACATATATCAAATTGTATGTGGTAATATGTGTTTTAAACATAACATTTACTGTGAAGTAGGCAGGCACCTGGCCTACTTTTAACAAAATTGGACCTGCTATGCTATGCTATGTTTGGGTATTTTTGCACCTGAATGCTTTTTACGGACTTTGGAGCACCATAGATGACACCTGAATTGGACATTAACTATTTCTAGGGGTGGGCGCAGTGCTCCGCTCCGCCCGCGGAGTGTGTGTAGTGCTGTCTACTTCGCGCTTCGCAAAGTAGGCGTAGCAGGGGCAGACTACGCACACACCGCGGCGGAGCAGAGTTGCCCGCCACCCGCCTCCCTCCCACCCTCATTTTACAATTACTTAGAACCTTACATATAAAGAAAATTACTTACCTGAGCTGCTGCGTCCCGGGCCTCCATCTTCCTGCTTCCTGGCTAGCTTCTTCCTCACGAATGCGCACGCGCATGCGCATTCGTGAGGAAGAAGCTAGCCAGGAAGCCGGAAGATGGAGCCCCGGGACGCGGCTGCTCAGGTAAGTAATTTTCTTTATATGTAAGGTTTTAAATAATTGTAAAATGAGGGCGGGATTGTGGCGGGCGGCGTGTAGTGGGGCTACACGAAGTGTGCGGGTGGGTGTAGATTTGCCCCACTACGTAATGCTTCACGTAGCCTCACTAAGCCCACTACGCCCAGGGCTGACTATTTCCTGTGCTTTGGTGTTGGGAACCACTCGAACATGCCATATCGTAATGTATGACTTAGATGGACTTAATTTGTACTTGTATGTATTTTAACAAGCCGTGAAGGTAGGGTTACACCATTTGATGAAACACGCGTTGGCTGACTTGAACATGATTTACATAAAAGAAGTAAAGAAAGATCTATTTTGATGGACCGAGAAGACTACTTTGTGACTCAATTTGGTATGCTCGCAACTGCATTGTATGTCCTGGGACCTGTTTCCCAATCTTAGAGAGCATTGAAATGGCAGCTCTCCTCCTTTGCAGAGCTTCCAGTAAAGACCTAACGGACAGTGCACATTTTGAATGAGTATTTATTTGGTACAGGCATGTGCTGACAATACTCTGGCCACCAAATTGGTTATTAACTTTTGATTAGTATGGTTTCATGTTCTTTCATTGTACTCCCTTGTCTTAAATCTCGTGAGCATTCATTCTTGTTCCTTTACAAATGATTCAACTGGATCACAATTACATTTGACTCACCATAAGGTATACTTTCTTTTGAAGGTTTCGAATGTGCAGTGCTGTAGAATAATGTGCTGTTATCTGCTGTTTCTTTCCTGAAACAGGAGGTTGCTATCTTTTTGCTCACTACAGCCAATTCAACACCTGGGTAATGCACCATCTGATTGCTAATGATGCTGACCAAACTTATGTTCAATTATTCAGGTTTAAATCATTCTGGTTGAAAATCCTGATAAATTCTTTAGCACTTTCTTCTGACACCCTCCATATCAGGAAGAGGTCATCAATGTGACACAACCATAGAATGACTAGATTAGAGTTCTCTAGCATGGCTTCACTCCAGGCCACCAACTCCTCTCACTGGCCCTTAATACATTTGCATAGGGTCCCATCACAGTCCCTTGATGTTGTCTATACAGCTGTTTATCAAATAGAAAAATATTCTCTTTAAAGCACCACTTCATCATGGTAAGGATCATAACGGTATGATGGAGGATATTAATGGGTCTATGTCAGTGGTGTAATGAAAATGATGGGCCACCCTGCAGAATGGGATGAGCGGCCCCTGAGGATCCTATATTTTACAGATATTCATTAATCTTCCATCGAATAGGGAGTTAAGTCCATTCTGCTTGGACTACAGCAGGGCTGGAATAGCACCTTCGTGTCACTTCCAAGGGACCTGGACTGGGTGGAACCACTTGGTATGTTCAAGAATGCTTTTTGTGCTAATATTATGGGTCTATCCGGGGTGTTGGACATATCCTTGCATACCTTTCATAGAAGATATAAGGTCGGTATTCTGGGATGATCATTCCTGGGGTATACATATTCCTTTAACTCCAGTAGACCTCTATTTAACCAGTCCATGACTGCTACCCTGTGGGTGTTGATATTGACACAAGACCCTGTTAATCTAAGGGTAGTTTAATCACATTATGACAGGGTTTGAAATTAGCAGAATCTGTGTGTTTGGTCACCCTTCCAAATACCACCTATATGTTCTATAATTCTTACTTTGAGTTGATAAATTGTATGAGCCATATAAAAAACTTTGCATGGTCACCAGAGATGTATATGAATTATGTGTTTCTGCAACTGATAAATGTTTTAATACTGAACCGTATGCCATTAGTAGTTGTTATGTTAGTACATTTATTCAAAGCAAATCCACACTCTCAACATGTATGAAATCCATTTTCCCGGCACCATGTTCTTGTATTTGTTTACGTCCAATCTGCCACCAAATTCCAACTTTGTCTCCATACCATAAGCCTTTTCTCAAAGCCTCTGCCTTTACCTTCTACAAAGCTTGATAATGCAAAGGGCCTGGCAATATAGCTAGGATCAATGATGAAAACAATCCTAATATTCTTGCCAAATCTTTCAAAGTCAAATTGTCTTTCTTTACAACACATAAAGCCTCCTTTCGTTAGCAACTTTCTTTCCTTTTCTGGTAAAAACAACAACTCCCAAATTTTGTCTATCCTGAAATCTAAGAATTCCAAACTCAGAGGTGGAATCATAATGGATTTCTTCTCATTTATGATAAAACACCAAACTTTCCAATTGTTGAATCGTATCCTTCAGTTGAGATACTAACACTTCCCTATCCTTCGACATCAAAAGCATGTCGTCGAGATAAACAATAATTTCATAACCTCTTTCCCTCAAATAAGCCACTACAGCACGCATTACCTTTGTAAAGCACCAAGGTGCCAATGAAAGACCAAATGGAAGACATTGAAACTCATATACCTATATTCTCCATCTGAACTGAAGGAATCTCTGACTGTTTTCCTCCATAGGAACTGTGAAATATGCATCGTTCAGGTCTAGTGTTACCAACCAGTCTCGTCCCTGAAGCATATCCCTTAGCAGATGGATCCCCTCCATCTTGAAATGCCTGTAAACTATAGATCGGTTTAAAATTCGCCGATTTATTACCAGTCTCCATCCTTTGAACTTTTTCCCCACTAAAAATGACTTGCTTACAAATCCTTTTAAGTGATCTCCTACTAAACAAAATGCTCCTTTTTCTAACATCGCATTTAATTCTAAATCTGCTATTTTCACTTGCTCCTTATTTAGACTCAAATCTTTTGGTTCCTTTACCTGACTCTGTACTTCCACAAATTCTATTTTGAAACCTTGAGTTCTACTCAAGATCCATGGATCATTGGTTATATGTTCCAATTCCTTTACATAATCCCGCAACCGTGCCCCAATACTTTTTCTGGGAAGAACCAAAATAAATCTCCGTACTCACCACGGGTACCAGAGTATGTCTGTTCTCTTTCCTGTATACATGTAGATCTTGCAAACCACTCTCTCTGAGGGTAGAATCCCGTGAAATTTGGGAAGCATCTTTCAGTCCCTCTGGTGATGTAATTATAATGGGACATTTGAAATCTCCAGTCAGAATAAGGTCCTCGTCTGCTGACCTTTAAAAAAAACATCCAAAAATCTTTCTCATAATATTCTGTGCCTTGTCTAGCACCATGAATGCGGCTACATGTTTCTCTAAACTTTTTACCATGCCATCACCAAAGAGTAACCCTTTTGCATTGGTGCTGGCTTCCTTATTAACCATATGTCCTAATTTAAGATTAATTTTCATTAGCACAGACTTCCTACGTTCTGCCAAACGTCCAGAATTGGCATTGTCTAAAAACACCATAGCCCTTTGGCACCAACCTTGCAATAATTCTACATCTACATGTTCGCAATTTAAATGTGCCTCCTCTGCCATAACCATAATTTTAGCCAGTGGACCCAAAACATCCAGTAAACGATCCTGGCACTGCTTTAGAGATCGTTCCAGACCCTTATGTGGATCTCTACCCATCTTAAAAAGATGCAAAATCATATCTAGATCCAGATTGGGTGTATACCATACCTTATTCTCAATCTGGGGCCTTGAGCATTAGGCCTTTAATAGAGTTCTCACCTCTCTCTCCAAAGGCCATCTTATCCATTCCTTTAAAAATGTACTCACATGGTCCAAAGGCCACCAGTCTGCACTTCTTGGATGACGTATGTTGCAAGGACTGAACATCTCTTCTCCCATAGGATCTTTTATTACTGCATTTACAGAAGTAGATGCCTCACCCAAAATGTCATAGTTTAAATCATCATCTTGCTAAAATGTATTCATGTACATGGGCCATATGTATTCATCATACATATAACCCATTCCTTGCATGACATTATCATCTGGTTCCTTTATCCTTTCATCATCTGACATTTCTTTTGTGTTGCTAAGGACACCATTGCTCTTCATGCTGCTTTGGACACCCACCTTTTTCATGGATTTTTTCCATCTTTACTCCTCTTATTCATATGCTTAGTTTTCCTAAGCTTCTTACCCTTCTTACTACCTGTCCTACTCTCCTATTCCTCTGACAATGACCAAAACTCCTCACCTGAGGCACAATCCTTCCTTTTCCTGCCCATAACCAATTCCACACCCTCTCTCATAGAGGCCTTTACTTCACTTTGTATTAGCCTCCGTAAACTTTCTTTGTTCACCCTTCCTCCCACAATATTCTGTCCACCGCTATTTCCTTCTGTGGACATTTCCCCTTAATCTTTGCAAAATATCTCCTTTAAACTATTTTATCAAACTAAATCTTATTCTCCAAATTGTATCTTTCTGTAATTCTTATATTTCTAATTTAATTATTCTCTTACCACTTACTCTCTTTCATCGCACCACTGATCAGCTGTTTGTGACTAATGTGTTACTGTCTCCAATAGTCACAGAGCTCTTATTCTTTGTTTTTTTAATACTTTCTAACCAAATCCAAAATGGCTCCTGCAATATCACAAGAACCAATCCCTGGACCTTTCTCCATATTCTCAAGTGCATGTGGTTATAAATCCTAAACCTTCTGATGCCCCGGACTTGCCCACGGATCTGACTCTGCAAGACGTCATGGGCGCCATTGCCGAGATGAAGGCCTCGGTGGGCCAGCGGTTCGACACCCTGGCACATAAGATCGACGCGGTCCTCGTGGATGTTTGCCTGGTGAGGGCTGATCTCTCCAAGACCAACGACCGGGTTGATTCTTTGGCCCAAACCGCATCGGGCCTCACGACTGAGGTGGCGGCACTACAAACGGAGGTGCGCCAACTTCGTCAGGCGAGTGCACTTATGGATCGGCGCCTTGAGGATTCCGAGAGTCGGGCCCGGAGGAATAACATCCGCATCATCGGAGTACCCGAGGGACACGAGGAAGCGGCGGCGGATCTATTTGTAGAGGACCTGATCGCTACCCATCTCCAGCCTCGGGGACTGAGTAAATTTTTTGCCGTGGAGAGGGCCCACAGAGTTCCCGGGGGAAGGCCGAAGGTCGGAGCCCCTCCGCGACCTCTCATTGCCCGGATTTGTAACTTTCGGGACAGGGACGCGATCTTGCAAGCCTCCAGACTGCAAGGGCCGATTAAGCTGGAAAATATGGAGGTGAACTTTTACCCTGATTTTACCCAAGCGGTCCAGAAGCAGAGACTGAGCTTCCTGGGCGTCAAGCGCCGACTTCGGGACATGAACTTAAAATACGCCATGCTCTTCCCGGCCAAGCTGCGAGTGGAGGTGGATGGTCGCACGCACTTTTTTGATCGTCCCGAAGCGGCCGGGGACTGGCTGGACACTCTGTCTGGGGATCGTGATCGAGATGGCGGGGGGGGGCGGCGGGAGGAGACGGCCCACTGGATTGGGACTGAGGGGTTGATATTGGGCCTCACTCTGGACGAATATGATGCCACTTTCGACCAAGCTTCTGTCTTTGTTCTTTCCCCTCCCATGGAGGTTGTGTGGGGTCTAGAAGGGGTACTCTTTCCTCCTCTAGGGGGTCTAGCTAGTTTCATTATATAGGGGCGACAGGCACACTGCAAGTTGGGGGGGCTGTCCGGGCTCATGCAGGGGTGCAGGGAGGGGGGAGTTTTGTTGGGGCGGGTGGGTTGGGGTGGGGTGTTGTTCGTTTACACCACAAGGCAAACGTATCATTGTGTTATCTCTAAAGTGCTCTCTGGGGGACGAGTGATGGCTTCTGTTTATGATGGGGGGTAGGGGACTGAGTTTGTTGTCCTGGAATGTTAATGGACTGGGGGACAGGATAAAACGAGGTGTGGTCCTGCAGTTCTTGAAGCGAATTTCGCCCGATATAGTTTTTCTGCAGGAGACGCACCTCATTGGCAACTCCTTTTGTGCTATGAATCGACGGGGCTACCGCCTTGTGGCCCATTCGGGCTTCACGTCTGGTTCAAGGGGTGTGGGCATTATGGTTAAGAACTCGCTCCCGTTGGAGAATGATGAGGTGCTCCATGACGACAGGGGACGTTACACGGTTTTGGTGGGCAGAATGGAGGGCAGAGTGGTCGTTTTTGTGTCGGTATATGTCCCGCCGGGGCTGCAGACGACCACCTTTGCGGACCTGGGGCGCCTACTCCTTGGCCTTCCGGAGGGGATTCTAGTGGTGGGGGGGGATTTTAATGCTGTGGTTTCCGGAACTGTGGATCGTCACCCCCCTAGGGATCTCCCCCGGGCCCAGGCGTGGTTGTCTGGCCTCTTGGATACCTTGGGGCTGGTGGATTGTTGGCGTTTGAAACATCCCACGCAGCTACAGTACACCTTCCATTCCGGGGCTCATGGTAGTCTCTAACGGGTAGATTATGTCCTGGTTCCGGCGGCTCATGTGGGGAGGGTGGGGGAGGTGTGCCATTTGGCACGGGGTATCTCGGACCACTCCCCGCTCTTGTTGCACTTTGATATTCTTCCGAGGGGAGAGGGTAGGCTGGTCCCGATTAATCCCTGGTACCTGCGTGACCCCACCATTCGCGCGGAGCTGGTTAAATCCCTTAAGCGCTACTTTGACGAGAATGTGGGGTCTGTGTCGTCGGCGGTCTCACTGTGGGAGGCGTTCAAGACGGTACTCCGGGGAGAGGCCCTGTCCCTTATTTCCCACTCCCGGAGGCGCGAGCAGGAGGAGGTGACCCGTGTTGAAGCTGAGATAACCGAGTTGGAGGGTGATCTAGACTGTGGGGTGACGGATGACAAATTACATGTTCTCCGACTCAAGCAAGCGGCCTATAAGGCCCTCGTCACGGAGGCGGCCAGGGGCCTCAGTAGAGAGCAACAGGGGAGACTGTATGATGTGGGTGATAAGGCTGCTAAATTGATTGCGTGGCTGGACAAAAAGGAGAGAGCGAGTCGAGTTGTCCCTTTGATTGAGAAACAGAATGGTGTGTGTGTCACTGAACCGGAAGAAATTGTTTCCTGCTTTGCAGACTATTTCCGTGGGGTGTATTCCCCGGTGTCCTCCCGCTCTGATGAGGATTCCCATGCCCTGCTCAGAGATATCGCGCTGCCTTCCCTTTCGGAAGAGGACAGAGTGTCGTTGGACGCCGCTCCAACTTCTGAAGAAATTGCCCTCGCCATACGTTCGGTCGCTTCCGGCAAGGCCATGGGTCCTAATGGTCTTCCCATCGAGTTGTATAAACTGCGACCGGATAGGCTGGCGCCACATCTCCGTGCTATGTTCCTTGCGGCCCACTCGGTGGGCTCCCTCCCGCTAGACCAGCGTCTGGCTACAATCGTGGTTATCCACAAGGAGGGGAGGCCGCGGGACCGGGTCACATCCTATCGGCCCATTTCGCTATTGAATGCGGAGCCCAAAATTCTTGCCAAGGTGTTGGCCAATCGGCTGGTCGGCGTAGTGTGTGACTTGATTCACCAGGATCAGTCCGGCTTTATCCCCCATCGCAACACAGCGCTTAACCTGCGGCGTTTGCATGGGGTGCTCGCACGTGTCCCATTCATACGGGAGCCGGCCATCTTGGCGTCCTTGGACGCCACTATGGCGTTTGACACACTTGAATGGCCATATATTTGGGCGACGCTCGCGAAATTTGGGTTTGGCCCAGGGTTTATCAGTTGGGTTAAATTGTTGTACTCTGGCCCGCTGGCGCAGGTGGTTGTGAACGGTAGAGTGTCGGCTCCGTTCGAGCTGGGCAGAGGCACGCGGCAGGGCTGCCCGTTATCGCCGCTCTTTTTCGCGCTCGCCTTGGAGCCCCTGGCGGAGTGGCTGCGGTGGCATCCTTCTATCCGTGGTCTCCGCTGGACCCCCGAGTATGAGGACCGCGTATCTCTATACGCTGATGACATTCTCCTGTACCTGGCTTCCCCACGTAAATCACTGATAGTACTGGTTGATGTATTGCATTAATTTGGCCATAACTCCGGCCTTGTCATCAACTGCGCTAAATCGTGCGTGTATGTTCTCTCTGGGGAGGCTCCTATCCTTCCGCGGGGCTGTCCTATCCAGATCGCCCCGCAGGGATTTAGGTACCTGGGTGTCTTCATTACCCTGGACGCGGAGGCCCGGTATAGTCAGAACTTGCTTCCCCCCCTCCAGCGCCTGAAGGAGGATGTCGCGCGTTGGAGGCGCTTGCCGCTCTCGCCGCTCGGCCGGGCGGCGTTGTTTAAGATGATGTCGCTGCCGCGTTTCCTGTACGCTCTGCAGAACACAATGGACGTCGTCCCGGCGCGCTACTTCCGCGAGGTGGAGAGTTTGCAACGCCGCCTGTTCTGGGAAGGGAGACCGCGTATCGCCCTGGCGAAGCTGACGCTCCCGTGGTATGACGGGGGGATTGCCCTCCCGGATATCAAACGGTATTATTGGGCCTCCCAGCTGGCTGCGATTAATCACGGCCTATACGGGCCCGCTCTAAACCCGGCCTTTGAAATGGATAAGATGTTACTGCCGGGTGGTGATTATAATCGAGCGCTTTACTCCAGCTCGCTCGACGCACGTCTGACGGGCCCCACGCGTGTCATGGTACGAGTGTGGCACGCGGCTAATGTAGCGATGGGGTGGAAAGATCGTTTGACCCGGGCGTCGCCACTATACGCATCTGAGCAGTTGGGCTCCCTGTGGACCTCGAAGGGCTTCGAGGAGTGGGACATGATAGGCATCAGCAGGGTGGGTGATCTCTGGACGAGGGGGGGATTCAAAACGTTCGAGATGCTGCAGACGGAATTCCAGTTGCAGGACAGGGAGTACTTTCGGTATATGCAGATCCGTCATGCGCTATGCTCCGTCTTCCCGGACGTTGCCTCCATCCCGGAGTATTCCCCTTTGGAGGATAGAGTACTAGATGGACATGTACCGGAAAGCACGATTTCATTAATCTATAAAAAACTTATCAATGACCGCTCGGGATTGCTGACTAACCTTCGTGAGGCATGGGTTGCCGATGGATTGGAGCTGGACGACGAGGACTGGGTCTCTGCGGTGGCCTCCCCGAAAGAGGTGGCCATACCGGCCCGCCTTCGCTTCGTCCAGCTCCAGATACTCCATAGGGTCTACGTCACGGGGCCAAGGCTATTGCGTATGGGCTATGCTGTGGACGGGTTGTGTAAGCGTGGGTGTGGTTCTTTGGGGACCTTTCTTCATATTTTGTGGGAATGCCCGGAGGTGGAGCGATTCTGGCGTGGTGTGCATGAGGTCCTGCGGGTGGTTACGCGTGTGTCGCTGCTGCCCGAAGCGAGGAGATGCCTTTTGAATGTGTGGGAACCAACCGACTACTCGGCGCAGCAGACGTGGTGGGTGACTCTGGGATATATGGTGGCCAAACGCGACATTGCCCAACTGTGGGGTTCCCAGAGGTCGCCGACTGTCTCGGCCTGGAAGGATAACATGGACTGGTGCATGTTTCGGGAAAAGGTGGTGTATGTTGCGAGAGGTAAGCCTGGGACATGGGTGAAAGTATGGGGCCCCTGGAACGCCTACCGCGGGGGAATCTGTACCCCGCCGTTATTGCCCGATCCGTCTCCGGCCCGTCCCCTTAGCCGGTTTATCTCCCCGGTACCGGGCACTGAGTCCACCTAGTCCCTGTCCTGACCTTTTCCCCCCCTTGATACTCCTATGGATTGGTAGGGTCCCCCTTCTAGGGGAGCACATGCTGCTGTTTCCGATTGTGGGTTGCCTTGTGGATTTGTTTTCTGTTGTTATTTATATTAAAAAGAAACCGTTATGTGGGGTCCTGATGGTGTGGCTATCAACGCTGCTAACTCCTGTGCATTTCCCTTTGCCACAGCATGCGTGCTTTTGTTTGTATCATATGCTCCTTTTGTTTGCTAGCGGCCGGCCTGAAGGTTGTAGGCCCATCTTTGTATATTTTTTGAATTTTGTAATAAACGGCTTAAAAAAAAAAAAAAAAAAAAGAAATCCTAAACCATCACGCTGCCATGTATTCGTTTGAATGGGAGCGTGCGCCTACCTTGCGTTTAGTTCTGCTCCCCCCTAATGGCTGCTTACAGCTGCAAAAGCTCTGCCGCACGCGCTGGACCTCCTACTGGTAAGCTATTAACCCGTTAACCACGGCGTAAATTCCGCCGCGGTGCGGGTGATTTATTGTGCGGCTGGGGCCGCGTCAGCCAATGCACGTGGGCAGCACTATGGAGGTAGTGCTCACGACGGCCGTTGGCTGACACACGCACGCAAGGGGTTAAGCGCGTGCTTGCCTTGTGTTGCCGGAAATAGTCCTAATTAGCCTTCTTCTGATACACATAGAATTCAGAACAAAACCAAAGTCATACGCTAGAGTTATAAACCGTTCAAGACAACTACGCGAAAAATCCCTATTTAAAACGTTGTTCTTTAACTAAAAGGATTTCCATCCGATTATTCACATGCCAACTTTCATAAATTGGAAGCACTTTTTACACATTCTTTCCTCATGAAATCACCGCAGCCCGTAAATATATTATGTTACAGAAAGTTGAAAGGTACTTATCTGATCAGATGCAGAATTTAAAAGAGGAAGAGTGTTCTATTACAGTGACATTTATGGATTGTGGAGTTCTAATTCTGGATTGTTCTTGTTTGGAAAAGTTCTTTAAAGGTGCTGCTGATTGAAGTGACAATAAAAAGAGTATGCATAATGTTAGCCTCCGATCTTGTAATGAAATTCCAGGAGAAGAAGCAGAATTCCTGCAGCAAATAATCAGGAGTAAGAAACCCACTGGCATAGAAACTGGACTGTTTGGAACACATAGAAAAGGATGATCAAGGTCTTTAATTAGGGTGAAATAGGAAGTTGGAAGGTAGAAGAAAAATAGGGTAACATACAGGAAATGGTTCTACTGTAAAGGATTGGGATTGGGATAGTGCCATTAGTAAAGAATATACAGAAAGCCATACCTGGGGAATAACAACACTCCCCTCTTCTTGTCATGCGACAATAAGGAAAATGGCTTGTTACTGAGCAGGCAGCATGCAGTGTTTTAGCAGATACTTTAGGATTAATGTGGGAATCCTGTGGACAATCAGAAAATAACACCAGGTGAATGGAACCTTAACTTCTCACACAACGCTAGGTATAGAACATTCATTCTGTTTCCATGCCCCATACTGAACTGACATATTCCTCCCTGTAACCCAAAGCACAAACACAGGAACCTGACTACCTCAGGTGCATGAGCAGCATGGTGAAGAGAGTCGCTAGTTCTATGCTTTTGGAGTATGGAATGAGGCGGCATCCCCGATCTGAACCCCGTGGCTGTGTCTGTGTTATAACACTACCCTCCCCATTTCTGATTCTGTTCAGAACATACCACTAAAACATGAATTCATAATGAATAATCAGTTCCACCATTTTATGTCCTCCCTCTTCCATTCAGTAACAGGAAACAACATATACCACCTCATCATTGAGTCTTAATGGGTGCTCATTTTATTCACCCAAAGAATATATGTTGGCAACCCTCTTGCATCAGTACGGGGAAGTCAACCATTCAAAACTAGACATATTACCACAGAAACACTTTGTCAGTCTATACTTAGATTTATCTATTTTTATTTGTACTCGTGTGTATAAAACAACACCAGAGTGTGTAGGTACCACCTGTCATTTTGAAATAATAACATTGAATGGTGGGCTTCCCTGTACTGATACAAGGGGGTTGCCAACATATATTTTTGGGGAGAGTCCCATGGCAGACACTGTTTTGTATATAAAGAATCCTGACACCATTCCCCGTGGACAGAAAAGGGGTTGTCCTTGTGAGAATATATACATTTTATTCATCAACATTTTTGTTGGACCATGTGGATATTAATGGACACATGAATGAGTATTTGCTAATATGAATTATTTCACAATGCAAACTACCACTGAAAGTGGATAGTTGTGTCTCAGGATGATATGTTTGGACTGATGTGTGTCACACATGTATTTAGTGATTCAGCGCTGCACATTCATTGTGGTAGACCTCACAGAAAGGTGGGTGTGGTGATGTGTTGGGCCACAAGACATTAATGTTATTACTCATGTGCTGTGCCAGAGGCTGTAGAACTAGATTGTGATGGAGGACAGGTTTGACAGACCGGCAGTGATATGCTCCCTCGCAGAACTCTCACTGGTCTAACCTCAACTTGCAACCCCAACTTAGTTCATGTTCTATCACTGTTTAACCTGAATGATCCATCAAGCAGCCAGTGGCCCTGCCGGTGGATTAGTCAGCCTCATGAGTCTTCCACCAGTCAGCCATCTGCCCCGCACAGTCCCAGTATGATTCCCAAAGCCCTGACTTTGCAGGAGATATAAATCTGCATGGATGCTGGGAGGCAAGATCACACACCCCTTCTCTGCTATTGGTGCTGGATCAGTCTGTCTCACAGAACCTCTTAAACAGTGTCAGCAGGGGAAAACACTCACTTCTGCACCTCCTTCCACACCATTTGGAAAATTCCAAAAACCTACCTTTTTGCTTGTCAAAGCCCCCTTGTCCAATTCACTGAAAAGGCTTGTTATCACGTTCTCCATCTTGCAGAATTTACAGATTAGACCTGATCCTTAAATGCTAAATCTATGGTATCGGTTAAGAGTTCAAAGAGGCCAATCTATGCTACTCTAAGTGGATTTTTAGAGGCACTCACCAGCAGGGAGAGAAGGGGCAGTATAAAAGAAGGTCTGTACTCTACTTCGGGGTCTGATGTATTTCCTTTCTCTTTAAACAGCTAGCTACCCACGCATAGGAGCCTCCTAAGCATCGACAAGTCAACCCTCAAGAAATGAAGGTATTCGCTTGAACTTCAGAAGGAAGTAGTGCTGATCCTGGCCTTTAGTGTGGCTAACACCAGAACTTTGAGTAAATCATTTTGATTGCCAACAAAGGCTTACATGTAATGAAGACCACAAAGAAATTGTTTCTCCTGATAAAGATGTCTATTTCCTGAAAGTGATTCTCGTAACTTAAAGTCTCTGTCCTGCTGTCATCCCTGGTGAAGTGCTAGAAAATCCAAAGATATGGTCTTATGCTAAATGATATGAGTTATCCTGCACCAATGGATTGCGAATGCAGTGGAGGCTGTCGCACCAATTAGATTGGGGAAACCCGCAAGATGCTCACCCTCGGCTCCATGGTTCTCCACCTCCCTGAAAGAACAAAAAAGCAAATGTAAAAAACTGGAACGTCTATGGAGATCAGCTTATTGTGATTCAGCCAAAGTGGTTTATAAAAAAGCTACAAAAGAACTTCATAAGGCTTTAAAAGCTGCCAGACGGGATTACCTTGTAGCTCGCATCCAGAATGCGGTCCATTCCGGCACAGAAGTTTTTAAAGTAGTCCAATCCTTTTTTAAACCTAAGGCTAGTGAGTTGGAGGTTACCGCTTCTGTCGGACGATGTGAAAAAATAGCTTCCTATTTTGATGATAACATTTCTAAAGTTTATGATTCCTTCACGTCCCCCGAGGCCACTGCAAAACTGGAAACATCAGCAGTTGGTGGGGAGAGGGCAATTCTCTTAACATTTAGCCCGATTACATACCAGGAGGCGTTAGCAGAAACTCTGAAATGTAGGTCTGGCGCACCAGATGATCCCTGCCCTCCAAAGTTTTGGAAAATGTTAGCTCCATCGCTGACAGAGGGCCTGCACCATACTTGGAATACCTCTTTAGAGACAGGCATTTTTGCCGACGCCTGGAAACATGCAACTATCCTCCCCCTGGGGAAGAAAGTGAACGGTGACCCAGGTGACCTTAGTAACCTAAGGCCCATTTCACTGCTCCCTGCCCCGGGTAAGATGTTGGAGAAAATGGTCCAACGCCAACTGACCTCTTTTTTAGAGCAGATCGGGCTTTACACGACACTCAATCGGGCTTTCGAGCAGGTTTCAGTACTGAGACCGCTCTTCTGGAGGTGGCAGAGTCAATAAAATGGTCATTGGATTCAGGAGCATCTGCTTTGCTGGTGCTCCTGGATCTATCCGCGGCCTTTGATACCGTAGACCATGTCATCTTGGTCCGGAGATTACAAGATGCGGGTCTTGGAGGGACGGTGCTAGCTTGGGTACAATCCTATCTCAGTGGGCGCTCCCAGAAAGTGGCTCTACAATCTTATGCCTCCAGACCTAAGCAGATTAAGCGTGGCGTCCCTCAGGGCTCAGCCCTTAGCCCCCTGTTGTTTAATGTATACCTTGCTCCGCTCTTTACTTTGATCGCCAATTGGGGTGTCAAGGCGATTTCCTACGCTGATGACACCCAGCTGGTTTTCCCATTTAAGGATAGGTCGGCAGACACTTTTATGAACTTTAAGGGCTGCCTACAAGATATAGCGCGCTGGATGAATGCTAATAAATTAAAGCTTAATGCCGAAAAAACCGAAGTTCTGTTTTTCGGCAGTGGCTTAGCTCCAGATCCAGTATTGTGGTGGCCATCAGAGATGGGATCACCACCAATACCGGGTTCGTGCGCCAGGAATCTGGGTGTGAAATGGGAAGCAAATCTCTCCTTCTCTGCTCAAATTAAGCAGGTTTCGTCTGGCTGTTTTAGCATAATGAAAAATCTACGGAGAATCCTCCATTTTTTACCTGAGGATTGCTGGAAATCCATAGTACATTCTACAGTCACGTCCAGGCTGGACTATGCCAATAGTCTATATCTTAGCCTCCCCAAATATGCTATAGGACGTCTCCAAATGATTCAGAATGCGGCTGCGAGACTGGTGCTATGAATACCTTTCAAACACCATGTCTCTCCGTATTTGAAGAAGCTCCACTGGTTGAAGGTGGAGAAGCGAATCCAATTCAAGGCCATGATTCTGGCGTATCGAGCCTTAAATGGAAATTGTCCTAATTACCTTAAGCAAAGACTGAGCATATATAAACAAAATCGGGTGCTACGATCTAATTCTCAGACTCTTTTACAGGTCCCTCGCTTTGTGAGGGCCCGTTTGGGGGGGAGGACTTTCACAGTGGGTGCAGCATTACTGTGGAACAGCCTTCCTGAACTCCTGCGGAAGGCAAACATTGAATCTAGTTTTAGAAAAACTTTGAAAACATGGCTTTTTTAGTTTTTATTCCCCGTTGGTTGCAACTCAGCTGCTTTCAGCGCCGGGACACCCCTATTTGGGGTAGCCGTGCGCTCTATAAACTGTATTAATAATAATAATTAATAATAATATTGTGCAACACACAACAGGCCAGGATGATCTTGCACATTGCTTATCGGGAGTGGAGCATCATCTCCAGTGTGATCAAGACATCGGAAGCACAACTAGAAGAAACCAAAAGTGTGTTCTATGATCCCTTTCATCTTTGTGTTTTCTCTCCTATACCTAAATCAACAAACAGTGCTGGGATGGCCAACATAAGTCAGGTGATGATAAGAGAGAGCTCATATGCAGAATTACCTGTAAAGAGAAGGACAGGTTTAGGTAAGCATACAGCACTGTTAATAATCGTAGATGTATAGTGCATCCTTAAATTACAATGTGGCAGCAAAGGTAAGTGAGGGATGTATTTGGTGATATTCACTTCTCACCATGATTGTGTGCAGCAAGTGACTACAGGCTTGATATATGGATTTGTATCACTCAGTAAGTAGCCACACGTCTCTGTACTGGCCAGTATTCGGCTTGGCTGCAATAATAGCAGAAAAACTGGCATAAACGTGTGAATTGCCCATGACCTTGGACACAACTTCTACATTGATGGTGTGGCAAGCTGTTGATAGCTATGGAGGTGAGTGGCATGCTGTGCTGGCTGCAGTGTGACGTGTGTGCATGAAATGAATTCAAACACATGTGCAAGGTGGACAACAGAATACACTACCATGCCACATGTTGCCTGTCCAGCCTTGTCTGAGCATGTGAATGTTGAGGCATCACATCTGCAGCGGTTTTGGTCCAGGAGGTGGATACTCTGCTCTGGTAGAGTGACCCTGTAACTTTATTGGGACCACACACCTTGCTGAGAGATATGCTGGTGTGATGGCTTGTTTTACCCATCGACTCAGGGTTTCTGTTGTCACCTTCTTTCCTTTATTCACTTTTCCGTATGCCACAAATAAATAATTAGAATAACAAAACTGTTAAATTCTTGCCAAATAAATCAATAATGCCCCTTTAATGTCTAAGGATTCAGGAATATTCACTTCTGAATAATTTTCTGTCACTGGTAAGGCAATCTCCTGTGAGCAATGACATTGCTTTTGGACTTTAAGCCTAAACTTAAGATCAAAAAGTAATACCATCTTATTCGGTAGGAATTTTAGATAGGAATAATATATCACTAAATTACCCGCTTCCTTCCCTACACCCGGTCTCCTCCCCCTCTCCCCCACTTCCGGCGCGCCTTCTGCGACCTGCGGCTGAGCTGAACGGACCCTGCTGGGCCTCTCCTCTCCGGGCCTGCCGTTACTGCGCTCCCGTGGTTTCCTGCCACATCAGTCCTGGATCCGCTACTATCCCTGCGGACATTGTGTGAAACCGCCCTGCGGAACATTCCATGGCCCTCGCGGGGGGATCCCTGTTTAGCCCTGGAGCGGGGCCCTTCTCCCTCCCTCCTCCTCGACTATGGCCGCACATCTCGGGCGGCGGCACCTTGGCCCACGCCGAGTCCTTGCACTAGCTGCTTGTCCCGGGTGACCCACTGCTCACCCGCTTTAGCTTGTTGACTTCTCACTGTGGGGTCTGCTTGTGGGGACGAGAGGAATCCTTGACTCCCAGGAGCCACCATGGGCAGAACAGACAGGTCGGCGAAGACTTCTGCCACCCAGACTAAGATGGATCACTTTACTACCTTGGAAGCGGGGGATACTGGGGGCGTGCCTGGACAGGAGGCCCCTCTGTCCGCGGACTTGGCCACCATCCTCCAGGCCATCCACGCATCCCAGACCTCGGTGGAAGGCAAAATCGCAGAAGTGCGAGTCAACATGACTCTCATTCGGCAGGACCTCCATAACGCCACTGCCCGTATTCCAGAGACCGAAACCTGCATCTCCACTGTCGAAGATGATGTTCAGCAACTTAAGGGGCAGGTGGCCCGTCTTCAGTCGCACACTCAGGAGTTGCACCGTCGGGCAGAGGATGCTGAAAATAGATCTCGGCGCAATAACCTCCGCCTGGTGGTCTTTCCGAAGGGGGTGGAGCAGGGCCGCATGGAGGATTTCCTGGAGAAGTGGCTGCGTCGTGGGTCCCTGAGGGCTCTCTCTCCCCATGGTTTGCGATTGAGCGGGCCCACCGGTGTTTGGCCCCGAGACCGGCGCCAGGTGCGCCCCCCCGCCCATTCATCATGCGGATTCTCAACTTCAAAGACCGCAACACTGTTTTGGCTGAGGCCCACAAACAACAGAGGCTGCGCTATGAAAATTGTGCTATTATGATCTTCCCGTACTACACCCGTGAAGTCCAGGGCCAGCACCGCTACTTTGGGGAGGTCAAGCAGAAGCTGAGGGCACTCAACATTCAATACCGGCTCCTCTTCCCGGCTCGCCTGCATGTGGTGTTCGCAAACTAGACACTGTTCTTTGACGACCTGACGGCGGCCTGGACCTGGGCGACGGAGTAACGCCCCCTCTGGGCCGGAGATCGGGCGCTGGACTCGGGGGTGGGGCGGGGGAGATCTTGACCACCCCGCTCCTTTTGCTCCTCAACCTCAGCGTAATCGCTCCCACGGGAGAAAGGCCCGCTCAGCCTCTCCGCCAGGACACTCACAGCAACCGGTGTCTCTCTCTGGGGGACCCTCGACTGGGAGGCGCTCCAGCTCCTCTGGCTGCCTGGATAGCGAGGGTGCTTCGCCCGGGCCCTCGGCAATCGACCTTCCGGACTCAGACCTCTCCCGTAGCCCGATGCTTCTGCATGACCCTGCTTGAACAGGTCTCTGCCCGCCGGGCCAAGCTCAGTGGCCAGAGATGGTGCTCCAACCCTGACCATTCTTACTGTCCCGATGGACTCGTATACACATATCCGGACATGAGGAGGGGTCCCAAGCTATTTAGTTTGGTTGTTACTCATTGGTTTATTGTTAGGGCGACAGATGCTTCTGCTCCTGAAGTGAAGGGTGGGGGATGGGAGGGGGGTTGAGGAGTTGTCCCATGTTTCAATTGCATTTTTGGTTCTTTTCCATTTCTTTAGTTTCGCTACACCAGCTTTCCTATGGCACCCGGATTTGCGCCCCATGAGACATACAGATCTCCCTTCAGAGGCTCCGACTGACCGGTTTTTATGTTTTGGGTGTTTTAGTTCTGCCACGCCAGCATCCACGACGCACCCTGACGTACACCCGATAGGGCAGCCGGACTGGGCCTCCCCTTTCAGACTTGTAGTCCCACTAACAACCCAAGCGCCATGTCTGACACACCATTGATAAACGCCCCCCTGCGCATCCTGTCATGGAACGTTAATGGTCTCCTGGATCGCTTCAAACACATGGCTGTCCTTAGATACGCACAGCGCTCAGGGGTGGACATCTTACTCCTACAAGAAACCCACCTGCTGGGTAATCGTTGTCCCTTCTTAACGCGGTACGGCTATGACAGAGCGTGGCACTCAGGTTTTACAAGGAGTTCCCGAGGGGTGGCGATCCTGGTGAAATGCTCCTTTCCTCTGGTGACTGTCCAGATGACTCTTGATGCCCAGGGCACTTTTGTGGCCCTCAGTGGCACTCTAAATGGCAACCCGCTCAATCTGGTGTCCCTTTATTCTCCCCATCGATGCTGACGAAGGTTCTAGCTCAGTCCGTTGACCTCCTGGCCTCCCTGCCCCCTGGTCACACATTTCTTGGGGGTGAATTTAATGCGGTCTCATCACCTGACCTTGACACGACAGGCCCTCCATCCCCTGGAAGAATTGCACAGGCCAAACAGCTGAGGTCTTGGTCCGCGTCACTAGGTTTATGCGATGCCTTGCGATTATGGCACCCTCACTCTAAACAATTCACGCACACCTCAGCGGCGCACCACATACAGGCACGCATTGACGCCATCTTTGTTCCCTCGACGGATTGTCTGCTGATTCAAGATGTCTCCCTTCTTCCGAGAGGTATTTCTGACCACTCACTAGTGATGATCTGCACGATTCCCCCCCCGCCTCTGTTCGACAAACTTGGAGGTTCAGTGCCTGGTTTCTTCAAGACAAGGGTTTCAGGAAGGTGGTGAGACAGAAGCTAACACAGTACTTTCTTTCCAATGAGGGCTCCATGTCTTCCCCTGGCATCCTATGGGAGGCGGGCAAGGCCACGATTAGGGGGGTTGCCAAGGGTCAACTCAAGTTCCAGCGACAAGCCCAGCTGGAACAGATAACCTTTCGGGAAGCGCAGGCTCTGCGCCTCAAACGTGCCTCGGCCCGATCCCCAGATGCTTCCGACACAAGACTTCTGACCCGGCACCGGTCGGAGATCAAACAGCTGTCGCTGGATATGGCCAAACTCCTCTGGTGCTCCTCGGTGGCCAGGGTGTAGGGATGGGGCGACAAGAATGGCTCGCTCCTTCGTCGCCTGGCTACGTACCCCAGGGCGAACCGTATAATCCCTGAAATAGCGGCACCAGACGGGTCACTGTGCCGTGCCCCATTGGAAATGGCACAAGCCTTTGCCACCTACTACCACAAGTTATAGGAGGCCCGAACCCCAAACCTGTCCCTTACGGATCTGATGGACACGGAGGGTGGCCGCCTTCCATGTGTGGATGCCGCCGATCAAGTCGATCTGGATCGTCCCATTTCCCGCGAGGAAATTGGTGATGCAATCGCTCTTGTGTCATCCGGCAAGACACCAGGCTCTGATGGCCTTCCTCAAGAATACTATTCCCAATTCCGGGATGTTCTCATCCCCCACCTGGACGCGTTATTTCGGGAGGCGGTGAAGAAGGGCTTCTACCCTCAAGAAACGGACATAGCCACCATTGTAGTCCTTCCGAAATCCCAACCCCCCTCACCACAATGCGCAGACTACCTCCCCATTTCCCTCATCAACACTGAGGTCAAACTGTTCACCACCCTCCTTGCCCAGCGTCTCAAACCTCATCTGTCTACATTGGTCCACCCTGACCAATGCGGGTTTATGCCCTCTTGCGGCACTCAACACTGTCTTCCCAGACTGCACTCCGCCTTGGCCCACCGCCACCTCATCACCCCATACCTAGCGCTTCTCCTGGTAGACTTTGAGAAGGCCTTCGACTCGGTGGACTGGGGCTTTCTCCATGATGCTCTTGACATGATGGGACTCGGTCCCCGCTTTCGGGCCATGGGCAAGGTTCTGTACTCCCTTACGAGGGCTCGTGTTTTAGTAAACTGAGTCCTGTCGGAGCCTTTTGCGGTCTGTAGAGGGACGAGGCAGGGCTGTCCCCTTTCTCCCCTGCTTTTCGCCTTAGTGATGGAGCCCTTGGAGGCCTTGATGCGGTCTTGCGGTCAGGTGCGGGGATGAGAGTGGGCCAGCGCTGAACCGTATAAAATCGTCCTCTACGTGGACGACGTCCTTATCTACCTGGCAGATCCTGCCCGGTCCGGTCCCCACTGTTTACGTATCTTGCAGTCCTTTGAACAGGCCTCAGGCCTCCGATTGAATCCCAACAAATCGGTCCTAGTTCCCCTTCACCTCTCATGGGAATGCTTTGCCTGGCAGTCCGAAATACCTGTACGTCGTCAATCATTCAAATACCTAGGGATATGGGTGACCTTGCTGCCTGAGCTCAGCTGGGCCCTTAATGTCACTCTGCTGGTGAAGCGGGCCAGGACGGACCTCCAGCGGTGGGAGTCGCTATCCCTCAACCCCATGGGGAGGGTGGCCATTTTTAAGATGATGGTGCTTCCCCGCTTTTTTTATATGCTTCAGAACACCCCTAGGGCCTGGTTCCATGAACTCGACGGCTTAGCCAGCAAGTTCTTGTGGGGAAGGGGTAGGTCCAGGCTAGCACTCAGTACTTGCAGGATCCCCTCGTTTGACGGGTGGTTTGGGTATGACTCACCTTTACCTATACTACTTAGCCACACGACTTCTTTCCATACATGACTGGTTCAACAGGGGGTGGTCTGACCCGGCCTATAGGCTTGAACTAGGGGAGCTGGGCCTCGCTAGAATCCAATCCTTTCCATATGGGACCCCGAATCCATCCTGTCTTCCGGAGGTGACACGCTCAGTGTTACTGGCCTGGCGGGCAGCACTGCGACACACCAACTGGACACATACACTGACCCACTGTACACCCTTGTGGCATGGGACCTGGCTCAAGGAGGTGACCGGGCTTCGGGGATTCAAAGCTTGGGACCTCATAGGCATTACGCAGCTCGGGGACGTGTGGGTGGAGGATCATATGCGTTCCTTTGAAGATCTCTGAACCAGGTACTCACTGCACCACTCGCAATTTTTTCGCTATCTCTAGCTGCAACATGCCCTATGCTCACATCTCACAACAGGCACAAGGTTGTCAGATCATATTAACAATACCCCGACTTCCTTGGACCGACTGCAGATGCAATGGGTGGACTGGGTGGACCCCTTGGAGGAAGAAGACTGGCGTGATACCCTTATGGCCCCCAGGACGGTCTCTGCCTCCGCTAGGCTGCGCTTGGTGCAGCTCTATTATCTGCATGCTGCATATCTCACCCCTGCACGCCTTCATCGCGCAGGGCTTAGTCCATCCTTAGCCTGTACCAGGTGTGGATATGACCCTGCTGACTTCCTCCACATGGTTTGGCTTGTCCCCTCTTGGCGGGATTTTGGCAGGGCATCGAAGAACTCTCTGAGGTCCTGGGGTGGGAGGTTCCACACGAACCTAAACACACGCTCCTGGGCATCATTGATGGGCTGGACGGGTCATGCAACGAAAAACTGTTCTTTACTACAGCTATGGTAGTAGCTAAAAGAGACATTGCGGCCTCTTGGAAATGCCCCGAACCCTCAGATGTAGGGCATTGGCGGAATGGAGTGGATTGGTGCACCACACAATAGAAAGTCATGTATGCAGCACTTGGTTGCCTCAAGCAATACCGTGGAATTTGGGGGAAATGGTTGGGAGGGGGGTCTAATTGTGAGGGGTTCGACTGTTCCCATCTCATTTCTGCTTTATAAATGTCTGGATGTTGGGTATTAAGAATTTGTGCTTGTAATCCTCGATCATTGCAATACGGTGCGGATTGGCTGGTGCTTTTCTTTTGTAAAGTGAATAAAAATTTGTTTATCAAAAAAAATTACCCAGTTCGCCAAATTTTTTGCTGACTTTATTGCTATGGAAAAAACACTTTTGTTGATACCCACAACATATCTGCTATATCTAAAAGGCCCAAAATGTTTCTCCTGAAAACCCTTAAGTGCAACAGACATGTCCGAAATAACCCCTTAGGTATGGACTTCCAGCCTTTTAATTCTGATTCTTTTTAAGAGTTTTAAAGCTAGTGGAATTACCGTACAAATATCCCCAGATGCTTCTCTGAAAGCTTTAACTACCCCCCATTGAGCTGACACTGTAGAGGGAGATAATCCAAAACCTAATAAGAAGCCATCCCTTTAGAAGTCTAATATGTTGGACTGATAACATGACTTTGACTCAAAATCTTTATCTTTACACCAATTTTCAAAATGCCTCCAATCCCTTGAGTAAGTTTCAAGACTTTCTACAGGCCGGAATGCCCATTGCCACCTCTTTAGAGAAACCTACCCCCTGAAGGGCAGCCGCTCAATTCCCATGCCATGATATGCAAAATTCTCAGTTGTCGTTTTGGAAACTGAAGTGGTTGAGACTCTGATGGGAGATGAAGACACTGACCCTTCACTAACTGATTTGATCAGTGGGCACCACAATAATGTGGTCAATATAAGGCAACCAATATTACTTTAATCTGCTTGATCTGACATTTTTCTAAGACTTTCTGACAGAGAGGTATGGAGGGGATTATTCAAACATGGTCCCGACGGACTTGAAATTGACATTGCATCCACTGCCCATACATTCTGATGCCAGGTCTCTGAACAAAAATGCGACAGAAAAGCATTGTTCCGAGACACAAATAAATCCAGCCATGGACTTCTGAACATGTCCACTATCACCTGAAATAATTGTAGGCTTAGGTGAAAAGAGATTGATGTTGGAAGACTGCAGCTCAGTCTGTCCCTTTTGAATGTTTAACACATATGAATGGAAGATGATAATTAAAGACCTTTGCGACTGCTCCATATGTCAGAGATTTATCTACAATAGACTACTACCAAGTGCTGATTCCTCAGTTGATGTTGATGCTACCCAGAAAGGGTCAAAAATAGTGTATGAAAATAATTGATCCTGAATTCCTATCTTGCCCAGAACTTCCGTGGGGACTTTATCTCCTGCAAACAATCAAATAACACCTGGAAGTCTTTTAACATTGCCTTTAAGGCATATGCTGTATTTTAAGGGCCTGATTACGATCTTGGCGGACATAGTTACTCTGCCACAAACGCGACAGCCCGTCTGCCGTATTACAATTCCATTATATCCTATGGAACTTGTAAAACAAGGGACAGGAAATCTGTCACATTTGTTATGGAGTATCCCATCCGCTAAGATAGTAATCACACCTTTAGTCTCTGAAAATACTGGGGAAACCCACCAATTTAATGTTTATGTAGTGTTGCCTGAATGTGTTGGACCTGCCCTTTTTGCAGGGTTAACCTCAAACTTTTTGCCTTCTTCCTCCTAATGTTCTAGACCTACTATTGTTGGTTTTAGGACTCTGAGCACTTTACCATTGCTAGCCAGTGCTAAAGTGCATATGCTCTCTTTCTAAATTGTATTGGTGATTGGTGTAACCATGATTGGCATATTTGATTTACTAGTAAGTCCCTAGTAAAGTGCACCAGGTGGGTCCAGGGCCTGTAAATCAAATGATACTAGTGGGCTTGCAGCACTGATTGTGCCACATGCATGAGTAGCCCTGCAAATATGTCTCAGGGCTGACACTGCAGTGTCTGTGTGTGCAGTCTTAAACTGCCATTTCGAACTGGCAAGTGCACCCACTTGCCAGGCCCAAACCTTCCCTTTCACTGCATGTAAGTTACCCCTAAGGTAGGACCAAGGCAGCCCTATGGGCAGTATGCAATGTATTTAAAAGTTGGGTGATGTACTGTTATGTTTTACATGTCCTGGTAGTGAAATACTGCTAATTACAGTTGTCACTATTGCAAGGACTTTCTCTCCCATAGGGTAACACGGGGATTGCCTTGAAATATCTTTTAACTGTAATTTCCCATTGGGAATTGATAGAGATGTGGAGTTTGGGGTTTCTGAACTCACAATTTAAAAGTACATCTTTTGGTGAAATTGTTTTTCAAATTGCATGTTTGAAAATGCCACTTTTAGAAAGTGGGCATTTTCTTGCTTATCCGTTCTGTGCCACTGCTTGTCTGTAGCATCCACGTCTGGGTTGGCTGGAAGTTGGGCTCTAGTGCATTCACTCTAGACAGTCACAGAAAGGGAACTGAAGTGTGCCTAGCATATCCTCATGGGCCATCGCCAGGCTGATGGACCTTCTTGAGCTGGAGTGGTGGGAGGAGTTGTCACTGACGCCTAATTAGGGCTGTGACTGTACTAACACAAAGCTGTCTCCATCACCCTGTAGTGTGTCTGGAGACAGGCCAGGAAAAGGCAGGGTCTTGTGCACTACAAAGACTTTCATTTTTTACAACTTCAATTGATAGGTATGGTTTTTTACGTCTCCCACAGTGCTGGTGTTGTTCTGTGTTCTTTATCTAGTATATATTCGCTACTGTATGGTTTAGGTCCCACATCTCTGACATAGGGATTATCCACTTTTGTACACATGGATATCAATTTTTACATTAGGGACATTTCATTGGTGTGCTCTTCTATATTCATATTTTTATTATATTTTTACTATATTTTTACTTTATTTTTACTTTATCTTAGTTTGCGTTTTCACACTCTTATTTCTATTCACACTTGATGTGTTATTCTGGTTCAGGGAAATGTGTTTTTTCCTGAATATTTTTGGTGCTTCACAAATTCATCTCTGTTTTCTCACATTCTTCTAGATTGTTTTTTCCTTGACACGTGTTGGTGTCTAATACTCTGCTCTGGGTCTTCTGAGAGTAGTGGTACTATAGCAGTCTGTTGTTATAACGCATACATTCTTGGCTGGATGTAACAAGAATATAGTCTATTTGTTTAATGTTTTTATTGATGTTAAATATTTTTATGTTCACAGCCTTGAGAAAGTCTACAGTACTGATTAGTACTGACGAACCACGTGTTGGCTGTGCTCTATTTTGGATATTGAACTCTCTAAGTAATAAAAGAACATCTTCTACTGACATCAAGTGGACCTTTCATCATTTTTTGGTGAATCTTGGATTGTCACACATAATCTTGTTGATGTATACAAATGCTCATTGGACTTCTTGAACGACGATAGGTCCCCACTACTTGTTATTCAGCTGGATCTTCAGACATGATTTGTGGATGTGCTGCTTTAGCTTTTGCTTTTCATTTCTAATTGGCAGGATGTTTTTACATATCTGCCTAATAAGCACTCTTGGGTGGTGGGTGCTTCCGGCTAGCCAAGCACCCTGTTAGATACATAACATTTTTCTATTACATTGTTTCACGCCGTTAACTTTTCTTTTTGTTATTATTCCTATATTGATGTGCAGGTTCTTTCCCTTTTGAGAACACGACTACCCTTTTCTCTAGTAATCACCCTGTAGTGTGTCTGGTGCCAGGTCAAGAAAAGGCAGGGTCTTATGCAGTACAAGACTTTCCTTTGAAGTTTGCCTACTTCAAAGGCACAAAGGGGTATCAGTATTAGACCTCTGACACCCCAAATTCAGAACACTACTGGAATAAAGGACATTCCGCCAGGAAGAAGAGCCGGATGCTGTAGGAGGGGTTGACACTATGCCTGTTACTTTGTTGTGCTGGCTTGCTGCTGGCTGCCTGTCCTTGCAGTGAAAGGAATTACTTTGCTTTCTACATTCTACTTCCAAGGTCAACAAGGGCTTGTGCGTGCGTGCGTGCCTCTTGGTAAGAAGTCTCACGGCCATCAAAGGCTTCACCTACCTGTGCCTGTGCTCTTCTCTTGAGAGCCTTGACTGGCATCCTGGCCCTTGGAAGTGAATATGGTGAGACAATTCAAGCATTGACTCGCAGCACACATTTTCTCCATGCATCACTGCAGTGCGCCTGAAGAATCGATGCAGCACCAGTAGCGTGGCAGAAGGATCGACACAGCACTTGTAGTGTGGCTGAAGAATTGACGCTTCACCTGGTTTGTGTCTTAAAGATCATAGCATCGGGAGTCCTGAGCACAGTGTCACTGACTTAGATGGCACCCTGTTCCGACTACGATGCAGTCCCTGCACCACGACTGAAGAATTGACGTAGCCCGTGTTTTGGGGCTGTGAAATGGAGACAGCACCTGCACCATTGCTACCGCATCAATGCAGTGTGTCTGGATTTTTGCAGTATCGGCCTTCGACACCGTCTCTTCAGCGATGCTCAATCATAGTAAGGAACTGAGCATGCCTGTCCAGAAATTGACACATCATCTCCCCTCGCAGTAAGGAATCGACACAACACCTCCCCTAGGATAAAGGAATCAATGCCTTGCTTTTGTTTTCTGGTGCCTCACCTCCCCTGCGCCTGTTTTTGTCTTTGATTTTGATGCATCTAAGGTACTTTGTGCTAAAACAACCACATCCATTGTTTACTATGGACTGAACTTACTTAACCTTTTTTAAAAGTGATATCTTTTCTTGTGTATGTTGGATTTTTGTTGTTTTGGTCTTGTTTTATTCAGATAAATATTGGTTATTTGTTTACACTTGGGTGGTGTCCTTTTGTAGTGTTTTCACAGTGTTACTGTGTATGTTTGTACAAATGCTTTACAAATTGCCTCTGAGATAAGCCTAACTGCTCCTGCCAAGCTGCCAAGGGGGTGAGAAGGGGTTATCTTAGTTGTGTAACTCCCTTACCATGACTAGAGTGAGGGTCCCTTCTTGGATAGGGTGAAAACCACTGCCAACTAGAGACCCCATTTCTAACAAGATAAGTATGGGCAACTGTGTTGTGTAGATATAGATTGTAAAAGTGAATAACTTAAAGAGCATATTTTAGTTTTAGTGAGTGAAAAAATGTACAACAGGTGCCAGATGTCACTGCAAGTAGTCTGGTGTCAATTTTAATTGCGAGTAATCCTCATTGCAGACTTGGTGGGTTTGTGGGCACTTTAGGGCGAGGACACCTGCAAAAGGTGGAGACCCATAGACTCACAGGTATCTGGGTATTCACAAAGCCCTCAAATGAAGGGCTAGATGTGGGTAATGCTAATGTGGTCAGCTGCCAAAGGCCTCACAATCAGTCCACCAACATGGGGTACCAACCAGTGTGGCACAGCCCTAGGCTAAGGCAAATCTATCCTCATGTTCCTCCTGCCCATCCAATTGAGAGAGATGTGTCACATTGCAGTTAGGTCCACCAGAGGGGGCCCCCTCCCCTGGTTCTCACATGGTGTAGTATGTAGAGGAGGGAGGTCCGCCAATGAGACCAGTTGCAAGGAGTTTTGGGCTGTAATCAGGCCTCCTCCTGTCCTGCTGGCCACACAGAGGCACTGCGTGGCACCGATTGTCAGCAGTTTAGCATCACTCGCACCGTCTGCCCTTTATGAGCTGTAAAAAGGTGTTTGTAGGTGGATTAGTGGGAGGGTTTGCAGCCCAGGAGGGGTTTGCACAAAGCAGCATCAGGACGAGGGTAATCTATTGAGATGCAAATAGCTCTAAAAGTTTGAAAAAACTGATGCTGGGACATGCACTGTCTATTTCTTCCATTAGGTCTTTTTGAAAGTGCTGACAAATTGTAAGATCAGTAGTCTGGGACACAAGGGGTCTCATTTATGAAGTTTTGACATAGGGCAGCGCTGCAAGGAATCATGCTGCGCTGCCCTACTTCAAAACAAAAGGGCAGGAATGCGCTGTATCTATTTGATACGGCGCATTCCTGTCCTTTTCCCTATCGCCGGCACACAATGGGCTCCCCTGAGCCAATGCAGGCACTCTTGAACCGTGGTGCAAGGGTGCCTGCATTGTGGGTCTGATTGATAATGTGCAGGAAGGAATACCTTCCTGCACAAAATCAATCAATTCAGGCAATTTCCTTTTTCTATGTGTGTTGCAGAATGCAGCACACATAGAAAAGGAAAGCACAAGGAGAAATTAAAACATTTATCCTCGTTGCGCCTCCCTAACGCCACCTCTGGGGTGGCGCTAGGTTCTGACGCATTTCCAGGTTTACGATTTCTTGTAAATCTGGGAATGTGTCCGGTTCCATGGGTGTTGTGTGGGAACACCCACAGCAACACCTATGGAACGCCCGTCACGCAGTTTTATGAGTGAAAGATACTAATATTTGTAAGGCCATGAAAAGCCACGTAAAGTGGCTTTACCTGGCCTTACAAATATGCCGTGGCACATTGCGCTACCCGAACGAAAAAAAATGACGTTCTGGCTGAGCAAAAGTGCTGGTAGGCCCTCATAAATGAGGCCCAAGGAGTTTTTATTTGTCCAGAATCAACTTGTTTGTTACACACTGCTACTTTTTCTGTCACAGCTATACATTTACAGCTGTGTTGCATTTTGATGGAAATGCCATGTGACTGGTCTCTACTCCCCTCTCCAGGTAACATTCCATTTTCTTAGCCATGCACTTACTAACAGCTTTTGTATTGAATCTAAATACTCCCCAATTTTTTTTTTTTTTTTTTTTTAAATTTTCAAAAACCTTTATTAAGTCGGAAATAAGCAGTACACAGCCCCTGTGCCTACAACCAGCAACTGGCCGGCAGCGCAATATACGAACTGAATGATGGTTAAGTACACAGCTGTCCGCCTACAACCCCTTCAGGGGCCGGCAGCGTTACAGGGAGCAGTAATGCCACAGTATGATGTTCAGTAGGGCTGCAACATACTTTACGTCACGTGATTTGTATGTATCATTAAACCTAATAAACCATTACAATTTGTGCATAGGTAGAAACTATATAGTGTAGTGACTTCTCGAGTCACACCTGGGGAATACAGTGGATCATGGTCACAGTGGCACCTGTTTCGTGGTCTATGTTGACATTCGGGATGGCTACAACCTCATCATCTTTCAGTACCCCGGAAGAGGGCATGCCAGTCCTCGGAGGGATCAGCAGTTAGCAACGGGTGCTCCGACCTGCCGATCAAGAGTGAGATCTAGGACCTCCCCCATCCAACAGAGTTTCCACCCCCCACCCCCCAAATGGAGTGACCCAGTGGAATCAGTGGTATAGAATTCGGGCAATCGGGTAAGTGAGGGTGTGCTATGTCAGCGGGTGTGATAATAGATATGTCGTAAGGGGACTCCAAATATCCACCGGTCTGGATGCTGTGGGTAGCAGCTCAGCATAGCAGAGCAGCGTATCTTGGCAATGCACCATGTTGTCGATCCAGTCTTTGTATTTAGGAGCCCTGCCCCTGCCCCATCTGCAGGCGATTAGCCTCTTCGCAAGGAGGAAAGCAATGGTGGCAAACCGACGAACTGGTTTCTTAATGGTTTTCGTGTACCCCAGAAGTGCCTGCATAGGAGATGGTGTAAGTGAGACTCCTATCATTTCCGAAATGCCGGAATATATTTGTTGCCAATAGTCGGCTATTTCCCCGCAGCCCCAAGCCATGTGTAAAAAATCTGCCGCTGGTGTGCGGCAGCGCCAACAGAGATCGTCCCCTCGGAGGCCCACCCTACACATGTGAACTGGAGTACAGTAAAGACGGTGCAGGAACTTATAGTGGATAACTCTAAATCGACTACTGGAGGAGATCTGTGCGGTCTGGAGACAACAATAACTCCAAAGTTCGTCTTCTATGGGTATCCCTAAGTCAGCCTCCCACCTAGTGCGGGCCCTGCAGATTCCCGGGTCAGACACCGCGCGTATAGAATGATATAGATTAGAAACCGCGTGTGCCGGAGTGACAGCCTTAAGCAGCTGATGTAGAGGGTCTAAAGTGGGTGGCTCCTCCGGGAACCCCTCGGTTAGCGATCGGACCCCCCCCGCAGACGAGTATAAATAAATGTATCCATAGGAGTGGGTGTGAGATCCGCTAGCATGTGCGTTTGAGACCGAAATAGCCCGTTATGGTACAGGTCTCCCCACGTCTTGATGTTAAGTTTAGCCATAAATTTCTTAAATATTTGCTCCTGCAGAATGGGGAGCCGGGGATGATATGCCAGAGGCAACAGAGGAGAATACAGAAGTGCCATTCCGGCTTCTTTTGCGATCTTACGCCACGCGAGAGCCGAGCTGGAGACTGTGGTGTGGTGTGCAGCCCTAGTCTCCGGCACACTAAAGATGGCCCCCTCCAGTGGGATAGGGTCCACTAGCCAGTGTTCCACCGCTATATGTGGCATAAAGGGAGTGGGGTGGATCCAATGGTGAACATAATGGGCCTGGGCGCTGTAGTAATACAGTTCGAGCTCCGGTAAATCGAAGCCCCCCTGGGCGAATGGACGGGTCAAGACGTCCCAGCTCAGGCGCGGCCGCTTCCCTCCCCATACCAGTCGGATGAGCTCGGAGCGCAGAAGGCGGAAGAAGGACCTGCCTGGGTAATATGGGATGTTTAGGAAGAGGTAAAGTAGCTTGGGAAGGATCACCATTTTAATGAGAGACGCCCGCCCTGCAAAAGAAAGGGGCAGCGTGATCCATCTGGTCACGCAAGTTTGGATATGTTCAAACGTGCGACCATAATTCATCCGCATCAGTTCGGTCCTATCGCGGGAGAGTAGAATGCCCAGGTATCGGACCTCATCCTCACACCATCTCAGAGGGTAATCTAGCGGAAATGGCTGGGCGGCCGCGGTGAGCGGGAATATAGTGGACTTTCCCCAATTAATGTGTATACCTGACAGGCCGGCAAAACGAATGAATTCCCTCAAGATAGGGTTAAGATTAGCAGCAGGGTCGCGGATGTATAACGTGATGTCGTCCGCATACAATGATATGAGCACTTCCCTTTGAAGACAGCGCAGAGCCCTTTCCCGGTGATGCTGTCGAAGACGAGCAGCAAGCGGTTCCATCGCTATGGCGAACAATAATGGGGATAGGGGGCACCCCTGACGAGTTCCCCGGGACACAGCAAAGGCCTCAGAAATCCGACCATTCACCCCCACCCGAGCCACTGGTCTGCGGTAAAGGATACCGATCCATTGCGTAAATCCTATCGGCATCCCCATGTTTCTCAGGATACAGTGGAGATAGTCCCACTCTAGGGAGTCGAACGCCTTGGTGGCGTCCAGTAGGACAGCTGCCAGAGGCAATTGAGGGTCCACATTATCCACTATGGAGAAAAGGGTCCGGAGGTTGTGGGAGGTGGCTCTGCCGGGGACAAATCCCGCTTGGTCTGCCAGTACCAGGCCCCCCAGTATTAGCTGCAAGCGATTGGCCAGCACTTTGGCCAAGATTTTTGCATCACTATTGATTAGTGAAAGGGGCCTGTAGGAGTCACAGTATTGAGGCGGTTTCCCGAGTTTTAGAAGCGAGGTGATTAGGGCTTCCTGCATAGAGGGGGGAAGTATGCCGGATTCATGAGCTTCCATATAAACCTCCCGAAGCACCGGCGCAAGTAGATCCACGTATGCCTTGTAGAAGTCCATAGGCAGGCCGTCCAGGCCAGGTGCCTTCCCGGGTTTCATCTGCCTGATAGCATCCCTGATTTCGTCTAGGCCAATGGGTTCAGCTAAGAATTCCCGGTGACGGTCCGAAAGCCAGCCCAACGTCAGCTCCTTCAAGTAGTCGTCCATATCTAGTGCACCCACCCTGGTAGTTGCGTAAAGAGCAGAATAATGGGCAGTGAAGGCAGCTAGAAGCGAGTCCGAGTCTCGCAGAAACATCCCGTCGTCTCCCTCCAGTTCCAAAACGAAATTTGAGCCCCGTGGGGGCCGAACCATTCCCGCCAGAAATTTCCCGGGCCGCTCGCCCTCACCATAAGCCCTCGCCCTAAAATATTTACCCCGGAATTTGACCTCTCTCTCGGCGGTAGAGGTGTAGTCCGATAGGGCCTTTCTGTATTGCGCCTGTGTATCCGAGTCGGTGGCATAGTCCGGTCGGGTTTCTAGCGTGTGTAGTGTAGTTTCCAGTGTGCGCAGCGAGGCACGCAAAGTTCTCAGTACTCCTGAGCTCTTTGAGATGCAGATGCCTCGCACTGTGACCTTCAGCGCTTCCCAGAGAGTGGCAACTCGCTCCACCGAACCCTTGTTGTGAGTAAGAAAGTCGGCAAGCTCCTGACCTAGTTCAGAGCGGAACAGTTCGTCTAGTAAAATGTTGGGTTGAAGTCGCCAGGAGGGTGGCCTTCCCATTATATCCGGTAAGCGGAGCTCAACCAATACCGGGGAGTGGTCCAAAAATGTGCGCGCTACGTGTTGGACTGTGACTAGTGAGGGTGCCAAGCCTCTGGATACTAAAACGTAATCCAGTCTGGCCCATGTGGCATGAGTGGTATTCCAGTGTGTGCCCTCCGTCTGAGTCGGATGTAAGTGGCGCCAGGTGTCTACGATGTCCTGAGCGTCGCAAATGTCCCGCAGGTACTTGTGTGTGGTGGTGTAGTGTTGGGCAGAGGGGTTGGATCTATCCAACGCGGGATTAAGCACAGCATTAAAATCTCCCCCCCAGATAAGATGCGTTGAGCCCACTTCCCTGATCTTGTTCCAGAGAGCTATGAAGCTGCTCGGGTCGTCACAGTTAGGGCCATATGAGCAGGCAAAGGTGATAGTCTCCACTCCCATCCTGCCCCAAGCCATGCAATACCTTCCCTCCCGGTCTACAGCGTCACCCATGGGAACAAACGGGACGCCTCTTTTTATCAGGATTGCAGTACCTCTCGCATAGGACGAATAGGAAGCAAAGGCAGAGTGCGCTGCCCATCGGGAGGCAAAGGAACCCCCACGTCGGGGATCAATATGAGTTTCCTGTAAGAATGCGACCTGGGCCCCCAATCTGTCGAGGGCTCCCAGTATTTGTCTCTTCTTTCTTGGGTCTCCCAACCCTCTTACATTCCAGGTGATAACGGAGAGCAGCCCCCCCCAGCGATGTCAAGGTTCACCACGTGACTCATATCTGCCGATAGGTGAAGAACAAGTCATGGGACGTACTTTATCGTTCCCTCTTCGGTGCCACTGTGCCGTTAAGGTGTCGGATGTTGTAACAACTCTATGCCAAGTACCAATATCAGTATGTACTGTAAACCAAACAAGAACAACCCCTTGAAATCCTCCCCGCCCTCCCACTCCGACAACCCCAACCCGTCGGGCATCTTCCCCACCCCACTTAATCCCACAACTTCGAATCATATCCTACTGGGGAACACCCAATTGGGGGACACAAGGGCTCCGGACCTGCCTCCAACTCCCCCCGATATTGCACCCGCTGTCCGCTAGCGATAATAGCCTGCGGAAAACACGGGAGGGGGAGGTGGGTGCCAGAGCGAGAAATAGGTGTAGTGCACATCCAGGAATCCAGGAGATAATTAAGGCACAACTGTTTGTAGCCTACCAAGTCCAGGCTAGAGCAGAGAGTAGCCATTATGTCGAGCGCCCGGGCCTAAACCCCAGGCGGGAGCAGAGCACATTTTCAGCATTACGAGGATCCATTACAGGAGATGCGAAGATGCGATCAGTCAAGAGCAGAAGTGGGCGAGCGGGAGCCAGTCCCCCCTGACGAGGACTCAGCAGCACCGCGGGCCCGCCTGTGGTCCTTTAGGAAGAGTTCCACCTGAGAAGGGTCCTGAAAAATGTGGGGCTTGCCTTGATGAAACACCCTAAGCCGGGCCGGGTAAAGCATGGAGTATTGGATTTCGCTTTGCATAAGTCGTTTTTTAACCGGTCCAAATTTACGGCGCGCCTCCTGCACCGATTGCGTGAAATCTGGAAAGAAGCAGAGGGTGGTGTTTTCGAACCGGACTGGCTGCTTCTCCCGGGCGAGGCGAAGCAGGGTATCGCGGTCTCTATAGTTCAGGAATCTGATAAGTACAGGCCGTGGGGGGGCTCCCGGCACCGGACGAGGGCCCAAGGTGCGATGAGCCCGCTCCACCACCAGCTGTGGCGAGAAGGCATCAGCGCCAAACAAGTCAGCAAGTAGTTTTTCAATGAAGAGCTCCATTTTGCCCACCGCGGTGGATTCTGCCAACCCAAGAAGGCGTACATTATTGCAGCGTGATCTCGCTTCTAAGTCCTCGTTCTTGTCGGCGATCAACTTAAGCAGTCTCTCCATCTGCGATACTTTGGCTTCAGTGGCCGTTGCCCCATCCTCCAGGCCTGAGATCCGCTGTTCAGACTCCTTGACCCGCTCCTCTTGTTGATCAAGTCTGTGCACCACTGAGTCGAGGCGGCGAGACATGCCGTCAATCTTGGAGCCTATGGAGGTTAGGCTTGTTTGCATGTTAAGGAGAAGCGCCTTCCAGTCCACTTCATCAGTATCCCCACCATCAGTATCGCCGTCTCCTGGCGGCGGGGCACGGGATTTTTTCTTTGGGGTGTCAAATGGGAGCCGGGACTGCTTAGTGTCTGACTTCCCCATTGTGAGAGGCTAGCAAGTCTGACGTGCCCTGTAGGTGCGCCTGTATGGGAGACCTTCTCCGGAGTCTCCGCGACCCCGCCGTGGAGATCAATGGGATGCAGCGGGCGCCCCCGGTGCCGCTCGATGTCAGCGGATGTATGGGTTAGGGATTGGCATGAGGGGTAGGGGTCCCCCCGTCCACGGCCTCCACTGTAGAGTTCTGTGTCGAGGTGAGAGCCTTGTGCTCCACCGCAGGCCCCCCAGTCCCACTTCGCAGAGGCCCCAAATATTCAAGGGGGGCGACACAGTCTGGTGCAGCAGATGGGAGTAGCTTGGGTTAGGGTCACAGTCCATCAAGCATTTTAGTCTCTTGGTGCGGCGAGGAAGCGGGCCAGCAGCGTCACTCTCCGTGGGCCCCGCCGAGCACCAGGGGCCCAGCCGGTGTCAAGAAGTAACGCACCCTCAGTGGGGTCTACTCCGGGCTCGGCGCGGCTCCGTCCAGGCAGCGAGCAGCTCTCCGCTGGGGATCGGGGGGCGGAGGGGGGAGACTAGGAGGGGGGGCTCCCGGCAGCTAGGATCCCAGCCCGTTCAGAGTTTCAGGGCGATATTCGGGCCGGAGTTGCAGCACCCCCCCGCTCCAAAGCGACCAGTCCCTGTATGCCGGGGCCACAGGTAGCTCCACCCCAACGACTCCCCAGCCCCCCTTCACCTTACCGGCACTCCGGGAGGGCAGCCGTCTCGAGCCGCGATCACCTTTCGTCCCTTTCCGCAGTCACAGCGTCCCGCGGCCTTCCGCCCACGTGTGAGCCGCGGCCTCGCGTACACACCTCCGCCAGCCGCATCACGTCACAGGTTCCGCAGTCAGTTCCGCTGAAAGTTGCGGCGGCTGTTGCTCTGTGTGCGCCCGGCAGAATGGCCCAGGACTCGCCACAGGCGCGTCGCAGCCCCAGCTCAACACTCGGCGCTGATCAGATTTTGATTCCGAGGGTGCAGGATGGGCTGATGAAGTGATAAACTCGCCCGGCGGGCGGGAGCCTCACGGATGTGCGGCCATGACAGTCCGGCGCCCTCAAATACTCCCAATCTTGCCTAAAAGGAGCAGAGGAATAAGATTGGAAAAGTGGTCCCCAACAACACATACTTTGGCCAAATGGGGGAGCACGATTAAAAACCATGTCCTCTGGTTCTACATTTACAGCTATTCCAGTAGATCACATATGGAGTAGCAGTGATTTGGATGGCAAGGCCAAGGGGCTGCTCTTCCCAGGAAAATGTCACTGTGGCTTTAGAATAGAAAGAGGTGCTCTCATGAACCTGAACAGGGCGAAAATCTAAACCCTGTGTGTGGGGTACCAAAAACCTCATATGTACCAAACACAAACCATTGGTTACAATGTTGAGAGAAGGTAACGCAAACTTGAGTATGATAACATCTAGACTGGCCCAACTACATCCTGAGCTGCTTGAATATCATTTTTAGATGGAGAGCATTTCTGGAGCCAAGAACTAGAAGGCTAATTGTTCGATCACCTTCCTTTGTCAGAGGAAGGTCCTGGTACATACGAAGAAAAGAAAGAAGATCTGTAGGGTTAAGTGGCGTGTAATAGTTGGTCTTCTAGTAAATGTGTCAGTGGGCAAAAATGGAAATGTGCTTTGAACAATGATTGGTTATTGAGAAAAGCAGTGGATTGTGTCAGGAAAGGTTGTTTAAGTAGAGTGCAGGCGAAACTTTCAATTGAGGCTGTTATTTTATTTTATAAGGATATTTGGTCCCCCGTTTGTTATCAAGAATAAATAGATTTTAGAAATTACTCATGAAGGACATTTAGGTATGACGCTCACATTAAGCACCAAATGCAATGAAGAGGTTGTGGTAGACTGGGACCTAGGCGTGGTTTGAGGCCGGTTGTGATGCAGTGCAGTTGGATTCAGAAGTCAGGTTTGACCCAGTTGTATTTTTGACCTAGGAAGTTCAAGTCTTGAAATTAACCAAACACTATCCTCTTCTCCTGTTAGAGCCAGACTATCTGCATCCAATGGTTCAAATGTACAATTCAAATCGCTCCCCCCCCACAATTTTCCTCACTGTGGCAGGTTGAGCAGCTAGATGGGCATTAAGTAAATCTAATAAATAAGACTCAGTTTTGCTTCCCGCAGGTCTACAATAGACATTATATATATTATAGACTTGTCCTTGAAAAATGGTCAATCTCATACAAAGAATATCAGGGAAACCCATGTTAATCTCCTTAAATGCACAGGCTAGAGTGGTCCTAACCCAAACTGTAAGTCCCCTGGATGGCCTTCCCTTCCCAGT
Organism: Triturus cristatus; assembly: GCF_964204655.1. Lineage (NCBI taxonomy): Eukaryota > Metazoa > Chordata > Amphibia > Caudata > Salamandridae > Triturus > Triturus cristatus. The sequence goes on from NC_140588.1 coordinate 469,705,246, forward strand.
GAAGATGGCTTATTGGCTGAAGTTCACAAAGCCTGATCCAAAAAGGGGTTTTAGTGACCAAGACTCCTGGAAGAGACAAAGATCAAATTGGTCTATGAATTGACCTCACTCTGGACTGGATAATTTGGATACTGAGCCAGCTACATTCTAAGAGACCAGCTTGGTCGTTGGAGCTAATATTAAAGAAGCAAGGACTTTATTGTCTAGTGTGATGTGAATTAGCCCAGGACTCCCTGCTACTTTAGAGATCTTGGCATAGATTTTAACAGTCTTGGACACACTGGGAGATGTATTCATTGCTATACAAGGACTAGCCTCTTCTGTTCCAATTTGACTATGTGGTTTACATTGAATCAGCTGGTCCATACCTAAAGGGAGTAAATTATAACCATTGATAGCAGTGATGACAAGGGAGCAGCACCAGGAGTCACGATTTTGACCAATCCTTTGTTAAAGGAGACCCCACACCTGATCTGGTGCTGATTAGTAAGAAATTGAGGTTGTATGCTTGCACTAATAATTGAGGTATTCTGTGGCTTCCCCTCGTGACTCAAGTCAAGCTTTTTTCAGCAATCACCAGTACCAAGGAGAGCCAGCGGCCCTCTCACATAATCCTTTTACATTGCTCCTCTAGTTTCCAACCACTGTTAAACTATCAGTGGGAGGGACGGGCTGAATGATGTTGGCCAGTCAATCCACACCAGCTAGAATATCAAATAGATGGGAAATATGAACTTTGAAAGCATCAGAATTGCACCTGGGTGGGGGAAATTGCTTGTGGTATACTTGTGGTATACGGCCTCCTTGATTCTGCAGAATGAGAGTTGATCGAAGAAGATGGACTGGTTTGTAAAAATAGTCCATTGGCAATACTACATTGTTTCTCCATGGTAACTGTCTACTCAAATACCCAAAAAGCAAACGCTGCACTAGCAATGGTGATTAACAATTAATGATAACACTGTTGCCTGGTCGGTCCACCGGCCCTGCCCTAATCCAGCCCACCCTATGAGTCAGTAAAATGTTATTTGCCATGTAAAGTGGATAATCACTACACTGTACAAGCCAGATCAAGATTTTATTAAAAAAAGATCTTCATGCATTTTCATCTGGTTAGGTCACAAGGGAGGGACTCCAGTCAAAATTGCCACATAAAGGCAATATTCAGGAGTAAGATTAACCACTGAATGACTAAAGTTACGGGGGAGTTCCACACTCCCTAGTTAATCCTTGAGGATTGACTTTGTCATGATTGGGCCCCTCGTGGTGATTCTCATTTTTCACCTTGTGGAGGGCAACTGGGCATGCATGGTACAATTAGGGGTTGAAATAATGGGCTCGGACGACAGCCTTTGGATTTAGGTCTAAAAAGAGATGCAGATTCTACTAAACTGGAAGAATTACTTTCAATGTGCACCTCCTTCAGATTAGTTCCAGAAGCTGTGTTCAAAGTTTGTGCTGCTGTAGTCTGCAGTTGCGGTGGCTTCGTGGCAGCCAGTCTCCGTTCAATGAGGGCCAAAGGATCTAAAACAGGAGAAAGTTCTGAGACCAGTAGATCTTTGACTTTAACAATGCTGTCCTCCAGCAATTGTGCTATCCAAGGAGGTTTGGTCTTAGCTACTCCCTCAGAGCCCTCTGTGAGTGTTAACGGTGACATTCCAGGGGGCATACGATCGATAGAGGTTTGACTGGCAACTTCAACAAGCTTATTTTGGGTCATCTGCCTGGAATGTTTGACAATTACAGGTGACTGTGGGATTTCTGTGGTGGAGAGCCATTTGTCACTTTGAACACGTTCGCTGGTCACAAGGTAAGTAAGCACTTGGGAAAGGGCCCTGGCGTGGTAATAGGAGAAAGGGCTGCACTAGCACAGACTGCAATACCAGTGCAGTGTGAAAGTCTCCTCTCTGTTAGTTCAATTTCAGTTGATATAACCCCAACAGCCCTTTGTAGCATCAAATGAATTGAGGTTCACTTTGCTTGTGGAGCAAAGGTAGAACCTCCTTCTGGAACTTTTCACTTTACCATTACTACATGTGAATTAACACCAGGGAAGACAGCAAAGTAGACTGGTACCTGAATAAATCGCAAAACCGAGAGGTGTGGTCCAACCCAATCTCCTCTGAGCTTCGAATGGTGTGGACGAGCCTGCCCTTGGCCAGGGCATGGCCCACTTGTGTCCCCCACTGCGGAACCTCTTGGTGAACTATATAGTGCTGCTGCTGCAATCTCCAACAGGTGCTGCAATAGTGCGGCCTGCCTTCAGGCCCCTTAGAATGTTGGGATACATAGTCACCAGAAACTGTGCCTCCGTGCAACCCAATCTCCTCTGAGCTTCGAATGGTGTGGACGAGCCTGCCCTTGGCCTGGGCATGGCCCACTTGTGTCCCCCACTGCGGGACCTCTTGGTGAACTATATAGTGCTGCTGCTCCAATCTCCAACAGGTGCTGCTATAGTGCGGCCTTCCTTCAGGCCCCTTAGAATGTTGGGATACATAGTCACCAGAAACTGTGCCTCCGTGCTGTTGGAGTATTAGTTGAGGGGTGGAACTAACCACCTCAAGTAATAATCACAACACTTGTCAGGGTGAACCACTAAAGTCACTACACTAATCTAAGCTCAACCCCTGATAGCCATGGCACAAAGCAAAGAGGCTTGACTAAGAGGCAATGTTAAAGTCAAAGCACAACAAAAGAAAAATACCAAAAAATTGAGTAAAGTTTAATAAATAAAATGACACCAAAATAATAAAACAAAATCAAATAAAGGGAACCAGAGATAAGAACTTTTAGAGTTTTAAATAACAATTGTCCCAAAAAACAATAAGCACCAAATGCAGTCAGCAGGTTGTGGAAGACCGGGACCTAGGCGGGGTTTGAGTACAGCCATGATGGAAAGGGGTTGCATACAGAAACCAGGTTCAGCCCGCTTGCATTTTTTACCTCGAGACTTAGTCTCAAAAATGGAAGTCCAAAATCTTCAGTGGGGCAAGTCAGCATGGTGTAGCCAAGGAGGGCTCCATGATGTCAGTAATCCATCGGGCAAAGTCTCGGTGAGCACATTGATTTTTGGCACCTTCACCCAGTCAAGAGTTCTTTGTTCATCATATTTAGTCACATTTTTGAAGCTTAGATTCCTCCAGCAGATCAAGACTGCAGGCTGTAGCAAGAGAGGGCTTCATAACACCAGAATCAGATTTACTACTGTGGAAAAGCTTCAAGCTAAAGAAACTTGAATATTTATCACAATGGCAACACATCTTGGTCGGATCAGCTTCGCAGGTTTGTCCTGGTCCCCTGGAGATCTTTGTAGACAAAACATTTTTAAAGTCCCAAGTTTCTTGCAATGTTAGAAAGAGTACACTCTGGCACAGCCCAGGGTTTCAGGACCTAAAGGACAGCACTTGGGGGTCAGGTCTCACTCCAGCAGAGGCCAACAGTCCATGACAGTTCCAGTTTGAACTGGTCAGCTGGGCAGTTACAGGGAAATGCCTCTCACAGCTTATTGTGTCCCTGTAGTTTTAACAGAAGGTCAGCCATGTGACCCTAGGCATTCACTTCTTTGTCCTGGGTATAGGGCTCTTTTAAGGTCCAAGAAAGCAGGTTTAGTCCTCTTCTGATCTTCCTGAAGTCCTGTAGTGTTCTGAGGAGTCTACTGGAGATGATACCTTTAAGCCTGGTGCCAGCTTGTTGGTAACCAATACAGTAAAGGTTCCCAGTGGTTACCCTACGCAGGTTTGCAGCATTTCCTGTATGCCCTACTGCAAAACAATCCCACAGTGCGCCTCTCTTTCTGAATCCAATTTGTTGAAGGCTTTCTTCCCTTGTACAAAGCATGTGTGCCCACCCCAGGTGTGTGGCCAGAGAAATGAGCTCCACCACCGCTATGGTCACTGTAGCCAGTTCTGAGGGCAGCTCCTCTCCAAATGGGATTAGTGCCTCCCCATCTGACATCTGTTTGTGACAGGTAAGGTCCCTTTGAAGTTAGTTTAGATTCTGGGCACTACCCCAATGACCATCATGCCAGAGGAACAGAAAATACCTTCCCACACCCAGGCCTTTGTCTGTGCTCTAGGACTGGTTTTCACACCTCATTCAGGGCTTGAGTACTCCGAGGGTGCCAGCTGGAGGCTACTACAAATTAGACTCTGGAGGCTTTGGACAGGGAAAAGTTAATTTTCTAAAATTACCTTTTCACCAATCATTACTAAAAAACAGCTATATCCTTAGATTGGATTTTTTTATATTTATTTAAAAGAGAACTTGAATTATTTTTCTAGCTGTTTCCTAGCCAAGATAGCTTTAATAAATGTAATAATGTACTTTCAGTGTTTTCCTATGTCCTATGGAACAGTCATCCAAGCTACAGTGAGAATAGCTTTTGTAAATTAGTCACTGTACAGACATGTGTAACACTAAATTTCTACATGTCCTACCTTTTAATGCAATGCAATGCACCCTACCTTTTGAGCAATAAGAGCTATTTAAGAGTGACTTATAAATATTTAAAAGGAAAGTATTGACCTGCAATACTCTGCATAGTGCTGGGGCTATAACACCTTTCAGGGTACTGAGAGGGGGATGCACGTGATTTATATATTTGTAGTGTCTGGTATGGTTAAATACAGTCTGTGATTTTGAGAAGAAGGATACGAAGGGCAGGAGTCTAGTGGAACAAGTAAATAGCAGAAATGAGGAGTCAAAACAGGAGCAAGGAGTGATATAATTTCATCATGGGAGTTACTGTATGTAAGTTCAAGGAGAGTTGTGTGCTGTGTGTCATCATACCTCTGACCAGTGTGATAATAAGAGCGTTGAAGTGTGGTCCCTTAGTTGATGAAAGGTAAGTGAGTGAGAATGCTGGTTCTGTGAGGTTGTGAAATGGGAAGTGATAAAATTGTGAATCCATTGTGAAAGTTAGGGATGGTAGTGACCTTGTTGGTTCTGTTGTGAGGCATCCAGAAAATGATGTTCTTAAGGACTGTAATAGAGAGAAATGGACCAGGGTTGTCTCTGCAAAGACTCTGGGCCTTATTTTGATTATTTCCGACCCTCATCGTGGTTTCAATTCCGACTGCCTAATTACAATCTAGGTGGTCAGAATTGAAACAGGAGGGTCATTCCAGCTGGATTTCAATGGGCTTAAGGAACCCATCGGCCAGTCGGAGACTGGCCCGTAATCCTATGGACGGCGTTTCCGCCATAGGGATTATGATGCTCAGTTTCAGACAGGCTTTCCATGCCGGGCTTTCCAACATGGGAAGCCTGTCGGACAATGAGTTTGGGAGCCCCTAGCAGGGACCCCTTCTCATTGCGGCCTCCAGTTGGGAGCCAAGGGGGCACCTATGGTAGACACCTTGAGGTGGCAACTCTGACCGACATCATAATCAAGCCCTTTGTGTTGAGATACATGATATATTTTTTACCTATTTGGAATTTAGTTCTTAAACTTGTGTTTCATTAATATGTTACCTTCTTAATTTTGCGCTTCATATGGTACCTTCTTCTTAGTTTTGTGTTTTACTTGTGTTTCCTTGTCATGCTACTTTTTTTGTGGTTGATGATCTTATGTTAAGATTATATTTGTTTGTGAAGGTTTTGACAAGAGTGGAGATGTGTTGTGTCCTTGGTTTCTACTGTCCTATCTGCTTTAAAGCACTATATCCATGTTTTCTGATAGTAGCCACTTGGTTCTTAAAGTGTTGTATGATGATCTAACTGCTGATGTTCAGTATGTGGTGGGCAGTTGAAATTAATCCTGTAATCTTCATAGTGCGGCCTGAATAAAAAGAACTTGACTTAAATTATTGTTTCCCATTTTCATATGCAACAAAATGATTGTTTGGAATGTGCGTAGAGACAGAAGGGTATGTCCACTCACCAAGTTAGATAAGAGGATACCAGTATTACGTTTGCCCGAATGAAATTTGGCTACAGGAGGTCCACTTGGTAGAATTACATTTATGAATGGATCTTCTGAAAGATACTTGGTTGTCCTAAAGGGCTATGCTTCAGAGCTCTTTTGGACTATTTTTAATGGCAGGAATAGCACCCTTTTGACATAGACGTCATTTGGGGATCGCAACTGAGACTCCTAGCAATTTCCTTGCGACCCCTGGGCTCTAGGGGGAAAAGACAGCTCCAGCAACATAGGAAGAAGGGCATTTTACTGAGTAAAATGCTCCTGCGTTCAGAAAACAGTAGTTTCTCATGGCAGCAGCTCACTTGAGATTGTGACAGTTGCAACTAGCAACTATCGCAATTCAGCTTGAAAAGTGGAGGTGTCGCCTAGCAAAAAATTCCTTGGGCCTCCCAGGCCAGAGACTGCCTCAAGCATGAGAATGCTTGTTCTGGAGGTTTTTAATATTGGTGTACAACTCCACTGACAGATTAGTCTGCACAAGACAAGGAGTTCATTTGTCAGGTGTTTGGAATGAACCATTGATGTCCTTGTACAAATATACTGAAATGCCACAATTCCTGTCAACAGCCACAGTGAGTCTTTAATTTGAGCAAGTGGTTCCAGGTGAAGCCCACCAGCACTCATTTTTGGGGATCGAAACAAAAGTGGAAAAGAAAGAAGAGAAAGATGTAAAAACAGTGAGGCTATGAGAAATCAGGGGGAAAAAACGATTTGTGAGATGATGATAAAGTGGCAGGGAGTGTCTGGTGGTGGATAAAAGAGGCACGGGGTGAAATCAAGATTACACAGCCTTGGTATTCCGCAAACCAGACATTTTGCAGCACTAGCTGCATGCTACTGAGGAATACATAGGGCACTATCATTTATTATTTTACAAATTAATTTACAAATTAAGCACTGGCCACAATCAGTGGTGCTTTCATTTATTTTGTTTTGTTTAGTTCAGTTCATGTTTTGTTTGCCACTGCTGTAGCATTATATATTTTAAAAAGCTATAGTTCAGCAGTGTGCAGTAATTGTGCAAAGGACCCCAGGGCAGACACGTAAAATGGGCCCTCTAACCACTGGATGGAACAGCGGTAATCAGGCTCAGGAGGCCCCTCAGGCCTCTACAACCTTGTACCAATGCACCTGCTGCACCATAGATAGCTATGCTCCTGCTTTTTAGACAATTTTGTTCCCTTTTTCCCTCTCTCATAATGGGAGAGTGGTGCCTATGACTCACACCATCACAGACTTGTGATGCTTCTTTAAAATACAGAATCTGTCCATCCCACTTACAAGACCTCTGCTAGTCATAATTCTACAGGCCATCAGGCAAGTCTGGTTATATGAAGTGAACTGACTTCTGTCATCCTGCAAATGGCTGGTTCGGAAGTGAGTGTCTAGCAGCCTCTAAATGCAGAGAATCAGGTTTACACAGGTTTAGATACCATAGAATATTCATTCATTCAGGGCCAGTGATATGGCAGTGTGCTAAGTATTACATGATTTTGTTTTATTTTTGTTTTATGTTTTATTTTTGGTACCATTCATGTCTTATTAACGGGTCGCCATTTTATGTAAAAGACGTACTTAACAAGATCCCTGTCCTTAAACAGGTTTATCTTTATGGGGATTTTTAGGAAAGTTGTTCTTTCACGGGGATCACCCTACATCATAAGATTAATTTAATACCCAACTTCTTATTTATAATACAGCAGTCAATTTCTGCAGTTTTGACGTATTTAGTGTAGTGTTAATAAAACATCCCAGTTCCTGCGGGCCACACAGGCGTCGTGTGAACCGGTATCTGTAGACAGAAAGATAGCTCATAAGGATATCTTAGCTATATGGTAAGAAATCCTTATGAGTTATCGTTCTGTCATCTGTACTCAGAAAATTGATTGTTACAGATGTCAGTTTTTCCAGATTTAGAAGGACATCTCTGTCATTAGAAACATGATAGGAACAAGTGACCTATCACATAGAGATACCAGTTAACACGGCGCCTGTGCATGTTGACAGAGTGCACATGGATGTAATTTAATTTGAATTTTCTATGGAATTCATTCTTGTTCCTTTTGTAACAAATTTAATTTATTGAATTAAATAAATTAATAATTTACAAAATTACTGTTATGTACAACTTAAATACTTTATACATTGCCTTTGGTTTAAGCCTGACTTCTTTGTGTAACGCTACCAAGGATTGAGCCCAGGTTTTTAAATTTAATTTGTATGACATCTAGCAGAAGTGGCATTGTCCATTGAGGTATGCTCTAGTCAACCTCGATAATATCCACTTTCCTACACTCACTATTAGAATAACGGCCACTATGATTTTTTTCTTTCATCAATTTAACCCTTTCACTTCTCTCCCATTACTTGCCATAACATTACAAGTTCCTCCTCCTATCAGTTCTTTCACAACCTCTCAAGGCATTATCACACCTTAAGCTATCTCAGTACCATTTTTAAAATTCTTCGAATATCCTTTTGTTACTAATTGATTTCTAATCAACTGTTTTTTAAAACCTTCAATGAGCCAATTCATTCAAAGCCATAATGTAAGTATCAACCAATTCTCCATGAGCTTGGGTCCTTGTAAAAAATGTATGTCAGTAAGCCACAACATTTTTTATGTCCTTGAAAATATAACACCATCCCTTTGCAGACTATTGAAGCTTATTAATTTTCTCCTCCTCTTCTTCTTCCTGTCTATGCTCCTGTAAAATGTCAATCACATTTCACTCTTCAACTCCCAAGTAGTGAATAATCAATAATGTATTTTCTTTAGGTTTTAACTTTAAGCCTTTGATGGCCTCCAAATAAGAATTAATATGCTTAAGCATGTTCTCTATTTTATTGGTGCATTACCTGAATCTTGCAAAAATAAGAGTTGAGGAGTTACATTTAGCACATTGAGAAGCTGCATCACCTAATGATCAAAAACTAACTACTACTAAATTAACTTTAATTAACTCGAAGATTGGTCACCTCCAGTACCACTGTTATTTTGGCAAACGCCTCTTTTGTTGTATGTTGCCAAAAATATAGATGTACCCCCAAACTTTAAAGAGAAGGGCTGGTTATCTACCTATTACCGGTCCATTCCGGGCTCCAATCCCACATGTGCACCTTTATTTGCAGTACCCTTTGAACCTGTCAGACTAATAGGGAATTCTGCTATAGAATTAAGGCTACATGAGCACTGGATGATACACTATGTAAGTCCTATATCCAGACTAAAAAAGCTACTTTATCTACTTTGATTGCTCTGCCTCTACAAAGCAGAGGAACTACTAGTTTCAAGATACCGAGGTCAATAACAATATCTAATAGTGTGGAATGAAACCTAGCATCCTTTGTCCATGTCTCAAGATTAGTAAGACTATTTCATAAAAAGTGTCCAAATAAACCTAGGCCCATCTTTCTGGAAGAGAACATGGCAATTGAGACTAAAATAACAGAGGACAACAGCTTTTAGACTTGGACCTGAAACACCATGCCCTGGACACTGGAGGACTGGTAATGAGCTTCCAGGTCAGAGAGGACAGAGCAAAATAAATGGTTAATGGAAAGAGGAGATGTTGTCTGTCAAATTTGGTTGTTTCAACTCCCTCACTTGACATTAGAGATCTCACCCATAATTCCATTTCCACATTTTTGTTGTTTTTCCCCTTTGTTGGTTCCCTTGGTCTCCATTCTCAATTTTCTTTGTACTGACCTTGTATTTAATTTTGGAAGGATTTTGGTATTTTGGCTTGGCTGCTCTCTTTTTGCGTTGCTCTAGGTAATTTGCTTTAATCTTCTAGGAACCTGTTTTTGACCTGGTTTCAGTTTTTCCCTTTTGTTTTGGCGACTTTGATTCAGCTTTCCCAAGGAGTGGATCTCTACTTATCTTCGGTTCTCAGGCACATTTCTGTGTTTCCTTGTGTTTGCTTTGTTCACCCTAAGTTGGCCCTAAGTTGGGAGGGTAATGCCCATACATGGGTCCCTTGCTCACTCTGCCACTGGATTCAAGCTAGCCTGGCTGATGAGGGGTGTTACCCCGAAACTGTTCCCAGGATGCTTGTTTCCATTCCAGGGAAGACATGGCTTGGCAGTTCGGGCTAGACTGTTCCCATGAGTCACAGGGTCAAGACTTATTTGCATATGGCTGTGTCTGAACTGGGGTGGTGAAGTGAGCTAAAGAACAAAGATGGATTCAACCCAGATCTGTGACTGGGGGTGAGTGTCTGAAAAGTTTCAGTGCTCCATCTATCATCTCCTTGTGTTTGCTTTGTTCACCCTAAGTTGGCATGGTATGCCCAGACGTGGGTCCCTTGCTCACTTTGCCACTTGAATCAAGCTAGCCTGGCTGATGAGGGGTGTTACCCCGAAACTGGTCCCAGGATGCTTGTTACCGTTCCAGGGAAAACATGACTTGGCAGTTCGGGCTGGACTGTTCCCATGAGGCACAGCGTCAAGATTGATTTGCATTTGGCAGTGTCTGAACTGGGGTGGCGAAGTGAGCTAAGGAACGATGATGGATTCAACCCAGATCTGTGACTGGGAGTGAGTGTCTGTAACGATTCAGCGCTCCATCCATCATCTACTTGTGTTTGCTAAGTTTCTGTGTTTGCCTGAAGGCTACTTACATCTGTGCTTCATCTCATATCACTTAAGCCACCACCAAGTATTTCTGATCTATTTACCGGTTATATGAACCCTTCTTCTGTTATGATACTCATAGTCTTCTGTTTTTCCTTTTGACAGTGAGTCGTATTATGGTGCTGTGAAGCTGTGCCATCCTGTATCACAGAAAGCACAGTCCAGATCTTCTGCCAACCATCCTTCAGGAAATAAGTGTTCTCTCTCTCTCTAATTTTACAGTCCCTCTTCATATTTTTAGATTCAGGTGTTCCCTACTTTCCTGGAGTGTGATTCTAGAAGTAAGACTACCTAGAAGGAGAGAAGGATGACTATCCTTGCTGACCTTTGTTCTGAGTTGCATGGGCCAGGACAATGTAGATGTGAAGCCTCTACTCCTGCCAATGTGCTTTGGTTTCATTAGCAGACTTCCACTGCAAATGTGAGCATATTACTGAGCAACTGAATTCCAAAATGGCTTCCACAGCAGCAATTCTCCCTTTTTCCTTAGCCAATTGAATAGGTTTTCCTAAACAGCTGCATGTGCAGCTATTTGGGTTATCTTCTACCTTAAACCAGTATATTTTCCATTATGGCTTCCGATCTAATGCTTGGAGGCTTCTCGATCTATGTAACCAGGATCTGGAATATCAGGATCACTCTAATTGAGGAAAGAGTTGACAACTCACCTCTTTAAAGAGCACTACATCACAATGCACTAACGGTCTACAATTTTACTTCCGCTCCTATTAATATTGACTTTATGCTTTTCTTTGACCAAGTACAATACTCCGCTGCCTTTTGGTTATCTTCAAGCTATAGAAATACCATATTATATATATATATATATATATATATATATATATATATATATATATATATATATATATATATATATATATATATATATATATATATATATATATATATATATATATATATATATATATACACAGCAGAAAGGACAGTAGCAGACACACGGCTGTGAAGCCACCACAGCCTTGCTGTCCCTTCTCATCAGCTCAAACTCATCTCTTCAACCTCCTCAACACCACAACAATCCAACACAATTACAGTCGAGTTTGGGATAGAATGAGACAACAGCAAACTGTATAAAAGAAAATGTTGAAAGGCATTTTGATAAACAAAGAGCATTCAAAGCACAGAAAAGAAAAACTCCAGACGCTGAACCAACAAATGCCAGGGTTACCTCTGCCAGGAAGCCAGCAACCTAGATCACTGACAAACATCATCTAGGAAAGATGCCCCCAGAGATGAGAGTGAAGTAACAGAGACAGCAGAAGTGGTCATCCAGAGCGCTAGATGGATCTGCTGCAAAGCATGGAGCAGCACATGTAGTCCTGTGCAAAATGCGGTGCCCGGCAGGAACTCAGTCAGATAGCTGGATGACACAAGGGAGTGGACAGAGCAGACCTTGCACCTGCTACAGTGATGGTCTCCGTGCTCTGATTTCACACTACCCTCAGGGTGCGCGCTGCCTAGCAGCCTGCACACTTCCCCAACATTTTCAGTTATTGTTAGTAAAGTCAAACGAAATATTTGCAATTCACCCTGGTCATGCCTCAAAGGATGTGGTGATGACATGTCTGGACTATAAAACAGAAAGAGGGCATGGTGTGGTGTTGGTATTGTAATAGCAAGCTGCATAAATATTTAGTAAATGAAATCCATTATTGGTTCAATTTCTCTTTTTAATCCAAAAGGTGTGGAGTCTCTTGGCTACTCACAACTGTTACTACTGCTGTTGGCGAGAATCAGCGTTTGTAAACTCCAACTCTTTGTATGTGTGCTGTAAAAACAAGAAAGATGATCTTGAGAGTACAGTGACAGCGAGAGACCCATAGCATAGCCCAGTACATTGACACCTAAAAATGCCTCTTAACTCCAGGTCGTAAAGCAGGTTCGGTCGATTCAGCTGTTCAACCGACTAACATTGATAAAAGCTAATCCATTTGATTTAGGTTACAAGAATACTTGCTATGTAAGCATAAAAAGACAATTCAAACTGTTATGAGTCTGTACTAATAATTATTTATTAATGGGTGTAATAACAATAGCTATAAGAAGAAAAATGAACAAGTTCGAGAAAAATAGCAAACAATTTATGAATTACAAAACGAATTTATAGATAGGAATTAGGGTCCCTCAAAGAATATTAGCATTCATAAAATCACTCCCATTGTATTTCAAAGTTATGTTTTGTTTTCTAGGATTTATAGTTTAGCAACTGATAACTTCTAACATTGTATAATTTCTCTTTAGAAGAAAGTCATTTTAGGTTTAGAGCCAAAGTTGTTTTGCTGCTCGTGCAGCGATGTAAGTAAAAGTGTTATTTTCAGGGGAGGGAAAACCTTCCAGTAGGTCAGCAGACCCGACAGACCAGCCGAAGAGAAGAGCACTGCTGAGACCATCTTCTGGGGATTTAATTTTAATAATGTATAACCTACTTCTTTAACAGCAGTTAAAGGTGTGACTTCAAGAGCAGGTCCTGTAGCCCAGTGCATCCACTGGGAAAGGCAAGCTAAAGTTATGTCAGAAAAAATCACATTTTACAACACCACAAAAAGCTGCCCTTTCCAAATCAGAAAAACAAATGAATTCTGCATCACTTTCCCTGTTGTTCTTGAAGTCTGGTTCAATTGTCAAAATGTGCTGATACACAATGGCAAAAAATATAAATATGGTAACGGTCCATAACATCAGGAGTTTTAATGGCATCTGAACTCAATTCCCCTATAAGTTAAACATAGCAAACCCTATAAATTATTGCTAATACCATTTATTCATTAAGTGTTTTATAGATCGCTGATCTTCCTTTTTTGATGACTCGTAGCAATGAAGCAGTATTGCTTTTCTAGATGCCTTCCTGAGCATGGGTAAATCACATTGCATAACTTAGTTTGGATAGATTTAATTTGACTTTAATTTCCTTAAAATGACTGTGCTGGTGGTAATTAGGAAATCATCAACAGTTCTGAGAAATACACGGACAATAGTAAGGCCTACATATTTGTGGAAAATAAATGTTATTTTATTCCGCCTAAACTAGTTAGGTGGTTAGAGTATAAGAACGGGGGACACAAACTATGTTAACTCACCCTCTTGGAGAACATCTTCTAGGGAGCTTTGAGTATTTTCTGTCTCTGCTTTAATGATTCATTTAGAAAAAAACTGAAGCAAGATATTTTCACTCACAACTCAAATGTTGCCTTATTTCTACAAATCTATTGACTTATGGGTAGGTGCCTTCTAGTCTTAAAATGTATTACAATGTCTCTTCTAGTCAAAGGGAACATTTACTGGGGTGCTTTGGCCATTTGTGGTTTTAGAAATGAGGTCCTTTGGAATAATGCAGGAAATCTCAAAGGCTGGATGTAACAATCTCACCACAACTGTTCCTCTCCTGAACTCAAGGTAAGAACAACTGCGCTCAGTAGCCACTCACTAGCCAGGTGATATAGAGTGTCTCCCAAAAAAGAGACACAGTGTGCAGGAGGAAGAAGCTGACAGGAAGATTAAACCTATAGGAAACCTGTGGATTTGGATATGTTGCAGAATATAGTTCCAGATGCACAGGTAAGACATGGCCAAAACTGGATAGCCCTCAAAGGGATCAGAATTCTGATGTTTTAGGAAGAAATACAGAAAGTTATAAATTACAATAAGTCAAACAGCATGGGCGTTGATTCACCAAAATATCAGGGGCAATGGAAGTGACATCACTTTATCCTAATGACAGCTTGGTAAACGACATCACATGACCTTGGACTCTGATGTTCTGATGGAAGAAGTGACATGATGCCTAATTCAAACACGAGACATTGAGGAGGTGACATCGTAGATCAAATCTATGCTAAATTAATACGCTATGGAAATTGATTGGGGCACCTGCAAACACCCCAACATAAACACAGTTAACTATAATTAACTCAAATCATATCAAAATGTTAGCAAATAATACAAGGATAAGAAGATAAAAGTGCATACAGAACTCTAAATAAATATCTACGTATGTTGATAAATTCCGCTCTAATTTGTAAGATATTCATGCCAGCAACATGTGCATTGTCAGCCTGAAGGGAATCACCGCAGTAGTAGAATCAGAGACTCTTTGCCACTGCTGCTGGTGATCGAATAAAGTGGTGGCAGTGACGCTGTGCAGTATGCATGCAGCAATCTAGTTCTATATAATGTACAGGCAGTTTACACCGATGAAACAGGTAGATGCAGAATGGGCAATATCTTCTTGCGTCTCAGAGCTAGTAATACAAAATGCAAACATCTTTATATAATGCCCATTCAAACTTTGGTGACAGATCTACTTGAAATAATAAAATGGAAAGCAGCTGGATACAGATGCTAATCAATATGAATTTATTGAAATCAAATAAATCTGTAGTTGCCTTGCTTTTCGCATATTTTCACACAGACACTCATGTACTACTAGAACCCACATGCAGCTTTACGATGCACTTCCTGACCTCTAGCCCCCACCTGCTGCTATTCCAGTTATGGGTCCCATGTGCAGCTTTTCCATGTGCCTCCTGACCCAAAGCAAAAACCACTTATCTTTTAGTGCTGGGACTCACAGGCAGCTCTACATTCACCTCATTCCATAACAATACAGCCACCAACATGCAGCTCTGCTGTTTGAGCCTAGGCCTCATCTGAAGCACCCAGCACTCAGCCCAATTTTTCCAGTACTGGCACCTGAAATCTGACCTGCAGCTCTCAACACTAATTCTTCTGTACTTCTGTACTGGGTCATGTTGTCATACCCCTCACTCATGACTTACAAACACACACCACTGTTGTTTGAGTACAGGGACACTCATGCATTTTTACATCTCAGTCCTGCCATTTTTGTCCAACTCTGCCCTTCTAGAGATGGGACGCACATATAGGTCTGCCATATACCTCATACCTTGTATGTGACAATCATCACTTTTTCTACCCATACTAGGATGCCCAACCAGCTCTACAATGTTCCTCACTCCCCACCCACTGCTCTGCTAGTGCTGGGACCCAAAAGCAGCTCTATTATTCTTCTGAGTCTCCACATGCAGCAATCAACACTGTTCTTCCAGTTTAGGACTAAAGGAAGATGTGTAGTCCTCATTCACATACCTGCCAATATTTCAAATTGTCTATGTGTGACATTTTCATGACTATCATGCACTTGTGTTTGATTTTTCAATACCCTATGTGTGACACTTTGACACTCTATTGTGAGTAGAACACAACACTTATGTCCAGGTAATCAAATAAATATGATGTAGCCGCAGTTTCTCCAATGTAATGGTCTAGAAATAGCCTTAACACATCTCTGGTTTTACTGAAGTGCTTATTTAATATTGCTTAAAAATTTTGTTTTTCTAGCATCATTGTACTGGAAACATTCGTGATCGGGGTCTGACTGCCCTATATGGCAACCAGGAAGTGTCCGAGGGGCAGGTCTGACAGGTCAGGGTGTGGGACGGTTTTTGGCTGTTTATGTGCCTTTTTATGGTCTGCTGGGTCTGATTTCCCTGTTATCAAAAAACAAACATTGCCTGCAGCAAGCTCAAATCCATTCAGTCTTCCATACCTAGCGAACACCTATGTAGTGTGTCTTTACAATATCAAAACAGCCACAATTTGCAAACATGAGCCAAGTTTTTTAGCTATCTAATTCACAAATCAACCCACTTTTATTTTGGTGCCCAGGTCTATTCTCTGTCTTAGTCCGACCCTGATTGTGATGCTGGGATAAACAATATACAAAGTTTTTTGGTGGCTGTCCCTTAGTTTATAAAAGTTGTTTTTTATGTTCAATACCAATGTGAAAACACAAGTCCCAGAATTCAATGTGTTATTGGCTTAAAAGGCAGGCAGGCTGAAACTGTTGTACACATAAGCTGCAGTTTATTGAAAGTTATGGAAAAGGTTTCAAAATCTGCATGACCAAAAAACTGAACACATTGCATACCTGAATGACCATTTTTCAGCCAGAAGTTGTTGAACCTAGTTATTCATGGCAACATTTAAAAAAAGGGTGTTATGTATAACTCTAACTAAAATTCTATTAAATTAAAGTGTACAAGGTTTTGAATTCGATTGCAAAAATACAACAAATATAGAGTGCTCACCACAACCCTGCACACTTTGTGGCCAGAATTGATGACTTGACCTGTAAGATTTCATAATAAATATAATTTTCCACATCTCCCACTCACCGACAGATACATGGTTAGTGGCATGCATTTTAGAAGTGAGTAAAATTATTTTTGTTCTGACATTCAGTAGAGGACATTTTCAACCCAGAAACTATCAGACAAGTAAGATATCTGTCCACAATTATGACATTTCTATTTATTTTTCTAACAATTTGAAGTATACAATCAATTTTCTAGAGAATTGTATCAATTGAGCCAAAATCTTTGACCAAAACCTAACACTACCTGCAACGAAAAATGATTCTGGTGATTAGTGCAGCATCTTTAATTCAAGACAAGGTGAACAAACTGCTGTTTGTCATAGCTGTAAAGGGACCTCAGTATGTGACATTATCAGCCAGTATTGTCTTTTTAGCAAATATATTGTTGCATTCAGGTTGATGTAGTTTTTCTTAGCATCATAGCAAGTATGGTGGGTTGTCTAAAATGTCTCAACTGGCAGCTACCTGTACTATACTTAATTAGGTTACTTAGTATAAGGGCAAGCTAAGCGGTAGGGTGCTGTTGGGGGTGGCTCCGTTAAGGAACACACTTCTCCTAACAATCAACAATTCAAGTAAAAGTGTACTGGTGACTTTTGTAATCATTTGTAGTCATTTTTGCACAAACATATTAACACATAGAGTTGTGAAGAGTGTTGCAGTCCTAGACTGAGAGTGAAATGGCAGGCAAGAAGGAGTGCTGGATTCTTATTAGTGACTCACACTAAACTCAGCAAGTGTGAGCCTGTGCAGAATTTGTTGCCAGAGTACCACCTTCCTCATAAGGCCTCAGTTTGTCCCCTCTACAGACTATTCGTTGACACTCATCACTAATGCATGAGACAAAAGGGGAAGAGGGACATAGTGTTAGCCCATTGCCCCATATCATTCATTAGGTTGCCATACTTATTTTAAATGGGAGCATACCTATTCCATATGTTGAATTTATTGTGTCTTCGTATACCAGATTTCAGAAGCACATCTGATCGTTCATGGGATTGATGAGTGGGCTAGTTATGCTCTACCCCTTGTCCAACACTCCCCGACTATCTGTGAATGGGATCCCTATGATAATGATATACACGATAAACGATACCCGCAGTTCAAGGGATTAACATTATCAGAAGAGTAAGCGGTTCTATTCGATGACAATATCGTTACTTTTGTCAATTTTTCTATGTATAGGTTAGCGTTTGCTTCACCGGTATTTATTTTAACAAGAGCGGCGTCTCATTGAGTATTACTCACTGGTGAGTCCATTTTTATCGGCTGACTGACCCAAGAAGGGATATATAATAAGTTTGAATGATAAGGGATATTTGGAAACCTGATTAGTTGGTGTGTGTTTTTATTAAACAGTATGATGTATACTAGCACACAGTATTGTGGATATAGGAATACGTATTGTTTTTATGCAGATATAAGTAATTAATTACTCATATATGTATGTTTTATGAGTATAATGAGAATATGGATTCTAAATGGTCTTTT
This sequence comes from Triturus cristatus, assembly GCF_964204655.1. Classification (NCBI taxonomy): domain Eukaryota; kingdom Metazoa; phylum Chordata; class Amphibia; order Caudata; family Salamandridae; genus Triturus; species Triturus cristatus. Next base: position 469,723,491 of record NC_140588.1, read on the forward strand.
TTTCAAAATAGGTTTTAATGAAAATATTTAGAAGAGGAGAAGATATATGTGTATTGTCCTGAAGAAGGTGGTCCCATTCGCTCTAACCCACCTAAAACGCGTCAATGCTTTGTTTGTTGTTAATTTGTGTAACATAGATTCACATTCTAACAAAGAATTTTTATTTTTGCAATGTCTTGTTTCAATGCATTTTCACAAATTAATGTTTCTATGTCAAATCTGGTTATCGTTTTAGAGTCTTTTCCAATTTTCGCATCACCAACTTTGTTAGATTTCTGCTTTTAAGATTTTTGTTTTTAATTTGTAACTTGATGCATACTTTATTGAATGCTTTTATTAAACTGAATTTATAAGTGGAGTGGTTGAAAGATAAGTGAACCTAAACGGAATTATACATTTGACATTTAAGTCTTATTCTGTGCCCTGTCCCTTTGGTCTGAGGGGCCCCTCACTTTGTATTTTATGTTATTATTTTGGGAATATAGTTTGGTATTTTGATTATAATTATGATATTTGTATGAATTTATAATATGCATTAAAGATTTTAATAGAAATGTAATATGTTTATTTTTAAAATAAAATTATACATATAATTTTTCTATTTAACTATGAAAAAGTGTAATTTAATAATGTTTTTATACCTTTAAAAAATAAATAAGTTAACTACTGTGTATTTAATATTGCAAAGAGTGACTGGAGTGGGAAAAGTAAATGTTACCCCTCCGCAATCGAACACTTTGCCTACTGTTGCACTGACTGGAGTGGTATTAGTAAATTGTACCCCTTCAAAATTCAATACTTTCCCTGACATTGCACAGACTGGAGTGGGAATCGAAAATTTGGCCCATCTGTAATTTAACATTTTCCCTACTGTTGCACAGATTGGAGTGCGGATAGTAAATGTAACCCCTCCGCAATCCAACACTTTCCATGCTGTTCTATTGACTGTAGTGGGAACAGTAAATTTTACCTATCCACAATCACACACTTACCCTACTGTCGCACTGATTGGAGTGGGAATAGTACATTTTACCTCGCCGCAAACCAACACTTTCCCTACTATTGTACTGACTGGAGTGGGAATAATACATTTTTTCTCCTCCGCAATCCAACACTTTCCCTACTGTTGCACTGACTGTAGTGGGAATAGTAAATGTTACCCCTCCACAATCCTACACTTTCCCTACTATTGCACTGAGTGGTGTGGGAATAGTAAATATTACCCTTCTGCAATTCAATGCTTTCCCTGCTGTTGCATTTATTGTAGTGGAAATTAACTTACATTTGTTTGAACTGTTTTATAAATTGGAGTGGCTACACTATACGTTTTATTTGTTTAGTTTTTATAGGTTAGCTTTTATTAATGGAATTTATATCATTATATTTATGTCTAGTTAAAAGTTATAATTTTTTAAAGTAGTAATGTTATATATTTTTAGTAAATTAACATTTTTATATTGTTCATTTTTTTCTGATTAAATTATGTTTTTTTAATTTTTTATGTTATTGGGAATATATATATATATATATATATCAAGTGTGATCAAGACACCAAGAGTGTCGAAACGCGTCATGGCTGCTGAGGTTGCTGCAGGAGCGGAATAAATATTGGAACTGCATCATTCGTGTCCATGCTTCACATTTTGGGCAAGTTGGAGAGTTCAAGGTGAAGTGTGATGCATATATATATATATATATATATATATATATATATATATATATATATATATATATATATATATATATATTCAGTGAAAAAACCATAGGTTTCACACATGTTATAGTTAGCTGGACATTTTACTGATAAAAAACCATTGAAATTCCCCCGTTATAGTTAGTGCAGGCAACTATAACTCACGCGACCGCAATCCTCTGCTGATGCTAATACTGTATTTAGACACTTATTTGCCCATGTCTTCTTCCATTAAATTTTAGCTATACATATATTACAAATATTTTTTTTTCATAAAGACACATATGTCATCAGCAGAGGATTGCGGTCGCGTGAGTTATAGTTGCCTGCACTAACTATAACGGGGGAATTTCAATGGTTTTTTTATCAGTAAAATGTCCAGCTAACTATAACATGTGTGAAACCTATGGTTTTTTCACTGAATTTGCAAGGTTTTTTTAAATGCTAATTCCTAACTATAACGTGTGTGAAACCCATGGTTTTTTCAGTGAATTTGCACGGTTTTTTAAATGCTAAGTTACTTTACGCCATTCGTGGCGTGCGCGCCCACTTAACGCAGTTCGTTGCGTGCGCGCACGGTGCGCTTCGCGCACCGTGCGCGCACAGTGAGCAGGCGGTGCGCTTCGCGCATCGCGCGCCCACTTTACGCAGTTAGTGCCGTGCATGCACGGTGGGCACGCGGTGCGCTACGCGCACCGCGTGCCCACGTTACGCTAGATGGGTAGTGCGCACATGGAGGACATATGATGCGCTTCGTTATGAAAGGTAATATTTTAATTTTTAGGGTGTTTCATATGCCATGCACAAATGGTGCCCTTCGGGGACCATTTGCACACGGGGTGGGGAGAGTATGGATAATTTTTTTTTTTTAATAATTTTTACCGTACGCGTACGGTAAGCGTAATCGGCGAAATTTTCGAAAAAATTAAAATTCCCTTTTTGGCCTTGGGGGATCTTTGGGGACTCCCTCAACATGGCTAGGTGCTTAGGAGCTGTCTAAACATGTTGTTGGCCTTTGTTTTTCAACCCCCTCTCAGAGTGCGAGTGAGAAAATGGCGGCCGCAACTTCCTGGTTTCGACCGATTCGAATGTTTACTAAGATCTAACAGCCAATCAGATTCGCGCTCGCGCACGGCACCGTACGCGTACGGTAAGCTTACCGTAAGCGCACCGTAAGCGCACCGTAAGTTGCCACAGATATATATATTGATTTAAATGCTATTTTCTCAGGAACTACTGAACAGATTTACACCAGACCTACAAAAGGCACTTCCTTGACCTGAGGACTACCTCTCTGCCAAATTTCTAGTAACTCTGTTCAGCCGTTCGGGCTGTAGCTGTGTCTAAAGGTCCAATGGAAAAATGCATGGGAAAAACGCGTTTTGGGACCCCCCTTTTTTCTCAGCCCCCGCTTGACGAATCCCCCCGAGTCTTTCAGGGTAGGAGCGGAGCGTAGCGCCCCACCTATTTTGAAAATTTCGCGAGGATTCGTCGACCGGGGCCAAAGTTATTCCAAATAGAATGTTGCGGTTTTCCTATGGAAACAGGGTCCTAACTATAACTACCTACTGGCAACCGCCAGTAGGTAATATATATATATATATATATATATATATATATATATATATATATATATATATGTATGTATACATATGTATATATATATTCACTTAAAAAAACCATAGGTTTCACACATGTTATAGTTAGGTGGATATTTCACTCGTAAAAAACCAATGAAATTCCCCCGTTATAGTTACTTCAGATAACTATAACTCGCGCGCCCGCAATCCTCTGCTCATGACGTCACATATTACATCACTCTTGACATGGTCAGTGGCATCACTCTTGACATCACTGATGACATCATCCTTGTGATAGAGTGGCGGTCGCGTGAGTTATAGTTATCTGAAGTAACTATAACGGGGTAATTTCATTGGTTTTTTCCGAGTGAAATATCCACCTAACTATAACATGTGTGAAACCTATGGTTTTTTAAGTGAATTTGCAAGGTTTTTGAAATGCTAATTCCTAACTATAACGTGTGTGAAACCTATGGTTTTTTCAGTGAATTTGTATGTTTTTTTAAATGCTGAGTTATGTATGTATTTTTTTTTTTTTATATATTTATTTTTCAATATACTACGTATTACATTTTTTTTTATATGGTTTTTCACCGTACGCGCACGGTGCGCGCACCCCCGCGATTTAAAAAAAAAAAATGTAAATGTTTATTCTGCCTTCGGGGTCCTTCAGGGACCCCCTGACCAAGGCTAGGGGGTCAGGAACTCTCTACGCTGCCCCCTTTTCACGTTCGCCACCTTCCTTTTCCACTCTCGCACTGAAAACAAACAAAATGGCGGCCGACACTTCCTGATTTCGACCGATTCGAACGTTGACTGACATGTAACAACCAATCAGAATTACGCTCGCGCACGTTAGGGTGCACGCACGGTGCACGCACGGTGCGCTGCTATAGATATGTATGTGCTTTTAAATGCAATTTTCTCTGGAAATACTGAACAGATTGACTCCTTATATGCAAAAGGCACTTCCCTAACCTGAGGACTACCTCTCTGACAAATTTCAAGTAATTCTGTTCAGCCGTTCGGGCTGTACCTTCGACTAAAGGTCCTATGGGAAAATGCATGGGGAAAACGCGTTTTGGGACCCCCCTTTTTTCTCGGCCCCCGCTTGACGAATCCCCCTGAGACTTTCAGGGTAGGAGCTGAGCGGAGCGCCCCATTAGTTTTGAAAATTTCGCGAAGATTCTTCAACCGGCGCCAAAGTTATTCAAAATAGAATTTTGAGATTTCCTATGGAAACACGGTCCTAACTATAACTATCTACTGGCGACCGCCAGTAGATAATATATGTATATATATATATACAGTAGCGGCCCGTGGAGGGAGTTTGGTGGGGCAGTGAGGCGGGGTGGGGGAGGTGCAGGGTGGGGAAATGTAAACACCGGAATATGGATAAACGTAGGTAAGTACACATTTAAATAAATAAAATGAATTCCTTTGCGCGCGCTGCATTGCAAAATATGATACAGCGAGCGCAACGAAATTCGTTTTATTTATTTAAATGTGTACTTACCTCCGTTCATCCATATTCTGGTGTTTCCATTTCCCCGCCCCGCCTCACTGCCCCACCGAACTCCCTCCACGGGCCGCTACTGTATATATATATATATTCACAGAAAAATCCAAAGGTTACAGGGTCGTTACATAAAGGCTTAGGTTTCACTCACACAAAATCAGTGAAATTCATCAGTTATAGTTAGGTGTGCTAACTATAACTTGCGCCCCCGCAATGCACTGCTTATGACCTCACATATTGCATCACTCATTACGTGGTCAATGACATCACTGATGACATCACTGATGACATCTCAAATGACATTACTGATGATATCACGTATGACATCATCCATAGACTGTGAGTGTTTTTTAAAAGTTTAAGAGTGTTAAATATATATACCAATGTGTATTGGTGAGTCAGTGGATCTATGAGTGCCTGATTGGATGATTCAGTGGGTGCCTGACTAACTGTTCAAGTGAGTGATTAGGTGTCTCAGTGAGTGTATGGATGAGTGATTGGTTGATTGAATGTGTGTATCTGTCTGTCAGTTGGTGTCTAAGTGGCGTTATGGGTGTGTGAGTGGGTATGAGAGTTTCTCTATGGCTGAGTGGTTGTCTGAATACCTCTATGGGTGTCTGAGTGTCTGTGTGGGTAGTTAAGGAGGTGTGTTACTGCCTGAATCGTTGATTGAATGGGTGAGTCAGTGGCTGTATGGGTTAGTGAGTCTGTGAGTAAGGGGCTGCATGGGTAAGTGAATGTGGGTATGGCTGTGTTGGTGAGTGAATGCATGTGTCAGTGGTATATGGGTGTGTACTGGGCATGTAAAAGGTAGTATAGGTGAGTGATCGGTATGTGAGTAGCTGTATGGGTGAGTGAGTGAATGTGAGAGTGATTGTATAGGTGAGTATATTAATATCTGTATGAGTGAGTGAGTGTATATGTAATTGTATGGGTGAGTAAGTGGCTGTGTGATTTACTGTATGACTGCGTGAGTAGGTGTGTGAGTAGCCCTATGGGTGACTGACTCAGTGTGTGAGTAGCTGTATGGGTGTATGAGTGGATATGTCAGCGGCTGTATTAGTGAGTGAGTGGGTATATGAGTGGCTGTATGGGTGAGTGAGTGCATGTGTGTGTTGGTCTATGAATCAGGGTGTGGCTGTGTAAGTACTGGTATGGGTGTGTGAATGGGTTTGAAAATGGTAGTGTGTAAATTGGAGTGGGTGTGTGAAAGGTTATATTGGGGTGTGAGTGGGTGCATCAGAGATTCTATGGATAATGTCATGAGTGATGTAATCAGTGATGTCAATTAAGATGTCATTAGTGATGTCACTGACCATGTCATGAGTGATATAATATGTGAGGTCATAAGGAGTGCATTGCGGGGGCGTGAGTTATAGTTAGCTCAGCTAGCTATAACTGCTAAATTTCACTGGTTTTGCACGAGTGAAACCTGAACCTAACTATAACGTTCTAAACAAAGCAAAGCAAAACATAGCCAGAGCGGCCCTTCCTCCCCAGGTTAATATCTGCTCCGGGGACCCCATCCCCCAGGGCAAGGCCTTTATATATTTTTTTTGTTAAAGGGGAGGGGGGCCATGTGACTCCCCTCCCTGGGCCACCTTTGGCTCTGGGGACCCCATCCCTGGGGCCTGGCCTCTCCTATGGGGATCACGGGGGAGCCTGAAGGCCCCCACGGTCCCTGCCGACTCCCCGCATCATGCCGGAACATGCATTTTAACAAAAAGAATGCTTTATTGAAAAGCAATCACAGACATGGTGTCCTGCTGACCCTAGCAGGCCACCATATGCGTGGTTTTAGTGATTCCTAGGGCATCGCAAATTCGACCTACCACTTTAATATTAATTAGGTAGTTCGATTTGCAACCCCTTAGGAATTGCTAAATGAAACTCATGGAGTTTCATACATTGGGAATAGAGATTACCTAATTGTGATTCATAGAAAATTGCAATTAGGTAATCGCTTTTTCCAAATTTGGTACATGTGGCCCAGACTGATTTCTTACGTAAGCACTGCGGTTTTACAATTTGCCCCATATCCTGGAATAAACCTGCAAGGAAGGGATATAAACCAATGAGTTTCACTATGTTCATTATTAACTGTCGCTCACTGGTTCGCCACCATGGAAAGAAAATCTGGATTTTATTACTGATTATTCACCTGATGTAGTGTTTCTCACCGAAATATGGCCTTCTCAGCTTGCTCATGCAGAGGTAGCGTTAGTGCTTCCAAATGGTTATACCATCAAAAGGTGTGACAAAAGTACTATATTGCTATCATTCATAAGGATCTTTTTATCTGCTGGCTGGATCAATTTAATGTTCTGGGGTGTGAAAACACTAGATATACATGAATAAGAATTTAACTTTTTCAGGTTTACTGTTTACAGACACCATGGACCAGACATATGTTTATCGGAAACTCGGGTGGATTACATTTGCCCATTATTTCTGAAATTGGCTATTTCTAATATTTTTGGTGGTCTTAATTAACATTTTGAGCAAGACAGCTCTAGTCAAGTATCAAGTTTAATTAGTGATCTGGAGTCTATTCAACTGTCCTAACTCTTGGCAGGGCCCACACATGAGGCGGAACATGTGCTAGATCCTATTTTCTCACACCTGTCTAACCTCACCGGGGCAACCCTATTTTCATTTTAATGGTCAGACCCAATAAGCTTGACAACCTCAGGTGATCTGGAGGTGGAAAAAGTCAAAACTAAAAATGCAATGGCATTAAGTAGATGGCATGAGTTTTTGTAATTTGATCAAGAAGAGAATTCCGAAGTTTGAGTCCAACATTGAGATAGCTGTAATAAAGCTGATCTCCTTGCTAGCACCTGTCTTGGATGATTTGATCCCTGCGCGTGCAAGCAAGCAGAAAATAGGCTTCTGCTTCCATGGTTTGATGTGAATTTTTTTTAATTAAAAAAGTGCTAGAAGGTGCTTGAACGCACATGGAGAAAATCTTAAGATGCTATTGCAAAAAAAAAAAAAACCATGACGGACATTAAAGCATATAAAGTGATTAAAAAGACCCATGCTGACTTTTTTGTGAATAAGATTGAGAGAAATGGTAATCCTTCTAAAGAGATTTTTGTCATAATCCATACTTGAGGCCAATCTAGTTTCTGTGAGGCATCGGATGAAAAGTGTAATAGGCTTGAGATTTGGATTGCAGAAGAGAGATAAGATGGCCACCCAGTATCATGTCTCCAGTGCCACTGAGGAGTTCTTCATGTGGAGGACGCTTCAATTGAAGCTACATCTGTTTCTGACCTCGCTAATGTTGTCTAAAATTGTGGGAAGCAGCGGGGTGAGCTTGGAGACCTCTACATGGTCTAACAGTGTTACAAAAGCAATTACAAAAGCAATTAGCCCGCCACTCCTGTTTTCTTTATAATTGTGACTGCCATTATAAAGACAGTCCCGGCATGTTTTTACCTCTTCACAGTAGTTGACATGGAAAGAGTAAGTTGAATGTCTTCATTTTTTATTGTCATATCCTCTTTATTCTTCTTTTTTACAGCCTGCTTTATATCATTTCATGGCTCCTCATACTATTTTTAATGCGCATTTGCCATTATTGTTTTCAAGCAGTTTTTCTCTCAGTATGGATACTCTCTTGTTTTTTCGCCGGCCTTCCCTCTCTGCCACAAGTTTTAAATATTTGTCCACTCTTATTTACCTTGGTTGAATCTCAAAAGGAATTTGTGCGCGCTACTTCTGTACTGCTACAAAATAACAACGGAGGCTGCGCACTCGTCCAAATCACAAGCTTCTAGTGCCTCTAATGTTAATGGACATAAAGACTCTAGTGGAAATGCTAATAAATGGGTCAAGAAAGACCCATTTCTCCAAATAAATAACCATTGCTTCTGACTGTGGAAGACTTTATGGATGAGCTTCGAAACATGAGACCATTTATGGTTGAGGCAAGTACTGCTCTTCAGAGAATCAAGGAGAAATGGTCTCATCTTGATTCACGACTTACATAGGTGGAACAGAGAATTTGTAATGCACAGGATGTTGTTGCAAAAGTTGACTTCCTTGCTTATGAGGAAATTAATGGAGGACCTAAAAAACTGTTATCTGCGTAATATTTGTGCATTAATGGCATACCGGAAGATTCTGAAGGGCCAAACGTTATCAACTTTTTGAAGCTTCATATTCCTAAATTAGTTGGTCTTCAAACTTCTATTGAGGTTAACATTCATAGGGCACATTGGATAGGCCCTTTACATACCTCAAACTCTACCAGACAGAGAGGGATTATAGCTCTTTTTCTTCAATATTCTGACCTCATGACAGTTCTCACAGCAGCTAAGCAACGTAAGCAAATACTCTGGGCTGGTCAAAAGATTTTTTTCAGGCGGGGTGTCTCCAGGTTCACTGCAAATCAATTAAATTAATTTTTAGATCTCATCCCAAAGCTTTGATGTATGAACACTCGTTATGGCCTTATCCACCCTTGTTTTTCAAGTCTGCATACAAAGACAAAAGTACAACTTTCGAAGACCAGGCGGAACTTAGGAAACTTATAGACACCTACAAGGGGGAAGAAATGGAACTCCATAAGCTTAATTTCTCTATTTACTTACAGGTCTCCTTCTTTCCCTGTTTATTGTTCCTGTGTTAACGTATTGTCCAGTAATTTGCGTCTCCTTTCATGTTTGGTAAGTCTCCTTTTGTAACTTGTTGATGTATCATTATCATTTTCTGTTTATTTTGTTTTCTATTTTTCTTTCATCTTTTCTACATACTAAATGTTCCTCTTTTAACTGCTCTCAAGAATATTCTCTTCTCCTCAGTGCTCCTTACCCAGAATGGCCTATGTCTCCTTGCTCCCTCTAGTTCCATTACTATTATTTTTTTTATTCTTATTTTGTATGACTAAAGTCTTTTGACTTTCAGTAATCATTTTCTTTATTTACCATCAGGGAATTTTCTTACACCCTACTTACTTTCTTTCTCTCTCTACTTCACCCTATATACTTTTCTCTGTACTCCATCATACCTTTTTCTATGTAGCACTTTTCTCCTTAAGCAACCTGTTTCAGTATCATTCCCACCAGTTCTTCTTTTATAATTCTCTCATTGTTGTGCACTGTTCATACTATAGGTTTATAAATGTTAGTAGCGTGATGGTTTTTGATATGTTTTTTATTGAGCAGTCTACATATTGTTTCATGGAATGTTATAGGCATTCGTAGTCCAATCAAGAAGCAAAGAGTATGAACTCACCTATCAAAACTAAATTGCCACAATGCTTTATTGCAAGAAACACCTCTTAAGGAGAAATACATTATTTGTTTGTGTTCACAATGGGTGGGAACTGTATTTTGTTCTCTGCCTGTAAATAACAAAAATGGTGTTATAATACTGCTACATAAATCGTTGTGTTTTAATTTGTTGAATGAAGTTAAAGATGATGCTGAAAGATGGCTTTTACTAAATATTAAGATTAATGATACCCAGTTATCTCTATGTAACATCTATGGTCCCAATGGAGTAGACCTGTTATTTTGAGAAAAACTTTCTTTATTTTTGTCTTCTTGTTCATCAGAAAATCTCACAGTAGGTGGTGACTTTAATCAATTAATGGATCCCTTCCTTGAATGTCGTTCTCAGACTAAGTTCATTCCCAACAAAACGCTTTAAACTTTTTGGAAAGCTATTTCTTCTAGAAGGTTAGTTGATGTATGGAGAACCTCCTACCCTCATGTGAATTTACTTTCTTTTCTCACATTCATAGTTCACATTCCAGAATAGATTATATATTTTTTACTTCAATTGCACTCCAATTTATGAATTTAGGAGATAGGCTCTCTCCTTATTTTAGATCACGCTGCAGTCATAGTAAATATGGATACCCCTATAGATATTCCCCACTCTTGTAGGTGGAGATTTTATAAGGCCCTATTGTTTTTAGTTAATCTTTCCTATGGTACAAAGATTCATTTTATTTGGAACCCCTTTATAGCTACTGCCAGGGGTTTCATAATAGATTATGTTGCAATTAAAAAAAAAGGTCTCAAAGAATCTTCGCACCTTTTAAAACAAATGAAATCCTTAGTGCATGAATACTTCTTCTATAAAAAAAAAATTGATACCTTGCCCAAACTAATTAATACTAAAATGCAATATAACAAACAATCATTGGACAATGCTTGTTGTTGCCTACTTAAGTTTGATGCTAAAATGTACAGTGGCATTAACAAAGCAGGCACATTCTTAGCCAATTACCTTAAATAAAAAAAACGAAAATCTAAATTAACATCCATAACAGATAATAATGGAGTCCGACACATCAGTGATTCCAAAAATACTGGAGTGTTTTACCGAAAACTATGCTAAATGATATACCCCTGTGTCCACTCCCAGTAATGAAAACGTGGATGCTTTTTTTCAAACAATTCCCAAATCACCCGATTAAATAGTAGACCTTTCATCCCTTGATACAGCAATCTCTGAGCAAGATATGATAAATGCCCTCACTCAACTTCCAAAGGATACAAATCCTGGGACGATAGGTTTTCTGTTCAATTTTACTGTAATTTAAAAAAATCTTTTAGTTCTAAACTTATTATACCTAATCTCCCATTTCTTAACCACAGGGCAGATACAAGGTATATTTCCACAAGCTATGCTTTGCCTGCTTCCGAAAAAAGATAAAGATTTATCTCAATGCAGTCATTATAGACCTATTTCCCTTATTAACACTGATTGTAAGATCCTAGCTAAAATATTGGCCTTACGCATCAATCAAGTCAGTCCCGAATTGGTGGGTCTACATCAATAAGGTTTTGTCAAAGGACGCTATATCTCAGACAATTTTAGAATTTTTCTTATATCATACATATGGCCTCCAAGTTGAACTTCCATATATCAGCTATAACTCTGGATGCTGAAAAAGCTTTTGATCCAGATAATTGTGATTTTATGGTTGGAGCATTGAAATGGCATGGTTTCAGTCCTCATGTCCTTCAATATATTTGTTTATTGTACTCAGAGCCCTCTACCTCTATTTGGGTTAATGAAAATCAGTCACGTTTTCCCCCTTCACTTACGGACAAGACATGGTTGTCCATTATCCCCTCTTTTAATCATATTATCTTTAGATCCCTTTTTGGAAAAAATGTGTAAGGCTCAAACCTTTTCAGGTTATCACTTTAAGCATATGGAGATAAAATTCACAGCCTCTGCGGATGATATTTTGTTATATGTATCTAATCCATCCACTACACTTCCTGATTTTTTTCATGATTAAATGAATATCCAGCGGTTTCAGGTTATAAACTTAATATAAAAAAATAAGAAGTTATGCCCTTAAAAAAATATTGTCTCCCTGACATGTTTAAAGATACTGGCTTCACATGGAATTCTAAACATATTAAATATGTAGGTACTTTATATTCCAACACTATTAAAGATATTATTAAAATTAGACTTACTGAAGTTCATTCAAAAATTTCAACCTTAGCTGAGTGTTCGTACCCTCTTTATTAGTCTTGGTGAGGTATATTAACCACGATTAAGATGATGATGTTACCGATAATAGACTTCTATTTGTTCATGCTCCCAATTACACTTCCACTCATGTTTTTTAAACCTCTTAATCGGTCTTTAATTAGATTCCTGTGGAATAAACATAACCACGAAGTTCTCTAGTAAAACTTCACCTGTCCAAAGATAACGGAGGGATCAACTTCCCTAATCTTAGGCAATACCACTCTGCTGTCACACTTAAACAAATTTTGACTGCCCTTTCGGCCGCTCCTCCTGTTTCACCGACAATCTGGTGTCAATTGAAGGTCTCACAGATTACACCATTTTCATTGAGGGAAGCTGTATATATTTCTCAGCCCCTGAAGGCTTTCTTTACGCCCATACTTACTAACTCTATTTTCATTGCCACACCTTTGATTACTAATTCTAGTTTCTATCCAGGAAATCTTGTTCAAATTCCTTTGTGGTATAACAAGTACATTAAATTAGAAAATAGAGTTCTTTCATGGAAAGAATGGATACCCAAAGGCATTACAACCATAGGTCATATACACTTTAATGATTCTCTTTTAGATTTTCATAACATTCAAAAAAAGCTAAGGAATCTCCTTTTATTATGCCACTCAGTATCTTTACCTTAAGACTATCCTTCTTCAAATTCTTTCACAATCTTTTACTGTACTTCACACAAATCAGTTCTCTTTCACCCCAGATTTGTCCTCGCAAATGAAAGCATGTTGCATATATAAAACTTTGAGTTCTTCTTCTATACAAAGAACAAAATCCAATTTTGAATTACAGTGGGAAAGGGACCTTCACCAAGAGTTCTCTCCTCAAACATGGAAATCTGTGTGGGCCAAGATTCATAATGGTTCTCGTTCTGCTAGCACAACTCAAACATTATTTTATTTTTGTAACAGACTATAATTAACTCCATGGTCAATCAAACTTTTATTGGTAACCATACGATTACTTGAACTCTTTACAGATTAAAACACATGAGAAGCTTCCCTCCACCAATCCACCTTTCCTCAGGAGTTTCCCAGCATTCAAGATTAAAGTGCACAATGCCTGCATGTGCCCTGATGCTACTTCGTGTCATTTTAAAATCATGCAATATTTATAAAAGAGAATTAAAATATGTAATCAGCTACTTTGTACTGAAACTTCACTCCAATTGTTTTGTTAGTCCTGTTTAAAGGTCAGTAGTTTTAGCGATCCGTCGAGGTTGTTACCTCTGTTGTGGTACTTGTCTAAATTGGGAGTTGTTGGTGAACTCTCAACTGGGCTCCATGACCACTATAATAGTCCGACTGTGCATGTGAGGATAACCCCGGCTTGAATGACATTCAACGAGTGCTTGTGGAGCTCAGGCGCCAACTGAATTGGTTACTGAATGGTGGTGTCCCTGGGTTTCGCTCTCTGATCCTGGTTGTTAAGTGCGATTCTAATTTGGTGAGTAAACTTGCCTACTCTGGCAAGTAGACAGGAGGTTGTTTCTGAAAAGCACCAGTCCGAAGCATCCTTACAAGTTCTAAAGCCCTTATCCTATAAGATGGGGCGTATCAAATGATTGCGATTGTTGGCCAGAGTGGGACAGCAGCACAGGAGATGTAACCAGGATTCTCTATGGTAGTTGCATAACCGACAGGTAACTCTGTTGCCCTTTCATGCCCATGTTGGGTTGAAGTCCAATATTTTACGGGCTATTAAGCGCATAAACATAATTTTCCTTCTAGCTTGGACTGAGAGTGCATCTCACAGATAAGGTGGAGCTTTCCCAGAGATGTACGAGCTATCAAGTGCCAGTGTATGGGAGCTGTACCGGAGTGAAACGCGATCCAGTTCGAACGAGATGGACTGGAACTATCGCTTTACTGCATTAGTCCAGGCAGTGTGTGGGATTTCATGTAGGGGCATACTTTCTGCCTCTATTTTCAGTACTCCCATTGCTTGGTCCAGCTTGGTGCGCCATGGTGATCCTTCAGCGTTAAAAATTGTATTCACAAAATGCTTGAGGGAAGTGTCGGGGTCTTTAAGCACCCTGATATAACATTTTATTAAGTCCCCCTGTAGTGCCAGATCCGGTCTGTTTAGTCCTATTTCCAGCCTTAGCCTAGTGTTCCTGGCTTACCTAGGCGCCTGCAGCACGGTTTTGTAAGCTTTTGACTGGGCTGCAGTGATGGGTTTCTCTAGTGCGCCCGCAAAGGCCAGGTGGCCATAGTTAATTGCTGGAATTAATTTTGCCCTGAGTACTGTCAGCATGGGCTCTGCAGATGGACTTTCTATGTCATGGCTTAGGCTTCTGGGTGAGAGGATTATTCTGTTGATTTTCGGAGTTTTATATTGCACGAACTTGACCAAAAGGTATCAGGTATCAGAGTGCTTTACATGAGCACCAATTGCGTTACAGACTGACACATTTATTTTGTTAGGCATAGGGAGATTAAGTGATTTGCCCAGAATCTAGTTAGTACAATACAGAAAAGTGTATGAACACGGTTCCTATAATCATAACAATCATTATAACAGTTATAACATGCACATGATCAGCCAATTGCATACTTTTCAGTAGAGGTATCGCAAACTTAGGGTCTCTTATTAGTGCATTCCCTTTCATTATAGCACTGGGGTTCTCTGGGGGATTTTGCCTTCATGTCAACCATCCACCAGTGGTCAGGCCCAGCGGCCCAAAGAACCCTACCTGTCTCTCATTCAGAATGCTCTACAGCCTGTGCCTCAAATTATTCTATGTATTTGGTGAAGCTTTGGGGCACCTGGCCCCACAGGTCTAAGAAAGGGGGTCTGCGTATCCCACAGGCTTCCTCCCGGGGAAGTGCCTCCTCCTCAGTTTCCGTTTTAGCCTGCAACCTTGCATACTTGGTACCCACCCTCCCTTTCCAGTGTCTGGTGATCAATTTCTTGACCAAGGCCAGGGCAATATCGAGCGATCTATTGCCCGCCTTCTTAGGAGTGGGTCAATAGAAGTTGCCTGAAAGGTAGATCTCAGGTGTTAGTTTCAGACAGCAACACATTGTATCCCCAAGTGGCAAACGATTTGTGTCCAGTAAGATTCCATCACCGGGCAGGACCAGACCATGTGGAAAAAATTCACAGTCAATGACTGCCACCTCAGGCAGGGTTGTAGGCCACCCCCATAGGTATCTGTTATTCTCCTCTGGGATACGTATGTTTGGTGCAGTATGTTAAATTGCGTAAACTTTAATCTTGTGCTATGGAATACTTTCTGGGTGTAGGCCACCATATGTTCCAATTTCTTGTCCGTGATCTTCTGTCTGAAAATCTCATCCCATTGGCTTTTGAAATTAGGTAGCCACCTTGGGACCATTCCACTGACTGCCCTGTAAAGCCAGGTAATCAAGTGGTTGCTGCTCTCCAGGGACTTAAGCTGTTACAATACCTTGTGGTGGGGAGGCTCCTGGGAGTTAGTCTGTCACATTTGTGCATGTCAGTGCTCCGTAATTAGAAATTGCCCTGATGCCAGTCCATGACCTGCTATTAAGTAGTCTAGCGGAGTTAGGATACCCTCAGTAAAATAGTCGCCCATCGTTAACATGCCAGTCTTGGTCCAGTGCTCCAGTTGGTGCACTATAAAAAAGGAATCTCAGTCCCTGTATGGTAAGCCATCCACTACAAATTTAGAGATTATAGAGGGTTACTGGGGGTTAATTCGACACATTTTCCCCAGCACTGTATGGCGACTGTGAGCCGTACGGGCAGTTCTTGGTTTCTGTGTTTTACGCAGTAAGCAGGCGATAAAGAACCTCTAATTTGGTTCCCTCTCCAACTGCCCCAACCTTTCATGTGTACGGCCTACCAAGTTCTCATAGGTCGTCCGCTGATCGGGGAGTACCATGAGGCAGGTGATCCCACATCGTGGCTGGCGCATCAGAGTCTGATTCCGATGCGCAGATGCCAGAGAGCACACAACTATATCCTCCAGACTGGCGCCCCCCACTTCCTCATCTCAAGCACTGCGGGTGCCCTGTCCCATTCAGTTCAGAGTCTGGACGCCTCGGGGCACCCTGTTTTTCTTACATCTCCTCCTAGGCCGGGAAAGGAAGTGGATGGGGGAGCAGACATGTGCTGCGCCCCTGCCTCCACAGGCCTCTAGCCATTTCCAGGCCTCAGAGGGCTCTCCGAAAAACATTGTTGTGCTCTCAGCTGTGCTTTTTAGGTGTGCAGGAAACATAGAAATATTTTGTAATCCCATCAACCTTCGTGCCTGTTAGATCGCCATAAATTAAGCCCTTTTCTTTTTTACCCATATTTAGTAGTCAGGGAATAATGTCACTGAAGTATTCTCCACTTTATACGGGCTTACTTGCGAAGTGCATCTGATCCTGATAGTGCAAGAGAGTCCTCCCGAGGATGGTAAGTGTGTGCTTTCCTTGCGCTGAGGGTTCGTGTATTAGCATTTGGGTTGTGGAATAGTTGTCAGGTGTTTTATTCTTTCTTTTCTGACAGGCCATCTGGATTCTGCTCTGCAGAAGAAGGATTCACTGGAAGCAGGTATTATCATCAAAACTGGATCCGATCACTGCAGAGGAACGGAAGGTCTCACATTCAGGTAAGTTCTGGAATAATAGGCATCGTGTGTCATATGGTTCCTACTTTTTCAGTAAGATTGTGCACTTGGGCTACATAAGCATCAAAATTATGAGGGACTAAGCCCGTGCATACCATCAGAATATGTTGACCTAAATCCTGTTTAGCTCACAGTGCACGATGTGGACCTCTAAACTTTACAGCGTACAAGATGGTGTCTGCAACCTCAGACAACCCTGACTCCTGAAGGAAATTGTGGCGACCTAGCTAACCCCTGCGTGAATAACTCAGGCATGCCCAAAGTGAAACACAAGAAATACTCAAATTGGCATTTCAAGCGTTCATTGAAGCAATACGGTGCTTGTGTAAAATATGTGTGCAGCAATGATCAACAGAAGGAAACAAAACAGTCATCAGCATTACAAGAATGGTAAAGATAATAAACAGTTCAACCATTGTGCTGTTAAATTGATAATATGAATACATATAATTATATCTATTCTCCTTCCTAGCACTTCCTATCTTGATATGCATAGGGTGGGCGGATCTGCCAGAATGCCTTAGAGTGGTCTAACTCCTCATTTGCCTGAGAGTATGTGTCAACTGCAGCCCGTATTTGGTGTAGAGCATTCTACTGTCCTCAGGATGGTAACAGGATTCAGCTGGGCTGGAATTCCGGCATGGGGTGACCTTAACAGTGCTAGCGAAATGTTCCTCTCCCAAAACAAAGGACTGGGAGAGGTATTATAATGCACTTCACCCATACTCTCTATGCCGGAGTTCTAGTCTGGCTGTTATTGTTTATTCTAACCTTGCAGAGCTGTTGCCGAACATACAGCAACAAACAATTACATTTTGCACAGTGAACTTAGCCCTTGTACAGACTGTTGACGGGCCTGATGATATGCCTATGAAGAAGTGTAAGTGTAAGCAAATCTATTTCTTAGAACATTATCCCATAAAGGTGCTCAAGCAAATGTGTGTTAAAAGTCCGCATTTAAAAAAGATGTTAACTTTAAACGTGAACATGTAAAATGGTGGTGTATTGTGCCCAGGGTCTATGTAACCAGTTAGCGGTGGGCATGGCTTTTATAGCCAGCCATGCCCAAAATGGTCTTGTGCTACCCTGAGATTACGAAGTTTCATGAGAGTGGGTTTCAGACCCCTGTAAAGTGTGAGAGGACAGCATGAGTGTGCATGTTGTCGCCAAGTTGGGGAGGGGGAAATAATCCTACCTACATTCTGCTATGCCCCTCATCTGATTACACTGTCCCTCCTCACCAGCACCTGAATATCCCTTGGGCCTGCCCTATTATGGAAGCCTCGGGCAGTCTTGACAGATACAGATTAGTCAAATAAACTGTTGCGAATTAATTTTTTAAAGTGACTTGGAAGAAGAACAATCATGAGCTGAAAAAGACTAATGATGAGGAAACTAGTTTGAACTTTGTGAAGAATGATGATTGAGTTTGAGTTTGAGTTTTTTTTTTTTTTTTTTAAAGAAACCTTTATTATACAATAAAATACAAACAAGGGCCTACAACCACCAAGGCCGGCCGCTACAGAGCCCGAGGGCCCGCAATGCAACGCCACACATTCAAATGAACCAGAGGCGAAGCTCCCGGCAGTTCGTGAGCACATGCAACAGGCCGTGGCCATAGGCCGAGAGCAATCGGAAAAAACAGTTTCATTTTCTATTAAATACAAAACACACTCAAGGCAATGAGAGTCCGAAATAGCAGCGTGCGCTTCCCAGGACGGGGGACAACGTACAGTGTCCGAAGCAGTTCTTGACAGGAAGTGGTAGTGGGGGGCAACGGGAAGACAAAGCATGCAACACACCTCACACAATCCCGCAGAATGTGTGGCTAGGGGGACAAAGCAATATCGACCTCTAACGGCAGAGGCGGGGTGCAGATATGTCCACGATATAAATTCCATGGACCCCATACCTTAGTCCATTTCCCAGGCTTGCCTCTCGCCACATACACCGTCTTTTCCCTAAACATACACCAGTCCATATTCTCCTTCCATACCGCGATCGTGGGCGGCCTCGGGGAGCCCCACAGCTGTGCAATGTTACGCTTAGCCACCATGTACCCCAAAGTCACCCACTGCGTCTGTGCCACATTATAGTCATTCGGTTCCCAGACATTCAACAAACACCTCCTAGCCTCTGGCAACAGAGCAACGTGCGTGACCTCCTCCATTACGGCGTGGATATCGTTCCAAAATCGCACAACCTCCAAACATTCCCATAGGATATGAAGAAAGGTACTCGACAGGCCACATCCACGCTTACACAATCCATCCCTCGAGTAACCCATACGTAGCAAACCGGGCCCCGTGACATACACTCTGTGGAGGATCTTCAGCTGTACGAATCGTAAGCGGGCCGGGATCGCCACCTCTTTCGGGGAGGCCACCGCCGTTACCCAGTCCTCATCGTCCAGTTCCAAGCCGTCGCCCGTCCATGCCTCCCGCAGACGGATCAGCAAGTCCGCGCGATCATTAATACCTTTTTTGTAGATCAGAGAAATAGTGCTGTCGGGCACATAGCCATCCAACACTCTATCCTCCAGCGGGGAATATTCGGGGATAGCAGCAACGTCCGGAAAGACCGAACACAGCGCATGGTGAACTTGTGCATACCGGAAGTACTCTCTATCATTTAATTTGTATTCAGTTTTAAGCATTTCAAACGTTTTAAAAGACCCCTTCGCCCAAAGATCACCCACCTTACATATACCAATCATATCCCATTTCTCAAAGCCTTTCGTTTTCCACAAACAACCCAGCCGCTCGGAGGCATACAACGGCGTCGCCCGAGTCAAGCGACCCCTCCACCCCATCGCAGCACTCGACGCATGCCACACACGTACCGCAACCTGCGTGGGTCCTGTCAACCGTGCATCCGGGGTCACCGAATACAGCGCCCTATTATAATCCCCACCCGGGAGCAGTAATTTATCCATCTCGAAGGCCGGATTCGAGGCAGGACCGTATATCCCGTGGTTCACCGCCGCCAATTGAGACGCCCAATAGTATCTTTTAATGTCGGGGAGGGCGACCCCCCCATCGTACCAGGGGAGCGTCAACTTGGCGAGAGCGATCTGCGGCCGCCCGTCCCAAAACAGTTGGCGCTGAAGACCCTCCACCTCACGGAAATAACGGGCTGGCACGACATCTAGAGTATTTTGCAAAGCGTACAAGAAGCGAGGTAGCGACATCATTTTAAACAATGCCGCCCGTCCGAGCGGCGAGAGCGGATGTCGTCGCCACCTCGCGATGTCGGCCTTCAATCGCTGGAGGGGAGGGAGAAGGTTTCGCTCATAGCGGACCGCGGGATCCAGAGAGATAAAGATTCCCAAATATTTGAACCCCAGTGTAGCAATCTGGATAGGGCAATCCCGCGGCAAAAGGGGGGCCTCGCCCGAGAGGACGTAAACACATGACTTGGCCCAGTTGATGACCAGGCCAGAGTTGCGACCAAAGGAATTCAATACGTCCACCAATACAATTAGCGACTGTCGGGGAGAGGTAAGATACAGAAGGATGTCATCCGCGTAAAGGGAGACACGGTCCTCAAACTCCGGCGTCCATCTAATGCCCCGCAGCGACGGCTCCCAACGCAACCAGGCGGCGAGAGGCTCCAAAGAAAGTGCAAAGAGAAGGGGTGATAACGGACAACCCTGCCGCGTACCTCTCCCCAGTGTGAGGGGAGCCGACACCCTACCATTCACCACAACCTGAGCCAGTGGGTCAGCAGATAGTAATTTTACCCAACCAATAAACTCAGGGCCGAACCCGAATTTCGCCAACACGGCCCAAATATATGGCCACTCCAAAGTGTCAAACGCCATAGTAGCATCTAAAGATGCCAAGATGGCCGGCTCACGTATAAACTCCGCTCTAGCAAGCACGCCGTGCAACCGCCTCAAATTCAGGGCGGTATTCCGATGGGGTATAAAACCGGACTGATCCTGATGAATCAAGTCGCCCACGACCCGGACCAGCCGATTAGCCAATACCTTAGCCAGAATTTTGGGTTCTGCGTTCAACAGCGAGATGGGCCTATAGGAGGCGCAGCGATCTCGCGGCTTCCCCTCTTTGTGTATCACAACTATGGTGGCGAGACGTTGGTCAGGGGGGAGGAAGCCTGCCGCACGTGCCGCGAAAAACATGTCCCGAAGATACGGCGCTATCTTATCGGGACGCAACTTATATAGTTCAATGGGAAGACCATTAGGACCCACAGCCTCACCAGACGCGATCGAGCGAGTGGCCAAAGCGATCTCATCTGACGACAACTTCGCCTCCATCAATATTGCATCAGCCTCCGATAGGGTTGGCAATGCAATGTCTCTAAGCAACAGATGAGAATCCTCCTCCGAACACACAGAAACCGGAGAGTATACCCCGCGGAAATAATCCGCGAAGCAGTCAACAATCTCCACAGGGTCAGTCACACGCACTCCATCCATTCTCTCCACAACGGGCACCACCCTGCTCGCTCTCTCCTTCCTATCCAACCAAGCAATCAACTTTACGGCCTCATCCCCCACATCATACAGTCGTCCTTGCTGCTCTCTACTCATCTCTTTAGCGGCATCCGTGACTAGCGCTCTATAATCTGATTGTTTGAGGCTGAGAACGTGCAGTTTCTCATCAGTAACACCCCGCTCCAAGTCCTCCTCCATTTCAGCTATTTCAGTTTCCAGGCGAACCACCTCTGCTCTCCCGCACCTCTTAGCATGGGAGATAAGTGACAAGGCCTGCCCCCTGATCACCACTTTATAACCCTCCCATAGGGAGACAGCTGACGACACCGACCCCACATTATCATTGAAGTAGTGATCGGTGGACTTGACCAGTTCCGCGCGGATCTTAGGGTTACGTAAATACCAGTGGTTGATGGGCGCTACTCTCCCCTCTGCCCCAGGGACAACCCTCAGTTGCAACCATATAGGGGAATGGTCAGAAATACCTCGGGCCAAATGACGCACCTCCCCAATCATCCCAGCTTGGATCGCCGGCATAAGCATGTAATCAAGTCTCGAGAGACTCCCATGGGCCCCGGAGTGAAAGGTGTATTGGCCTGTCCCGGGTGCATCAATCTCCAGCAATCTACAAGTCCCAAAGTGTCCAGAAAGCCACCCAACCAGGCCTGAGCCCTAGGGAGATCCCTGGGGGGGCGGCGGTCCTCCAACCCGGATACAACAGCGTTAACGTCACCCCCCAACACCAGAACCCCCCCAGGGAGTCCCAGGACCAGATGCCCCAAATCAGCAAATGTATCCGTCTGTAACCCCGGAGGCACATAAACAGCAACGAGCGAAACAGTCCTACCCTCCCATCTCCCCACCAGTGCCACATAGCGCCCCCTATCATCGTGAAGCACCTCGTCCACCTCCAATGGGAGAGAGGCCCTAACCAAAATGCCCACTCCCCTTGAGCCAGAAGTGAAACCAGAGTGAGCGGCAAGGCGATAGCCCCTCCTATTTAGGGCATGGAAGGAGTTCCCAATCAAATGTGTCTCCTACAGGAAAACAATGTCGGGCGAAATCCGTTTCAAAAACTGCAACACCACCCCGCGCTTGATCCTGTCCCCCAATCCATTCACATTCCACGAAAGGATTCTCAATCCCCTACCCCCCACCCCACTCCCGTGCATGATACCCACATCCCGGAAAGCACAACCCGGACAAGTCAGCAGAGAACTTCACATTGCCTTGCGAAACAAACAAACAGTCCCCAACACCCCCCCTCCCCCACAATCCCCCAACCACAACTCCCCCCTCCCTGCACCCCTGCTTGAGCCCAAACAGCCCCCCCAACTCGCAGTGTGCCTGTCGCCCTAACATATACCACAAAAAAAAACCCAGAAGGAGGAAAGGGCCCCGATAAGCTCCCCACCACCTCCAAGCATTTGAAGGGCATAGTGTCCCAAACTAGAGTCCAGTTGAGCCAAGGTACAAGACGTCACCAGTCTAGTCCATCCCCAGGAACCAAGTTCTAGTCCTGCTGCACCAAACCCTCTCCGCTCTCCGCCATCCGACCGTCCCGATCCTGTCCCCAAGGCAGGGCATCCAACCAGTCTCCAACCGCCTCCGGCCGGTCGAAGAAGTGTGAGCGACCCCGGAACTCAACCCGCAGCCTAGCCGGGAATAACATGGCATATTTCAGCTCCATGTCCCTCAAGCGCCGTTTGACGCCCAAAAATCCCAGCCGTTGTTTTTGGACCGCTTGCGTGAAGTCCGGGTAAAAACTGACATTAGAGTTCTCAAACTTCAGCGGCCCGGCCACCCTCGACGCCTGAAGGATAGCATCCCTATCCCGAAAGTTAAAGAGTCGGGCGATTATAGGCCGCGGGGGAGCACCCACTTTGGGCGCACCACCCGGAATCCTGTGGGCCCGCTCCACCGCGAAGAACTTGCTCAGTCCCTTGGGCGCGAGACGATTGAAGAGTTTGAGTTTTAAATAATTTTTAAAGCGCACGTACACCTGGCGGTTTCATGGCGCTACAGTACACTGAGTCCTTGAGAGGCAAAGGAAAGCAGGGGAGGGACTTGACTTATTGGGGAAAGGCTTTAGAGAATAAGTAGGTTTTCAGAGCCTTTCTAAAAAGGGAGTATTGGGTGGAACATCTGAGATGGGCTGGGAGGGAGTTCCAGAAGATGGGGGCAAGGGTAGAACATTTTGAGCCTCCCCATTTTTTTCGACGAAATCGGGGGATTAACAGCAGGTGTTGAGAAGAAGAACGTAGTTCCCTGGCAGGGGCATAAGGTTTGATCTCTGAAGAGATAAATGCAGGAGCAGAGCCTAGCTGAGCTAGGAAGGCGAGGCAGCCCACCTTAAACTGAGAGCGTTCGCGAATGAGGAGCCAGTGCAAGGATTTTAGGAGGGGAGTGACGTGGTGGGATTTAGTGAGGTTATAAACCAAGCGGGCGGCTTGGTTCTGGACCAGCTGTTGTCGTCGGACGTTATAGGCGGGCATGCCGTGGTAGAGGGCATTGGCGTAGTCCAACCGAGAGATGACCATAGCTAGTACAATAAGTTTTAGGGCCGTGAAAGAGAAGAAGCGGGAAACCTTGCGAATATTTCGGAAAGATAGAAAGGAGGAAGAAACCACCGAACTCACCTGGGAGGGCAGAGTGAGTTGGTCATTGAGTTTAATGCCGAGGGTTTTAACGGAGGAGGAAGGGGAAGGAGGGGATCCAAGAGAAGAGGGCCAAACGAGGGGGGACCAGGGACTGGAGGAACCACCTGTCAAAACCAGCTCTGTTTTATCTGGGTTAAGTTTTAGGTGGTTGTGATTCATCCAGTCCCGGATGAAGAGCATTGTAGATTGGAAGTTAGATTTAGAGTCAGGGGATTGAGATAGGGAGAATATGAGCTGGAGGTCATCCGATAGTTATATACAGAGACCTCCATTTGCTGAAGAGCAAAAATGAGGGGAGCTATGTACAGATTGAAAAGTAATGGGGAAAGGGAGGAGCCTTGAGGGACCCCACATAACACTTTCCGTGGATCGGCCGAGAAATCGCCCAGACGCACCGCTTGGGTGCGATCACTTAGGAAGGAGGACAGCCAGACCAAGGCCGAGCCGCCGATCCCTGCCGCTCTGACACGGTAAAGTAAGATGGAATGGTCCACCGTGTCAAAGGTGGCGGACAGGTCGAGTAGGACCAAGGCCTGGGGGAGGTCAGTGTCCAATCCCTCTCTAAGGTTGTCAAGTACTGAAAGCACGACTGACTCGGTGGAGTGGGCTGGACGAAAACCGGCCTGGTGGGGAGCTAAAACTCGGTTTTCTTCCACGTAGGTGGTGAGTGCTCTGGTGACATGTCGCTCCAAAACTTTCCCTAGAAAGGGAAGCAGAGAAATGGGGCGATAGTTGGCGGGGACAGAGAGGTCCGCGCCAGGTTTTTTGAGAATAGGGAAGATAATAGCAGTTTTAAGAGTAGGGGTAACAACGCCCTGAGATAGGGAGCAGTTGAGAAAAGTAAGCGGGGGTAGCGGGCAGTTCATGCAGATGTGACAGAGAATATGGGCAGGACACGGGTCAAGTGGAGACCCAGATTTGACCAGAGGGAGGAGGGAGAGAAAGGATTCCTCTGTTAGAAGAGGGAAAGAGTCAAAACAGGCCATTATGGGGGGACAGGGCGGGTTGAGAAAAGAGGGTGAGGGGGGGGGAATATTGGCTTTGATTGTAGCTATTTTTTCCAGGAAAAAAGAGTTCAAAGAGTCACAGAGAGATTGTGATGGGGAAGGTTTGAGAGTGGTTCTGTCGGAGTAAGCAAGTTTATTGATAATAGAGAAAATTTCTCTGGGCTTATTCTCAGCGACTAGAATTTTAGAGGAAAAGTAGTCCTTTTTGGTGGACAGAATAGATTTTTTATATTGCAACAAGAGGGAGGTGTACTGGGCTTTAAGGATGGGACAGTACTGTCGTCTCCAGCCTCGTTCAGCGTGATGAACTGAGAGCTTTAACGCCTTCAGTTCATCATTGAACCAAAGATTGGAGTCGTTCGTCCGTCTAGAGGAGACTCGCCTGAATGGGGCGATGGAGTCACAGGCTGATAGTATCCAGGTGTTAATGGAATTGGCTTGTTCTGAAGTGGACAGACCAGATAGGTCTGGACTGGAGGAAGAGAGAGAGGTGGCTAGAGTAGCCATATCTGCCCGACCCCAGGATCGTACCCAGATGTTTTTAGGGTGCGCGGGCTTGGTAAATGGGCCTAGTTGAGAGGAAAAGGAAATCAGGGAGTGGTCAGACCAGTGGCAGGGAGAAATAGATAGGGACATAATGGGACAGTTCAGAGACCAGATCTGGTCAAGGATGTGACCTTGGGTGTGCGTAGGGAGTGGACATGTGAAATGAAGTTAAGGGAGCGTAAGGTTTCGGAAAATTCTTTAGAGGTGGAGCATTCGGCTGGGTGGGAGGGCCAAAAGTTGAAGTCGCCTAGCTGGAAGAGTTGTTAACCGCTAGGGTGGCCACAAGCTCCTGAAACCCAGCAAGAAAGGTTTGAGAAGGTAGGGGGGGGCGATACATGAGCAAACAAGTGAGAGGTACGTTAAGGGAAAGTGAGCGAACGACTAGGAAATCAGATGTACCAATCGGGGGAAAGATGAGAGGCTGAAAAGGAAGATCCTTCCGAGCAATCAGGGCGACCCCCCCGCCCGATTTGCCAGGTGGCCGGTCCGCTCGGAGAGCGTAGTAGGAAGTGGGGAGAGATGCTAATAGGATAGGGAGAGAGCTATCACGGAACCAGGTCTCCGTCAGAAATAAAAGGTCAGGTTTATGGAAATCAAGTAGGACAGAGAGTTTGTGGCAATGCTTAACTGCAGAGTGCGTATTAAGGTAGCAAATGGAGAGAGAAGTATGTCTGGGCCCGATAGGAGAGTCGGGACAGGAAATGGGGGGGAGAGGGAACGGGTGAGCCGGGGCAGGAGAAACGAAAGAGGCGGTTGGAGCTGTCAGTCCCAGGTTAATGATGTGGGTACTGCAGATGTAATCTATCTTATTTCATGCCCATGTAACCTCAAATATGTGGGCATGACTACAAGAAAGATTAAACTACGGATCGGTGAACACCGGAGTAATGTCCGATGCAAAAGAAGTACAACTAAATTGACCGAGCACTTCTTGCGTCAGAACCACACTGCAGACGATCTTCACTGGACCATTATCGAACAGGTGAAATCTACTTCACTGTTCGAAAAAGAACAACGCTGGGTCTATAGGTTGTCTACACATCTGTCAGGACTTAATGACAATATTCCCTGGAGCACAGTGCTAAAACGCTAAAATTAAATTACAGATCCAGGTTCATCATTATGGGTGTAAAACCCCCCCCCCCCTTTTTTTGATTTAAGTACCTACTCTGTACTATGGCCATTCTGGGTCTTTGATCATCTGTGGTATTTCGCACTTTGTAAACCCTATGGATGAGTCCGATCATTCTCACCATATAGATCGGGTTTTGATTTGTCATGAAACCCAAGATTTTGCGGAATCTCTGGGGGAATGAATTTTTTAATTAACTGAATCTCCGTAACCGCTCTGGAAAATAGATGACAGTCGGCAGTCGGATTGAAAATATCAAGTGGCCGCTGTGCGGCATTTGTGAGTTGAATAAAGTTGTATGTTGAGAAGAGCCTTTAGCGCTCTAGCGTTTTCAGTAGACTGCATCCATACAGTCCTTCTTTTCTGTCTCAAGCTCAGAGACGTGTTGGGAGATACTGACACATTCACTTCCGGGTCGGCAGCGGCTGAATACCTGCATTTAAACCTGAGCCCGTCATTATGCCTTTACCTCCGGGCTCGGCGGACCTTTTAGGTGCAGACTGCTGGCTGTGGACTTGGATGATGTAAGTACTACCCTCCCACTAAATGCGACCCCTCAAAACTATACCATACAGAATTTTGTAGTAAACAACCTGTGTAAGGGACGGTGTGACGCTATTTCTAACGCTTACCCCGTATTTCTCCCTCTGTTGCCACAGCTGTTCTGTATTCCCGCAATCCGCCTTTTGCCCAAGGAGCGCACACCCACTCTTTTATACGTAAGCTGCCAGTGTTTTTTCATTTCAAATTTTGCTTTCCTCTTTCGAAGTTGTTAAGCAATTTTAACAGTGTCTATGATATATGTGATCTTTATCAACACTAAGAATCTAGTTTGGCCAGAGTATCGATCAAAGTGTGAAAATACTCTATCCATATTCAGTTCGATTATTTGGATTTTGGCACTTTAACAAAGTCTGATAATTCTATTGATCTTCTTGTTCTGATGGTAATACAGAATATGGCTATAAGTTTAATCAGATTATGCTAATAACGTGGGGACTGATTCGGTCTCCTAGACTTGGCTTCGTGTATATCTGATGAATATAAGACAACTATTATGTGTCTCCTTAATGAAATCCCTTTTTTTCAGAAATACGAGGTCTGTTTCCAGAACTGTGGGAGACCTCCACTGGAACCGTGAGTCTATCGGTTCTCTGCACCTGAGGTTAGGGTAGGCCTTAGTGAGCCTATACCGCCAAGGTGTTTTTTGTGTTGTATAAATAGGTCCTGATGAAAGCTTAGTGAACAAACACCTTATAAGCTGAAACATGTCGACCGCCTGACCATTCATAGGATACATCTGACCAAATTAATTGTCAGTAGGAATTATCCTTCACCATTTTTAACATATGCCTGTCTCGTCACTATTAAAGTGTTTTGGTGTACGACACATGGTTTTTTAAATTCTTTCCACTTTTTTCACACTTATCACTTCACTTTATTTTAGTCTGATACTGTTGCTCCGCCTTAATTTGAAGCGTCGAAGCACACCAGAGATGCACAAGGCTACTCTGGCTAAAACCCCATGATGAAGCATGTCACCAACTATGTTGGTGAGTGAGGGTTTTATTTTCTCATCAGATTGATTTTGTTTTCTTCACACGTTTTTCCAAGCACATGGTGTACTAAGGTACATCCGAGTTTTTGATTGCATCACGCTCTTTTGTTGTTGTTACATAATGATGTGGGTAGTCACGGAGGCTTCGAGAGGCCAGGGACCGTGAAGACCATGTAATTTGGCCGATGAATATTGTAGTAGCCCAAGATAGCAAGGTGGCCTAGGCCCTGGGTGTGTTCGGACGCGGGCGGGCGCAGACGGGCTTGCCTTATGCGCGCCTTCGGCGCGCCATCGTCGCGCCCGCTGCGCTCGTCCGCTGCGCGTTGGATGAAGACACATGATTTGCAGGGGGCGGAAAGATGGAAGGGGGCGTGGCCTCGGTAAAGGGGCGTGGCCTCGGCACTCGCCAAAGTGGCGTGAGGGGGTGAAGATTGCTGGGTAACCTCCCGCCGCAGCGTTAAGTCGGCTGCGCGGGGAACCGGAGTCAGATGGTGAGTGAGTTTTAAGAGCTAAAAAACACAGGATCAAACAAACAATTACAATCAATATTTAAAATGTCGTCAGGTCGCGCTCCCGGCTTCCGCCTCAGGAGGTCTCAATAGCACAGGGCAGGCGCTTGTAATCAGCGTCTATTTGTGTGCTCTGGAAGGGGGCGTGGCCTCGGTAAAGGGGCGTGGCCTCGGCGCTCGCCAAAGTGGCGTGAGGGGGTGAAGATTGCTGGGTAACCTCCCGCCGCAGCGTTAAGTCGGCTGCGCGGGGAACCGGAGTCAGATGGTGAGTGAGTTTTAAGAGCTAAAAACACAGGATCAAACAAACAATTACAATCAATATTTAAAATGTCGTCAGGTCGCGCTCCCGGCTTCCGCTCTTACCTGTCAAAATGCGGTGTACATAGCACATAGCTTTGAACATGATTCTTTTTTCAATGGGCAGCCAGTGTAGGGTGGTCAGAGCTTTCCTCGTATTACTTCTCTTGGGGAAGCTGAGGACTAGGCGGGCAGCTGCATTTTGTATTCTCTGCAGTTTCATGAATCCTTTTTTAGAGGCTCCCAGATACAATACATTGTCATAGTCTAGTTGGGATGTGATTACAGCGTGAACAACCGTTTTCCTGGTTTTTACGGGGAGAAGGTCCACAACTTTCCTTAAAGTTTTCATTGTTCCATAGCATTTTCCCGCAATTTTACGTATTTGGCTGTCGAATGATAATTTGGCGTCGACCCAGATACCAAGATTCTTCACTTCTTCTTTGGGAAGGGGGGCCTGTCCTAATGAGCTTGGCCACCACGCAGAGGACCATATGTTAGGTGTTTTGCCAACTACTAGGACCTCTGTTTTGTTCCCATTCAGTTTTAGGCAGTGGTTATTCATCCATAGTGCCACTTCCTCAAGGCACTCAGATAAACGGATAGCAGCCAGATCACTATTTTGGGATAATAATACTATTAGTTGGGTATCATCGGCGTATGATACAATCGATACCTCATGTTTTTGTACACATTCGGCTAGTGGTCCTACATATATGTTGAACAAGGTAGGGCTTAAGGTGGAACCCTGAGGGACTCCCTGTTTCAAAGGATGACTATCCGATATGTGTGATAGTTGTGCCACTTGGAAACTTCGTTGGGCTAAGAAGGAGGTCAGCCACTGAAGTGCACATTTCCGTATGCCGCACGCTTCTAATCTCTGTAGGATTAGGAGATGTGAGACAGTATTGAAAGCTGCGCTCAAATCCAGCAGGATGAGCGCAACTGTCTTCCCCTCATCCGCAAATTTTCTCAGGGTCTCAGTAGCCATCAGCAGAGCTGATTCTGTAGAGTGTGCTTTCCTAAAACCTGATTGTGAAGGATGAAGAATCGCGTTCGCATCCATATGATCTACTAACTGTTTATTTACGATTTATTCTGCTAACTTTGCAGTCAGTGGTAGTAGTGATATAGGACGCAGATTCTCTAATACGGAGAAATCCAGGGAGGGTTTCTTCCTCAGCGGTTTTACAATGGCCCTTTTCCAACCCGAGGGGACTATCCCAGTCTTTAGTGAGCATTGAATAAGTTCAGAGATCAATGGTATTATCGTATTGACACCCATCATTATTCTCTCCGGCCTTGCAGGGTCATGAGGGGATCCTGATTTTATTCCCTTAATCATAGTTATCAGTATCTCTTTCTCAGGTGTTACGAATTCATTTAGTATAGTTCCCCTAAATTCTTCCTGGCTACTGGGGAGCTGATTACCACCCAATTGAGCTTCCATTGGGAAAGACTCATATATTCTGGAGACTTTGTCAGCAAAATAGCCTGCTATTTGGTTGCAGATCTCTTTGGAGGAGGTTATAACATCTTCCTCCTCCTTGTTTTTGAGGGATTTTAATATGATGAATAATTCCTTATGCGAATTTCCAGCATTATCGATTTTGTCTGTGTAGAAATCACGCCTAGTTTTTTTTATTAACGCGTGGTAGGCTTTTAATTCCTTATTATATTTTTCTTTGGATGCAGTACAATAGGTTTTTCTCCAAGTTCGTTCAGCCTTTTTGCATCCTCTTTTTTTCACGCGAAGTTCTTCGTTGAACCATGGTGCGGTGGCTTTTATTCTTTGAGGAGTTCTGGTGCTCCAAGGGGCAGTTTTGTCTAACGCCCCTAAGATCCAGATCTCAAACTGTTCATTTGCTATATCTAAATTAGTGTCTAGTGTCGGCCTCGTCACATTGAGTTCGTGTTCGAAGGATGAAGAGTCAAAATTTTTCCACTTTCTAGTGGTGATTGTATCTTTCGTGGGCAACACTTTTATTCCCTGTACTGACATCTTAAAGGGGACCACAAAATGGTCAGACCACGGTATCGGCCAGGGTGTTCCTATTTCAATTTCCTTCGAATTAGTAAAACTAGGATCGAGTATGTGACCACCTTGGTGCGTATGAGATTCTACTTACTGAGTTAAATTCAGAGTTAACATATCTTTGCAGATGTCGTTTATTTCTTTACTATCTATATTGTCAAAATGTAAGTTTAGGTCTCCCAGAACTATAAATTTGTTATGCCTCAGCACTGGTTGTACTATTTTTTCTTCCAGACTGGTCACAAACTGATTAGCTTGGCCCGGAGGGCGGTATATAAGGAACCCCGTCAAGGTGTTCCCTCTTTCGATGGATAGGGTGAAGAAGAGTGCTTCGCATTTTTCTAGGTCTGCTGGTTTGATTTCACAGGATATATTATCTTTATAGATAATAGCTATCCCTCCTCCTCTTTGGCCCTCTCTATCTTGTCTAACTATCCGATAATGGTTGGGAACGGCATCTTTAATGTCTGGTATAGCATGTTCGTTGAGCCAAGTCTCTGTCAGGAATAGGACATCAATGCTTCTATCTGTGATGAGGTCGGCTATCTCATATTTATGTTTAGTTAGTGACCTGCAGTTAAGAAGAGCAAGTTGCGTAGTAGCTTTTATGTATGAAGGCACTATGTGTAGCAGATTCTCTTTGCAATGTGCGCATACGGGTTCCATATTGTCCACGTTAGTGGTATGCCTACACTCTGTGTTGACCATTGGTCGTAGAGTCAGTAAAGTATGTTTAGAGTATTGTAACCTTACTGTAGGGGTCACTGAGACAGAGTTTCTGGCCCTAGGTCCCGGTCGGGCGCGGACGGGCACAGACGGGCTTGCCTTTGGCGTGCCTTCGGCGTGCCAGCGGCACGCCCGCTGTGCGCGTCCGCTGCGCGGTCGCGAACACATTGGTATCTTTAAGGCAGTCCGGCGGAAGCCCCGCCTCTGCCGCCCAGCCCGGAAATGATGTGCTCTGTAACGTTCAGCCACGCCCTCCACAGCAAGCGGCACACAGCCGTGATGGACCGGGGCGGGCACACGAACGGTAAGCTTGCGATATTACAACAGTATTGAGCATGTGCAGTTTCCGCAGGGGCTTATTAAAAACGCACAACTAAAACAGTTAAAGTGCTTTAAAATAGTTAAAAGTACTTTCCCACTGTTAAAACAAAGTTAAAAACACATACAACACAACAATGTTCGCATATATACTCGCGCTCTCTAGTCTCACCTAGAGTATCTCTGCGCGATCGCGAACACAGTGGGACCTTAAAGGCAGTCCGGCGGAAGCCCCGCCTCTGCCGCCCAGCCCGGAAGTGATGTGCTCTGTAACGTTCAGCCACGCCCTCCACAGCAAGCGGCACTCAGCCGTGATGGACCGGGGCGGGCACACGAACGGTAAGCTTGCGATATTACAACAGTATTGAGCATGTGCAATTTCCGCAGGGGCTTATTAAAAACGCACAATTAAAACAGTTAAAGTGCTTTAAAATTGTTAAAAGTACTTTCCCACTGTTAAAACAAAGTTAAAAACACATACAACACAACAATGTTCGCATATATACTCGCGCTCTCTAGTCTCACCTAGAGTATCTCCTAGAGTATGCATCTACTTTTATTTGCTGCCCAAACATGCAGCCCTTTAAAGAACACTGAACACATCACAACGTAAAAGAATGCTCAGACAAGCAGTATAAGTATCTTGTGCACTGCATCATCTTCGTCTTTTTAGCTGCACAATCCAAGTGGTAGATCGCATCTTTCTCGGTAAGAGAAGCTTTTATGCATTATGATCTAAAATGAAAACCTTTCTCACAGTAAGGAAGTACTGGAAACAAACAAGTAATAGAACATGAGTAGAAAAAGACATTTGCATTAAGAGTTAAAACATTAATAAATAGAGACAAAATAATGAAACCTAAATTCCTCGAGAGAGGGAGGTGGGATAATGTTAGCCTCCGTTTTCTTTAATGACATCAAGATTCTCTCTGCATACTAATTGGAGAATAGTCATTTCATTACAAGACCGGAGTCTACCATTATGCATGTTTAAAGCCACTCCAGGCTACATTACTAACATGCTCTACCAGTCTTAAGTAGAACTTAGCGAAAGTACCAGCATTAGACCAGTCAGCTGCTTTAAGAATTTCTGAGAGAGGACCCCCTCCCCAGAAAACCTTACTAGCCATAACTCCTCTTGAAGAGTGAGCACTAAATCTAGCGAGATCTACACCTGCTTCATTCATAATTGAACGAATCCATCTTGCCAAAGTAGCATTAGAAACTGGTTTATGTGGTCTAACATAAGACAGGAGCAATTGATCAACCCCAACCACCCTATGACTTTGAATTTTTAAGTCATATACTTTCATGCAATTAACCATACACAGTTTTTCACAATCATGAAAAAAGGCATAGAATATGGACTCTGACATAGTCTTAGTTCACCTCCAAATGTCAAAATGAACACCATCAGAAGACTAAAACCTGTTAGAATTCTCAAGAACGTTAAGTAGAGTAGCAAGTTACATGGAGATTTTCTTGAGAGAAAGGAGAGTGTTGTCTTGCCAATTACAGAAAAGCTTGAAAATCAAATTTACTTCCCAAAGAGAGTTATAATGAGACTTAGGGGGTCTTCTTAATCTAACCCCTTTCATGACTCTTTTATTTAAGGCATTACTACCAATCACTAGATTATTTATCAGAGTTTGACCTGAGTAGATTGCGGATCTATAACAGTTTATAGTTCGGTAGGAAAGACCGGAATCGAAAGATGGGGTAAGTAATTAGCTATCAGCTGAACAGGGGCTTCCACGGGATCCAGATTCCTCTCCACGCACCAACTACACCGCTTTCTCCAGATGCCCAGGTATCCCTTCCTGGTGCCTGGTGCCCAGGACTCCTCCAATAAGCTTTTAGCATCTCCTGAAAGGCCAGGATATCTCTCTGAACCCCTGAGATCCTTCAAGCAAGAAGGTTCATCTTCCCTTCTAGAATAAGAGGGTGCTCTTCTCCGTCTGGGCCAGAAGCAGACCCAAGGATGCTGGGATAAAACGTGGAATGTCTATTGAGAGTTCCATTACCCCGGGAAACCACACCTGGGACTTCCAAAAAGGAGTTATTAGAATGATATTGGAGAATTCCTGTCTCACCTTCTATAGCACTCTCTGTATCATGGAGAAGGGGGAAAGGCATAAGGCCCCATCTTTCCCCAATCTTGTAGGAAGGTGTCCGCTGCCAGGGCACACGGATCTGGTCTCCAGCTGAAGTAAGGCAGAACCTGACAAGTTGGTCTGCTGGCAAAGAGGTCCAACTGTATAGGGCCCCAAAGATTGTCTATCGAGCAAAATAGCTCTGTATGTAGCATCCAGTTGCTGAAGTCTGAGATATCTTGAGTTCCCGTATGCCCTTACATTTGATACCCCTGGGATACATTCTGCCCTGAGAGTAATTTTGTGTTGCTAGCAGAAATACCAGATTCGAGCTGCTATATCTGATAAGGTTTTGGATTTCGCTCCCCCAAACCTGTTTATATAGGAGACAGCTGAGGAGCTGTCTAGGTGAATCAGGGTGTTGGAATTCGCGAAGTGCTCCCTGAAGCGCATCAGGGCATGCAGACCCGCTAGCATCTCCAAACAGTTTATGTGAAGAGATTGTTCCTCTAGGGACAATTTCCCCCCAGTTTCCATTTCTCCTAAACGTGCTCACCAACCGCGGTTGCAAGCATTTGACTCCAGGATGAAGTCCGAAAGGTTCCCGAAGATGGCCTTGCCATTCCAAGCTTCTAGGTTCATCTGCCACCATAGGAGATCTTGTCTTGCGTCTTTGGAAAGGGGAAGAATGTCCCCGTACCAAAGACTTATCCTTAAGCCCCACGCCTTCAGTCTCTCAAGGTCTGTAGTGGAGGGGACCAGGAGAGATTGCCTGAATTGACGAGGAGAAGAGCCCCAGAACTCGTGCTAGGTCCCTCAGAAGGATGGAATCTTTGGATAAGACAACTTCAGTTCCTTCCTTATCTTCAAAACATTTTGGTGTGGTAAAACTAACTGGGACAGGATTGCATTTACTTGGAAACCAAGGAATTCTAGTTCCTGAGAGGGAGACATGACAGACTTCTCTGTGTTTACAATGAACCCCACATTTTCCAAGAGATTTATGGTCCAGGATAGGTGAGTTAGGACTTCTGATTTGGTCTGCGACATAATGAGAATGTCGTCTAGGTAGATAATGAGTCGAACTCCTCTTTCCCTCA
Source organism: Triturus cristatus (assembly GCF_964204655.1). Taxonomy (NCBI): domain Eukaryota; kingdom Metazoa; phylum Chordata; class Amphibia; order Caudata; family Salamandridae; genus Triturus; species Triturus cristatus. The sequence goes on from NC_140588.1 coordinate 469,758,844, forward strand.
GAAAGCTTACTACTGGAGATTAGTAATGGACTATTGTAGTTTTAATTATGCCTGACAGTAATTTCAATCACGCTGGAGTAATCGGAGTACTTTCAGTAATTTCACATTACTCTTTGATGCAGAATTACAGCTAATAATGTGATTACACTCGCATGGAGGAAAAAACCCTACAGCAAGAGCATATTTTGCAAGCATGAGTGGCTGCTCACCCTGCTTTTTATTATCTGTTACCTTTAGCACTATTTTCTAAGTGCAAAATGCATCTTTGTGGATCCTTTTTGAACACAGCGGTGTATTTTTTCACTAAGAAAATAGAGCTAAATGGCGGGAGTAAATTGGGGGAATATCCTTCCCCAAATGCACATTTAGTGAGGGCAAGCAGATACTCCTGCTCCTATTCATGTTTCGTTGCATTTAATTCTACTCATGTCCATGTTGAATGCAAGGGGGCATTTTTGCGCTAAGACCAAACCACTAAATACAGAATTACTCTTCTCACATAATTACACATAATCTCAGAGAATTTTAAGTAATTCAGTGTGATTTCTCTAAACGGAATTACATGATTTTTACCAACCCCGTATTTTAACCAGCATGAATTCTACAACAGCAATGGTTCTTCACCCAATGCATAGCTCGAAAACTGTACTATTTCACTTCATTCACCATTGGGAGGACTTTATTTATTCGTGAGCTGTTTATAATTAAGGCTCATGCTTTTCAGTTTCTATGGATTTTAATGGATTTTTATAGATAAATGCAGACATAAAACATGTATTTTCCTGTCTTATTATGTTTAAAAATATGGATACAAATGGAAATTAGGTTCAGTTTTGAATGATTATAAATGTTGGTTGTCATGACTGCCAGGCCAAGTGCTGTGTGAATTGACAGGCAAAGTAGTTAAAAAAGAGAGATAGTTTGAGATGAGACTTAAACCACTGCAGATGTGTATACGTTTGATAATAAAATGTGCATATTTTCATACATGTATATTGATTATGGGTATTTATATTATTGAAACTAGTCAGAAATTCAGAGATCCGTGTACTTTTGTTGGCTAAATGAATGTGGTTTCAGCTTCAGTTTTTTTCACAAAACCCAAAATACATATGGATGAAAACAGATGCATCCTAGGCAAAGATAACATTATTACATTTGCTATTGTACTGCAATGCTTTTCTGTGGAACATCCAACCCTACTACTCTCAAAATAGATTTTAGAGCTTTTTTACTGTAAAGACATGTTTAACATACAACTTTTACATGTCCTACTTTTTAAATGCCATGTTCCCTTCCTTATGGGTAGTAAGGGATAACTAGGGTGATGTACTGATATTTAAACAGAGAATGAAAATTAAATTCTCTAACCAAACACGAGGCGTGTACAATGGAAACGGATCCCATGAACCATCAGTGACATTTTCTATACCATTAAATACTGTAACTCATCATGCCTAATCTGAGAACCCACTAGAGTTTCCACATCATATTCAGGTGACCCATTGACTATTGTAGGAGGGGATGGGAAATCTGGAACTGCTCCTTGTAGCTTAACCCTTGAGGAATGAATGATGGGGTGAATTCTCCTTTTCTCTGACAATTTTTATCTGACTGCTAATACTACCTCTAGGACCTGCCAGGACCCTAAAAAGGTCGGAGTGATTTTTGAATTTTTAATGTGTACCTGGACCGACAGAAATCTCATGATTCGCTAAACTTAATCTCCTACTTGTGTTGTACTGCGGGGGAGCTTGTCAACGACCGTTTGCTGTTTTCTTATAAGAAAGGGGATAGGATGTGGCCTAACGGCCTCGAAGCTGGGGAACCGGGTTCGAGTCTCAGCAACGATGCTCAACATCCTTTGATTCTGGGCAAATCACTTAATCTCCCCATGCCTAACAAACATGAATGTGTCCATCTGTAACGAAACTGGTGCTAATGTAAAGCGCTCTGATACCTGAAATCTTCGTTGCGCTATATAAAACTCTAAAAAGTAAAAAAAAGATGTTTATATGCTGATTGCCTGACTTGCCTAATGATTGGCAATAACCAAGTGACTAAGAGAACATGAGGTTGAGTAATACAATGAGGGAGCATACAGGAATGGAAGTCAAAAATAAGCAGATTAGAGATAATACCATGGACTAACTCTTCCAAAGTGGGGTTTTGGTTGAGCAGGCTGAGGCCCTTCTTTAGCAACAACAACAATCCCTTTTAGGGTGAACCACAAAAGTCACTAAATTAACTTGTGCTTATCCCTCTGGTAGCTTGGCAGAAAAGCAGTCAGGCTTAGAGGCACTGTAGTCTCCAAGTAGTCTAGGGTGATAAAAAACTGGTATTAAGTTCCTTTGTGAGTGTGCTTGAGGCAGCCCTTTGAGATGCAAGTGTGCCAGGGAACAGCTCTGCCCCTCCCATCCTGGTGGGAGGCCCATCCAGTCAACACCTAGCCCCTCTTTGTCTCCCTGTCTGGGAGGGATACTGTAGTGATTGCCACTCATCCTGTCTTGCTCATCCTCTGCTGTCACCATGTGGAATGTTGATATTCATGATGACACATTAGAATGTTGGGTTCCTAGCTCGGTGAATTCAGTTGGGAGCTTGGGGCTGAGCTGTAAGGAGACAGCTCCTGGTGGGGTTTTTATTTACATCCTTCTAACATCTTGATACCTTGTAGCATCTACCAAATAAATACTTATTCTTCAAAAACCTACGTGGACCTGATCCTCATTTACTTCACTACAACTGCCATCAATTCACAGTTATGTGACCCAGGACACCAAATGGTTAGGACAAGAATATGCCAAGTTTGTAAAAGTGGCCTTTCAAGAATTAAAATCCGACTTTACTGTTTACTGAAATTTTGTTGTTGGTTGAGGGGGCTTGTTTACCCTGTTCAAGCAACAGACACAATCCCCCTCAGGGTGAGCAACTAAAGTCATTAAATTAACCTGTGCTTAACCCTCTGGTGGCTTAGCACAAAAGGAATCAGGCTTAACATTTTAAAGAATTTATGGAACAAACAAACAACAATTAACTGAAAAGAATAACACAAGAAAAATCCCAAACCAGTTTAGAAAATCAGGTACATTTTTATTATGTATTTGACATAAAAATGACAAAAATCCGATTGGTAGATTCAGAGATTGTGAATTTTAAAGGTTTTGTAGAAATCAAGGGCTAAAAAGCAAAAAAAAGCGCAAACCGCAGTTATCTGGTCGCAAGTTCAGGCCTCCCACGATGGAGTGTAGGCCGGACACAGAAATTAGTTAATTCCACTTTCAAAGTACCTTGTGGCCTGAACGTCGAGATGCAAAGTCCTTACTTCGAGCTGCGAAGGCCGGTGTAGAGGAGTCATCAAATAGGAGCTGCAATATGAGGTACAGCGTCGAGATGCATCACGCAGCAGTGGAGCCAATGAAGCCATCAACAGGAGCTTGCAATGAGAGGCACTACGGTGTCGTCGAGGAAGCTGCTCCTTGCACTGCAATGCACTGGCACAGAGAATAGGATGTGTTGCACTGGGCTGGTGTCAGAGTCAAGCTGCAATGGCTTTGAAGGAGCCACCAGGGCTTGTGTCAGCGGAGAGGACAAGATGCATCGACCTGGGCCTGTGTTTGTGGCAAGCTGTGTCGTGCTGCATCAAGGTGCGTTGAGTTGCGTCAGTATTGAAGAAGCCTGTTATGCTCCTGTGGATTAAACAGGGTGCCAGCTGACGGACCCTTGGAGATTTCCTGGAGTTCTGGGTCAACACAGGCAGGCTGGATTCAGCAGGGCAGCTCACAGCAGCAGAAGACTCCTTAGTTAGCACAGCAGGTCTTGAGCACCAGCAGACTTCACAGCTGACCAGTCCTTCTTCCTGATATAGTCCACAGGTCCAGAAGTGATCTGAAGAGTGAGTCTGAGGGTCCAATTTTTAAACCTGGTGCCCACTTTGTAGTGAGAGAAGCTTCTGGAGTTTCCCCCTACAAGGTGTCGGGAATTTCCTGCCTCCCTGCTTTGGTCGCAGTCTGTCTGCTGGCACATTAGGCTAGTGTAGAACCCTTTGTGAGTGTGCTGCAGCAGAGACTTTGTAGTGAAATTTTGGTAGGTGAGATCTCCTCACCCTCATCCTGATTGAGATGGCCCATCCTGACAACACTTATTCGCCCTTTGTCTCACTGTATGGAAAGAATACACAAAGATCAACTGCCAACTTCAACTAGTCAAGTGACCCAGGATACAGGCTGCAGGCAGCAACTGATTGGGACAAGCAAATGCCAACTTTATAAAAGTTGTATTTTCTGAACTGTGACTCAAATTACAATTCTTTAGCAGCCACACTCAATATTCCTACCTGCTCCCAATTAAAAGTTATCACTTATTACATATATAAAAGTTATCACTTATTAAATATATAATAAAGTAATCCAATGTTATTCTATGGGAGAGGTATTTAAGAACTTTTCACTACAAGGATATGTAAAATTTAAAAACCCATGTCCTACCTTTTAAATGCAATGCACCATGCCCTACAGGCTGTTTAAGACTTACCTTAGAGGGAACGTACATGTACTAAAAATGTAAGTTTAGGTCTGGCAAACGGTCTATTTTTGCCAGGTCAATTTGGCAGTTTAAAACTGCACTACAGGCTGCAGTGGCAGGCATAAGACATGTTTTAAAAGACTACTACGTTGAGTGGCACAATAGATGCTGTAGAACCCATTAGTAGCATTTAGTTTACAGGCCCTGGATACATGTAGTATCACTTTGCTAGGGACTTACAAGTAAATTAAAAGTGGCAATTTGGTGTAAGCCAACTTTACCATGTTTAAAGGAGAGAGCACAAGGAAACATTGTAAATATTCCTCAATTAACTTTGCATGTTCATCAGATAGGGATAGATTTATAGTGAACAATTTGCCGTATATAAGGAACGTCATTCGGTAAGGATGATCACTGGAAGATCATGGAGCCTGACAATGTTCTCTAAAGGTATTGTAGCTAGTTCTACCGCTATGGGAAGTTTTCAAAGAGGGATGAAATGTCCTAATGTAATGTGTCAGGGATGAAATGTCCTAATGTGTACAACTACCAACTAAACAGTGAAACCATATGAATCAGGAAGCTCTACTTTGAAGTCCATTGAAATCATGGCCCATTGCTATTGAGAAGTGGGTAATGGTTATAAAAGACTTAGGGCCAGATTAACAAAGGTCTTGCATCAGGTTTGTGTTACTTTTATAATACAGACCCAATGCAAAATCGTTTTCAGGATTTACAAACCAATGCAAATTGGTATTTGGGTTGGTTTTTAAGAAAAAGTGACACAAACCAGTGTGAAGCGCTGTTTGGCGTTACTCTGTGTCAAGTGGATATTCCATGGGTGGTGCATGGGTGTTTTGATGCAAAACCCTATTTACTAACATTAGTATACAGGGTTTTGTGCCAAAAATATATGCCATATGAAAGCAGGCATTATAAAGAAATGCTTTTATTTCTGCTAAGTTTTCACACTTTGCATGTGTGCTGCACTATGCAGCACACATACAAATTAGGAAAAGTTTTAAATGTAGTCTAAGCATAGTATTCAGTAGTGAACTGGGGTAGGGTGGACATCTCTTGACAAAACATGTGCTACACTCACGCATACCCTTGCACCGTGGTGCAGATGTGTGTGTGTGGCACTCGGTTGTCTGGTTGTGCACTGGTGCTACTGAGAGAGCAGGATAGTGCCACATCTCTGTAGATATTGTGCTTTCCTGCTCCTTCCCTGTCAAGCAATGCAGTGCAGCAACTTTAGGTGCCTCGTTGTGCTCTGTGATAGTTTTATACTCTGGCCCTTACTATCTACCTGTCAGGCTAACTACACCTACAGTCCCTTGCTCTCTTCTAGCTGTTAAGCTTAGCAGGATGTGGGTTTTGCTCCTCCTACTCCCTCTCTGTCGAATGAAACAAGGATACACAGATCAAGCAGAGCACCAGAGAGTAAAGGGACAGACAAGCAAGAAAGAGAGCGAGAGAGATAGATGGCATTTGTGTACTTCAAAGCATTAAGATGAAGGAGGCTGTAGGGACAACAGGGTTGAAGGAGGTGTGGTTTTGGACAGACATCAGAAATACATGAGTTACAAAGAATTAAGACACTAGCATACAAACAGTGTGGTAAAGAAGAAAGAATGTAGTCTACCAGTCTACATGGGTGAAGGTGCTGTGACGAGCCCAACAGCAGCTGGAATACATGTGCGTATCCTCTGGACACTACGCAATCCAGAATACTGAGGAGGTAGAGTACAAGACAATCATTGTAGCAATGCTGCCTATCTTCACTACATACTGGAATCAAACTGGGACAAAACAATTGTGCAGGGATCATAAACAATGACAAACTGTAAATATGGGAAGTCATAAAATTATCTGAAACATTGCCAGGTAACTACTGCACAACAACTTTGGGCTTATGTTTGCCTCTGCCTAAAATGCACCAAAAATGGTGGTTCCAACCTGGAAGTGAGTATACAGTAGGTTAGCAGTCTAGCTCTTACACCCAGCTTCCACCAACCCATTATCCATTGCTTTCCATATGCAGGTGTTTGTCACGTTGTCTTAATAGTTTTTCCTTCTTATTGGACTTCAGATTCCCCAATTGTCTTCCAAGCAGTTTTTCTGTGATTTTGGGTCGATTTTCTTCTTAATCATGAGACTAACTTTAGTTGATTTTAGGGCATCACAGTGTTTTATGGACTATATAGTTCCGAAAATGGATGAGATTTTGTCTTGGGAAAACAAATAAATGAACCAATTTAATGCATAGATGGGAAATCTTTGACGTTCAGAGATATATCATAAGCCACTTTGTTGGTAGTGACTACGGATGGACATGTTGAATCAATTATATTTGAACTTATCAATTCTCCATCATGTCTGATTGTTCTAGGGACTTCTTGGTTGATATTACACAACCCCACCAGTGACTGGAAGAACCAGGTTACCAGCTTCTCCACACCTTTTTTAATTGCAAAGAACAGTGTGCCTGATTTATACTTCAGAGTCCAGTATTTGCACTGTTAGGTTGACAGAATAAAATGCTCTGTCACGCTGACTGAAAAAAAACGTACTCCGAATTTAGAGATTTCCACTGGCCCGGCGGACATCTCTTAATATAGGCAGGAATCGGCATCATGTCAGTTTCGGAAAATGTATTAAGATTATTATAGATGGTACCGTCAAAATAAAATGTTTGTATTTTCAAAAACAAAATCCCAAATAGGTATTTTGTTTTTGAAAATACAAAAACTAATAATCACCATACCCTGGGAGTTGTCCTGGTGGTGAAAACTGACCATTTGACCACCCACTTTAAATTGGGTGGGCTGTTGGATCGCGGAATCCGCAAAGGGAATATGATTGACCAACTGATTTGGTTCCAAATGCAGTGATCCCTTGTGGGAAGATTTACCATTTAATGGTAAAAGTACATTAAGATTTAAAGGAGTATTTAAATGAGGATAGTAAAAAGAATTAATCAGGCATTCCCTGTCTTCAGCTGTGGCTCTGATATTTTTAATTCTAAAATCTGATGGTACCTTCAGGCCTTGTGTAGACAATTGTGAACCCAAGAAATATAACAATCCACAATAGATATCTGTTGCTTCTGATTTGTGTTTTGATTGACGAGATAAAGACTGTTGACATGTTCTCTAAACTAGATGTAAGAGGTGCCTTTAGTTTAATTTGATAAAAAAGGGTGGTGTGTGGAAAACAGCTGCCAACATGCATTGCAGATATTTTGACTATACAGTCATGGTGTTTAGTCTCTGCAATCCACCAGCAGCGTTGGAACATCTAGAATGGTGATTTTGCTAGACTAAATATAAGAAACGTCTTGTCTAGACTCAGAAAAAATGTCTTGTATGCAAGATTGGAGAAAAGTGTGAAGTTGAAAAATCAGTTTCTAGAGACTAGTAAATTTAGAGAAGGGAATACAAATTGATCCAGCTAAAGTGTAGGCAGTCCCGGAATGTCCATGCCTAAAGATGTAAAGAAGTTTAAACATTTCCATGTTTGTGGGAGCGTTCACACAACTCACCAAAGCTGACACTAAACCCAAGTGGTGTCAAGAAAGGAAAAAGCCTCCCCTCTTCTTAGAAGACTGTTCATCTCAGCTCCCATCTTAAGATATCCAGATTGTTAAATCATCTTTAATGTGGAAACATATTTAAGAACATGCCAGAGGGGCATTATGATCTTAATGGCACTGTGAACATGAAGAATATGTTTTAGCCATCTTTTCTTGAGCTCTCTCATTTATTTCTTTGTTTTGCAGTTTTATATAGCACAAACTTGACCAAAGGTATTGGCACACTTTACATGAGCACCAGTTCCATTGCACAAGGACGCATTCATTTTTAGTAGGCACAGGAAGATTAAGTGATTCTCCCAGAATCACAGGATGTTGAGCCAACACCAAAATTCAAACCTGGTTCCCCAGTTCCAAAGTCGTCAGCTCTAGACATTAGACCATATCCTCTACCCATCCCTCATCTACAGGGAGAAATTATATCATTTATGGTACAGTTGCTGGCCGTGAAATAAACCTTTAGTCAATGGTGGTACTATTTAAAGGAAGCAAAACATAAAGTGATGGTGTGTACTGACCATAATGAAAATGGGTTTTGTAATGGCAGTGAGTTGCAGCAATGTAAGGTATGCTAGCTGTTCCATCATTTTTAAAGATTTGATGATGATATGTCTTGATGCCCTGGAAAAACAAAAGGCAAAGTTGTAATAAATAAGTCCAGTTCCAAGTTTAAAGATAGAGATCTTTACTGGTATCAGTCTTCATGACAACCTCCAGCATTACACTGATACTGGCTCCAGTCAGAACATTGGAATACCATAACTCCATTGCATCATACCCTTAACATTCTATTCCAGCATCATCACACATCTCCCCCCTATAGACAATTAAACAATGCAATCTAAAAAAATAAACATACAAATAAACATACATGTTTTCCTTTGCTAATTTTTCCTTAACTAAAATTTCATCAATGGAGACTCACATAAATCCCCTTAATGACGTTACACACATGAAATATTTTACACAACTCTTCTTAATAACATTTCATAAATGAGTTACCTTACATAAATCACCCACACTCCTCTTCCTTCCATCTTCAAGAAGAGCTACAGAACCCTCCACCGATATTATTTTGCATGGTTGAGAAAATTTGCTTTCACCTTTCTTTATAAAACCAAACCTCCTTACCACCACCCAATCACCTTTGTTAAAGACCAATTCCTTAACTGCCTTCCTTTGATCATACTCCATTTTATTCCGCTTTTGACTTTCTTGCACTCTTAACCTCATTCCTTCTCTATCAATCCAAACCTGTTTTTTATCCTGCAACCACATTGGTGACTCTTTCGTTCCGGGCTCCCTACCTCTTAACGCAACAAAAGGAGAAACCCCTGTTACTGTATGAGGAGTGATCCTATGACCCCACATCATTCTTCTTAACTCATCTTTCCAAAACAACCCATTTGCTAATGAAAGTTGAATATTTTCCATAATCATACGATTGACTCTCTCCACCAACCCATTAGCCTGAGGATGGAACAAAGCAACCTTCTCATGACAAACTCCTATATTTTTCAAGTAGTTTTCCATTTCCACTGAAACCAACTGAATACCATTGTCAGTCAGAAGCGTCTTAGGCACCCCTTCTTCCAGAAAAACTTCCTTCAAAAACGTTATCACATTCCTTGAAGTCACATCTGTCATAGATTTGCACGTGAACCACTTACTATGGTAATCCACCAATACCACCAAAAATCGGTTATTACTCCCCAATTTATCAACTGGGCCTAAAATATCCAAACCTATTTTTTCCCATGGTTTCATTGGATGCTCCATGCACCTCAAAGGAGGATTCCTAGTAATCTTCATCTTGTCACTATTGCTACATGCATAGCACTCTTTCACCATGTTTTCCACATCCTTGTCCATCCCTGGCCACCAAAACGACTCTCTCAATCTCCGCTTGGTTAAACTTCTTCCAAGATGACCCTCATGTACAATCTTCAATATCTTAACTCTCAACACATTCGGTGGAATAATCCTACTTCTACGCAAAATTCTATCGTTTTGTAGACTCAATTCGTCTTTAACTTGTAAATATTGTTTGTACTTAAGCAACACATCAGACTCACCCCAGCAATTCATAATGACTTCTCTCAATCCTTTATATTCCTCATCTTTTTCCACCGCTTCCTTCCATTCATCTTGACTTATGGCAAATTGACCATCAACTTCCACGACCAATTCTTCCACATCTACAACACCAGAATCTCCTTCCACTGGCATTCTGGACAAACAATCTGCCAAGACATTTTTTTTTCCCCGCACATACTCTACAATAAAATTATAATCCAATACTGATGTCAACCACCTAGAAATTCGGGGAGTCACACTACCATCTAAACCCCGACCACCCTTGAATAAATGAATCAAAGGTTTATGGTCTGTCTTCAGTACAAAAGGTATACCCCACAGATAATACCTATAATGCGCTACAGCCCAACAACATGCAAGGGCTTCTTTCTCAATTGTGGAATAATTCCTCTCTGCACCCTGCAATCTCCTGGAAGCAAAACCTATAATTTTCTCTTCCCCATCAGACTCCTGCAACAACACAGCACCAATACCCACGTTACTTGCATCACTAACCACAATAGTTCTTTTCCTATGATCAAAATGCCCCAACGCGGGTGCTCTTGCAAGATAAGATTTTAAATTTTCAAATGCTCTTTCACAATCCAAGTTCCAATCAAAAACTACTCCCTTTTTCAACAAAAGTCTCATAGGTTCCACTATCTCACTGAAATTGGGAACAAACTTTGAACAATATTCCGCCAATCCCAGAAAAGATTTTAACTGCTCTTTATTGATCGGAGAAGGTGCATCTTTAACTGCTCTCACAATACTATTTTTCGGTCTTATACCTTCCGCCGATATCTGATGACCCAGATAATTAACCGTTCCCAATCTAATTTGACATTTCTCTTTCTTTATCGTCAATCCATACTTCTAAACCCTACATAAAACCTTCTCCATAATCTCATCATGATCTTTGTGTGACCTCCCCACTATCAAGATGTCGTCCTGAAAACACATCACTCTCTCCAAACCCTTCAATATGTTGTGCATCACTCTCTGGAAAACTGCGGAAGCCGATGCCAGACCGAATGGCATCCTCCGGTAGCGAAATGCCCCTAGTGGTGTGACAAATGAGGTCAAATGTCGTGAATCTGGGTGTAAATTCACATGATGGCACGCCGATGACATATCCAGAACACTGAAAACACAACCCCCACCCATCCCACTTAACATTTCTCCAATGTTGGGCAAAGGTTGCCTGTCTACCCATATATTTTTGTTTAAATCTCGTAAGTCAATGCACAAACGAATATTATTACCCTCCTTAGGAGCTACAACAATCGGAGATAACCACTCTGAGGACTCAATCGGTTCAATAATCTTAGCTTGCAATAATTTTTCCAATTCTTTTTGCAAGGCTTCCTTCATCATGTAAGGTACAGACCTTACTTTATGTACCACAGGTTTCGCATTGTTTTTTAACACAATCTTGTGCGTAAAACCCTTCAACATACCCAGATTTTCAGCAAACACTTTGGAGTACTTATTCATTATTTTTTCACCCCAATCATTTTTTGTATCTCCATCACAAGACTTGCTCCCAACATTGTTTTCCACTGTCATTACTGGTTCTGGCGCATTAGGATTCAAAATTATCCCCAAATCTTTCTGGTGTCTCCACCCGAGTAAGTTAGATCCCTCATCCGTGATATATACTCTTCCATATACCCCTCTTTGTTCAAAAACTATGCTTGTCCATTGCATTCCCACAATGTTGATTTTAGAACCCCCGTATCCTACTGCCTTCACATCCGGGGTTGTAAGTTCAGACATTTCTCCACCCAAGTTTCCCACAAAAGCATCTTTTGAAATGAGAGTGAATAAACTCCCTGAATCCACCAATAATTTCACAATACCCTTTCCCACAGTAATTTCACAATGTGGCTTTTCCAGTTTTCCTGTGCTTTCCATTTTTAAGTTCATCGGATTATTACTGACTTTCAAAATCACATCTACATTATCTTTCTCGCCTGCCTCTATCAACTGGCGATCTCCCAGTTCAATTCCATCAACAGTTAAAAATATCTCTCCACAATTTTCTTCCTCATTTTCTATTTCTTTCACACTTGTTGTCGGAACATTCCCTCTGGACCTACAGGCCTTAGCCAAATGACCCCTCTTTCCACAAGACCTGCACGTAGCATTCCTGGCACCACATGCAAAGCTTGAACTTATATGCCCAGGACATCCACACCTGTAGCAGATTATTGGCCTTCGCTCTACCTGTTTAATCGATGTGCTTCCATACCCCTTATATATTGTTTTCTTAACATCTTTTTTTATGTCTTTTACCTCAGCTGCTATTTCTTTCACCATCACTGTTGACGGAGTATCTGAATTTTTTTTTTCACTATCTATCTCTCTGATCCAATGGTCTGTATCTTCCATGCTTCTAGCGATCTGGATAGCCTCTTCTAAAGTAGGATTCTTTGATAGCAACTTTTCTCTAACCTTCTTATTATTCGTGCATCTGACTATTTGATCTCTTATTAACGAATCACACAATATTCCAAATTCACACGTGACAGCTAACCCTCGAAGAGTCGCTACATAAGATACAACGCCCTCATCAGACTTTTGTCCTCTAGAAAAAAACCTATGTCTTTCAAACACAACGTTAATTTTTGGCAAGAAGTGTTTCTCTAGCATTTGCAATGACATTTCATAAATGTTTACCGGCTGCCCATCACCCATCCCCAGAGAAATTTCTGGCAAATCATCATAAATGCGCCTCCCTTCAACACCCAAATGATGTAATAATATGGCTTGCCTCCTAACAGGCCCATATTTATCTCCACCAATGGCCAATAAATAAGTGAAAAAAATATTTTTCCATCTTTTCCATGGAATAATGGGATCACCAGGCACCGGCAAAAATTTTGGTGGAGCTGACATTGAATCATCAGACATTTTCTAAGTATGAATAGGAATAAAATATAACTAAAACAATTGACTGAAATAATTAATTAAAACAATTAATTAAAACAATTAATTAAAATAATTAACTAAAACAATCAATCATGGTAGTCACTGTATACACTGCAACGTGAAATTCAGTTTTCTTTCCTCTTAGCAATTTGCACGCAAGTCCTTTTTCAGTTTTCCATATATCTGGCTTTTACTGTTAGTCCTTCTGCTGTTTCCACGAATCTACAAGTTCCTTGTTCGTACCAGCGTTGTTGTTTCCAGCTTATCCGAGATTCCGCCGATCTTTGACCTTAGTAACAGAGCAGGTAATTATTTAATTGCTTGAATCGTGGTATGAATTCCTTAACGCGCGCGCACTGTTGCCATGCGTTGAGCTCCTTCAACACGCGCTGCGCTAACTCGCGCTGTGTTTATCTTTGAAGACGCGGCTTGACTCGCGCTAATCTTCATTGAGTTCCTTCACCGAGGATATTGTCAACACGCGCTGCATTAACTCGCGCATGTGTTTACTTTCGAAGACACAGCTTGACTCGCGCGCATGTGTTTACTTTCGAAGGCACAGCTTGAGTCGCGCTAATCCTCCTACACGCGCACTGTCAACACGCACTTTGTTTAATTACTTTTAAGGAATCGAGTACTTCCAATTACCGTGCTCCAAACTTCCTTACACCGGCTTGTTCATCATTCGAGGCACGCTTACAAAACATTACCAAACTATTAACTGTCTCATATCCCGTAACGCGGTTAACAACAACTGCTCAAGTGCTCCAGTTCAAATATGCAGTAAAATCGTCAGTTTACCTTCTTCTTTTCCAATTCAACAGCTTAGCTCAGGCTTGTTAAAATCGTCAGTTTACCTCCTTCTTTTCCAATTCAACAGCTCAGGTCAGGTTCGTTAAAATCGCCTCATTAGCACTGATTTCTACATCAGTGTCGTTCCAGGGATGAAGGTTGCTTGCTTGTTCCCATCCTCGTCGCCAATTTGTAATAAATAAGTCCAGTTCCAAGTTTAAAGATAGAGATCTTTACTGGTATCAGTCTTCATGACAACCTCCAGCATTACACTGATACTGGCTCCAGTCAGAACATTGGAATACCATAACTCCATTGCATCATACCCTTAACATTCTATTCCAGCATCATCACACAAGTGTTTGCTTTATCTCATACTGTAACTCAGTGTTAGACATTCCACCAAAGATTCAAAAGTCTAGCGATGAAAAGTTCATCAATTAGGTACAAGAAACTCACAGAAAGATAAACGGTGAAAAATGAATTCTTACAAATCAAAGAACTATGAAGCAAGGCTTGAAAGCCCAAGCAAATTGTATTTATAGTCCAAACACAAAATTTAAATGTAGACCTTCCTCTCTCCCAAGGTTATTCAACTCTTCTGGTGGTCATTAACTACTTTACAAAATTGGCACATTTTGAATTTTTGACCAAACCATCCATTGCTCCTGAACTGGAGCATCTTTTTTGAATCACATTGTAAGATTATATTTTTTACATAGGTTTAGGGCATCTCTAGCTTGTCGCTTACTATTGTATTCTAAGTCACATTTTTACTTCGGAAATTCCATTATATAAAAAAAATCGGCCTTATCTCAAATAACCAATGCTAGGGCATTTTATAAGAAGGCCTTTGACATGCAGAGAGGAAAGGCTTATGCGTATCAAGTGGGAGATAGGTTTAGTTCTCTATTACTTATGTTCGTATTTTGGCCTCCCACCCCAAGATTATGCCTCGAATTGTGGGCCCTTTTAAGATCATTTAGGAAGTGGGGTCATCTGCTTTACGTTTGGTCCCACCAATACAGGAAGAGTCCATCCTGTTAAACATGTGTACAGGTTAAACCCGAAGGGTCCATATCCACAAATCCGCTCCACCACTACTAGTGGAAGATTCCCAGTAATATGATGCTGAGGCCTTTCATGAAATCAGGGATACACAAGGTCTTTGCAGTATGTCTTAGCCTGGAAGGTGGAAGGGGCTTCAGAGAACTCAAGGGAAGCTGCTGATTTTGTACACACGCTTCACTAGGTAAAGTTCTTCATTTCATTTCAGATTTCCCTCACACATCTTAGGGAGTTCTTTGGGTGGGGGTGTCTACATCAAATGAGAGTGTTGAGTTTTCATTGAGGACAAACCTAAAGAGGAGAAATGGATTCAGTAAAACACAACATAGAATCAGGCACTGTTTTGTACTTTACTTACGGTTAGTCTTCTGGGCGCAGTGATCCACGGTGATGGTTAGTTCAGTGATATTTGCTTTTGTGCTATGTGTGTCTGGCCATTTCTGCATATATACACCGTGAGTGTTGTGCACCAGTGCACTGACTTAGAACGGAGGTCTGACATCTTGGTTTACTCTATTTGTAACAGATACAATGCTAGCATTTTGAAGGTAGACATGGGCGGCCATATGAAATGACTGTCATTTGGCTTGGATGTCACTATGAGGTGTTAATACGAAAAGAACAGCTCTCATGCCATTTTGTTTACTATGATTTTGAGCTAACTCATTCACCAGACTGTCATCTCCCTGCTGTGGTGCGCAGATAACATAAAGTAGTTAATGCTAATTAACCTTCTACCAACCATGCAGACTCCTCCGATCAGCCTCTCTCTCCATCACAGACACCCCATACATCTGCCGAGCCTACAGCAGAGGACGATCCTTCTTGCACCTGACAGCCAAAACCTGGAATAACCTCCCTCTGCATCTCAGGACTGCACAATTACATCAACAATTCAGACAAGACCTAAAGACATGGCTGTTTGAGTAACCATCTCCACGCAGCAGCAAATAGCCCCAGCGCCTTGAGACCCTCACAAGTGATTTGGCACACTCAACAAATGACTGATTAATTTATTGACCTTCCCACAAACTGACTACCCCAACATGGAATTGTATGGGGGTAGAAGTATGGCCTGGAAGAGGCTGACGTTCCCACCAGCTCCAGCAGAGTAGTTAGACCAGATGTCATTGTGACTACCTAACAAAGTTGATCTGGCACAATTTTCTGTGCAATTGAGACTTCCTCTACTAGATTACTAGGTGATAGAGATACAATAGTATCCATTCTTTCAGAGAGTGTATGCATGTGAGATAGGATTCCACAGAAAAAGATGTTGATCTGGCATAGTTTGAAAAATGGAAGGCTCTTACTATGAGACTCTGGAATGCAGCTATGGGTTACTATGAAGTACAATTAATTATAAGTGTTTTTGTGACTGTTAGTTAATAAAATTGAGCCTACAATTCAGTTCCCATTTGGATGCAGTTTTATTGGAGCCCTTCTTTAATCCCGTCGCCTCTTCTAGAATGAAACTCCCCCTGCATTGATATGTGCCATTCCTCAGCTAAAGTGTCTTTCGTTTTTGTCTAATGTACTTATTTAGTGTCCTCTGCAAAACGAATAGTTCCTCTGGACAATGGATGATTCCTCTGAACAGTTTCACCAGCTCTAGATTCTATATCTTCTTTACAATTATTGAGAGAGGAAGAGCCCAACCAGAATAGACATAAACACAGAGATAAACACTGTTTATCAGGGAAAACTTTTACTCCAACTGATATTGTCTTTATATAATTTTTTCAGCTCTATATGATGTGATTACACATTGTGATGGCAGCAACAATTACCCTGGTTCACGGATCAACTCAATGATTCAAAACTGAGTTGTGTTGTGTCTTGTCCCAAGAACTCTCTTCTAGTTGAATGGTCTGTAGACATTTATTGAGGGGCTCTGCTAACCAAGCCCAGGGCCAGTTCTCTGTTCTCTTACGGTATATAGTAAATGGTATAATTCTAATTGGCCAAGCCAACCAACCTATAAGTCCCTATTGTATGGTAGGGCATCTAGGTTTAGAGACCCCAGTGGACTTAATGCACTTATGTGGTGTCATTTTAAAGCCAGGCCTAGGTTGTAGTCTGGTTTTAAAATAAAACTGTAACCAAATTCAACTTTGGAATTAAATATACTTCAAAGTCCAAAATTAGCTTTTTATTACATATAAGTCACCCCTAACGTCTTCCCTAGGTGCAACAAGGGTAGGGTGCATTGTTAGAAAAAGCAGGGAAAATATAAAAGATGTTCTATATGCCCTGGAAGGGGAAAAAAAGTCAACGTTGTTTTTCCCTATTGTAGTGCTGCTAGCCCCACAGGCTAACATGGGAAGGCTTTATTAAACTTAATAAGTCTATCTTTGCTTTGGAGCTAGCTAGCAATATCATTCAAAGTATCAAAATAATCATTACCCAATCCTAGGTTGACTTTGTAGACCTATCTGTCAAGGCATTAGAGGGCTGGATAAAGGGTGACCAGGTAAGTACCTATGAGGAGCTAAACAATTTCTTCATGAAGGAGCACATATTGGCCAATTGTCCCTTCGAGAACTTACACCACTATCTAGTCAACCATTTTTTCTGGCCCCTTATGTCTGCCAAGGTAAAGGGGTTTTGTGGCTTTTGTGCCACCTGTCCAGCCAGTGGCAAGACAGTGGGAAAGCCAAAGGCTCCCTTGATACCACTGCCAGTGATTACCACTACCTTTGAGAGGGTGGGGATTGTCATTGTTGGTCCCCAAGACTCGCCAACTGCCTCTGGGAACAGATATATCATGATGGTAGTAAACTATGCCACTAGACACCCAGAAGCAATATAGCTCACTTGGCATCTTCCCCTGAGTGGGCTTTCCGAAGGAGGTGGTCTCAGACAGGGGGGGCTAACTTTATGTCAGTCTATCTGAAGATGATGTGGGATTTGTGTAATGTTACTTACATTTTCCCCATCCCACATCATCCCCAGACCAATGGTCTGGTGGAAATATTCAAAAACACCCTGAAGGCCATGTTCATGGGCTTATCTGACAAGCTCAGGTATGTTCTCCTCCAATGCCTGCTTTTTTCTTACAGAGTGGTGCCTTAGAAATGGGTTGGTTTTTGCTCCTTTGAGTAACTGTTTGACCATCCTGTAAGAGGGCCATTGTGTTTGGCTAGAGAAGCTTAGGAGAAGTCTCTCAAAGAGCCCAAACAAGATGTGCTGGATTATGTGCTAGGCCTGCGGTTCTCACAGCAGAGTACATGAGGAGAGCAAACCGCAACCTGGAGGCTAGCTAAGAGCTTATCAAGCTTTGGTAAGACCAGAAGGTTACTATACCTGAGTATCATCCAGGACAGTTGGTGTGGCTGTAGGATCCTGTGGTTCCCAGGGCCCTCCAGGACAAGTGAACTGGGCCCTACCTAATTCTGGAGAAAAAGGATGAAGTCACCTACTTGGTGGATCTTTGAATCCCCAGGAGTCCCCACAAGGTACTCCATGTCAACAGACAGAAACCCCACCAAGAGAGGGCAGACACGGCCATACTGATGGTCACAGATGAAGGAGAGGAGGGTGATCCTCTGCCAGACCTCCTCTCCACCAATGCACAAGATGGGTCAGTGGAGGAAGCAGTACTCTCTACCAAGTTGACAGACCAGCAGTAAAACGACTGCTGACAAGTATTGGAGCTGTTTGCTGGAGTATTATCCCTGTCCTCAGGACTCACCACTTGGTGTGTCCATGATGATGACACTGGTGACAGCCTGCCTGTCAAAAACAAGTTGTATAGGTTGTCTGACCAGGTCGAAGCCAGCATTAAGGCTAAGGTAGCCAAGATGCTGCAGCTGGGGGCAATTGAGCCCTCTGACAGACAATGGGCCAATCCAGTGGTACTGGTACCCAAGCCTAATCCCAAAGGGGAAAGAATGAAGTGAGGTTTTGTGTAGATGTTTTAATGCATTCTACAAGATTGACGCTCATCCCATACCTAGTGCTGATGAGCTCATTGACAGGTTGGGGGCTGCAAGGTACCTGAGTACATTTGATTTGACCTCAGGATGCTGGCAGATTGCCCTAAGTCCAGGAGCACAGGAGAGGCCAGCATTTTCCACCCGATAGGGCCACTTTCAGTTCAAGGTGATGCCCTTTGGCTTGAAGAATGCTCCTGCCACCTTTCAAAGGTTGGTGAACAGAGTCCTGTCTGAGTTGGAAACTTTCAGTGCATAATATCTGGGTGAAATAGCTGTATTCAGTTCTACCTCACAGGAGCACTTGGTCCACAAGAAGGAAGTGCTTCAGGCCCTGAAGGCTGGTCTGACTACCAAGACAAGCAAATGCCAGATAGGGCAAGGTTCAGTGGTTTTCCCTGGGCCAGCTTGTAGGTGGAGGCCATGTAAAACCTTTCTAGCCCAAGATCCAGACCATCTTGAATTGGGAAGCTCCTAAGACCCAGACACAAGTCAGGACCTTTCTTGGCCTGATCAGGTACTACAGGAGGTTTGTGATAAACTATGGGACCATTGTGACTCCTCTAACAGAACTCACCTCCAATGAAGGAGCGCAGCCCAAAAAGGTCATTTGAACACAAGAGTGTCAGAAGGCCTTTGACACTCTGAAGGAGGCTATGTGTTCAGGACAAGTGCTACTGGCCGCTGACTACAATCAGGATTTGTGGTACAGACAGATGCTTTAGAACAAGGGATTGGGACGGTACTGGCACAAGTAAATGAAGAGGGCCAAGAGAAACCAATTGCCTCCATTAGTAAGTGACTATTCTCCAGAGACCAAAGATGAAGTGCCATTGAGAGGGAATTCTTTGCTGTGGTCTCAGGCCATATCTGTTTGTTACTCACTTCCGTATTCAAACGGACCACAGACCTCTCAGATGGTTCATGCAATGAGGGGGGAGAACCAAAAGTTGTTGAGGTGGTCCATTTCCCTACAGGGAATGGCTTTACAGTGGAGCACAGATCTAGGACTGCCCATGTCAATGCAGATGGACGTTCCAGGTTTTTCCACTTAGGTGAAGAGGACTACCCGGGTGAAGGTTATTTACCCATCACCTTCCATCTGTGGCGGTGAGGATGTAGTAACGTCATTCTTTTTGCCCTGATCACCCCCATTTCGTAACAGATACTGGTGGTTAATGACTCTGAAAGTGCCCTGGGTGTTAACCAGGCACAGGGCCAGTGCTCTGTCTTCTAAACGTATATGGTAATTGGTATAATTCTAATTGGCCAAGACAACCTAACTGTAAGTCTCTAGTATATGGTAGGTTTAGAGAATCCAGTGGACTCAATGCACTAAGTGTGCACTGCTGTGGTGTCTGGTGTCATTTTAAAGGTAGGACTGCCTTGCAGGCTGGTTTTCAAATATAACTGTGCCCAAATTCGACTTTGGAATTAAAAGTGCATCCAGAGTCCAAAACTACCTTTTTATTACATATCTCACCTCTTTGTTGTGCTCTAGGTACCCCAATAGTAGGGTGCACTGTTATAAAAAAGCAGGGACAATATAAATAAAGTTGTTTTCCTCTATTAGTGCGGCTACCCCATAGGCTAACATGGGAAGGCTTTACTAAACTTAATACAATCTATCTTTGCTTTAAAGCTTGATGGCAATGTCATTCAAAGTATCAAAATAATAGTTACAATAAATCCGAAATCTTGCCAAGTTCGGGTTTATTCTAACTATTACAGGAATTAGTTTTGAAACTTTCCTGCAGTTACCGAAAGCAGCCCTGTAGCAGCCTCCTCTGATGGGTTAGCTTTTGACAGCCTGAGCAGGTGTGAACAGGTCTGGGGCTGAAATAATACAGCCAATTTGATGGGAGGAGATTTGTGGAGGAGCCAGGGAGAGAAAGGGGGCTGGGAGATAAGCTGGACTTCAGAGGCAGGAATACAGTTGTAAGACCCAAGCCAGCCCACACTTCCATGATCCCCAGCCAGATGGGAGCCCCAATAATTAGATTGGGAGAAGGGCTGGAAGGGGAGTGTATTGAGTTGATAGCTACACATGTGGTTTGGGTTACACAGACACACCTTTCAAGGAGAGATTTTCTCCATTTTGATTTTTGGAGAACAGTGAGTTCTGGGTCTAAAATGTCCCACAATTCGCAGGACGTGGTCATAGCAGAGGGAGGTAACTTTATCCCTATTGACAGCCCAAACTCAAGAAAATCTATGGAAGAGCTGCAGGATCTCCTCAGATCACTGCCTGGGACATTTGAAGAAGGACCGCCCTGCTGGACCGTCGGACTGCACCACAGAAGCCTTGCACTTAGAAGGACTGCACCTGCTGTACTCTCAAGGCTTCACAAAGAAAGGACTGTGCCTGATTCAAGGAAAAGAATTGGACTCCCTGAGCAAAAACGGGTAGAAAACTGCAGAAAGAAACCATCTGCAGAAGACAAAGATAGGACTACTCCAGCTGACCAGCTACAACAGGATTTTCCTGGACTGTCCAGGTCCATTGTGGTAGATTGTGTTGCAGACCTCCAAGAAGCAATCCAGAACTTCTGAATTCTTAGCTGGTGCCATTGGATACTTTCCCAAACAAAGGAAACAACCAAAAGGAAGTTCTGAAAATTTGGGAACTTTCTAACAAGTTTTGATAAAAAGCTCCAGAAGAAGACCAGGTTGACGTTGAGAGCCAGGCCACTGTCATCAACTCGAGAATCAGCCTGACCTTGCTGGTTTGTCCCACTGAAGGCTCAGGAGCACCTCACCATCAACATCGAGGTCAAAGACTTCCAGATACTCAGTGATGCATTGAGTTGCAGCAGGCCGCCATCGTGGATTGAACTTGAGATCCAAGAAGCTCTGGGACTTGGCGACATGCCTGTTGACGAGAGAAAAGCTCTAAGAAAAAGACTGTGTACGAATGTAAACTTTTGACTGGAACCAAGCATTCAGCCTATCTGACCCACACTCCATTGTGGTTGGCCTAACATTTTGATTTTTGTCCTGGTCCAGCATGGCCAGAAAGCCGCGAGTGGCTTTTAAAATACATATCTCTGGTTCCTTTCATTGGATTTTTGTTGTGTTGGTGTCATTCTAAAGATGAACATATTCTCTAGTGTTATAAATTGGTGTTGGATTTTGATTGTGCTCTGTCTTTTACTTATTTACTGTTTTGGTGATATCAAGTACTTTACAACTTACCTGTATCCTAAGTTAAGCCTGACTATTCATTGCCAAGTTACCAAGGGTTGAGCAAGGATTAATTTATTGAGAATTGACTGGACCTATTAGTGATTGTGATATTATTACTAGCTGAAGGCGAATACCCACCTACTAATAATCCACTTTCCTACAAGGGTCTTCTTTTCGAATGCTATTATTAGATACAGGGCATTACAGGTTATTAGATGAAGGGCACCTTTCATGATTTGATTCGGACAATACGTTAATACGGTTGAAACATCAACATTAAACCAGAGTTGTTATTCATTAACTTTTTTGAAAAAAGATAATGATTTTTTTCTTACTTTGTTACTGGACTAGTTGATTTGACAGGCCTGGTGTCATATGCGCACCTACATATAAAAATTGTGCAATTATCAGTTCTGAGCACCTTACCTTCTGCACTAATGTCTAATTGCTTTAGTATTATGATGATACACTAATACAACATGACAAAGAGTGGCCTATGTGTGAATTAATTATGTATTGTTGAAATGGTTAACCAGTAGGTATATGTTGGATATGTATATAGTGTACACATCATAAAGGAATCCTATTGAGCCATTGTATTTGTTTCTAATTTACCCAGATTCCATAATGGTGTGCATAAAGTCAAGTCCTGGGTGGTTAACATTGCAAAGTACAGGCACAGTTTGAACTGAAGCTGCAAACGCACAGAAGACATGCCACACAGGAGCATGCTGGAATTGAACTACAATTCCCATCAGGCCACAAACTATTATGTGTCATAGAAAGATGGCAGCCATCTTTTATTGTCAGATTTAGCTCTCCTTGTGGTTCACGGTGTTGTGTGCCAGGCAATCGTGCTACAATGTTACTGCAGAGTGAACCTCACTACATTGATTATGAATTGCCTCACAGAGACCCATTGCTTCCTAAATATTTTTTTTTTGTTAACGGACAATTGGATTATAGAAACGTATCCTGAAGTTGTGTTGTTGCTGAGAACGAGCTTTGAAATATTGTCTTGACCATTTTCTATATTGTTAAAACTCTGGTTTATTTCTATTAAGATTACTCTGTAAAATAAGAGGGAGAACTCTAGGTGGATTATTGAATATGTATTTATGGATGTCATGCACAAGGTGTTAGAGTTCTAATAAACATATACGATTGCTAAGATTAGGGAACAATAGGATGTTAAAAGTTATGGTAATTTTACAGTTCAATAGAAGTCAAGTAGAAATCATAACTCATTTTCCACAAGAGAGTGTGTAGTGAGAAACTTGAGGTATTTACACACATTTTAGAGAAAAATACTACTGCACATGCTTCTTTGAGATATTTATTTTTTGTATGTTTATATTTCAGGAATTACCAGTTTTATATTGAGGTTTAGAGTGTTGGTTACACGGAGAACGTGCTTCGATATATCCAGTAACAATTACAGTTATGCTTGGCTTTCTAAATTTCTTAATTCTAAAATCTCTTTAACTTGTAGGAATTCACTACATTCCGCATATCTCACTGACAAGCCAAACAGATGAGACAATTGTTATGGCGCTGTGTCTCTGTTTCCTCTCATATCCTATTCCCTTTACCTGCTTCTTCCACTGGTCCACAAATTTCTCCATATGTCGGCTTTAGTGGGGGTGGTGAGAGATGAAAAACAGGATCGCTTCTGTTGGATCCTTCACACCAGTTTGGTGTAACCTGACAAAGGATCACATACGTTGATGTTTTAAATTACCAGGAAGCAAAGGTTTTTTAGAATCGTTATCCCAGTCAATCCTCTCTTTAGTAATCATCAAAAAAGGCCAAAGCTTCAAAGTGAATAAGGCCTAGTTCTCACTCTGTCTCTTATTTTGTGACACTACACCACCATAGGGCACAGGGAGGATCAGACACAATGAGTTATTCAATGGGATGCATGAACTGGCTCAGGCCCATTATTAGGACTTGTGTACTTATAGGGATAGTGGATGACACAATGTAGAAATGGTAGAAGAGTACGAGCAGCAGCAGAAACACCATTACGACAGGTAAGAGTGTAGGACCCGATGCTGGTGGAATTTTGGTTCTTTGAGATAGCTGCAATATAATTTCTACTCTCCTGGTTCTGTACTTAATTGAGCACCATTGACTCATGTCTAATCCACCTAAGTAGGACATCCCATAAAAGACAAAAGGGTTTGGGGAGGATCAATCAAACCTGATATCCACTCTAGAGACAAATAAAGGAAAAACTGCAGGAACCGCAGGACACCTGACGCAAGTGCAAGACGGTCCAGACGTTCTCTCATGTCAAACAATTCTTTATTGTTTTTATGGTACAAATTAAAAGTGACAGATCTGAAGCTGTTAAGAAATACACAAAGTGCAGCTTTTACTGACCATACAGATATTGCTCTAGATAGAGTACAGTTTTTTCCAGTCTATAAAATGTAAAGCAACCTGTGCAGGTAAATCAGCTTTGGTTTCAATGTCAGAGCAGTGCGGGGGTTTGAATGAAACATCCATCTGGGCATCTGGTCATGAGTTCTCCCCGCTGACTCTCTTCTTTGTTTTGTATATGGTGTTGTAGCATGGAGCATACTTTGTTTTTGTCCAGCCATCCTCCCGGCTGCATGCTTCATGTATGGAAAAAGCAGCACCACTCTTCGCAGTGCTTTATCGCTGACCCTGGTGACCCTCCTGTTGCTGTCCCACAGGGGACAAAAAGTAAAAATCATTTTTATAACAATAATTTAGCACAAGTGCCACACGAAATCTCAAATTGGAATCAAGCAAACCACGTGACAAATAATAAAAGCAGATCATTACAAAATGTTGACGATACAGATCTTTGTTTTTTTTGTTTTTTTACAGCCAAGCATTGAGATGGATAGCCGTTTCCTCCTCTTCGTGTGTCCTGTTTGAGATGTCGGCTATTAATTGGGGAGAAGTCGAGTGCTGAGGTAAAACAATGATTGACAGTCCTTTACATTTTTTTTGCATTTTAGCTTTTATAGTAACAGTTTAGTATTGCGAGATTGTCAGCAACTTTTAGCCATATCTATACAATGTGCATATTCCTACAAACATTGAGCTTTGGTCCAGCATTGAGAAAATGAGCAAAGGCATTCGATATATTACTTTTTGGTTATAGCTTGAGTTTTTAACAACGCCTCTACTTGTAAGTTTTTGGCTCTTTTTGCCGTTCCTGGTCTCCACTTCAATGGCAACGTGAGGTGAACGAAGATTATGCATGTATTGTTCTTCTGATGTCCAAAGCAATCTTACTGAAAACAAACCCTACTGTTGGATATGGTGGTATGTGAAACCGTGCTTAGGGACCAG
Source organism: Triturus cristatus (assembly GCF_964204655.1). Classification (NCBI taxonomy): domain Eukaryota; kingdom Metazoa; phylum Chordata; class Amphibia; order Caudata; family Salamandridae; genus Triturus; species Triturus cristatus. The sequence goes on from NC_140588.1 coordinate 469,784,284, forward strand.
CATGTCCTGTATAACGACTGAAATAGTTCTTTACCCAAACCTCAATCCTTTCTGTAGCCTTACTATAGCCCTGTAATTGTGTAGGTACTGATATAACTCAGGGACGCGTGCGTTAGATGGCTGTCGATTGTATCTGCACACCTTATCCCACACCTTGCCAGATCTCGCCACACCTTGTACTGTTGAGTTCATGGGTCTTTTCTTGTAAAGACATTTGATGAAATAACGTAAGTAGCCGCAATTAAAAAGGATCAATGCATGCAGGATTTTCCAAGTGGGGTGTATTGTTTGTGCCTGGCTGGACCTGTTCTTGGCAGGTGACCTTGATAGATTCTCAGTATCAGGTGAAGCTAAAAATGGATAATGCAATAATGAGTAATGTTAAATAGTGGGTTATTCCCAATTTTCTGGGGAATCACTCACAAATAAAAAACAAATGCCTATGTAAGAGTGACTCTTAGCAGTAAGCCATTGAGTCGGGGCTGGAGGGGGGAAATGATGGGCCTGATTCAGATTTTTGGCAAATAGGCCATGGTGTCACAAACATGACAGATAGGCCGTTCACCTTATTAAAGTCAATTATATCCTATAAATCTTGTAAAATAGCGGATGGGATGACCATCACATTTGTGACAGAGTACGCGTTGGCCAAACTCAAAATCATGCCCTAAGTTTCAATTTTTATTGACAGCTATCCATCAGCTTGCCGTGAGTCTTAGTTGTTGCCTCTTTAGAGATCAACAACAATTTGTCAGGTGTTGGGTAACTACTTAGAGCGTGTGAATTTCAGTCTTAGATGACCCAGTGATTCATAATTCTCAGTGGTAGCTGATGCCTACTGTTCAGCGATGCGGAATGTCTGCTTATTTTTAGAGAATGGCAAGTCTTTGGTGGATTTTCCCTAGAATAGCTGTTTAGAAGGGTGGCAGATAGATTTCACATTATTGGTAGTCTTTAAAGATTTAGAAATTCCTGAAAGGTTGGAAAGATGTGTGGGGAGTGAATTCTGATGACCAAATATGATGTATATTTTCTTTTGTTGAAGAAACGGTGGGAAAGGCTATTTTCATAAGTCACCGTAACATTTAACTATAAAGATTATGAAGCTTGGTCAGCCATTCACAGTCGCAATGTAAAAATGGCTCTCAGGGGCTTAACACGACTACTCAGCATCTTGTCACATTTTGTGGCACTGCAGCCCACTGGAATATCATTTCTGAGCCCTAATGTTTACTCATGCATTATCATTTACAACTATAATTATCGCACATATTGTCTCTTTCATGTACTATCACCCCTCTATATTTTGGTCTCTCTAGACTTCCCAATATACTTTCAGACCATTGACAAAGAAAACACTCACAGTATACTAAAAAAAACGTCTGTCAGCGATTAAGTCTCTGTCCAGATTGGTGTACGTAAAGTGGTCATAAAGTTTCTACTTCTCCATTGTGATTTCAGTTCTACACCCTTTCCCTTTTAGTTACATCATGCTTCCATTTCTTAAAGGTACAACATTGTATTTCAGTGATTTACGACAATCTATCTATTTGAAATTGGCCCTAAAGAGCATTCAATTATATGGTATGCTGAAAGACACAGTGACTATTGTAGAGGTGAGTCAATCCAAAGCTGTTAGAAATTGAGTTAGTTGTTTTTCTGTCTGTGACGCTGGATTTGCTAAAAGTGGAGGGACCTTTGGTAGGCTCCATGGCACAATGTACAGTGGAAGAACGTGTTTCTAAAATGGGTACCCTGTAAATAATTTTAAAAAACACCACAAAATGTATAAAACTGTAATAAAATATTGTGACCTGTGATGGTAGCTTCAATTGTGGAGAAAAAGCTGAGTTAATGATTTCACATGAAGAATTTCCTCCTTCTTGAGGTCATATCCTAAAGAGAATGAGAGTATAACCTAAAGGAATATGGTCAAATGGTGGATAATGACTGTCGTCTTGAGTCTAGATGTGGACCATTCTCACTTGACCTCATGGGCTTAGGTTATACAATTGATGCTGTAGGAAGACAAGCCATTTCATTCTCACCAAGAGCACATTTTTCTCTCTACCATTTCCCCTACACAGCTGTTTTGGGTCCTAAGAGAGAGGCAGGAGAGGCGCCCAGCATTACAGACTGAAGCCAGCATCATTACATCAATTTCCAATTCTGATTCGCTGACGGAAACCGATCACAATACTGCCGGCTCTGATCTACCATCTGTGTACCAGATTCAATACACTTCCATTTCTTGTTCTTCATTGTTAGCCAGTTGACATAACACATTAAGTGATACAATGCATGCTCAACCTACAGAATCTGTTCTACTGTCCTATTAAAAGCACCAGTCCAACATCTGGAGAAACAAAATCGTAATTTGGTCAGAAATGTTTCTGGCTGAGATGAATTGAATTCTTCATTTTATTCTGCATTGGACCTTAAAGAGGCATCTTTGGCTATAATACTTTGGAGAGACATTGCTTCATAGTAGAACTTTAAGAAGCAAGTGATCTGAAGCAATAACGCTAATTCATATCATAAAGCCGTGTTTTTGTGATTCACACCTTCAATGCTCAAGACCACCTGACTATAGCGGTTGATATCTTTGACATTTTCAATGTGCCATGACTCAGGGAAACCCAAAAGAGCAAACTCACCATTTTCCTGGTCTTCTGTTGAATGTTTGCAAAGATGTCTGCAAATCCTTATGAAATTTACCTTGCTTTCAAAAATTCAAAATGTGTCGTAGATGAGACAGAAGAAACAGCCCGGGAAGGCGAAGGCAAAACAAAAATAACAAACGGCTCATCTAAATTTTGAATTAAAAAATTCACAACAGCAATAAAAAGCTTCTTTTTGGCACAGAACCACAGGGATCAGTATAGTCTATCTGATAATAAAAAGAGTGGTACCTAGCATGTGACAAGTCAGATGGTGAGAGCTGGGTAATGGAGCCTACAAGAACCAGTTCCAATCAGAGACAGTTTGAGGAAAGAAAAGCCATAACGAGAATGTTTCATATCTTTTTGAAAAGTACAAATATAGAAATGCTACCATACCATTTACACTCAGAAAAGAGAAGACGGACAATCAAGTTTGCAATGCATGACTCTGCCTTTGGTTCAAAGTTATCATAGTGAATCAACACTTGCCACCTCAGAGTCTACAATGGTTACTCCAGGTGGCAGGCTGGTATTCTCATATGACAGATACAAGTTTTGCTTTGTTTAAACGTGTTCACATTGTAATACTTCACAAAAAATGTACAGTTATTTGGTTTACTTTGAGTCCGTTTATAAAAGTTCATTTTTCTTTTCCTGTGTTTTGTATTTTCTTTTTGTTATCCTCTTGTAACTACTTCTACCACACGCACACAAACACCGAGTGCTGTGCATTTAGAAAAGTTTCATAGACACTGGCAATAAAAATTGTTCCGCCAATCTCGTGATTCACTTAGTCTTTTACTTACAAGGGTGGAAACGTGAGCTTTCTCGTACAGTCCGAAGAGTGAAACAGTTTTAGGGGTTATCTTCCATTGAGTCTGTTAGCTGATCCATTGGTATGGCCGAGTTGGGCTCATGTTGTTTCAAACGTTTAATGGTGTTCTTCAGGGCCTGCCTCTTGTTACAGAACCAAACTCTGACCACTTCCCGGTCGTAGTTCAGTTTCTCTGCGATCTCTGTCATTTCTTGCCCTGAGGGATGCGTGTTCTTCTCAAAGTGGGCGTTGAGGATCTCTAGGGCCTGCGGTGTGAATGAGGTGCGCCTCTTGCGCTTTTTGGATGGCTCACTCCCAATAAACTCGGTCAGGTTCTGCATGCCTGCCCGATGGCGGGCCTCAGCCTCGGCCATCCACCGCTCAAGCACCGGCTTTATCTTCTGGGCACTTTTAGGGGTGATGTCCAGCTTTTCAAACCTGGCAGGATACAAAAGGCCAGGGTTCAGTTTGGCTGTCAGACTGTTAGCTATAGTGTTCTCTTGGGCTTCCTGTGGTAGGAAAAAGTGGCTTCTCAGGATGGTGTGTCTAAGGGAAAATTGAGAAAGAAGAGTCTTACACCAATGCTCTGCCAGGTGGGACCTTCCTGCCTACCTGACTACTTGACTGGCAGAGGTAAGTTACATGGATTATGAAAACTGTCAGCTACAGTAGGAATATTTTAGTCAAAACTGGCTTTCACAGACCCCCCCCACACACCCACCCATATGCAGTGAACTCAAGATTGCACATGCACATACACAAACATGTACACACAGACACACAATCATAGAGAACTACCAACAGAGACATTAGAAGTTAAGAAATGGGAAGCTCATAATCTGTGTTTATTATAAAACAAACAATTTTACTGATGTGTCTGTACTCACACAATGTTAAAACAAAACATTCATGCACATATACAATGTAATACCTACAAACTTTAGGACCTATATTCACTTATCCACTTATGCCAGCATTGTCTCCTGCTTCGACCCTGGCCTGCATTTAAGCGCTTAAAACCAGCTACCGCCTGCCCCCAGGACTCTTCTTCTGACTCCTTTAAGGCTTTACCACTTTTATTTATTACCATGTATGGAAAATGCATTACATCAGCTAATTATATACTAATGTTGGCTGATTAGCTCATCCTGACTCAATCTGGACTTTTTTATGTATCTGACCCAAAGTGTCCTGAGACTACCATAAAATGGTTTGCAGTGCTTTACCTAAGTTTCCAACACAATAATAAACTAAAATGTGGTGTACTTTTGGAATTTGTAAAGCCGTGGTGTCAAAGTCGGTCCAAGTTGGTCCGACCCATGTAACATTTCCAGGGAATGCAGAATACGTAAATTGAAATGCAGTGAACACAAATGGAAATCTTTTACATTCTCAGTGGTTATCCTAAGATTCTGGCATGGATCAGCTATTCTAACCCATCTTGCCAACTTAACCCTCATTAACAGTGGCCCATTAATAGCAATTGTGAGTTTCCGGGCCCATTGAAATGATAAATTATATGTTTTGCGCAGAGATTTCAGCTGCTTTTAGCAGGCGATAATGTGTGTGAAACTCCTGGGGCAGGGAGACTAAACTGGTGTGGAGGCATTTTAATTTTTATTTCCCAAAATCTTGCATTCCCTGCTATTTTCGCGCTCCGGAATTACACTGATCTCTCTAGTGAGAGTAATTCTAGGATGAAGAAATAAGGTCATTTTAAGGGGCCATTCATTATGAGGGCCATGATAGTGTTTTATCATTTACCACTGACTTTTAGATGTAGTGGTGGCTTCTCTGCTAAGGCGTAGGAGCGTCGCCCCACTGCTCTGCGAGAAGTACTCAAAGGAAAACTAAAATGATAATAACCAGTGTTATTATCATTTTAGTTTTCCGTTTCCTGGTGTGGGGAAGAGCTGCTCTGCTCTGCTCTCAGAGCAAGGGAGCAGTAGTGGGCACACTCTGTGAGTGAGCAATGACTGATTGGCCGGCCAAACAGTCATGCGCACTTTGCATGTTCTTCACCTAGGCTACATTACAGCCTGGGTGGAGAACATGCCCAGGTTCCCATTCCCTGCCTGAACGCCGTGGAGAACAAGCCCAGGTTCCCATTCCCTGCCTGAACGCCGTGGCGAACATGCCCAGGTTCCCATTCCCCGCCTGAGCGCCAAACCACGGCGCTCAGACCAATCACAACGCTGCAGCGCAGTGCTGTAGTTGGTTTAGGGGAGCCTGGGAGCTCGGGTGCTTTCTGCTGCCAGACTCCAGACAGAAAGAAAATAAGGTAAGTGTTTTTTTTTCTTTTTCATTCCCCCCTCACCACCACACCCCAGATGGCCCCAGTGAGGTGCCGTTAAGGATTGGTGAAAAACCAATTTAAGATTATGAAATATTTTATGCTATTCAAACACAGTTCTCGTCAAATAGTCATGTATGAATTAATTATTTCAAACAGATTTTACTGAATCAGACAAGTGGCAATTCTGTGGGGATTTGGGACAGTTCATCTAGTATTTCATTTAATTGAAGTATGAGGCAGAGTTGGACGAAACTGAGAATTTATTTCCTTCGCAAAGCTGACCGTTTATTTACCCTGCATAATACATGTAATGTTCATGAAAATTATGCATATTATATGAAATGCATTTTTTGGGAGTATGCGTGAAAACAGTACACAACAGCATACAGTACACCCCAAAATCATACAATATACCAGAGGAAGGCTGCCTCAAGCAGAAATTGCCTCGAGGCCTCACTTTCACAGTAACTGTGAGATATTTTCTGCTCGAACAAGTTTCCTGCTGTGAAAATATACGCAAAAAAGCATAACCAAGAGGGAAAAAATGACGCAAAAATTGCAAACACAAACAGTTCGGAATTACGCAATATTTCACTTGGGTAAAGTATATTTCTCTCAGGGCTAATGTGGAAGAGATTTCATGTATTATTTGTGCATGAAAGAACATGCTTGGAATGTAAATTATTTTTCAGGTCCCAAATATCTAGGGGCTGTGGGATACAGCTTTGTTATATCATTACAGCAAAGGGATAAATTACCAGGAATAAACTATAAGGTGCAGAGACAGGTGAAACAGTGAAAATAACATTATAGGGTGCAACTAAACCACCCAACCTATACATCTTAGAAGACCTCAACTCTTCACTTGACAAAATGGATTTAATAAAAACCGCTGCAGTCACGGCCAATCTTGAGACTTTCAACATCTAACAAATCATATATGGGTCAACTCGCTTCCCCTGTCATAACGCGAACATCATATTTCCCCCCTAGGATGAGCAACGGTGATTGACAGTTTCCCAGTCATCTAGAGTGACTACCCCATTAATACATTCAAGATCAACATACTGTTTTACAACAGCGCCTCCAAGACAACATAACCCATAAACAATAACTTCACATACAGGCAATGAAAAAAATGTATCTCTTAACTCCAACCTCAAAACGACACCAATCGATATGCCACCTTAAAATGTACCCACCAGTGCACTGGACAACAAGATACCACTGAAGCCCACTATCAGGGTTAATCTCAAGAGGAAGACACTTGGAATAATGATAAGAACAGAAGAATGAAAACACAACCAGCATCCTACAGCTCAAGTGGAGGAAATCAGGGGATGAAAACGACAAATTCATACTGTGTCACGGTTACAGAGCCTACAAACTGGCTATCTCTATTTATGCTTGTACAGTAGTGTTTCCTTTTTGTAGTTCTGGTTCAGAACCACACAAAGGCAACACTACTGTACACGTATAAATAATATTAACTGCCTTCAAAGGAATTCTAAAAGATTCTAGTAGAAGCCTGCAATCCAGTGTGCCAAAACACAAAGGTCCCATGGTCACAAGCCTTCTGCAACAAAATCTCCATGGATATGATCTCAGAACTGGAAAAGATAGAAAACTATCTAAAAGACAAAACAAGTACTACTCCTCCTACTCAAGACAGAACTACCACAAATGTGGACACCAACAAACTCACATCCCTCACCACCTTCAACCGCCTATCGTGAAAAGGATTCTACAATATATCAATAAAAGCAGATATCCTTCACACAACGTGTGCATTGGAAGTAGTTTGAAGCATTCTAAACAATTCCTGGCACTAAGATATTATCTACTAAGCTGAAAACCTCAGACAAGTCTTCAAGAATCTCACCCTTTCCTCTCAAGTAAACTGCATGTCAATATCTAATGGCCTGTTCCTTGGTAAACTATTCAGAAGGGCAAAAACAACATCCATCCAGCCACACACCTAGAAGGTGCAGCTTGCTATTGCATGGGAATAAGCACTTCAGCGTCACACATAGGGGTGGCAGGAGCTATGGAAATACTATAATAGAACAGAATACAATACAATAGAATGTTGTCTTTGTAACATGTTAAAAGTGTGTTAGCTTCCCTAGAGAGGCGGTAATAGCATCCGTATTTAGACTGATACAGCTGAAGTTGCTCCACCGGGTTTACCTCACCACAGCACAGAAACAACCCATGGGCCTAATAGCCATGGGGAAATGTCTGAGGTGTGATGACCCACAAGGAGATATACCCCACACATTCTGAGTTTGCCCAGCACACTCTCACTTCTGGAATGGGGTTCTGGGATGGTTGGAGGGTGTGCTGGGCTGGAATATCCCCTGTGACCCCAAACTCTTTCTTTTACATGTCACTTGCGAATTAGGGGGTACTCGATACTAAATTACGTTACTATGACTGGGTTTGATTATTGCCAAAAGGGATATTGCAAGAGTCTGGAAGGACACAGCACCCCCACAGAGTCATGGGCTAATGGTATGGATTATCGTATGGGACTGGAGAGCCTGATTTGCTTGGCAAAGGGATGCCCCCAGAAAACACTATATAATCTGGAAGGAATGGGCCACGATTAGGGGCATACATTGGAACCCATGCACAGACAGGCCATGGTCCACTTTCGGAGATACACACCTACGCGGCCTTGACACACTCAGTTCACAAGTGGTATGAGAGGCTCAGGTCTTGGTGTACAGCTCAGTGTTATTATACCGTGTTTCTCTGCATTGTTGCTTTACTGCTCTGTTGTCATGCTACATAAGGTGATGTGTCTTGTACCTGTGTTGCGCAGCGGGCCACCACTTACTTTGTGATATCAAGAAAAATGTTTTTGGGAAAAAACGTGTTTGTGGGCCTCATTTCAATGTTCTCTGCATCTCAGTTTGTGGGATATAGGGGCTTATTTGCAAGCTCCTTGTGCCGCTGGTGCGTCATTTTTTAATATAGGAAAACGTGACGTACCGGCGGTGCAAGGGGCTTAGTTGTTTAATCTGTGGCCCTTTCAAGACGCACTGCAACCCTATTTCCTCATTCAGATATTTTAGTGATGCTGAAGGACAGCGCACTGCAGAGCGGGACTGCCCTGCATTCCGCTGTTCATCACAGGGACAGCTGATTGCTTGGCGAAGTCAAACTCCATGTTTGAAGGAAGGCTTTGCAAAGTGTACGGATAGGAAGTGTTGGCTTTTCTAATGATCCGGTGCCTTCCGCTCAATTGTCAGTATCAAGCAGCGACCATTCTGTAGGCACGCAGAGGGGGAGCCTGGACAAACAGCGTGGCGGAAATACAGATTCTCACCTAGAACCAATTCGAGGGAACAAATGATGAATGCCTAATGACTCTGTGGGTCTATGCAGTACTATTGTGGGTCCGACTTTCCTGACAGGGCTATGCGCATGTGTGTATTTCACCACCTGCCCATCGCCCCCACGTGTTTCTTTCACTGGAGATTACAAGGGAATTTAGGATGCACCGTGTGGGAAGCAGTTCAATGCATAACAAATGCACAGTTTTATCAGGTCACGTATTTTGAATAATATTTGTTTGGAAAGTTGACTGCTTTGGAAGCAGGTTGGGAGAAGTCATTCATTCTTATGGGGGGGTGGCACCGTTTCAAGGGATTCATTTGGGGACTAGTCCCACACGGTGTACAATATATAGGGCAGTATTAGGTCATTGCATGCCTGGAGACAGTGAGAGTTGTCTGATGACCAGCCTGTAGATCGGCACATTAAGCAAACATGGTTAGGTGTGAAAATTGGTCTTTACTTCATGTATATTTGCTTGGACTATATGGCACAACCATGAGCAAACTATGTCAAGCATTCAACTGGTCTTTAAACATTTCCATTGTACCCATACCACGGATGTGTCTCTAATCCGAAGCCTCATTTTGTATGACACTGATTCACAATGCATCTGTCTAGTCACACTTTCACTCATACACTGACAGTTCAGGTGTTATCCCACCCCCTCCATCTCTCAAGTACTGTGCCATACACTGTACACCCTAAGCCACTGACTGGAGTTTTTTCGGTACATTGCCACCAATACCCTTTCATTGGCTTCTTCTTCACTCCTACCAGTGACCTTTGTTGCTCCTGTCATGGATACCTTCTCCACACCCTCATTTACCCTGTCTCTGGGATATAATGACAGTCACTGTCTACCACGATCCCTCAAAAACAAACAATTCCAGGGAGCATGGTGCCAAAGAGCCTCTCTGCACGGTGAGGCGTATGCATAGTGGCTATATTAAAGGTGAGTGTACTGGAGGTAGGTGATGCATTGCAGGACAGTACAGGGAAGGAATATAGAGTGAAGAGGAAGGTTGACACAAAGTGAGACAGTGTAGGGAGATGGACATAGAAAGTGTAGAGCAACAGGATGGTACAAATTTAGCGGAAGGTGCAAAAAGAAGAAGAATGTGGAAAGACAACTTCGAGGGAAAGGGGAGGAAGGTGGCCACAAAGAGAGTGTTGAGGGAGGTGGACACATTGAAAGTGTGCACAGAGTTGGACGTAGTATGGCAAAGTGTGGTGCGAGGTGGATATGAAAGGGTGTGTGGAAGAAGTGATAAAGAGGGAAAGTTTGATAGGAGTTAAGCAAAATGGATGTGTAGAAGACGGTGGAACATGCAGGGTTTACAGGAAGATGGAGACAGCGTGTGAAAAAAGGCGAACACACAGTGAGTGTCCAGTGCGATGTACACATAGTTTAAGCAGGTGAACAAAGCACCAGGGATGACAGATCAGTGGATGCAGGACGAAGGTATATACTGAAATCGCATGTGGAAGTAAATTGATACCTAGGGCCTTATTACGAGTTTGGAGGTCTTGCAGCAGGCTTCCACACCAGCGCCCCAATGCAAGTCCGACAAACCTGTAGTCAGACCACCCGCCGGATTACAAGTTAATCCTGCCGCGACAGCGCCACAGCGGTGCGCATCTGAGGCACATAGGTGTTCCTTAGAAATGCACTGCTATGAGACCACCGCAGCCTGGTTCTGCACGGAAAGAAATGCACAGTGTTGTGCATTTCTTTCAATGCAGGAACAGAGGGACAGTGGATGCAAAAATACAGGGGGCACAACATGTGCCCCCCTGCATGCAATCCCATGCCCAGAGGCAATAGGATCCCAGTAAGGGCTGGTTGAGTTGCCTGATCGCCGGCGATCCTGTGGCGGTCCAATAGCCCAAGTCGTAATAGGGCCCTAAGTAAGAGTGTGAAGTGAGGTAGACACAATGACTTTTGCACGGACACCAAAATCCCAATCCCATCAAGGGATTCCCCCATGGCTGAAGATAGCCGAAAGATCCAATGGTACCAGGGCAGGTGCTTGAATGTTACACCTGGCTAGGGGGAGAGAGTCGGAATATGATGCTCAATGCATAAATGGTGCAAAGATTTGAAGAGTAGAATTTTGCCAATGGTGCATTCCTTGTCCTTAACAAACAGGCAATGTTTCTAGTATTTTCTGGCTATTTGTTGCGATCTGATGTGGTGCCCTTACGGTGCTGCCTTCCTGTGACTAATGACCGTGTGAGCGTGCCCTTGAGTGTATATGTCTCACCCATTAGCTTCCACCCTGTGATAAGCCTGAATAAACAAACCTTTTTACTTTTCCCCCAGGTCTTTAATCTTTCAACATTAAAAGAAAAAAAAATGTTTTTTTGAATTGTTGTCCACTTGTGGCCGCCCATGGTGGAAAGTGGAGACGACTCTGCTCAGAAAGAGCACGGTGGGCCTTGAAACCCTGAGCTCTTAGAAGGAACTGACTAGGAAGGCATTATGTATCCTGCATGAAAGCATGTTGTTGGGGATGGTTAAACATGTGATGGGCACTGATGGAAGGGCTCTTCTGCCGTTTTCCATTGTATCTCCCTGTATGTGGTTTCACATTGCCTGATTGATACCGTTTCAAGTACTATATAAAAGCTGACGCATGAATAAAATCTCACTCTCGGTTTGTAGCACATTCCCTGAGTCACATAAAAGGATTCACTTACCCACTCAGGGGCCAATTATGAGAGGATCGATCCGATAAAAGGCCTAGTATTCACCCCATGGACACCACCAATTCCAACAGCATCAATTATTCCGGGTCAGGACGAGTGATCATCTTTAAGTTGTAAGTCAATGCAGAGCAACATGCAGGAATCCGTGTTTGAACACCAAAAATGTATCCAGACATTTTGCCTCCTTTCAGGAAAAACGCAAAGGGAAAAAAATACGCCCTGTCTGTGGTGCCCTCACAGATACTGAATTCTGCAGGGATAACAAGGAAGTGAAAACAAATGTGAGGATAAAAAATACTCAAAGTTCGATATGCAAAATGAGGATACCGAAAATGAAGAAAACTATATCAGTCTATATAATCCAACGCAAATATAGCCTGGGGGAAAAAAGAAGGAAACAGCTGCAGCTGGCCTCAATAAACGTTGCAGCTTTCAGTGGGGTTGAGCTGCAGAAGGTAAACAGAGAGCTTTGCAACAGGGCACAAAAGCCTACATATCAATGCTGCTCCGTCCGCTTGTTGATGCTGGCTACCTGGTGTTTGGTGTAACGATATACACGTCTTGAAACAAATTTCACAGCAGTGGCCTCCTTGTATAGACCGGATAAAGGTTATTTTCTACTGCGCGGCACTTATAAGAAAAAACAGTAGGGGAGACCGAAGGACGGGAGCTCTTTGTATTATACAACAATCAATGGGTTTTATGGAAAACCGTCGAGAAAAATGCGAGCTGCCAGCTCACTGCCCCATACTGATGTTATTTATAAGTTTAGTCTTAAACTGCAGGAAAAGTACACTCCGCTTCCGTAGGGAATACATTAAAAATATAAAGAGTGGATAAAAAGACAGAGCGTTTCCAGGATCTCTAAGAACAAAATCCACTTGAATGAGTTCCGAGCTGGTAGCTTGCCTCTCCTTGACGGAGGAGACCCCGAGCCAGGGCCCAGGAGGAAACAGCTCTTCCCTAAGTGGGCCTGCTAGCTCATGCATAAGCATGGCATTAGTGTAACATGCATACTTGCATACGCCGCATTTACGTCTTACTACTTTATCCAAGATCCGCTCTAAATCAGTCGAGACGGCATTATCTTTCATCCATTTTAGGTCAGAGGCGGTATAATTTTCACTTCAGTCTAGTGATAAAAGATTCATGCTGGGGCATCAATTTAGCAAATGGAAGTTAGAACATTTGCTTCTTGCTTTGCGTAGCTGGGACGCGCTCGCGAGCGGTGAAGATCGCTGTACGAGCTACTTGCGGCAATTATGATAAAGGATAGTCGCAATACTCAAGAGAGGTAATGCCGCCACTCTCAGTTAGAGTTGAGAGTATATGGTTGGGGGACCTATTGTAAAAGATCTTTACTAACTACTAGCAAACAAAATCCTAAAGCAACCTATTTGGTATTCCAACATACTCAACATGCTCACCGCTATCTTAGCTCAAGAGTTGACACGAGGTGGTTGTGAGAATGCCGACCCTACATGGATTTATAAAAGCTCTGGTCCATTGTCAAACCACTGATGGTTGAATGAGAATTGTAATGAAAACAAAAAGTTGCAGGACTTTTCTAGTATGCTCAGATTTATGAGGGAGATGCAGTCAGTCAACACATTTTCAAAAAGGTAGCAAACTTAAAGCCTCTAATTTATGTAGGAATCACCTCGCACCTACTGAAGAGACTACAGACCATACAGAACTCAGCAGGCAGACTCGTCCTCGGTTTCCCCAGAGGGACCCACCTCACCCAATGCCTCAGGAAACGCCACTGGCTCTCTGTCCATAAGAGGAGCCAATTCAAGATGCTGACCCACGCCGACAGGGCCCTGCATAATCAGGAACCAGCCTACATCAACCACCGTTTGAACTTCCACTAGCCCTCCAGACCCCCGCTCTCCGCCTCTCTCTCCTTCTCTCAGACACCATGCACCTGCCAAAGCAAGAGCTCTTTCTCCTGCCTAGCCGCCAAGACCTGGAACACCTCCAGACCTTTGCCTCTCTGCCGGAATTTTGAAAGGTTCTAAAGATCTGGCTGTTCAACTGATTCCTCCCAGCAGCAGAAGCCCTCAGTGCCTGGATACCCTAGTGTGTGATGAACCGCCAGATCAACGCCGTCGCTTCCTCTAGCTTCAACTGCCTGAGCATCCTCCGCAAGACCTTCAAATGGATCCCCCCTGAATGCAGAAGGACCGTCACCCACGCACTCATAACCAGCAGACTGGACTACGGCAACGGCCTATACGCCGGAATCAACAGAACTCTTCTACACAGGCTCCAGACCATCCAGAACACCGCAGCCAGACTCGTCCTCGGGACACCCCGTCATGAACACATGACCCAACACCTACGAGACCTCCACTGGCCCCCCGTCGAGAAGAGGGTCACATTCAAACTCCTCACCCACGCCTACAAATCCCTCAACATCGGACCAAAATACCTCAATGAGAGAGTATCCTTCCACGTACACAAGAGGAACCTCTGCACTGCCGACCTCGCCCTGGCAGAGATCCCCTGCATCCTCAGAAACAGAACAGGCGGGAGAGCCTTCTCCTACATCGCAGCCAAGACCTGGAACGAGCTCCCGGTGAACATCAGATGTTCCCCGACCCTGCCCACATTCAGGAAGGACCTCAAGACCTGGCTGTTCGACTGATCCGTAGCTGCCCCCCCCCCCCAGCGCCTTGAGACCCTCACGGGTCAGTAGCGCGCTTTACAATCCCCTGATTGATTGATTGATTGTGATTAGCAGTGCTCTACACATCTCATTTGATTGATTGATTCAGAGAGAAGCAGTTTGCTCAGAAACAGAAGAACAATCACACCTCCACAGTCGTGTCGGAGGTGATGTACTGACGTGGTTTAGTAGATCATTAAGAAATCTCAGCAAGTGGGAGACACTGCCAGACTGCATACAGGATAAAACTGGGATTAGCACTGACAGCGAGCTGGTGTTGGCATAATGTGATGGAGACTTTATCAGATCTTTAAAAATTGACAATATTGCTGGTGTGATGCTAGTTGATGGTAAACCCTGTCCATGGCCTCATCAAATGAGCCGCAGATTAAAGTTCAGCTCTCTTCAGGTGGCGAGTTGACACCTGTGAAAGTTAAAAGGATCTGGGCTCACATAATATGTGCCAGACTGGATTTTACAGTGGGGATGGGGAAGAGTTCCTTGCACCGTCTCAGCTGGACATACCATTCCAAAATAAATGCTTCTTTCAATGTGCATCTATGCTCTTTAGCACCCACTAGTATCCTGGAGTTAGCTGGAAGTCCCTTCATCCATTATCAAAGGCAATTTAGGTCCCTCATTTTGAGAACCTCAGCCACTATTTAAAGGCCAGCAGGAAGGGTGTGCCACTGACTTATGGGTCTACTTCCTAGGGAGGTTCGGGTCACTATGGCGGTGCAATCTGTAAGTCTATTCCATTGGGCACATGAACCTAAGATGGTTGAAGGTTGTTTCTAAATCGCTCAATGTAAGAACCATTAAAACATTACAACAGTATATGTTGGCAACTTATCGGGAATATATATATATATATATATATATATATATATATATATATATATATATATATATATATATATATATTACCTACTGGCGGTCGCCAGTAGGTAGTTATAGTTAGGACCCTGTTTCCATAGGAAAACCGCAACATTCTATTTGGAATAACTTTGGCGCCGGTCGACGAATCCTCGCGAAATTTTCAAAATAGGTGGGGCGCTACGCTCCGCTCCTACCCTGAAAGTCTCGGGGGGTCCCAAAACGCGTTTTTCCCATGCATTTTTCCTAGGACCTTTAGACACAGCTACAGCCCGAACGGCTGAACAGAGTTACTTGAAATTTGGCAGAGAGGTAGTCCTCAGGTCAAGGAAGTGCCTTTTGTAGGTCTGGTGTAAATCTGTTCAGTAGTTCCTGAGAAAATAGCATTTAAATCAATATATATATCTGAGCCAGCTTACGGTGCGCTTACGGTGCGCTTACGGTAAGCTTACCGTACGCGTACGGTGCCGTGCGCGAGCGCGAATCTGATTGGCTGTTAGATCTTAGTAAACATTCGAATCGGTCGAAACCAGGAAGTGGCGGCCGCCATTTTCTCTCTCGCACTCTGAGAGGGGGTTAAAAAACAAAGGCCAAAAACATGTAAAGGGGCTGTTTAGACAGCTCCTAAGCACCTAGCCATGTTAAGGGGTATCCCCAAAGATCCCCCAAAGCCAAAAACGGAATTTTAATTTTTTCGATAATTTCGGCGATTACGCTTACGTACGTGTACGGTAAAAATTATTAAAAAAAAAAATATATCCATACTCTCCCTACCCCATGTGCCAATGGTGCTCGAAGTGCACCATTTGTGCATGGCATATATATAACGATGTGAAAAATAAAAATATTACCTTTCACAACGAAGCGCATCATATGTCCTCCATGTGCGCACGGTGCGCGAAGCGCATCGTGCGTACATGGCCCATCTAGCGTAACGTGGGCACGCGGTGCGCGTAGCGCACAGCGTGCCCACCGTGCGTCACTAACGGCACTAACTGCGAAGCGCACCGCGTGCTCACTGTGCGCGCACGGTGCGCAAAGCGCACCGTGCGCGCACGGAACGAACTGCGTTAAGTGGGCGCGCACGCCACGAATGGCGTAAAGTAACTTAGCATTTAAAAAAACGTACAAATTCACTGAAAAAACCATAGGTTTCACACACGTTATAGTTAGGAATTAGCATTTAAAAAACCTTGCAAATTCAGTGAAAAAACCATAGGTTTCACACATGTTATAGTTAGCTGGACATTTTACTGATAAAAAACCAATGAAATTCCCCCGTTATAGTTAGTGCAGGCAACTATAACTCACGCGACCGCAATCCTCTGCTGATGACATATGTGTCTTTATGAAAAAAAAATATTTGTAATATATGTATAGCTAAAATTTAATGGAAGAAGACAAGTGCAAATAATTGTCTAAATACAGTATTAGCATCAGCAGAGGATTGCGGTCGCGTGAGTTATAGTTGCCTGCACTAACTATAACGGGGGAATTTCATTGGTTTTTTATCAGTAAAATGTCCAGCTAACTATAACATGTGTGAAACCTATGGTTTTTTCACTGAATATATATATATATATATATGTATATATATATATATCTCTGTATATACATATTTATATGTATATATATGTATGTATATACAAATATAGATGTGTATATATATATATTTATATATCTATATATTTATATATACATTATATACATATATATATGTGTATATATAGATAGATAGATTGATAAATAGATATGAGGCTATGAAGCATTTCTAATACGTGTTTGTGATGGAGTATCCTATCCGGCAAACTCTAAATAAGGCCCAGATTATTTAACCCACATACATGGTCATCTATTCTTTTACTAAAAAAAAAGTACGTACGGACAAGCACAGCCACACACACACCACACCCTTCCTCCCACTCATACAGAACAATCTAGTAGTCATTTAACTGTTTACCTGCAGATGGCAGACTGGCTGTAGGCTGGGCCTTCTGTGGCACTTAGAGCTTGACCAACTTGTGTCTGTGTCAGTCCAAGGGACAATCGCCGGATTTTGAAAGCTTTGGCAAATTCTCTGATTTCCTCGAGATTCACACCATCTACCTCGCTGCTGGTCATCTGCGGGTCTGTGAAAATATTTGAGCGTCTTAAAGCTTAGGATGAACTTTGTGCATTTTACAGGTTATTTGTGCTTTCAGTGCATTCAAATATTATTACCTAAGACAAACAAACGAAAAAGTGAAATTTTATAATGAATTATATCCCACAAGAAAGTAATTTATTTAAGTAGCAATCTATCGGTTCGGATAAGTCCTAAGCACAGGAGACAGTTCACTTGAAAGGACTGCAAATACGAAGCTAGTCCTCCATGTAATTTAAACTGTAAGGGCTTCTTGCTTTTGTTCTGAAGGAAGTGCTTTTAATATTTTGTGGTGGTGGCTGCAGATAGTGGGACATCTAGACTTAACTGTCATAGGTTAACTCAGTCCACATATGATGATATAAGAAAATAAATCCTGTATCTCTAATTTTCACAGTTCATGAAATTACACCACTTTTCTTCTTTTCTCTGTTAGGGTTGTAAAAGTTGTGTAAACTCCTTCAACGTTTTCTTATTGTTTACGTCTCCTATTTAAATGGTATTAAATAGAATACAATTCACTCTATTCCCACCACTTTTATGGCGTGCGGTGGAAAACATTTCACTGGCGAAAAATTAGAGGATAATTATCTTGATATGCATTCAGTGTCTGGCAAGCTTAATTATGCAAATGGATTATAGATGGACATTCGTAGTGACATCAATCACGGGACAAAGTCTGAACCGCACCAGAGTGAGATGTGACAAAAGAAAGAAATAGGAAGGACACTGGAGATTTGCCCAATGAAACTGCACATGAGAATGACAGCTCAAAGTAAAATCAAGCATTTGCAATGCAATTGGCCTTGGGCCCGATTCACAGAACTAACTTATGACAAAATCCTAAACTTACTACCATTTTCGTATTCACAGAAGGTACTTACTCATTTTGGTATTCACAGAAGACACTTACTCATTTCGGTATTCACAGAAGTTAGGAGTCCTAAGTTTAGGACTCCTAAATGCCTTCTGTGAATACCGAAAGCCTTAAAATTAGGATTTTTCTCAGTTTAGTAGTAGTATAGTTAGGATTCCTAACTTTAGGACTCCTAAATGCCTTCTGTGAATACCGAAAGTCTTAAAATTAGGGTTTTTCTCAATTTAGTAGTCCTAAGTTTAGGACTCCTAACTTTAGGACTCCTAAATGCCTTCTGTGAATACCAAAAACATTAAAATTAGGATTTTTCTCAGTTTAGTAGTAGTATAGTTAGGACTCCTAACTTTAGGACTCCTAAATGCCTTCTGTGAATACCGAAAGTCTTAAAATTAGGATTTTTCTCAATTTAGTAGTCCTAAGTTTAGGACTCCTAACTTTAGGACTCCTAAATGCCTTCTGTGAATACCGAAAGCCTTAAAATTAGGATTTTTCTCAGTTTAGAAGTAGTATAGTTAGGACTCCTAACTTTAGGACTCCTAAATGCCTTCTGTGAATACCGAAAGTCTTAAAATTAGGATTTTTCTCAATTTAGTAGTCCTAAATTTAGGACTCATAACTTTAGGACTCCTAAATGCCTTCTGTGAATACCGAAAGCCTTAAAATTAGGATTTTCTCAGTTTAGGAGTCCTAAGGTTAGGACTCCTAACTTTACAACTACTAAACTGAGAAAAATCCTAATTTTAAGACTTTCGGTATTCACAGAAGGCATTTAGGAGTCCTAAAGTTAGGACTCCTAACTTCTGTGAATACCGAAATGAGTAAGTGCCTTCTGTGAATACCAAAATGAGTAAGTGCCTTCTGTGAATACCAAAATGGTAGTAAGTTTAGGATTTTGTCTTAAGTTAGTTCTGTGAATCGGGCCCCTTGTCTTTGGGACTTCATATTTATTTAGCTATGCAGCACATTAGTCTGAGTGCTGAACCATCTACTGTTCTTTAACATGTAAGTAAGCACCAAACTGCGTGACATGCCAGTGATGGGAACACATGCAGAGAAATATTGCCTTTCAGCGGGAAATGGTATAGTCCAATGCTCTGTTTTAAATAAAAAATCAGGGCCTTCGGTGGGCATATCACTGAAAATACAAGAGTTGAAAAAAATATTATTGTCTACGGGTGCTCGTGGAAGACAATTTCTATTGGCTGGAATCTAGAGAATGCTAAAGTAATTCTGGTATTTTACTGACCTCTGCTGGTTGCTTTCTATCAAGAAAGTTAAATAGAGGCAGTTGCCAGAAAAATTTAAAAAAAGAAAGTCCCTCAGCAGAAAGCAATTCTGGTATTTTACTGACCTCTACTGGTCGTTTTCTATCTAGACAGTTAAATAAAGGCAATTGAACAGAAAAAAAGTCCCTAAGCAGAAGCAGACAAGTCCTACGGCTGATCTCCAGAGCCCGCAAAGTACATACACATATAAGTATATACTAAAGTGTATGCAAGAGGTCTCGAATGCTCGACCCAATAATCACAACGGAGTCCTTAACTAGATTGCTGCAGGAGTGTCAGGTTCCTATTGATCAGCAGCCCACCTGCTTGAACTGCAAGCTGCATACAAAAAAATAAAATGATAATAACATTTGTTATTATCATTTTGTTTTCTGTATTCAGCTTGTAGCTGAAACCTTGGGTGCGGGGTGGGCTCTCCGCGTCACATGCAGAGGAGTGGTGGCAGCACCTAAAGTGTGCATGATGGTTTGCCAGCCATTTCAAGTCGGCCAAAGCATCATATGCACCCTGCATGTTCTCCTTGCAAGCTGTATTAGACCCTTCATGGAGAACATGCACAGCCTGCCAGCCCCTGTCTGAGCGCCGAACCATGGTGCTCAGGACAATAGCGTTGTGATTGGTCAGGGGAGTCTGGGAGGTGGCATGCTTCCTGCGGAAGGAGGACGGAGTAAGAAGATGGGGCGGGTGGCAGTCGGCAGTGTAGGTAAGTGCTTTTTTAAAATGTATTTTGATCCCCCCCAGCCCTCCGTCACCCTGTCTCTCCCCCGCTCTGCCACCCCTGTTCGGTAGCAGCCGCTACTGTTGATCAGACACGCAGAAAGCTCCTGACATTCCTGAACACCTATGAGGGTGGAAAAGGGAATAACACACCTGCAGTAGGACTCCAGTGAAAATATGGAGTGAGAGAGAAACACTGCACTGGATCTCACCCTGGGCCTGGTCCATCACAGGTGAAAAGAGCACAGGGAAAACTTGGTGCTTGAAGGAATGGTTTGTCCCTGGTCTGAGAGTAGGAGTAAACAGAAGGTCACAGGTAAATATGCAGTTACAGGAGGCTTACTGGTTTCAGCAGCAGACCAAGATTCCAGCCAGGAAGCCTAGGACACTACCACAAACCAGACCAGGCAGGAGCTAAGGAGGTACGAGAGAGAAAGATACCCAAGGGTTTCGAGCACAACCAAATACAGACTGGATGAATTGAAGGAGTACCTAATATAAAGGAAATAAGGGAAGAAAACAACAACCGTGAGGGTTGAATACATGAGTTCGAACTGATATGAAGCAGAGAGCCACAACAACTAATGACATGTTGCTGAGCAGAGACTCCAAGCCAAAATGGCTTTAAATATGGATTTTACCCCTATACCCCAAAGGTGTACCAATAACCAGAAAGTGAGTGTCAAAGTGTATCAATCTGTTAGTGGCCTCGTGTTCAAATTTTTTTAGGTTCCACTGTCTTGTTGTCCCATCAAGGCCTAAGCCTGATTATCTGTCTTTGCTTAGCCTAATTGGGTGTGGCGGAGTTAGGTGGAAGTGATCATGGTTGGGACAAGGACCGCCCTGACATACACTATCATCTCACTGTGCAAGAGGAGTGTGTGCACAGAGATCAGTATCCATCTCAGGTGCTGGGATGTGAGGAGTTCAGGGAGTGCAGGTGAAGCTTGCAGAGTCTGAGGGAGCCATACTTGCAACCAAGGGGACCTGTGATCGAGCGTGTGGTGTCCGTGGGGTGTGGGGGGAACCTGAGCAGGAGCTGAGACTGTCTTCGGCCTCCAGATTGGGAGGATGAAAGTGCCTGATAATGCAGCCTCTGTCCAAGGTCAATGGCTCCCTCTCCCTGGACCCACACCATAGGATGCTTTGTTTTGGAAAACATCATGATGAGACCAGAGGGGTTTTGTAGGCCTTGTGGGCATCTGCAGCTGACTGCCGGGGGTCTATGGCAAATCACACCTTTGCTTGAGGGAAAAACATTTCTCCAGATGTGGAGCGCTCCAGCTTCCTGGGTCATAACCTTTTGTCTATGGAGGGAATAGTGATCCCATCCTCATGCAGGGGATGTCGGGCGCCTGAAGGTCTAGTCCGGATGGACAAAACTAGGTAACTGTTCCTTTCGGTGTTAGGTGGTTTCAGCGCTCCGTCCATCATCTCCTTGTGTTTGGTTTTGACTGTCTAGTCAACAGGGCGCCAGCAGGGGCAACTTGTATCATTGTCTGGTAGAGTTGAAAGACTGGGGGGCTGGGTCATGAGGCGTAGTCAGAGACTAGTGACTGCTTCACCTTTCGGCAATGGGAAAGTCCGTCAATTGCTTATAACTGTAAAGTGTATATACAACTTGTCTTTCATTTTGATTTCAATAGAGAAGTTTCATAATTGCATATAACTGTAGAGTGTATATACAATGTCAATCTTGTTTTGATTTCAGGGTGTGTGTGTGTAATACAAAGACAAGTGTTTGTATACATACAGGATTGATTTTTTTGTGCCAAACACAGTATATTGTGAGAGGGGGTTGTTGTCCTAAAGTTTTACACTTGAGCCCTGAGGATACGCCTGACTGCTCAGTGCCAAGCTACCAGAGGGTGAGCACAGGTTATCCGACAAGTGTTCCGTACTCATTTTATTTGGAACGGTGGGTTCTGACAGGCTTCAATGCATCTTAGCCAGCCCAAAACCGTTGGGTCTAACACACGGAAATTGGAATTACACGTTTTGTGAGAATCACAACCTGCATTGCAATTTTCCCCAAGTAAATTTCGGCAGGTAAAACCTGCTGTATTTTACCAGGAGAAAATGACTGGTAAATAGGGATACATGTGGAATTTGTGGCCAACACACCAAAATGTGCATGTAAATCCCCATTTTAAAGGGCACAATGTGTACTGGGTGATAATTATCGCACAATTTAAAGTCCAATCCCCGTTGTCCTTGATTCCAAAAGGTGGGATAATAATCGCCTTTTCAGATGGGCCACTCCTAATTAGGGCCATTATCTAATGGATGGATAGCTCTAAGACAAACAATAGCCAGAACTAATAAAGAACCTAGAAATCATATCTTCAAAAGTACTATTAAAAGGGCCCAAACACACATCAAGCCATGTGTGGAACCTACTGTTCGCCCATGAGACTCATTTTATACATCATGCAGCATTACCGCAGCCATTTTCAGCCCACTAACTAATCAACTCACTAACTAGTGACCCCTAACTCTTCGATGTGCTGACATTCCAATGCTACCATAGCCAGACACAGCCAGGTGCAATTCTGGATAGGATTTTTTTTTTTTTGAAAAAGTACTGTCAACACAGTGTGAGTAAAATTAAGAGACGAGATAAACCCAGAAGAGTTGCTGGAATCCTATCTTACACATGCCTACGTCTTTATGAAAAATAAAATTAGAAACAGAAACGAAAGCCACAAACAATTAGTACGATATATCTCCAACCTAAAAAATAGAGGCCTAAATTTGCTCGACCAATGCCATGATTACAAAAAAGAAACAGGTGAGATACTGAAAAACCACGAGGGAAATTACCTAGATATTTAATAGGGAAAAGGAAATATTATGTCAATAAACCTGCCGCTCCCAGAAAAGAGTCATTAAAAGTGCAAACGTCCACATAACCAGGCTCTGAAACATTTTTTATGACTAAAATGGAAACAAGTAAAACTAACCAGATCCCTAGTATATGCATAGCAGCTTCTGGATACGTTTGATTATTTTATTTCTATGGCCACTGTCACTGAGCAGTTAAATGTGGCTAGCTGCTGCAAGAAATGACACTGGTAGGGGTTCACCTGTAGAATTCCTTTAGAAATTGCTACTGTATGCAACCAAGTATTAATCTGACTATGAGTGCGATCAAGCGGTTTCATTGCTATTGGGACTTGCTGATCATATCTATGATAGAAAATTATTCTTAAGCTAGTTATCTGAAATTTTACATTTTGCATGCATCTTTGTACATTGTTCTGTGGTTTAATAACTGATGCTTTAATAACAAAAAGGTGGGGATCAAGAGATCCCTAGTATACGTACAGCCACCTTATTACAAAATAATCTGCACCTGCCCCCCACTTCCACCCCAAAAAAATAAAGAGTCTGCAATGAAAACAAAATATAAACCAATCCAACCTATATACAGTCACAGAATGTGCAAACCTGTGTAAAAGAAATGTTTTGATACATAACATGTTTAGTAAATTATTTCATTTTATTAGTCTAAAAAATGAATCTAAAAATATACAGATAGATTTGTCATGACCACCATTCACAGCATCCAGGAGGTTGTACTTGGTTCATGGATTGTCCCAGGCGTTTCAATTTGTGTTTATCGTGAATTCTTCACAATCAGTGCACTCACTTCATTTATCCCAGTGGGTGCTGAGATCAGATGACCACAGTGCACCGCCTGGGATGCAAAGCTCAGAAGATCACCTCTGTGGTCACAGTATTACACCCCATCATTCCAACAATAGACGCACAGAAAGAACAGCCAGACATGGACGGGCAGGTGTGTGCTGGTACACTGGTGAAGGATTTGCCACTTCCACCTTTGCTTATTCTTTTATTTTCGTTTCATGCATGCTGCTAAACACTGTCAGGCTGAGTCTTCTGAGTAATCTAATAGAAGACAGGACAGGAAACAGAAGGGGGGGGGGGGGGGGGTGCCACGCTGCAGATTCAAAGGTTTTTAGAATCTCTACATTGGGCCATGAAGCACTTTGTGTAGCCAAGACTGGATCAGATGTGAGCTGAACAGAATTCCAGAGGAAGGAGCTAGGGTTTGCATGGATATGGTGCTTAAACACTTAACACTTGCTCGCCAGGCAAGCACCCATGTCAGTAAATCTGACCATTCGCATCTGGCTGGCTTCTGATTGTATTGAAAGCAAGCGGTGGTCCACTGTAGTTCATCTCTTTCTCCACTCTTCGGGTCACCGATATATTTGCACCTGGTCATTCGTTATATCTACAACAGCTGGAGGATCTAAAACAAGCTGTGTAGTAGAAGATACTCTAATCAATATCATGTCTGGTCCATATTATGGAGATGGTCCTCTGTAGAGTATGACTTATTCAATTCTTTATTACATGTTAATTTCAGGCTAAGAGATGTAGAGACCTTCTAGACTACAGTGTTTAGAAATACCCAATTAAAGTGCAATGTACAAGAAGTGCTAAGAACCAATGTTATCTTTCAACATTAAAGAAAAAAACTTGACGGTGGGCATATTATGAACATTTTTGGGTGCTGTTTTTAAAGTTGTAAAACCAAAGGGGATGATGGATGGAGTGTTGAACATTGCAAGCACTCACCCATCATCATTCTTTAGCTCACTCCGCCACCCCAGTTCAGACATGGCCAGATGCAAATTAGTCTGACCCTGTGCCTCATGGGAACAGTCCAGTCCGAACTGCCAAGCCATGTCTTCCCTGGACCAGAAACAAGCAGCCTGGGACCGGTTTCGGGTTCATAACCCTCATCAGCCAGGCTATCTTGAATCCAGTGGCAAAGTGAACAAGGGACCCACGTCTGGGCATACCCTGCCAACTTAGGGCGAACAAAGTAAAACCAAAGGGGATGATGGACGGAGTGTTGAACATTGCAAGCACTCACCCCCAGTCAACTGATCTGGGTTTATTCCATCATCATTCTTTAGCTCACTCCGCCACCCCAATTCAGACATGGCCATATGTCAATCAGTCTGACCCTGTGCCTCATGTGAACAGTCCAGCCCGAACTGCCAAGCCATGTCTTCCCTGGACCAGGAACAAGCATCCTGGGACCAGTTTCGGGTTCATAACCCTCATCAGCCAGGCTATCTTGAATCCAGTGGCAAAGTGAGCAAGGGACCCACGTCTGGGCATACCCTGCCAACTTAGGGCGAACAAAGTAAAACCAAAGGGGATGATGGACGGAGTGTTGAACATTGCAAGCACTCAACCCCAGTCAACTGATCTGGGTTTAATCCATCATCATTCTTTAGCTCACTCCGCCACCCCAGTTCAGACATGGCCATATGCAAATCAGTCTGACCCTGTGCCTCATGGGAACAGTCCAGCCCGAACTGCCAAGCCATGTCTTCCCTGGACCAGAAACAAGCATCCTGGGACCGGTTTCGGGTTCATAACCCTCATCAGCCAGGCTATCTTGAATCCAGTGGCAAAGTGAACAAGGGACCCACGTCTGGGCATACCCTGCCAACTTAGGGCGAACAAAGTAAAACCAAAGGGGATGATGGACGGAGTGTTGAACATTGCAAGCACTCAGTACATCAACTGTTGTTTTTGCATTTGTCACCCCGAGTGGGACGGGTATGCGCAGACGTGAGTCCCGTCCTCTCCATGCCACTGGAATCAAGCTATCCTGGCTGAAGAGGGGTGAAACCCCGAAACCGGTCCTAGGATGCTTGGTTCCAGTCCAGGGAGGACCTGGCTTGGCAGTTCGGGCTGGACTGTTCCCATGAGGCACAGGGTCAAGACTGATTTGCATATGGCAGGGTTCAAACTGGAATGGCATGGTGAGCAAAAGAACGATGGATTTAGGCCCAGATCTCTGTACTGGGGTGAATGTATGACATTGTTCTGCATTCTGTCCATCAACTGTTGTTTTTGCTTTTAAAGTTGGGCGCCGGCAAAATTTGTATGGATTTCCCTCCAGTTCCAATTTCGTACAACAATCAATATAGTATCAGCCAATGAATGCAGCTGTCTGACCGGATGAAGGAATTGAAACAGTTCACATAGATAATCTAGTCTAACAAGATGCAGGGATTCTAAGTCAAAGAAATACTCCTGTTTGAGCCCGACTTTTTTCTTACCTCTTCAACATGACTGAATTGGAATAATTCAAGCATTATCTTGATGGCACAAGTCTATATTAGTTGTAGCTTTCCAAACACTTTCTGTCAAACGCCCAAATGTGTGGACATGCAGTGTCAAACCACGGCTTACACTGGTAACCTGCATTGCTTGCAGCTGTGCTAATGCCATTTATTAGCGAGAGAGAGAGAGAGCATGAGATGCAACTGGATCGTTTTGACTAGTACAACGACATGACGCTCAACGGAGACTGCGCTGGACGGACCATGTTGGACATCCAGTTAACCTGTGGCCCAGGAGCTGCTTTTTAGCGTGAAGGCATATTTCACAGACTTACATATAGTGTTTCTCCAAAATGCTCCTGAAGAGGATCAGAGTCAGTCGCTTGGCGTACTGTGGGGCTTCTATGAACACATTTTCAAGGGCTGGTTTTAGCTGCTTTAAGTCCATCCCCTAGTAGAGACCTCCTTGGCACATATCCTTGTGAGATTTGCAACTGTTCCTCAGACATATTTTATGGCGCTCAGATTCATCTGTTGGATTTGCAAACCTAAGTGGCACAATGAGTATAACAGGTAATCAACTACAAAGGGGTCAATTGCTTCCCTTGGATATTTCAACACATACGGCAGGCATTCACAGTAGGTCTTGAAATCGCTGGGTTGGTGGGTGAGCAGAGGAAAGTCATTCCAGCAGGGCTTTAAGTGGGTTGAAAAATCTAGGAGCTCACTCAAAGGGGCGTTGTCAATGTAATTAAGGGTGTGGCTTTAAACAGGTGAGCTAAAAATTTGTGTTTAGCACAGTGTGCCGCCCGACTTGTATTTTGCTGTTCCTGTCATTGCGTCCAGATATATGATACAACAAGTCACATCATACCTACAAGTCAGGACTATTGACTTTGTCAATGTTTGCTAGTTGCATAAGATAAATAAGTAGCAACTATGGCTTGTATATGATATATTGAAAAAACTTCCACTTAAAGCCCTGGTGACAACACAACAATGTTGCTGCTCCTGAGTTGCAAAAAGCGAAAGGAAATCCAGAGAGAAATGCCTCTCTTTAAAGGATTTCCCTTCCTCTACAATGCTCACCATGCACACATCGATGTGCCTGCTGTCACTGCAGTCTGGGGAAAAAAACGGACTGCCTGTGCCAGGGCACAAAACACAGCCCGACAGGCCCCCTTAAAAAAACTGCCGGTGCTCAGACCCGGTGAGACCCGGCCCACTTAAAGCCCTGCATTCCAGGAATAGGAACACTGGTGTATCGTAGCTGTGGGAGACAACACCACAATTGTGGTATAGACATTGTGATATTTATTTGCAGACCTAAATGCCGTGTACATTTTTACTATTGAAGATACGGGAAATCCCCTTTCCAGTCCAGATTACATTTCTTACGAGAGCTTTTTTCAAGGTCTTCAATATGCACAAAAGTGCAAAAAAGAGTCGGGAATAGAAAATGCGATTGCCTGTAAGGGGATCATTTATGGAGTGATACTTCCACTAATCAATTTACTCTTTGGAACAAAGGCATGAAAATAGTATTGGAATTATAATTTTTTTTAAGTTTGAAAGAAAGATTTTATTAATACAAGCAAAGGTATCCATACAAAAGTAATAACAGTAAATGCTTGTCAAGGTAGTTCATTGAAATATGACTAAAGAATGTGATAAGTTCATGCCACTACAGCACAATAAATTATACTGCGCAAAATGAAAAACAGGCTCATAAATAAGAAATAGGCCATTAATACAGAGAGATTAAATCATAACAGTATTAGAATTGGAAATAAATCTGGGAACGCACAAGGGGTTAAAGGGGGCTTAAAAACCTCCTGCTGGAGTGGTTTTAGCTGAGAGCACCGTTTGGCACACATGTCAAGGTAAAGTGTAACAGGGGACCACAGATCTAGACGCTTAGTTGCCAACTGCATAGGATATACAAAAGATGTGTCCAGTCTGTGATTATGGCAGACTGCATACCACCATGCCTTGTAAGAAATCTTTGTAAAGTCCTTCCAGTTAACAGTGATCTGTTGAAAAGCAGCCGCTAACAGCAAATCAATGATTTCAGTGTTAACTGGGACATTCTCCCACCACGGTGCAAGACTCCCCAAACAAATATGAGTGATAGAAAAGGGACATGTAGTGTCAAAAATTAAGTTAATTTGGGACCAGACTTGCTTCCAAAAATTGTGTACAAGTGGGCATAAAAATAGCGCATGCAGTATATCAGCCTTTGGGGAGGAGCATGACCAACAAGTATCTGGGGTGGATGCGAAACTTCTGCTTAGAGCACTGGGAGTGAGTAGAAGTCGGTTATACACAAAGAACAGCGTTTGTGTAAGATTAGCTGCCCTGGAAGACTTACGTAGCTTGAGCCATATGTTATTCCAGAGAGATACTGGCCATGAAAGCTGAAAATCTCGTTCCCAAGCGTCCTCCACCTTGGATTTCTGTCGAAGGGTACCCATCCCCTGTAAATGCTGATATATACTGGAAGCTGAGGGTTTAGTCTTAAGTAGGGAGGAAAGCTGTGAAGGAGAAGTCCGGGAAGTGGGGGTCAGGGACATAGCAGAGATTTGATCGAACCTAGCCATCACAGCCAACTTGAGTAGGTTATACTTGGGTAGGAATGAGTCAGGCAGGTCAAAACGCTGTCTAAGTGAATGAAAGGTCAGAAAATTTGAATCTGAGAGTAGCTGATGTATCCATATTAAACCCTTTCGGCGCCAGGTCTTCCAATAGATTGGTTTACCACAAATAACTAAGTCTTTATTGTGCCATATTGTTGAACTCAGGAAAAAATCAGTAGTGTCCGGGGGGGGGGGGGGGGGGAGATGGTATAAGAGCTAAAAGCTTGGAGGTCAATTTAATTATGGAAGAGGACACCGCCTGCGGTTTACGCGAGAAGGAAAGGTACTCTGAGAAGGAGAAGGGAGAAAGGAAAAGAGGCTCTGTACTGAGCCATAGAGGGCAATCCTCTGAGGGATCAAGCAGCCACAGTGAAGCCTGTCGCAAAAGGAAAGCTTTTTGATAAACCTGAAAATCAGGAAAATTAACTCCTCCCTCTGTCTTGGGACGAATTAATTTAGCTAGAGACATTCGAGGTCTTTTTGAGTTCCACAAAAAAGAAGAAAGGGTGGAATTGATCTTTTTAAAGAACTTGGCAGGGATAGGGACTGGAATATTTGAGATGGTGTACAATACAATGGGTGACAACATCATCTTTATCGTGTCCAACCGACCCCACCATGATAAGTAAAGTGGATGCCACTTGGCCACTAAGTCAGAAATTTTCTGTATACATTTGTTTAAGCATAACGCCACTGTGTCTGATATTGAGGGGGTGATATACATGCCTAAATACTTAATATGAGAGGGGCTCCATCTGAAGTTTGAGGCGCTAAAATCCGCTTTAAAGGTATACTTGGTCAAGGGAAGAATCTCACATTTGTCGTTATTTAACTTGTAACCAGAAATTTTGGAATACGCCTGTACTTCTGTCAGAAAGGCAGGAATGGAGGCACTAGGGTTGGACATAAAAAGTAAGATGTCATCCGCATAAGCAGCCAGTTTAAGGTGAATGCTTGCCGAGTGAAAGCCATATATATCTGGATTCTGGCGGAGCTTAGAAAGAAAGGGCTCCAAGGCTAAATTAAAAAGGAAAGGAGAGAGAGGGCAACCTTGACGGACACCCCTACCCAAATCAAAATACGAGGAAATCAAACCATTAGCACAAATAGCCGCCCTTGGGTTGGAATAAAGAAGAGAGACCAAGGATACAAACTTGGGACCAAAACCAAACCAACGGAGAGCGTAAAACAAATAAGTCCATTCAACCCTATCGAACGCCTTCTCAGCATCAAGCGCAATTGCCGCTAGGGGATGTTTAAAGGATGAAGATTTAGACAGAACATCGAAAAGGAGTCTGGTATTGTCCGTGATAAATCTGCCTTTGACAAAGCCAGACTGTTCCATACCCAAGAAATCAGGCAAGTAGGAGTCAAGACGTATAGCCAAGGCTTTGGAGAAAATCTTATAATCTATGTTTACCAAGGAAATAGGTATATAATTTTTGCAGTACTTGTGATCTTTCCCCTCCTTTGGTATAAGGCATATGTGTGCTTCCGAAAAAGATCCTGAGGAGCAACCCAAAGTATTGAAGAAAGTTATAAGAGAGTGTAACTTGGGCAATAGGAGTTTGGAAAAGTGCTGAAAGAATTCTACTGTAAAGCCATCGGGCCCAGGCGCCTTATCTTTTTTGAGTAGCTGAAGAGCCGCCGATAGTTCTTGTTGCGTTAGGTCTGATTCCAAAAGACTTAGATCCGGCGAATGATGAGAGGGTGTCTGGAGAGTCGAGAAAAACTGAGAAAGAGAGTGATCGGATGGTTGCGATTCCGAGGCATAGAGGGATTTGTAGAATAGGGCAAATTTGTTCAAGATATCCGCATCCTTGAACTTTAAATCTGAGTGGTCGTCGTAAATGGATTCAATATTAAGTCTGTTGTGTTTGACTTTCAAGTAATTAGCTAGTATTTTTCCCGCCTTGTTTTGCCCCCGTAAAATTTAGCGCTGGATTTTAGCAAATATAATGAAGCATCCTCCGTCGATTTCTCGTTAAATTTCAATTTAGCATTAATGAGGGCCGTGAGGGATTGTTTTGAGTGTGAGGTGTAAAAAGAGTGCTCTAACTGTTTGATGTCCTGTAAAAGGTTCTCAGTAAATTTGCGAGAGAGTTTCCGCCTCTTAGCAACAAAGCCAATAATGAAATCTCTCGCTGAGGCCTTGAAGGCATCCCATACAGTTGAGAAGGGTAGAGATTGGTCCGTATTGAACACAAAAAACTCATCAAAAAAAGTGGTGAAAGCGGTAGTAAATTTTGGATCCAGGAGGAGAGCATTGTTGAAGCGCCACCGTTTGGGACCAGCGGCCTTAGGTAAAATTTCTAGACCAATTGAAACAGGGGCGGGAATTATAATTTTTAATTACCGATTATTTAAACTATTCATAGAGTGGGCTTAGCTCCACCCAGAGGAGTATTGCCTCCGCCCCCTCACTTCATGCTATTGGCTATTTGGTATATTCTACCCTGGACCCCTAGAATTATGCAGCAGAGGAGGAGCAAATTATGTGGCAGGGTTGACTAAATTATGCTGCAAGAAAACGCAAATTCTGATGTGTAGTACAGCACATTTTGTCATAATATTTCTTAATCATTTTTTTCATTCTTACACAAGGTAACACTGTCTGGACAAAAATCTTGCTTTATTAGTGCCATTATAACACCCAAATACGGCAATAAGAGACTGAAAGATGACAAGTCAACCTTTGTGAAGGATGTTTGCGGGAACATGTCACCACATTTTTAGTAACCTTTGATCTGCGTGAGCTATAAACATTTAGTTTTTGGTAAAGTCTGCAAATAATGCGGTAGGTGATAGATTATGTACCAAATAAGACAAATCCATAATTATGCAGAAAAGGCTGCCACCACAGAAGCGCATAAATCCAGTGGCCCTGATCATACCTTTGTAGGAAGTGCTCCTCTTGGATAATATGATGGAGTATTTTACATCTGAAAAGTAAACTAATTCATCATGCTGTTTGTCGCACTCAATTCTTTCATTTATTTATGCATTCGATATAGAAAGCAAACCTTTATTGCTACCTTCTCCCCAGCATTAATAAAGACTATAGAGCAGGCTTTATGTGCTAAACAGTTCCCACGCAACACCCATGGATTCTGCTGCATTCCCAGATTTCCAACATTTCATAAACCTGCAAATGCGTCAGAATCCTACGCCTCCCCTGGGGAGGCGTAAGGAGGTGCAACAAGGAGAAATACTTTTATTTCTCCTAATTTTTTCCTCTTTCTATGCATGCTGCATTCTGCAGCACACATAGAGGAAAACACCATCAATGATTGTTATTTGTGCAGGAAGGTGTCCCTTCCTGCACAAAAACAATCATCCCCGCAACGCAGGCACCCTTGCGCCTTGGTGCAAGGGTGTCTGTATTGGCGCATGGCAAGCCAATTATGTGCCAACGCAGGGGAAAGCATAGGGATGCATCATATTGTTTCAAATATGACGCCTCCCTGTGCTTTTAAAGTGGTGCAGCAAAATGGCTTGCAGCGAAGCTCTGCGTCATCTAGCTGTAAATGAGTACCACTGTTTTTAGGGATGGACTGACCTTTTTTGAAACAGAGACGACTTTAAAATACCATATGGGATTATTATTCCTAACATAGACTTGTTTGTGTATGCTTAACATGTTCAACTGGACATAAAGATAGTATGGCTGCAGCAGACAAACACAAGAAAACAGATAAAGAAAGCAAGATAAAGCAAAAGAATAGAAAAAAAAGCCAGAAAAGACTAATAAGAAAACGAAAGATACTTACTACTGACTAACTGGCCAACACTCAAAGCAGAAGAGGAGGAAGTTGAGGAGGAGGAAGAGGAAGGCTGGCGGACTGGGCTTTGAGACATGGCTGCGTGACTGTGAGCCAAATGCAGAAGGTTGGCTTGTGATGCTGCTTGACTCGCTTGCGTCTGCGGAGGCTGGTGGAGCTAGACATTAAAATGTGAAACAATCGTTATTACCCGGCACCCTCCATGCACAACCAATAGGACAGCGCAGAGCCAAGCACATCAGCTGAGGTGTTCTAGTCTATGGATGCAGAGGGTAGATACAGAAAGGGGGACACCTCAAAGACATATTGTGAATTTGCACCAGCAATCATTATAAGGTTTGTTTTCATTTTTGTGAACATGTGAATGTCCCTGCCCTTCAGGGGAACACGGGTCCTGTCAAGGGTGTCAATTTTTCAAAACTCATGAAAATGAATCTGCTGTTAAAAATCATACTACATTTTTCGATGAATCCTAAGGTATTAAACTACAAAAAAGCAGTACTTGCTAGCAGTACAAAGCGCCAAGAGGGTAGTCCTAACCGACGTCAGGGATAACATGCCAGTATCTTTCATCTCTTTTCTACGTCTTCTCATGAGAGTAAGATACGAAAACAAGCGAGTTGTGATGTGAAAAGAGGTTATTAGGGGTACCTAACAAAATCGGTAACATGTTTTTATCCTGATTGACTTTCAAAATAATGTCAGCCGCTTGTAATGATGTCAATGACGTTGAGATAGAGAATATTTTACACTCTCTGAAATCGGGTAACTATTTGGTAGAGCAGGGCCTTGCTCCAGGGCATCCTCGGGCACCTCTTTGCAGCGGTCGAATACATCTTTAACATGTTCCAGAGAAAGTATGTTTGCACACATGAGCTTTGGAGTTGCTCCAAGCCTCGCCCTACTTGGTACAAAGTGGCACTTTTGTTTAGTAGAGTTTATATAATAGAAGCTTCCAACTCTTTTCCGCAGCAATAACAGTGGCCCTTAACAGCTCATTGCTCAAGGAAACTCAAAGACTAAGGAGTCAAAACTCTGTGGAAGTATCATAGAGCATAACAATTCCGCAGTACAGTTCTCTATTTCAAGATAAAAACTTTATTTTGAAATAATAAAGACTCTCATTTGTTCAATCAACACACAATATAATTTCCCTGGTATACGATTCTTGAAATAAGAAAAATGGTGTTACTCACAGCCAGCAGTAAATAAAAATAAATGCTTAAAAAACAGGTCGGCGTACCATCATCGAACAGATCTTTATGCTTGACCAGTGGCACATGCTGAATACTTCATCTGGCACTTTCGGAGGGCTCCTGCATCTTACAAATGTTCCAGGGGAAATATATATTTCCACCACATTCGAAGATGCACCGAGCCTCTCTCTGTTTACTGCGCCAAAAGCCATAGCATTGTTTCACAGGGTTAATTAAATATTGTATAATATTGTAACTCTTTTGCACAACGATCACATTGATTATTAATATCACGATGTGCACACCGCATACTGTATATATTAAGAAAAAAAATCAGAAATAAAGACGGTAAACACTCTGGAATTATAAAATACCACAGTCCGAATCTATCTCAGGATGAAAATGAAAAGTCTGAGACAGATAAAAAAAAACTCACGTTGTTTCTCAATCTTTTTTCAGTAAACGAACAGTACACTTTGTTTGAGCCTAGGATTCTTTAAATAAGAACGGCCGTGTTTCTCAAACCGAGGAGAATGTAAGTGTGCGGCGATAGGGCACAGTTCTGCCACCATCCTAACGGACCTTTATGTCTGACCAAAATAAATAGGTTATATAAAGCTTGTATATTGTTCACGAGATTGCTTCCAACGTGAAAGTTCACATCCCCTGACTTGTTTTGAAAATATGCTTTGTGTCATTTCTGTTATCAACATGAATTTTCATCCGTGAACAGCGAATTAGGAAAAAAATGTTTTCTTGAGTTGCGAAATCTTAAATGACAAAAATACTTAATATTATAATTATCTAATTCTCTGTAAATGTTGGAAAATAGAAACTGATTATTTCACTGTTGTGTCTTACAAAGACAAAGCAACTTGCGAAGGAATAGCATAATTAATTGCGTACTCGTAAAGTGACAGAAAGAAACCACAACTTGGTACTGCACTGGAATTGTCCGTGGAACAACACTCTACTGCAGTGGACCACTGGGTGGCAGGCTACCACTATAAACCACAGGAGGACTCTTCATTTCAGTAAACAGCAGGATGGCATTTTACCAAGGTAAAACACAGAATAGCATTCTACTATAATAAACCACAGGATGACAATCTGCTGTAGTAAACCACAGGATAACACACTACGATAATAAACTGCACCAGAGCACTCTACTATAGTGTAACACTAAACACAACTCTACTCCTGTAAGCCAAAATAAAATACAAGATGACACTTTACTGTGGAAGACACAGGGATAAAACTATTATGTTAAACCACAAAATGGTCCTGAACTATTGCAACCCATAAGATGACACTAAGCTAATATTTTATGTTAGGCTGATGTTGATGCTAACAGGGGGTTTCTTAGAAAGTTTGATTATAGTGGATTGTAGGGGTGGCTCGGGAACTTTGCTTATTTCATTATTGCAGTTAATTAAAAATGTTCTGCATGAACTGAAGACTAAAACCCCCTTTTTAAATTATTTTTTTATTTTTTAGAAATAAACACATACATAACAGTGCTTTCCTAGTGTTAAGGACCTGACGACGAGGCAGTGCCATTTAAACCACCAGATGTCGCTGTACAATACTAAAGCACAGAATGCCACTTTACAGCAGTAAACCACAGAATGATACTCAACCATAGTAAACAATGCAGTGCCACTACTCGATAATAAAAAATAGAGTGACACTGTGCTTTTGTAAATTACAGAACAGCACTTACCTAGAGCAAACCATATAATGACAGTCCACCACATTAGAATATAGGAGATTAGAAGTGTATACACTACTTATCCTTTCCAAAACCACACATTGGTGCTGAACTGCAACAGACCAAACATGGCACTATGCCTCACTAAGCTGCAGGACGCATCTTCACACCAGTAAGTTGTAGATGCCACTGACAGTAACGAACCACAGAGTGGTACTCTGGTACTGTGAATGACTGAGTGCAGCCAAGTCGCAGTCAATGAGAGAGATAGCTGACTGCCTTGATGTGAGTTATTACTGAGCTCTCTTACTGCCTAAAGAGATTGATCCACAGAGACAAACAGGCTTCAACAAGAGCAACCGTGGCTCACCTTTGGTAGAGTGGCTTGAGCTGCAAGGCAGCCTTCACAGACAAAGTGTGAGGTGTTGCATGCCACAAACCAAGCGGATAATGATACAGGTAAACAAAAAAAGAAGGGCACCTAAGAATGGCTCACTTTTCATTCTGAACAAAGTGAGAGACGTAAACAATTGCATACCCCCTGACACCTCAGCACGTGTTTCAGGAGCTTAGTAGTGAGAGTTTGACCTACTATATTGCAATAAGCACAGATCACTGGTCTTATCTTAAGTTCTTTGAGATCTTTCTACTGTTAGTGAGTGACATGACACCCTTGTTTCTTTAGTTAAGTTAGTCTCTGGTTTGTGCCTGTGCTATTGTAAGATTCTATGGGGAGCTCAGTCCATCCACCAAAAACCAGAACCTCCTGTAGCAGGACTTGAGATCTAAATGGGACTATTTAAACAACTAAAGCTGACCCAACACCTGCTTTGTTTAACGATCAAAGTATTATGGATCAGGCTCATTTATGTTGTGTGAAACCTTTACTCAGCAGGGGCCGAAAAAACAGCGAATGCTAATTCACAATTGTTGATTAAAGTTAAATTATACGACGCCATGGCCATGGCAGAAGCAAAGACAAACTCAAAGAAATTATTTGCAAATAAAAATTTACTTTTTAAGGCAAATATGGACGATTTACATTCTGCTTTTTAGGCAAATGACAAGGGATTTGGAACTTGGTGGTATGGGGAAATTGATGGGTAAGTCCCATTTAAGAAGATTTGGTCACAGGGAACTCTTCATTCCACTTTGTGAACTTCACTATACTTCTTCCGATTTTGCTGATCTGTGAGTCCCCTTATTCATAGGGAATTTTATACTTCAGGAACAGGGGCGTAGCTTCGGGGGGTGTGGGGGGGGAGTGTTACACCCACCTAGAATATGTATTTTCTGATAAATAGTTGGGTCCAGGTGCTTTCAGTAGGGTATGGTGAGGTGTCGGTCAGATTTCACCAGGAATTTTTACATACACACGGACACAAATACACACACACTCTGGTTTGAGAGTTCTTATAAAATGTTGTTTTTTTTCCAAAATATTGTGTTTTCTCTTAGTACCCCTACCAGTCGGCATTCTTCTAATTTCCACTGCCCTTTGGGCCACTCCCATACACTGTGCTTGTCGTACAATGTTTTTTAACACTATATGCCAGTGTGATTGTTGGAAAATCTGAAGCTCACACCCCAATTTTACTGACCAAGCTACGCCCCTGTTCAGGAAGTTCATTTAGTGCTACACGCTGAGAAAAGTAGGAAAGGCTCAGCCCTGGACAGGCATCCAGAGAGTGCAGTTGTACATGAGCCAGTTGTGTCGGCTTTTTACCATATTAAGCACAGCAAAGGCACCCAAATACATGTTACAAAGTATTACATACAAGATTCCTTTCAGCAGTCATTGCAATTGACAACACATTTTGGGGCATATTTACAATGAAATGCCGCAGTGCGGCGCTGCAAGCAATTTAGAAGCGCCATGCTGTGTCATTTAAAAAACATAGGGATGCACGCTATTCACAAGAATATGGTGCATCCCTGTGTTTTCCCTTGCGCCAGCTCTAAAAAAAAACTGCCTATTGACAATGCAGACACCCTTGGGTGCTTGCATTGCAGGGATGATTGTTTATGTGCAGGAAGGGTATCCCTGACCCTAGCTCCCATCATGTACTCGTTGTTTTGATATGCTTGGCCAGTGTCATAGCCGGAAATGCAACTTTCATTGCAAAACATGTTGGCGCCATCAGGACATTAAGCACAGAAACGGAGCATAAAGCGTGAGTATTCATCGTGCACCACAGCACACAAATTAGATTAACGAGGGGTATCAGCTGATACGGATGTCATTTGATAACCCTGGCACTGTCTTTGCTGCTGCTGGTTTTGGGGTTCATCAAGGTAGCAGCAGGATCAGAAATTAAACCCAGTTCCATAAGTTTCTTTAGTTCACACTCCTTTGCTTCTGAGAAGACAAGGGAAGGCTATTGAGGGGCTTAAGATGGGTCAATGGTGCCAACCACGTGTTTCCGTTCATAGCCAAAAGATGTTTGAAGTCACTTCCGATTTGGTATTTTAGTCATTTGAAGTTCCATGACTGAACAGAACCAGTATTCAAACATGTATCATATGAGTAAACATTAGTAACAGAAGAGCATTTAATAGTAATGCTTTCTAACAGTATTTGGCAACAGAACAGGGAGAATAAATGCTACAATGCATGTTTATGGAGTTTTATATTTTTTACTCCTGTGTATTGTCCAGTAGAAGCATAACAATGCACATCTAGAAAGAATGGTAAGCTGGCTTCTAAAAGCCGTGATGGGTGCTAAAATCACAGCAATTGAGAGAAATGTTTAGGATAAGCTCGAGTAAATAATGTCCCTTACCCTAAACTGATTCTACCCCTCCCTCTTCATCTCGTAATCAACTGTTAAATATCTAAAATCCCTAAAACTGACGCCTCGTCTCCTTGCAAAACTCCATCTTCGACAGTGGACACACAGTGAAATGTAAGTATTAGGAGGAGCTCATGAGATTTTACATATTGGAAGAACTTCCTACTTTTATTGGCTGCGCTTTCTCTTTTGAGTTTGTTGGGTTGACCATCTGTACATGGCCTATAATGATGGTTACTAGTTTACAATTTGTGGCAGTATAAATGTGTATTCTGCTTTATATAGTACATTTTGATCTATTTTGCTACGCCAAAATGAATTGTAAATGGACTGAAGTACTCAAAGAGCAGAATCCACGTTGATGTAGCCTGAGGCAACCCAGGAGTTAAGTGCTACTTCACTGGGGGAAATGTTCACTACAGGAAACCAAATATCAAATACTGAGAAAAGTCAATTTTCTAAATATCTGTATCTAACTGTGTTTGTCTTTAGTTGACTCTCTGTCAGTCGGCATGTCTGTCCACTTTACAGCTGAGCAGTACACCTGTATATAAGGCTGCTAATCTATCTATCTATCTATCTATCTATCTATCTATCTATCTATCTATCTATCTATCTATCTATCTATCTATCTATCTATCTATCTATCTATCTATCTATCTATCTATCTATCTATCTATCTATCTATCTATCTATCTATCTATCTATCTATCTATCTATCTATCTATCTATCTATCTATCTATCTATCTATCTATCTATCTATCTATCTATCTACCTGTCTGTCTGTCTGATTGTTTGTCTGTCTGTCTGTCTGTCTGTCTGTCTGTCTGTCTGTATTGCTGCAAGGTTCAGGTGTGTCCATCTGTTTGTATCCATTTGTCTTACTGCAAAACCCTTCCGTTTGTCTTTTTCTCCTGGCCCTCACTTTCAGATTGAATATTTTACATTTGAGAGATTCAATACAAATGTTATTGCTTCTTTAGGTTTTTGACTAAGCCACATTTTTTGAGGGCCACACTACCTACCCTTGATGCAAGTTGTAAGACGATACAGCCGTATTGCATAGGAATGCTGAAACTTTTCTGAATACATTTGTTGACCGACATGTGCACTTATACGTTAATGGAAATTGAGTGGAATGGTACTCGAAAATATTTTTTGTGGTTTACAGGCACAGTACAGAACTCTTCCCATTTTGCAGTTGTGCTTATAATGTAAAATTGTATGATAGTGATCAGTTCATGGACATAAACACGATGGGGCTTATTTACAAGCCCCTTATGCCACTGGTGCGTCACTTTTAATATGGGAAAACGTGACTACAGTAAATAAGCCCCTCTGTTCAGAAATTAAGGATGGGAATTCCACTCTCATTGTGAACAGGACTTTGCAGAAGCACAATAATTCCAAATTAAGCATCACACCCATGCAATTTCCCCATGAGAAATGATGGCATGGCAATCCTCTTGAAGATGTGTGGAAGAACTTTGATACACACGGAATAGGAGTGAAAAATACTTCTTTCTGCATGTAAATCCTCATCGTTCCTCGGCAAACTAGTAATCAGAGGTATTGGGGAGCGGTCAACCTCGAAGCTGGGGAACCGGGTGCTCATGTAAAGCGCTCTGATACCCGATATCTTGGGTCTAGTTCGCGCTATATAAAACTCTTTAAAAAAAAAATATATTCTAGCACGTGGTAATGGCCCACCCAAAATAGATGGCAATTGCGAATACGTTAAATACTTCCTCGAGTTTCGTAAAACGTGTAATTAGGGCGTAAGTCCACCTTTCTAGATTGCATTTCCACTGTGAATCAGAGTGGGTTAAACACTGAATAGAAAGAGTGGTGTCACTCTTTATTAAGTGTTCCCAGTAACTCTGAAAGTATGTGGCAATGCAGTAATGAAAATAAAATTACCACAACATTAGTAGATAAACCTCTAAAAAGGTCTGTACGGGAAAAGACAATGAAAACATGACAGAAAAACTGTACAAAGGATTTCAAGCATGGTGACCTCACAGCATATCCTTGGAAGGTCAATGGGAGCAGTAAAGGTGTACCTCTCCGTTAGACCACATTTCCAGTGCCTGGTCACATGAGTGGAGACACAACCATGACCATATGGCGTATTTACTTGCATTACACTGCAGTGGTGGAACATTCTGAAAAAAAGAAGAGAGTTTCC
The DNA here is from genome assembly GCF_964204655.1 of Triturus cristatus. Taxonomy (NCBI): domain Eukaryota; kingdom Metazoa; phylum Chordata; class Amphibia; order Caudata; family Salamandridae; genus Triturus; species Triturus cristatus. The sequence continues at coordinate 469,825,103 of NC_140588.1, forward strand.
CAGGTTTTACCAAAAGGAACCGGGTATTGTAATCATTCAAAAAAAAAATTCCCTTTTGTATTGTTGACTACTCATATAGTAAGAATGTGTAAGTACTACAGAGAATCAAAGAAAAAGAAAAAAAGTTTATAAAAGTTTTTTCATAAATTTGGCAACAAGCGGACACAGTGGATTTGTTTTAATAATTAGCTGTTTTTAATATGAATGACATGTTGTGAGTTTCATGAGAAATTTTTGGGATTAATGTTAATAATTGCATAAAGAATTATTGCAGAAGATATTATCTTCAAATGTTTGTCTATAAAATGTACACAATGATTTGTAATCTAAAGAGTTTTTAAACGGATACTACATTGAGAGAAAAAATATTTTCATAAAGGTACAAATAATAAAATAACAAGAATATATATTCAGTTTACGTGTTGTCAAATTTATGAAAAAACTTTTATAAACTTTTTTCCTTTTTCGTTGGTTCTCTGTAGTACTTACACATTCTTACTATAGGAGTAGTCAACAATACAAAAGGGAAATTATTTTTTGAGTGGTGGAACAGTCTACCTCAGGTAAATTTTCCTCCGCTGGCACCTCACAGATGCACGATCCCCTGGCGGCGGTATTTCAACCTAACTTTAAAATGGGTTTTTAATTTACTCTTCCATCTTGTGACCTTTAGGACAGCGGCAGCCTGATAATACAAAACCTTGTTCGGTGCTATGAAACAACACATTCTTCATTGCTCCGGTACAGACTGTGTGGAATTCATACCAGCAAAAGTGTGTCCCAAATGACCCCCCATTTCCCACAGCTTCCAACCAGCTCCCTCTCATAAAGTATAGCCTGGCCTCTCTTTTTGTGACTGTTAAGACAGCCACAGTATCACAAGAATGAATGGTTTCTGCACAACCCTGACAAATGTTTTTTAAATAATAATTACCTTTCTGAAAATGAATGCTCTGCAGCTGTATCAATACTGCTATATCAGTACATGGTAGAAGGAAAACAAAATGCATTGTGAGCGCTCTGCGGATGTCTCAGCAGTGAAATAGCGATGCAATTTAAAAAGTTCCCCAAATATCCCATTAGTGAGATATCAGTGCAATGTAAAAAGTTCCCCAAATATCCCATTAGTGAGATATCAGTGCAATGTAAAAAGTTCCCCAAATATCCCATTAGTGAGATATCAGTGCAATGTAAAAAGTTCCCCAAATATCCCATTAGTGAGATATCAGCGCAATGTAAAAAGTTCCCCAAATATCCCATTAGTGAGATATCAGTGCAATGTAAAAAGTTCCCCAAATATCCCATTAGTGAAATATCAAGGCAATGTAAAAAGTTCCCCAAATATCCCATTAGTGAGATATCAGTGCAATGTAAAAAGTTCACCAAATATCCCATTAGTGAAATATCAGTGCAATGTAAAAAGTTCTCCAAATATCCCATTAGTGAGATATCAGTGCAATGTAAAAAGTTCCCCAAATATCCCATTAGTGAGATATCAGTGCAATGTAAAAAGTTCCCCAAGTATCCCATTAGTGAAATATCAGTGCAATGTAAAAAGTTCCCCAAATATCCCATTAGTGAGATATCAGTGCAATGTAAAAAGTTCCCCAAATATCCCATTAGTGAGATATCAGTGCAATGTAAAAAGTTCTCCAAATATTCCATTAGTGAGATATCAGTGCAATGTAAAAAGTTCCCCAAATATCCCATTAGTGAGATATCAGTGCAATGTAAAAAGTTCCCCAAATATCCCATTAGTGAGATATTTGTGCAATGTAAAAAGTTCCCCAAATATGCCATTAGTGAGATATCAGTGCAATGTAAAAAGCTCCCCAAATATCCCATTAGCGAGATATCAGTGCAATGTAAAAAGTTCCCCAAATTTCCCATTAGTAAGATATCAGTGCAATGTAGAAGTCAGTATAGAGGTGGATTGTGAGTGCTCTGTTTATGTCTCAGCATTGGGGCATCTCTGCATGATGTAAATTATTATAGAGGTTTATGGTCAGAGCACTGTCAATGTGTCAAATTCAATGTTATCAGCACACGTGCAACTAAATGAGATGTCTATTGGGGCAGCTCTGAGATGCCTTATTATTGACATGCTGGTGCTCGCAGTGGTGCATGGTGGTAGCTTGGTCACCTGGATTGCCTTTGTGTGGTGAAAGCCACTTGAAAAAGCTTTGTGCAGCGGATGGCTCAGCACGGGGGCAGCAGACGAGGACAAAGATGCATTTTCAGGGCTCATAGAATGTCAAATTGTTTAGACAACAGTGCAGGCAAAATTGAGGGTGTTTGTGTGTTGGTGAAGGACTGAGTAGCGAGGCATTTTGTGAAATCTCTTGTAGTCCGAGAGCTGGGATAGCATGTACATTGAATTTCAAAACAGAACCATATTAATTGATTACATTTATGGTGATGCTTGTAAAATCAGATTATATGGCTTTTGTACCATGCTTTCACTTTCAAAATGCTACTGCTTTAAAGAACACAATGATAATAACGCTCCCAGTGGCTTACGCTACACTTTGCAAATACATACTAGGCAGGCTAACGGAGTCATTTGTATGTTATGGTTCTATACATTCATGCTACCAATAATGTTGCCTACTTCTCAAAACACTGCCCACCCCTACTTCTTCTACACCTCATTGCAACTTAGCTCCGCAACACTGCTTGTCGTACCATTTTTAGTTGTCGGTACACAACATTTGTTGTTCAAGTAGCTCAGACCTTCCAGATATGCTACGATTGTTGTTCCCACAAGAGCCCTGTAGGCAGGGCCCACACTTACACAAACCCAAATCAGATGGCCTGTGCCCCAGCGAAAAACCTAACTCCTGCCTCCACCTTTGTCTTGGGCACCTTCGGTTTGGCTTTCATGACTCATGGCAATGTCACCCACAGCACACTCTTCTTCCTTAATGATTGTTTGATTTACAGGAGGGCTGGTATGGCAGATCTAATGTCCACATATCCAGGGGTATTCTGAGCCCTGTATTTAGTGAACATCAATCTGAGCACTTCTGCCAGACAAGGTGTGCGACTACTCCACCATAAAGGGTGGCAGAGTAGCCACCCAGCCATGAGTGACTACTCCACCACTATATCTGCGGGAGGTAAGTCGGTGAAAGACTGCGATGTATACAGTGGTGGACTATCATCAAACTTGGAAGCACTGCACTACTTATTGTTGAGCCTGGACAGATGGAATTTGGCAACGCACTCCCACTCTGTTTGTACTGTCTCTGTGTCCATAGTTCATGAGGAAATCCACCAGCACTGGTTTTATTTCTGCTAGACTTTTCGCCACCAACTAGGCCCCTCCCTTCCCAGAGACAGCCACTTTGATGTAGAAACATCCTCGGCCTTAAGGGAAAATCTCAGAATGTGATGGATTTTCCAACAGTAGCAAACAAAAGTTCTGCATTTAGGGGAGTGGGTAGGAATGGGAGGAAAAAAAGCCATTGTAGATTGCATCCACCCAGTCACTATGCTTATCCAACAAAAAGCATACTGACCCAATGATTGGGGTTCCCCAAGGAAAATATCTGTAGTATATTGAACATCTCATATGTATATTGTATTGGTTGTAAATGGTATGAATGTATTTTTAAAATATGTTAGGGAAGCCCTCATATCCTAATCTAGGAGTCATGCTTCATCACTGATCTGCCATTTATCAGAAATGATTACAGTGACGAATGGTCTCCCGATGAGAATAGAGAATACTTTTATTACGGATAGTGATAGTGTGGGCATCCCAAACATTGGACTATCTCTGAAATTTGACAATAAATCCCACTCATAGATCTGGCTCACCTTTATTTCTATTAGGTAGCATGAAAAGGTACACATGCATTTTGCTTATTTCTAGAAAGTGAGGCCCCAATGGATCGGGTTAAAATGCCCCATGGTGGAACATCCAAGAGGCCCCCTTGTAGACACACATTTGTCAAAGGGCAGTCTCTGCAAACAGCAAAACACAACAAGATGATGGACAGAATGTTGCACATTGGCAAAACATTCACTCCCAGTCAGAGATCTGGGTTTAATCCATTGTTATTTTGCTCACCACGCCACCCCAGTTCAGACATGGCCATATGCAAATCAGTCTTGACCCTGTGCCTCATGGGAACAGTCCAGCCCGAACTGCCAAGCCATGTCTTCCCTGGACCGGAAACAAGCATCCTAGGACCGGCTTCGGGGTTTCACCCCTTCTCAGCCAGGATAGCTTGACTCCAGTGGCGTAGTGAGCACGAGACCCACGTCTGGGCATACCCTTCCCACATAGGGCGAACAGCAAAACACACAAGATGATGGACGGAATGTTGCACATTGGCAAAACATTCACCCCCAGTCACAGATCTGGGTTTAATCCATCGTTATTTTGCTCACCACGCCACCCCAGTTCAGATATGGCCATATGCAAATCAGTCTTGACCCTGTGCCTCATGGGAACAGTCCAGACCGAACTGCCAAGCCAGGTCTTCCCTGGACCGGAAACAAGCATCCTAGGACCGGCTTCGGGGTTTCACCCCTCTTCAGCCAGGATAGCTTGACTCCAGTGGCGTAGTGAGCAGTCTCTGCAAACAACCTATTCACAGTGCGTGTCCATCTGGAGGATCTCCACACTATCACCTCCCTCAATAAGAGCGCTCCCTATAATCATAGGGGGGGGGGGGGGTTATTCATCAATATAATCAATTCTGACTATTGAAGCAGCTCTAGGATGAAGCACAGCACCTAGGCTGGTGTGAGAGGGCTTGCCTAACATTTATGAAATATGGTCACCCCATTTAGAATTCATACACTAGAGAGGTGAGATGTCCCATATATGACGGATGATGCCTCTGGAACACTGATCACTTGGTCGGCATTGCTCTGTTGGATAAACATGGGTTTCCCAGCACCAGTGTGGTGTAGGACATGTGCACCAAGACCTGGCAGAAGGAAATACTGCCAGTAACATCCTAAGTCAGTTTGTGAGTCTTACTACATAAACTCATAACAGGATTTTCTTTTGAAAAGGCCGTAATGAAGCCCTACATTATGGAGCACTGTGCACACCGTATTTATTGAATATCTGCAGACGTGTGTGAGAATCTTTCTGCTAATGGATGAAAGCCTCTACTTCTTCAGAAGTGTGAATTGATCAAAAAGAAAACTCAGCCTTCCCCTCTCTCTGACCAGTTATGGCTCATGAATGATGCATGGGAAACCTCAAAGCCAGCCCCATGCTTGTCAAAAGTACCTGACCGACTGAGCGCATGTAGGGAATATCACCCAGGCATTAAACGCCAGAGAGCGAGTTCTTCACTTTATACTTGTAATAAGCCTCTCACATATTAAGAAACATTGCCCTTTTAATGAGCAAATGGAGGTCTGTTACATATCATCAAATTAGAACCGTGTGCCTTAGAGTTGTGTTGTTTTTATCTTTTACAACATAAAAGGGCTTATTTGTATCGAAGGACGGAAGCGGAAATACGCAGGTTAGGATTGTGTTTGGAAACGTCTGCCATAATTAATGAGCATGGTTTCAAGCCTGTTTGGCAGGAGTGGTGGGTGGACGCAGTGGGAAATGACACAATATAAAAGTACCAGCACAGCACACAGTGAAGGGCACAGAGGAAGGCGTCGCTGGGAGGTGCGTCAGAGGCTCAAACTAATCTCTGCAAATGTTTGCCCCACGACGACGTTGGCAGCTTCTCACCGTGTGCCGCGCAGACTGAATGCCGCGCAGTGCTGTCAGTCACTGAGTTGTAATAATTCGCGTGATGACTGCAGCGGGCGTTATCACAGGCACGCTGTTTTGTGCTGCCAGCCTTCAGAGCACGCGCTCAATGGGAACGCTTGTGTGTTGTTTCTGTGCCCCAAACTGGGATAGCAAGTACGCTTTCCGAGGCAAAAATAAAACTATTGTAAAATGTACTGCCCAAATTTACATATATTGTTCCAGGTTATGGCACAAGCATAAACCGTTTAATGGCTTGCCTCAGTTGTTAGCTGCACGAAATGCCAGTCTGTGCCAGCGGTACCCACTGCATGCATTCGGTGACTTCCTTGTCTTGCTTTGACGCCGCAGGAACGCAGGAACGCCGCTAGACCACCAGGGACGGGACGCACACGCTGTCGGTTCCCCTCGCCGCCACCAGTGCTTGTTGGCCGCAGTGGGGGGGGACTACAGCTCCCGGCATTCACAGCGCCAGCCAGGACTTCCTTCCGGCTTGCTCAGCGCCCGGAGGGGCTATAAAAAAACAGAGGCTCCCTCGGTGGAGCGGGGGACTCACCTTGTCTTGCTTTGACGCCGCAGGAACGCAGGAACGCCGCTAGACCACCAGGGACGGGACGCACACGCTGTCGGTTCCCCTCGCCGCCACCAGTGTTTGTTGGCCGCAGTGGGGGGGGGACTACAGCTCCCGGCATTCACAGCGCCAGCCAGGACTTCCTTCCGGCTTGCTCAGCGCCCGGAGGGGCTATAAAAAAACAGAGGCTCCCTCGGTGGAGCGGGGGACTCACCTTGTCTTGCTTTGACGCCGCAGGAACGCAGGAACGCCGCTAGACCACCAGGGACGGGACGCACACGCTGTCGGTTCCCCTCGCCGCCACCAGTGCTTGTTGGCCGCAGTGGGGGGGGACTACAGCTCCCGGCATTCACAGCGCCAGCCAGGACTTCCTTCCGGCTTGCTCAGCGCCCGGAGGGGCTATAAAAAAACAGAGGCTCCCTCGGTGGAGCGGGGGACTCACCTTGTCTTGCTTTGACGCCGCAGGAACGCAGGAACGCCGCTAGACCACCAGGGACGGGACGCACACGCTGTCGGTTCCCCTCGCCGCCACCAGTGCTTGTTGGCCGCAGTGGGGGGGGACTACAGCTCCCGGCATTCACAGCGCCAGCCAGGACTTCCTTCCGGCTTGCTCAGCGCCCGGAGGGGCTATAAAAAACAGAGGCTCCCTCCGCGTCGCGGGACGCGCGCGGGCGGCGCCGGGCTGAGCCCGGGCAGAGGGCGGGCCGTCTGTGGCCGTCCGGGGCCGGAGGAGGCCGGGCCGGGCTGAAACTCTTGGTCCTCGAGCCAATTCCAGATCATTGTCACATCTGTAAGAGGACAGGAGAGATAAGTTACAGGGGGGTATTTTGTGGGCTATACATTGCTGTTAGACAACACCTATTGTTTCGTGCTTGGTATTGGCTAGCCACAACTGGCTGACTAAGGGTTAAAGCTCGCCGGTTGTTAAAGCGGTTGTTAGACGATATTATAAAAGCGGGAGGACAAAGGTCGACCATGGGAAAAACGAAAAAACCCCAGAGTAGACCAGGGGGAGGAGTAAAGGGAACCCTAGATGCATTCATCACACGGGCAGAATCCTTACTTTCACATGAAATATTATTGACGGAGCGGAGGTTATCTCTTGATTCCCTCCTGGCCCACAAACGATCTTCACTGGGGACAATTGCTGAGTGTGTCACACCTGGGGGGAGTACCCCTGAAGGTCAGAACATCTTAGCCCATAGTAACACCCAGCATGTGACCACAGTACAAGTTCATACAGCTACGGGAGTAGAGGGGGAACAAGAGGTAATAATATTGGAGGGGTCTTTAACCCCCCCCTGTCAACACCATTCTTCTCCCCTGAGACCAAATGTGACGGTGTCGGGAGTCTCCGAGCAACCAACCCCGGGTACCAGGGAAATTAGAGCTGAAGAACAAACTGGGAATGCCATTGGGGTAGAAAGAGAACCTGACATCCCACTAGGGAGAGAAAGTGAAGTGATTACCCGATCGAAAAAAATGTTACTAGGGACAGACCCCCCCCTTGCACCTGGCCCTATTGCGAATATAAGGTCCCTGCCAAACGCACATCGCAAAGGACCCGAAAAAACCAGAAATGGCAATAAACCGAAAAAAGGTACACTTAGGAATGAGCCCATGGCTATTGAGGACACAAGATCCCGATTTACTTGTACACAATGTGAAACCTGCTCCCCGGCAGTTAGAAAGGAATGGCTAATGGAGACAACGAAAGTACTAGAGTCCAACATAGAAGCCCTCCTCCTTAAACACTTGGCCCCCTTAGTAGAACATATTAAGAAAATAGAGGGGAAAATAATCAGACTGTTGGATGCACAAAATAGGGAACATCCGGTGGCCCGAATAATCACGAGTCAGGAGGGGCTGAGGAGCGACTTGTGTCCAGCCAGTGCTGATTCACATAATAGCAGGCTGGTAGGGAGCAACATGAGAGCAGACACTATAGTGAACAAAGATAGAGATACACCCCCCATCATTGCAATCCCTAGACCACAGCAGGAGGGTAAGAATAGTGGGACGGTATTAGCTCACAGTTTGCCAGCGGCACAGGCCAAGAGCACTCCAGGTCTTCAGACATTGGACTTGCCCCCAGCCTCCTGCCCATATACAATAGTCCTGGCGGGAGTTCCAGCCCAAAACCCCGACAGAGAAGAATCGACAAGCTCCCTGATAAACAAAATTAACCACTGGTTACATAATAACGTGAGGGGAGTTAATCCGAGGAATACTCAAATCCTCATGGCAAGAAGGGTAGCTTGGGTTGGACCATCAGAGAAAAAATTCCCAGGGGATTGCGTTATTGTTAACTTCAGAGACCCGCAAATGGTAAAAGAATTACTTGCTTTTAGCTGTGGGTTTTTCGATAGTGGGTCGACAATAAAAATGCTCCCACTTAATTTTTTCTACAGGGACCATTTAACCGAGCAAAGACAAATGAATTGGAGAAGAAGGGAAAGGCTTACCACAAGAAATAATAGCCCGTGGTCTGGCCCTAACCGGTTCACCCCATTATGTGAGACAGCAGTGATGGATGAACTGGACTGACTGGACCACCAAGAGCTTTTAGAGCCCCTATCTCCCTCAGTTAATTTAGAGTACAGGGAATTTCTGGATATCACGGGAAATACTCTAGAACTTTCCATTAGGGAAAATGAAATTTCACCAACTCCTGTAGTTTATAGCGTGGTATCGGGAGGGACTTGCTTGGCAGGGCCCCTTGACCAAAATCAGTCCACCCTAGACAGGAGGATAACAAATTACGAGGCGGAGGAACTTAGGGTGGCCTCTTGGAATATTGCAGGATTATCTTCCAAGTTAAAAAATAAGGAGTGGTTGGACTATAGTCAGAAATTCCATATTATCTGTCTTCAAGAGACGTGGGAGACGGATAGTAGCGTTGTACACTTAGAGGGATATAAAACGTTTTTTGTACCGGCACGGAAATCTAGCATGGGAAGAGCAAAAGGGGGACTAATGATTTATGTGTCTCTTAAACTACAAGGGTCCTGGGAGGTCTTGGGATGGAGCTCGGATCATTTACAGGGTATTAGTTATCGCAGGAAGGGCTTAAGTTTTGTCTTAATAAATTTTTATAATGCAGTTCAGCCAACGCAGAGGTTGAATGAGCTTGAGGATAGATTATCAGACTTACACTCTAGGGGAAATAACCCCCCAACCTTGATTCTAGCGGGTGATTTTAATTGCCATCAATGCCCACACTTAAAATGGGAAGGGGCTAAATGGGATTTCTGCCCCTCTACCAAGGACTGGCATCTAGAACATACATTAGAAGGTAGTAAACTTGGTAATATCCTGGGCTCATATGATTTAATCCCCACGATGGACTTAATTAAGCCCACTAACTCTAATGTTATTAACCCAACGTTTAAAGGCAGAGGTAGGGATACCATTATTGATTTTATTTTTGTTTCGAATGATCTTAAACACAGGATTGTAGATTTTAGTATACAGATTAGCATTTTTAGTGACCATAACCCCTTGGTGCTGTCATTGATGGTCGAGGATTCATCGTCTCAGGCAAAGGCCAGTATGACGAGGGGCAAACTTGTTGCAATTGATCAAGGCAGGCGCATACGTTGGTCTAACATAGATGGGGAAGCATTCTATAAAAATCTTATTGCAACTCCCGATTGTGGGATCTGGATGTGTTTAGACCAGGAGGTGAAAGGCAAAAAATTGATAAACGCCTTTATAAATATGGCACGGGACATCGATAAGTTACTCAGGGCTAAAGTATCACCCATGTCCAACAGCCAACCGAAATGGTTTGACAAAGCCTGCTCCAGTGCCCAAAGAGAATTAAAACGGGCACTTAAAAAAGTACCGAAAGATAAGAGAAGGATAACGGAATGCAGGGCCCAATATAAGCTGGCCATAAAAAGGAGGAAACAAACTATCCAATCTGAGGCTTGGGGGAACCTAAAGGAGGCAGCGGAGCTGAGAGACATGTCTAAATTCTGGAAGGTGATAAACGATCCAATATTTCAGACATCAAATAGCGAGAAGATGGCCTGTAACATCCTCCCAGAAGAATGGGTTTCTCATTTTAGTAAGCTGTATAATCATGTCAGCATTCCAACCCAATTAGCCACAGAGGTGGGAACTCTGCCAAATTCATGGGTGGAGTTTACAGTGGATGAAGTTAAAAATGGAATTTGTGCCCTGACAAGAAACAAGGCCCCGGGGCCAGACGGGATTCCTCCAGATCTATTCTTATCACAGGTCGAGCTGTGGGCACCTATATTAGTGAGAATTTTCAATACAGCCGTGGAAGAGGGACTGCCAAGATCCTGGTCAACTGCCCATATTGTTCCCATATTTAAAAAGGGAAATAAGAGTAACCCACAATGTTACCGACCAATTTCTTTAATTGATGTGTCTGCAAAGGTGCTAGGGAAGGTGATTTTAAATCGTCTCATGGACTGGGCGGAGGAAAAGGAAATTATCACAGACACCCAGTATGGTTTTAGAATGGGCCGCTCAACTACTGACCAATGCCTCAATTTATATAATTTGGTCGCAAAATATACGGTGGCTGGCGAAGGTACAGTTTTTTTAGCTTTTATGGACTTAACAGCAGCCTTCGACCGGGTCAATCGAGGGAAATTATGGGAGATTCTAGAGTTGCTAGGGGTAGACTTGAGCTTGATATTCATTTTAAAATCATTGCACATGAGTACCACAGCCCAGGTTCGGTATAGTAACGAGGGGAATCTAACCGACCACTTTTCTTGCACAGGGGGTGTGAGACAAGGCTGCATCCTGGCGCCTTTTTTATTTACATTATATTTGCAATCTCTTATTGACGGCTTTTGCGAGTTCATGGCAAATCTAGATTTATCCCCTAACCTCACAAAATCCTACATTATGGAAGTAGGGAAAAGACCAACCAAGAATTTTACCTTTAAAATTGGGGGACACAAACTAGAGAAGGTCGAGGTCTTCAACTATCTAGGGATCACCTTCGACAAACATCTCAATTTTAACGCACTAACCACTGAAAAATGCAAACAGCACGTGAGCATTATGGGCTCAATTATGAATCGTGCCACGAGATTAGGTAGATGGTCAGTGCTGGAAATATTGAATTTATATAATTCAATTTGTTGTTCTAAAATTATGTATGGGAGTGAGGTTTGGGGATTTAGAAACGTGGCCTCTATTCAATTAGAGGAAAATAAGTTTCTTAGGAGGATCTTGCAGGTTCCTCAAAGTACACCGGCCCATATTATTCATGAGGAGCTAGGGATCCCGTATATCTCTGACAGATTAAGTTTCAGGCCATTACTGTGTTGGATCAAAAGCTGGACCAACCCTGAAGCAAGTCTAAGCAGAGAAATACTAACAGACTGTATTAACAGGGATAAAGGTCATAAGATACCATGGCTTAAATATGTTCAGGATAAACTGGAGTGGCTGGGTTTTGCAAAATATTTCAAGGAACCAACGGCACTAACACCGCAGCTAAAGGTCACGCTAAAAGCAGAATACATGAGGCGGATAGCCTGTGCCCGGGAAGATAGTGAAATTCTGAAAGGGTCAGTGAGATCTCATATATTAACTAAATCTGTTGTAGGTCTCGAACCCTACCTGGCACTGATCTATAACAAAAATGATAGATTTTTAATGACCAGATTTAGACTGGATCTCTTACACCATATTTTAGCAGTTCCCGCGGGATATACGAAAGAAATTGATACAAAGGGTCCCTGTGGCTGCGATCTGGGATCTCCACAGGATACCCTACATTTTGTATTCTTTTGTCCATTTTATGAATATCCGCGGGCTCTCTTTTTAAAAACCATCCTAAGAGCGAATAAATTTACCCAGGTGAGAGTAGCTCTCTTATACCTAAAACTGTCCGTGGAACCCTTCACATTGTTCTGTACTGTAAATTTTCTAAGATTAGCTGTGAAACTGAGGAAATCTAGAAGGGAGGCGTAAGTTAGTTTGATTGCCGGAAGCTGTTGTTGAGGCACCCGGACTAAAAGGCCCCCCGTATGATAGTTTTACACTGTATACAGAACAGGAGATGATGTATGGAGTTTTCACAATTGTTGAACTGTAACGTTTACAGTACTTGGGATGTTATAAGAAGTTTGTTTTAATCAGGCTACGGCTTTTTTAACTTGATTGATCTTATGTAAACTACGATCTTGCATTTTAATTATTCTCAAAAAGTTGGTATTCCCTACCTGCACAGATGTTATTTTACTGCACTTTATAAAAAAACAAAACTATGAATTTGTAATTTAGTATAAATCTTGGGCCCAATTTTGCTACTAATATCTTGGAATGGTCCATCAGACATGTTGTTTTTTAATATTTTAAGATGAATTGCTCAAATTTATTGTATTTGGAATGCGTAAATATTTTGTTCTTTTCTGGATGTTTTAATATCCGAATAAAGATACTTTTGAATTGAATTGAATTTGACTTCCTTACATTAAAGATGAGGCGCGGCTAGTCAAATACCCTGTCCCAGTACCACCATCATCAGATGTACTCACCGCCCATCAATACACCCGTTGGAACTTATTTGGTTTCGTTTTTTATTTTAGTTTGGCCAGCCAAGAACAGAGATAAAGTCTGTGGTTCTGGGCCAGATGAATACAGAGCAGCGTGAGCAATGTAAATACAGTGCAGTACAGTCCAGATGTGCGTCAGAAAAGAAGCACATCTTGCAGAAGGGCATTATTAGGGTGAAGTACAGTTGGAAAGGAGCTGCACCCAAACAACCTGTAATCCGAATATCATTTTAGGTTTTCGATATAATGAACTGTCGAGACCGCTGCACACGTATTGACGTGAACGAAGGTCTTCTTTATTGATTCAGTATCGCCGAAGACACTTCGGGGGAGAGCGAGGAACAGTCCTGTACATCGTCGACTCCTGATGGGCCCTCACAGCAAATCCCGCAACATCCCAGACCTAGCATTCCAGGACGTCACGGCTGATAATCAGCTGGGATACGGTGTCCCGCGTTAGACAAATCCCCCAAGTACATAAAGATGCCTTCCATCATAACATGGACATTTTCGGTGTCGTAGAAGTATCTAAAAAACTGAAGGACAAAATCGGACAAGGTCAGGTAACAGAGTCAGGACCCACAAAGACATTGCAATCATATGAAGAACTGCCCTTCATGTGGAGGTCGATGGTGGTAGGAACGTATGAACGTGGCATTCTTTGGGCGGTAAGGAAACTTTTGAGCCACATGTGCAGAGGGTCCTGGGGTTCTTGTTTCTGGTGGAAATGTTAATAGGGAGCAGACACGAGAGCTTCGGTGCCTGGGGACAGTTCCAAAGGGGATTAAAAACCCATAAGCAAGGTTATTCAACCTCCCAAACAGGCCAAGAACAATATTTCAGTGGAAAAGAATAACCACAGACAGCCAGAAAGCACACGCCCTAGTGAACGGGTTCTGCCTACCCACCTCCATGAGACTGACACTGTGGCCACGGCAAAGAGTCTGGGGCTCTCTTCATCCTGGGTGACTCTTCAATTAACTGCACTAGCTACACCTTCACCTACTCAGAAACCAACCAGGTTTCAGGAAGATCAAGCAACTGCGTTCGGGAATTGGGCGCAGGTTCAGCCATGGCGTCCACAATTATATACAAGTGGGACTACCACCAGTATGAGTAGCTCTGCAAGAGCAGCCAAAAGTCATTCAACAAGTTCCAGCAGGGAGGCCAGAAGACTAGCCATTGGAGTCACTCTGGTGTCCTGGGCTCGAGGGTGAAGTTGGAGTCTAATTCTCTTCTCACCTAGGCAAGAGGGAAGCAGGTCAGCACGTCAGGGCAGCAGATCCTTCAGAGCAGCAGTCCAGCAGAACAGCAGTCATTTGAGCAGTACAGAAGTTCTTCTTCCTGGCAGAGTCCACAAGCCCAACGTGTATTGAAGAGTTGGTCTGAGGGTCCAATACTTATATCTGGAGGAAGCTTCTAGAGGTTTCTACCCCTTGAGGTGTCAGGCATCCTCTTCCTCCCAGTTATGGCCCCAGTTTGTCTCGGGTCATAAAAGACTAGTGACAACCCCTTTGTGAGAGTGCTCAAGCAAGGGTTGTGTGATGGGCAAGTGTGGTAGGTGACAGCTCCTCTCCCTTGTTAACTCAGAGTGGTCCATCCTGCCAGCACCTAGCTACCCTTTGTCTCCCTGCCTGGGGCAATAACCAAAACCCAACTGCCAGCTACTCTGAATCATGTGACTGGCACCGGCTGCAGGCACCAAATAGTTAGGGCAAGAAAATGCCAACTTTCTAAAAGTGACATATTCTGAATTGCAACTAAAAACCTGACTTTAGCATTAAAAAAGGCTTTTAATTACAATTCTTTAGACACCAAACTCGAACTGTCCATCTGCTCCCAATTAAAAGTTATCGCTTATTAAATGTTATAAGGTAACACAATGTTATCCTAAGGGAGAGGTAGGCCTTGCAGTAGTGAGAAACAAATGTATGAGTTTTTCACTTCCATGGACATGTAAAGCTTAAAAGTACATGTCAAACTTTTAAAATATGCTGCACCCTGCCCTTCATACTTTGTAGAGCCTACCCTAGGGGTGACTTATACGTATTAAAAAGGAACGTTTGGGCCTGGCAAATGGTTTGCCCTAGCAGGTCCAAATGGCATTTTAAAACTGCACACACAGGCTGCTACGGCAGGCCTGAGGCAAGTTGAAAAAACTACTTGAGTGGGTGGCACAATGAGTGCTGCAGGCCCAATAATAGCATTTAATTTCTAGACCCTGGGTACATATAGTAACACCTTACTAGGGACTTACAAGTAAATTAACGGTGTCAATTGGGTGCAAGCCAATTCTACCATGTTTTAAGGAGAGAGCACAAGCACTTTAGCACTGGTGGCAGTGGTAAAGTGTGCAGAGCCTTAGAGCTAGAAGAAACGAAGTCAGAAAAAACAGGAGGGTTGAAGGTAAAATGTTAGGAGAGAACCACACCAAGGATGCCAGATCTAACAACACTATTTACACACCTAAACAAATTCAATATTTTGCCGTTGGTTTTCTTACCCCTGGTGTGGAGTTCTGAGGGTCCTCAGTACCTGGGTGCTGGGGGCGCTTACACGGCTGGTCAGGCCTTACATAGGATATTTAATTTGGGGTCCCCATGGTGTGGAAAAATTGAGCATCTGCATGAGGACCTGGTTATGGCACATTTGCTCAGGATTATCTCCCAAGATGTCTCTGGGGTCCCCAGGGTTGGAGGCACCTCTGGCATGATGTTGGGGGTCCAGGCAGGTGTGGGGGAGAAGTTTTACATTTGGCATGAGCTTTGTTTTGCCTGATTAATGTGAGGTATGTGGAGCGGTAAGGTCACTAGAGGGAGCTTCAAGAGCTCATATGATTTTTCAGCATTTTTAGTTGAAGTTTTATGATGTAATTACGCATATTATCATTAGCAGTAAATAACGTTGTTGCACACCTGTTCTTTTAAATGTGATTTTCCTATGGGTACAAATTGGATTGTAAGTTTGTCTATGCTGGTGTAATAAATAAGACCTGAAATGTTTTTCTCTCATGACAACATTTGGTCTCTTGCGGGGTTGTTGTTCTGGCCCCAGGGGAAATCACCTACCCCCCTCCTATAATCTTCCCAATGTGTTGCTAGGATGGAACACTGGGCCATGTATGTAGTTTTGAAAATGATAACCTCAAATCATGTCACAGGATTTGCAATAAACTGCCTGTTCTCATAGTAACACATGCTCGCATACACACACACACAGGTCCACTGAAGAAGACAACATGTAATGAGTACGAAACGCTCATTGTGGTAACAAAATAAGTTAAACAAGCACTGAAGAAGCCAATATGTCTTGCTATGATATAGGTGAAAGTGATTCTGCATTGATTGACATCAGTGTGTCATTGGAACCATTATAGTAGTCATGGGCATCACTGTTCTGAGAGTGTCCACTGTAAGTCAAGAATTGCCACCCTCAAGAATGTTCAGATTTCCCCAATCACTCAGTAATTCATATTGTATGTTCAGATTTGCACCATCACTCATTAATCCTAACTGCATGTTCAGATTTACCTCATTACACAGTATTCATTGTGAAATCCAACTTTACAGCTACAATTAACACAGTAATCTCTAATCCAATCTAAGATCCCTTAGATTGGTACACCTACTTAAAAGGAGGAGGCATTATACTTGGGCCAGTGTGTTTGGTTTGAGGCCAGGCAATATTAGGGTATACCTTTGTCAATCACTAAGCAATGACAAGAGCACATGGACATCCAGAGGGTCAGGTCCCATTGAAGCTGACTTTTGGCACACCAGGGCCTTTGATAATTAACTGCTAGAACATCAAATGACCTGCTGAAGTGTCCTCTCCCAAAGGGGCTAATGCTGGCCAAACCAGTTTTTGAAGATTTTGAACTAGACCAGAAAAGATTAATTCAGAAAGTCCTTTTCAATAAATGTTAGGTCGAAAGGTAGCCTCTCTTATTTGACCAATAAATCACCAAGCGGCACCAAGGGAGTTCAGTCACCATATCTAGAAGGTCTCAAATGGTCCCTGATAATAGAAGCATGTCTGACATAGGGGTGTGTGAAGGACATTATTGCATCATTGTGTATAAAAGATCAGGCAAAGCAGAAACAAATATTCAATTTGATGATTGACAGAGGACAAGTAGTGTTAGAAGTTGAGGGCGCTCTTCTGTTAGGCTCATTTTCACACCCTGTGGGGCAGTGCCCAGACCCATCTTGCAGCTGTCACCATTCCTCCTGATGCCTTCTCACCTTGCACAACTTTATTCTGCTGAAAGTGCAGCCTGTATGAACGCTGAGCAGTTTTGCTAATGCACCTTTGCTGTACCCTGAGGGGCAGCCTTCCCAAAACATTCAAATTTTTAATGTCTGTTCTGTAGGTGGCTCCAGTTCACACACCCCTGAGCCAACACTGAAAACACATCAACAACGGTATAAAGGCCAACCACTGACAAACCTGGAAGTGATGTGGTAGCTTGTAAGCATTTTTCAAAGGCCTCAGACCTCCCCTATTTTGAAGCAGAGCTTTTCCAACACACCAGGCTGTGCATGCCCACCAACCAAGCTGTTCCACTCAGGTGAGCAGGCCCTTCATGAGGGGGCCCCAGCTCATCATGCAACATGCCTGATGACAAGGGACTCCCACAGCCTCCCCCCCTTGACTCCCTAAACTTGGGTGCTGCCAATGGACACCAGGCACCAATGGAGTCAACCATGTTTGTATGACATGGTGTGAGGGTGGGGGGTGCAGGACGTCAGTTGGATGCCATACTGAGGTTGTCACGAATTGGCATGCTTGCTAGTGATGCCAAAGGTTTCTAATAGAAATTAAACATTTGTATTAAAGGAATGACCGTTCGGAATCCTGAACAACCTCTACGTGCCTTTCAAACTGTAATGCTTTACTGCCATCCATGGGGTATGGTGTGGAAGGCCTCTAAAGTGGTGGTTGCTTCGGGCTCTGAATGGAAGGACCAGTCCGGTGGCAGCAACATCCTGGCTTGTGGGGAGCTCTGAAATGCTTAATTAGTGCTCAGCAAGGAAAGGAGCACCCTTGTGGCAGATATATCAGAAGAGGTTTGGGATATCTGAAGTGACTAGAGGGTTGCTGTTTATCAAAGAGAGTGCAACACCTTTTCCAACACCATAACTGTAGCAAGCAATGTGATAAAATAAGCTAACAATCTCTGTAACAGCTGTAATCACAATAGGGAACTTTTCAACTCTGGATAGCCCGATGGCCTATAGAGCTCACCAATGCCAAGTACAAATATGGTTCACAAAGTTTAATTCAATCTTCCGGATATAAACCTTTATAGGTGCTCAGCAAGAAGGGAGACCAGCTACACCATTGCTCTCCAAATAAGAACAGCCGTTCCAAAACATCATACAGTGCAATGCTCCCACACTACTATAAGTCATTTAGACTCGTTAAAAGTATTTCCACAAAGTTATTTTTATTGGTCTTTTTATCCCAAACTTCTTTATCTTAAAAGATCTTTAATCCCAGTCAAAATGTGTTGTGTCAATTGTGTGTAACCCCATGACTTCATCAGGGCTTCTGCCTCGTGAGGTAATGTTCAGTTTGATTGGTTGTATCCCATCCTAAATGATCTGCCTGTGTTGCGTTTGAATTCTTGTGTTTTGAAATTTTGGGGCAATGTATGCAGTTCTTGTCCGTGTAGAGTATCAGAATCCGGTGTGTCACCCCGCAAAGTGTGCCATTCCTGGAAGAGTGGTATCTTCGCTGTGTACAATACGTGCTGGCTGGGATTGAAAAAAAGACAGCAGATCCATGCTATCCACCACCTAACCATGGAAAAGCTACTCTAAAACAAGCTAAGTGTATATCAATCCATGACTTTATTCCCCTGAAAAAAAAATTTGGTATGGTCGTAGAGATTGTCTAGCCTTCCAGATCTCTCTCTAAAGCCAGCTTTTGCTTTGAGCACATCTTCATCTCCCATTGCACAATTCTTACCAACCATTTTCTAATGTGTGAAATTGATGTGTATGAATTTTCGAAGGTTTCCTGCTGTCTTTAAAAGCAACATGAATTATGGCACACTAACAGCCTGTATTTCTTAGCATTTACCTGAACACTTACACCCATATTTAATAGACATGTGAACAGCAATGCCTCACACAAATTCATCTTTCAAGAATGGACACCAACTAACATGAAAAAAAGATTCAAGCTTGCTTTCAACACATGGCAAGAGTTTTGCACCCCCAAATGCAACCTAAGATGAAGGAAGAGCATAGACAGTCACACCTGAGGTTAGAACTGCTGCTGTGACATTCCATGAGGTCAGAATGTCTTGTCTCAGATGTTCAGTGGAATTGGGTTAAGCTGAATGTAGCAGCTTTCCAAAACCCAGAGAGTATGGGTCAGCCCATGGATGATTTAGCGATATTCTCTCCCAACACATTGGTAGGCTGCAGAATCTCCAGGGTCAGGGGATTCAAGAACAGGTTTGGAGAGAAAGAAGGCAAAGATCAGGGCTTAGGCATTCAAGAGGGTCTTGAGTTACCAACAAGGGTCCAGGGCATAGACAGTTCGAGTGAAGGGTCATAGATTGGAAGTGCGATAAGTGCAGTTGGTCAGGGAAAGGTCAAGGAAGGAGTCGGCAGCCCTGCATGAGTTACAAGTCATAGTAAGGGAAAACGTATGACTGTAAATTTAAGGGGAATGGACAATATTTTTGTGTACAATAGAATGTAGACAGAACAACAAAAAAGAATTACTTTATTGGTTGAATAGCATGATGCTATTGGACTGCTGGATGTTTTTTTCTCAGCCGTTTGGAGTAGATGGCACTATGGGCCCCCCACATGTCCATCCCAATCCCTACTGCTTTGGCTGTTCTTAGAGATCAGAGCAACCCTTTGTTGACTACACTGGCCCTTTAATCCTAGCCTAATCCTGTGCAGGATGTCTGGTATGAATTGTGTGTGTATATCCACTGGCAATAACAAGAAGACTCCTGAGGATTATCAGTATTTTATGCATTCCTACAGAAGTTTATAGGTGACTGTGGAATCCTACCTGTATTTGTGTCAGCCACGAATCCCCTTAGCTACTTACACTTCCTCATGTTCAGTGACTGTTCCAAGATACTTGTGTTATGGTGATTGCCTGACTGCCTGTGCTTTCAGTGTGTTGTCACACGGACTCTGGTTGACATTGTTGCCGGTCATCCAGGATAGGTATTCAATGGTTAAAAACCCTATTGTGACTCATGAGACATACCTGCAGCGGGTCACCTATTCTCGATAGCTGTACTTGGCTCTTACATATGCACAGGTGTGAATAATTATTTGAGCACCGCCAAAGCACTTCTTGATGCCTGGTGCCTCCTGTCAAGACATATGTCTTGTTACTTTGTTTGTTGTGCTTATTTTATGGTGTCATCAGACATGTCTTCAGACCGCATACATAGGTAGAATCATAACTGGTTTGAAGTGCAAGTGGTCATAAGTGTTTGTGTGGATGAATGATTCACTTAGAAGTATGCATGGCTGCAGCATGCCAGGAGCGTTGCAGCATGCCAGGAGCTTCAGCAATGTTTAGAGAATGCTGTGAAAGTTGGCATCATGTAACAAGAGGGTAAGGATAGCTTAATGTACGTGCTGAATCACTATAAGTGCGGGGCCCAACTTATTTGTTTAATAATTATTGAGAGACAGCATCACCAAGGGTTTAAGAGCTATTTTTCTTGAATGTGATTTGAGGCATGATTAGGCATAGGAGGGCATTGATCACCCTTCTCTTGAAACAGAATTTCTGAATGCATTCACAGTCAATGTAGTCACTGAGTAGTCCTTTACCAGGGCATTCTTTGCCTGTGTGGTCTAATCCTGCTCCTGAGGTCTTGCATGGGTATGTGTTTTAGGCACAGCTGCAATATTATGAGGTTGAGAGCTTCTTGTAGATCCTCTACAGCCCATGGTCCATGGATTAATCTGTGATCGGTGGTTAGGGTTGATAATATTGCTTTCCTTTTGTATATGTTGCAGGCCAGTCTCTGCAGGTACACAACATCTTCTTATGTCTTATGCATTGAGGGTAATCAGGCAAGTGTCTTGCATTGTGGGCCTGAGCTCCTTTGACTGGGGTTCAGCAATGTTTGCTATTTATGTTTGAAACATGTTTTGGCTTTCTGAGGTAAATAAACAATTTGTGTATTTTCTTTGTAAATCACATTTGTGGATGTTCAAATTAAGGTTGTTGATTGTGCAAACATGCCTTTTGTGCATTTTAGATCTTAAATCAATCAATCAATTAATCATTATTTGTATAGCGCGTTTTATCACCCCAGGGGTATCCAGGCACTGAGATCTAGTAAGCCTTAGTCAAAGAGCCAGGTCTTGAGTCCCTTCCTGAAGTCGGCCAGCGAATGATAGGTTCGGAGGTGGAGCATGAGGTCGTTTCAGTACTTGGCGGCGAGGTAGGAGAAAGTAAGACTTCTACTGTGACTCAGCCAGATGCAGGGGATGTGTGCATGGGCGAGGGAGGCAGGTCGGAGTTGTCTCTGATCGGTTCGTGTAAGGTCAGGCGGTGGTTGAGGGTGTGGTGGGATATGGTGTTGAAGGCCACTGAAAGGTCAAGGAGGATCAGGACTGCTGTCTCGCCTAGGTTGGGATGGATCTGATGTCATAGATTGCGACTAGCAATGCGGAAGCCGGATTGGGAGACGTTGAATAGGTTGTTTCCTTCCAGGTGATCTGTGAGCTGGTGATTTATGACTTTCTCCAGGATCTTGGAAGGGAAGGGGAGATGGAGTGGTAATTCTTGAGCTTGCTGGGGTTGGTGGAAGGCGTCTTCAGCAGAGATTTAACCTCTAAGGGCCTGATTCTGATGTGGTTTGGAAAGCTTCCCAATCTAATTGGTTTGGAAATGGTTTCCGACGGACTCAGATCGAGAGAGTCCAACCCACTGGATGCTTCCAGATACAATTTGGTTGGACTCCCATTGACTTCTATGGGAGCCTATGTTCCTAATCACATCGTAATCTGGCCCTCGGTCGGGAAGACACATTCCCAGTCCGATTCGGAAGGAGAAAATGCAGTTAGGAGGCCTTCCTAACCGCATCTTACTCGGCCCCTACGTGGGAATGCTTTCCTAACTGCATCAGAATCGGGCCCTAAGTGTTTCAATGCATCAGGGGCGGTGGCAGTGGTGTTGAATGAGCTGAAGATCGTTGGTGAATGCGCTACTGACCTTCTTATGTCCCAGATTGACGGCATGGTGGAGGCAGAGGTCGTTTGGTGCTTCAGAGTGAATAGAGGTCATGATGGCTGTGGTATCCAGCATGGAGAGCGATTCCCAATCGGTGAGCAGGTGGAGGTGGCAGGGGAGGCGGTGTGTGACAGGAGGTAGCCGAAGTCTTTTGGCTGGGGTTTCGGGGACACCGACTCAGTCCTGGGACCGACCGATACCCAGTCGGCGGTCCCGATAGCCTCATTAGGATGCGACCGAACACTGTTCAGTCGCATTCCTATATTTCACTATGGGAGCATGCATTACGTCCGGAAACCGTCTGTAATGCATACTCCCATAGTGAAATGGGAGGTGCGGTTCATCCCTGCAACCCGTGGCAGGCACCTCAAGGTGCAGGGATCAACGGGGGGCACCCTCAACATCCAACCGGAGGCCGTGCACCAAAGGCCCCCAAACACACTTTCCGACATGGTTTCCATGTTGGACAGGCCGGCATAGAAACCATGTCGGAAACGTGCATTGTTATCTCAAGAGCGGAAAGGCCTGCCCTTGAGATTAACAGCCGACTTCCGACTGGCAGACAGACTTTCCAAGCCTGTCGGAAGCCAGCTGGAATGACTGGCCAGTTTCCTTTCCGACCGCCTCCATCATAATCATAATGAGGCGGTCGGAAAGGAAACCGATCAGCCCATTACGATGCGGCCCTTGGAGCCTTTACGTGCCGCATCCTAAACGGCCCTTAATGTGTTCTATTTTAATATTTTTAAATATTAATGTATATATTAATGTATATTTATTTATAGTTTTAACAATTTTAAATATTTTCATTTAACATTATTTCCCATGAGGTTTTATTTACAGTTAATAGTATTGTAATAACATTTGTGTTTAATTTGTTTTAGTATATTTTGTAAAATTGTGTATGAGATGTACTTTTTTGACTTTAATTGGAAAATTTAGTAGTGCACTGTTGGGTTTGCAGGAGATTAAAGTAGAAGGATTTTAATTTGTAAATAATTATTTTAAATTAAGAATGTTTTGAATTAATGTATTGAACTAATAATGAATTATTATGTACATACCGAAATGATATTTAAATTATTTGTTTTTTTAATAAATTTTTAAGTGGTGTATCAATGTTTACTGTGTTAATTCATCTGTTATTTATTAACTGTACTAATGTTTATTGTTTTATTTAATTTTTAATGTACATTAATATTTTCTTCATTTTTTTTATATATTAATTCCAATTGGTTGTCAGTGTTGATTTTTAGTGTGGAAGGGTGGGAATTGTTTTACTTGATAATATTGAGAAAATATATATTAGAATAATTATTTCATTTGTAGTATACATTTTACATTTATTAAAATACATGTCATTTGTTTTATATTTATTAAATATGTTCATTATTTTACAGATATTTCTACATTACATTTAATTTAAATTTTAAATGTAATGTTTTATTTTAAAAAGTTAGGAATAGTAAATCTGACCTGTCAAAAGTCCAACACTTTCCTATTATTGGTCAGATTGGAGTGGTTAATAGTAAATATAAACACATTTCCTACTGTTGATTAGATTGGAGCGGGAATAGTAGATCTCACCCCTCCAAAATCCATTGCTAACATTACTTTTTCTTACGTCTGACTGGAATAGAAAATTTGACTCCTCCAAAGTCCAACACTTATCCTACAATTGGCCCGATTGAAGGTGGAATAGTTAGTTTGGCCCAGCCAAAGTCCAACACTTTCCCTACTGTTGCAAAGATTGGAATGGGAACAGCAAATCTGACCCCTTCACAATCCTGTTGATCAGCGAATTTGAACACTCCAAGTGAAATATTTTAACTGATTTATTTTAATTGTTTTAATATGCATTATATGTTTTAAATTTAAAAGATAGATTAATACATATATTATTTTTTGTTTTTTTGTAGTAATTGCTTTTTTAAATGAATGGTGTTATTCTAAATATTTTTTAGATATTTTAATATTTAGTCTTTGTAAACATGATAAATGATTATCAGTCATTTTATTATTTGAATTGATATTGTTTTTTAATGTTATGTTAATTTTTTTTGTAATTATTTAAATTTAGAAAATGTATTTATTGTTGTAAGTTCTACTTAATTTTTAAAGTTAACATACGATTGAAAGTTACTTTAGAATATAAAAGTTAAAATTTCATTTACTTACCTTTTTTCTGATAATATTGTGGTCACCTTTATTTTTGTTGTCAATATTTTTGAATTTACATACATGGTTGATATTTGTATCCTCAATATGTTTTGGAGATATTTTGCCGACAATATTTTTGTAGATGATATTTCGTCAGACAACCATTACCTGGCTCTGCTCCCCAGATTTACCCATCAAAGAAGGAGGTTTACATTTAGACTAATGTGTTCAATGCAGATGCAAAACACCAAAGTGCAAATAACTTTTGTTCCATGCATCAGGTGTGCTGTTCCATCAGATTACCTTGCTAGTCACTAAAAATGGGTAGAAACATGTAAAATACGGTTTACATTAATTTTTTATTTTACTTTTTGTGTTGGAGGTACCATCTGTTAAAAGGCAGCGATAAGTGTCTGGCTAAAACTGGAAAATGCAAAACATGCACTCCTACCACACACTACTGCTAAAACAGGTGTAAACACTTTGCACACCTCTTAAACCTACTGAAATTAGCTGGTTAGGTAATTTCAAGACATTTTTCCACTATCCAATAGCTTTAATGGGCAGTTTAAATATGTTTTTCACCATGGGTAATGTTCATCTGACAGCTGATATTTCACATTCACAAGGGTATGAGAGGCAATACGTTACACATTTCACTGTGTTTATACAGTAGTACAATTAATTAGAGAGTCCACGCACAAGCTTGTATTCTTAGTTGCTCTTTTATCTTGAGATGCTTAGAGTTCGATAAAACCACAGCCAACACGTTTCGCCCAAGCATGGGCTTCTTCAGGGCTGTTTAAAATCATACAAAGGGCAATAGCTGTAGAATTTATAGATTTACAGATTTGTAAGATTTTATCAAATTAATAAAGTGTAAAGGAAAAACACTCGTATTGTGCTCAGTGATTTAGTGAAAGATTCAAAGTACACAGATGTTATGTTGTTTACTGACCGGGGACCTATTTAGAAACAAGACGGGTAACAGATTGTGTGCAGTGAAAGGAGAGTAATGAGAAAAAATATCCATAAAAAGTGACCAAGAAATCTAAAATGGTAACCATCTATTGTGAGAGAAAAGGCTGAGAAGGGCAGTGATAAAGAAGATGAGGATCCCAGAAGAATACGGAGGTGTACGTAAGGAAAAACAAAGCTTACCAAATGTGAGAGCCAATGGAGCGCATAAGCGCATGAAGGGTAAAATGTAGGGTATCGAGTAGTCAAAATGGACCTAAGAAAATGAAAAGTTACGGTAAATGACTTTGTCTAAGATGGAGTTAAGGCAAAGAAGAGATAGGTAATGTGAGTGGAACTAAGAGGCCACTAACCTCACAGAGCACTTGCTCTGATGTTGATGGGCGATTGAGGACACTAAGTAATGCCTCAGATTGTACTAGATCCTGGGTAAGTTGATCTAAAGAGAGAATGGCAATAAATAGAAGCTGACGAGAAACTTAGTTGGTAAAGGACAATACAATAGTTGGCCAAAGAAAGGGTAATGTAATGAGAAAGAAATTCCCGTAAAGTGTATTGAACTGATAAAGAGCCAGTTAAATAAACAGACCAATGAGTAATTTGAGGCTCACACGGATAGTATACACATTAAGAATAATAGAATCCGCCTATAGTGTGCGAGATTCAGTAAATTGAATAGATGACAGAGCGCTCATCGAGTTAACAGCCTAGCAGAGCGTTCCTGAAGAGGCTGAGCTTAGGCGTGCAGGAGTTCGGGGGAGGCAGAGAACAAGTCAGGAAGCAGTTAATAGAGCGTGTACTGGCCCATAAATCCTACGTAAAGACCAGGGAGATAAAAAGTGCCTAAAAGGTTCACGGTGACTTCTCTTGGGGGTGGCAATATCCAGTAGAACGCAGGGTATATAGAGACAAATAAACCTTAACCATTAAGCGATAATTAATGTTTAAATAGTTACCATGAACAGTCAACGAGAACGTAAGGACAGCGCTCATTAAAAGAGCTGCGCTACTTTAAATGATATCCTATTTGGCCGCGCATGGTAATCCCTAGTCAGGGAAACGGTAATGTTAAAAATAAAATAAAAACATTGAAGGAAAAAGCCGTGAAAAAAAACCCTAATAGCTGCACTGTCAGCCAAGGTAAAACTTACTTATAGTTTAGTGAAGGAGGTCCTAAGAGGGGAGCCTTCTGTACTGGTGTGTCCGTCGGAGTAGAACGGTGCACGAGTAGAAATGCTAAAAGTATATTTATACGCTCCTGCCGGTATGATACTTCCGGTTGTAGGCAATTTGAGCGTGCGGAGAGACTAGACCGCAAAGGCTGTGTCATTCCTCCATGTTAAAGGAGTTCCGGTGCCCGGGTCACTCTAATACTTCCGGGTTGTGAATCGTAGCGTCTAGCGGGAAACTAGAGCGCAACAACCAAAATTCTCGCCTCCATGTGTAAGGGTCACAATACCCTAACTTAGAAAAAAGAAAGAAAAGAAAGCTATTGTATCCAAATTGACTAATGGAGATCAAAACAATAAATTATCGAAAATTGCAGAAATAGCGCCTGAGTTATATAGATAAAAAAGGGCAAGTGTTTAAGGAAAATAATGTATTAAAAGCACAAGAACTTTAACTCCATCTAGGAAAAACGAAAGAGGCAAGTAGATCCTTCAGTGTGTATCTGGGGTGACACATATTCACTATTAGTACTTTGCAGGTCGGACCACCATTGCACCACCGCAACCACCAGGGAACTGCAGTCCCGCAGAGGTTTGAGGGTTGCAATGTGCTTGGTGGTGCCCTGAGGTGCCGCCAAGCATATTACGACTTTCTCACCACCACCGGTGTCATGGATGTTCTCCCTTCATGTAACTGTTGGTGGTGAGGAAAGAAAGGGGGCCTTACGGGGCTCCCTCTTACCCCTGTGCATGGGGTGCATGCAGGGAGGCACATGTTGTGCCCCCCTGTAGTTTTGCACCCTCAGTTCCTACACGGGAAGGAATGGAACGACATGGTGCATTCCTTCCCGTGCAGGAATGTGCACTGGTGGTCCCACCGTGGTGCTGTTTAAGTCTCACAATGAGACTTTAAACAGCACCACTGCGGGACTGCCACACCGCCCACCCGCCAGACTGCAAAATTACTTGTAATATGGCGGGCGAGTGGCAGCGATTATTGGCAGTGCAGGAGTACGGCGGTGGCATGCCGCATTCTTCCACACTGCCAAAAGTTCTAATCGAGCCCTTAAAGTGATGCACTGGGAATGTTTGACCATTGACGAGATGCTAATGTGAAAATGTAATTCACAAAGATTTGGTCAAGTTCATCTGCCAGTTGTTCTTGGTATCTCCAGATGGCCAATAGTGGGCATATTATAGCTTAGAAATAATACCTTTGTAGTCTGATATATTCCTTGGCTGCAACTAGTTGGCTCCACAAAAATCATGCTCATGATCTGGGCTATTGATGAACATGTACGTCTTTCACTCTTACGACTTGTGCCAAACAGTAAACCCCCACTACATCAAGTCCACTACATTGTGGGACATTGCACTGTGGGATCTACATTGTGGTGACCGTTACATCATGAGGCACTATACCTTTAACAGTAGGAGTAAAATGACATTACTGATAAATGTTATTTAGGAAATAATTAAATACCTTTTTAAAAAAGAAACAAAGGGCAACTTTTTAAAATGAATGTTAATTACAAAAAAAATAACAAAAGAAAAATGTTACAGTTTACAACAATGTTTGGGGCTATTATTTTGTATAATAAGAAAGACTTTATAAAAAGCAGAAAAGAAAAATATTTACTACATTTAAAAAAACCCCAATAAATTAATAAAAGGTTAAGTTAATTATTCAATATTGGTTTAAAATAGCCAAAATATTGTTGAAAATACGATACGTTTATGGACAATGTTAGCATTAGATGACTCACAATAAATACATTTTTAAAAAGTTAGGTTTATGGTACTTTTTGCATAATGATATGGTCAAATAATATTTTAAAGTAAATAATTTTACTGTTAAATTATGGACAAATATTTCAAACAAATAAATGCAAGTTAAAAAAGTAATGATTGGGGAAAGGAAAAGTGCAATAAATACATAAAATGACAATAATAAAAGAATAGACTTACACATACAATAAAAGGACAGATAACTTAAAAATATAATAAAGGAAAATATACCTACTTGCCCTAATTACAGTCTATTTATTGTCCCACATTATAGATGTTACCAGGATGTGGTGGTGACACACAATATAGTGGTCCACAATGTAGTGCCTCAGAAAGTACTACCCCACAATGTTGTGATGTACAACCCAGATTATGATACAAATGTTTTGTCTCAAGAGATGGACTAAGAATTGATTCGCAAAAAGAGGTTGAAAATTGTGCACTGACTTTTTGCAAAGTAGCTCTAATTTTGACCTATGTACTAATAGGTTGGTTCACAAAATCACCATTTGGAGTGGGTCAAAATTTAACCTTAATCATGAATGTTCATGAGGTAGACTGCATAGTGTGATTCACTCCAATTAGATGTCATCACAGGGATGGTGGCCTGCTGCTTTTTTTTAAAATGGAGCCCTTTTTCCTCAAAGGAAACAGAACAAATATTTTAAAAAAAATATATATTTTTTTTTAATGACTTTTTAAGATTTGGCACAAGATGGCACTGGTCTTCAGGACCACTGCCCACTTCCCCAAAATCGTTTTCACATCCACAAAGGGGAAGGAGTCCCATTGGGACCCCTCCCCTTTGCAAATGGCTTACCACCTCCGTTATGGAGTCGGTAACCTATCAATGGTTTCTGACTCAAATTGTGGTAGGAAACCATTGATACATAGCATTGTGAATCAGATTTAGAAGAGATGCCCAACCACACACCTTCCAAATTGTGATTCATAATGTATTTCTTATCCCATTTTGTGTTTCGTTAATCAGCTACCGAACCGATTAATGTGTTAAGTACATTTGGAAAAGCTATTTAGCATTCGCAAACCCTGTGAATTAGTGAATTGCAAGAGTTGTGACTTCTAACTGACTTCATCTGCCCGATAAAGATCAAGGTGTTATAAGGTGCTTCAAAGAATCTGAAACTATAGATGATACCTGGTTAGTTCAACTCAGGAAATACACATTGGAGTGTCAATGTTTGTAAAACCTTGTGGAGAATAATATCATCTTGACATATTTCCATTCCTATATCAATCATGTATCAATACTGCATAGTGTATACCAGACTGGTAATGATGTGAAAACTGAACAGTTTGTCAATAATACTTGTTTGAGTCACTGGTTACTTCCCTTTAAGTATTACTGATTCAGAGTGAAAGGAAGTTTAGTTGCAGGAGGCTAGACCCAGTTTCACAACAAAAGAACCCACACATGTGGGTCAAACGCACAAAGGAAACTCTAAGATACATATTTACATCTTAACTTCTACCCAATATTTCATTGCATGGTTACTTAGTAGGTTGGGAAAGTTGGAAATGGAACAAAAAGAACTATAAATTACCTGCTGGCCTGGCTTGAGTGGTGAAAGCGTTATTCCCTGGGTGTTGATCACTGGCAGGATTTGGTTCCCTATTACTGTGGCAATGATCTGACCCTGGGCATTGGTCAGTAGTTGTGGAGTGATTGGCTGCACCTGAAGACCCTGAGCGCCCCCTCCTGCTTGGCTGGATGACACAGGGTTAGGCATTAATGGAATTGTCCCAATTATCTGCAAGAAACAAAAAAACAAAAAAATCATGGAGACCTGCTAGCCCAAAGAAACACATACATTAGGCATATTATCTGATATTTTCAGCACATATAGAATTTGAGTTCTAAACAAACAAGTGTATTGATGAGCCTTCATTTCACATTAGATAACTGTTTTTTGTTACAAACAAACCTGGTGCCTCCAGACACTGTCAATGTCAATGGCATTCACCACTAGAAACAGCACCATTCTCATCTGAAGGTTCAAGTGCCTCTGAGACATGCATGGAGACTAATCTGCCTGCTCTATTACAGGCAATATTGACTGCACCATTGACGCATCAACTGGATTAAGCTGAAAAGTGACGAAATATTCATGCTAATGTGTTGCAACTACCTGGGTAAACTCTCTTATCAGATGATTTTTTTTTTATCAACCAAGGACTTAGGGCCCTAATCAGAGTTTGTAGGACAGGTTACTCTGTCACAAACGTGGAAGAGTTACCTGTGTGATAAATCCCTGGTTTGTTGTCATTCACTTTTAAAGTACGGCGACCTGTTTCTGCAGATGAAGCCTCCCCAGGCACTGCCAGCACGAACCATAGACTGAAGGCCAGAAGGGTATTGGGCCATCTGTGTATGCATCTCAGCCCATCCACCAATTCAGGGAAGATGTCTGACATACTTGTTTTCCTTTTCATGAGGATTATATAGGAAACCATTGTCGTCCCAAATAGGTAAACACAGAAATAGGAGTTTGAATTTGTTAAATGAAAATCTTAGCTGTGTGGGTACATTGAAAAAGACGCCCCCAAAGAAAAGCTACAGTACCTACAGCAGAGCCGCTGTGGTAATGGCTCCCCTGAGAGCACAGAGATCTCTGCCATATAGGTGGAGTCCCCTAAATATTGGAAGCGGCATTTCACCAGAGTAGGGGAGTACATCCCTCCACTGCCCTGAAGGAATGGAGTATAGCTGTCAGAGTGTAAAAAGGCCCCACATTCATGTTGATGGTTGTGTGTAGATTATTCCTTTAGTTCTTCATTATAATATTTAGATGGTGCTGAACTCTCTGCTTAGGCAACATATCACTTTTTAAAGAGTTGTTTAGGAGTTAAGGGTGGTTGTGGCACCTTGCTTTAAATACATCAAATGTTTAATTCCACCTGTGGAATTGGTGGAATTTTGTGACTCTGTGCTACTCTTGTAACGCAGAGTTCTAACCAAAATCTGCGAATCGCAGAGTGGTAGAACTTTTTATCCATGAGGCTCTAGAAATGAGAGCGAGATTTGGCGACCCCTAGTGCCATTTTCGAATGCGGCCGGTAGCACACGGTAAAGAGCGGCCGCAGTGAGAGGGTTGCTTCTTGAGTAGATTTGCTTGCCCTCTAGTAGGTTTTCTACCTGAGCGGCCACAAATCAACTTGAATGTCTGCACAGTCTTGCTCACTACATTGTACCGTTTGTGCTGATTTTTCAGCACCGCTGGTGCTACTGGCGCTAAATTGCAGCACAAGTAGTGCAACATACATATTTCTGTCCGTTGGCGGAACTCCGCGGAATCTTTTGGAGTTTTTATGTAACTTCATGGAATTCCATGCAGTGACACTCCATTAGCTCCACCCACCCTTATTAAGAACACCTAAGTTCAAAATAAATAGATTATCGCCATATAACAGGATGTAGTCACTAATAAGAGGGGGCTGATTCATGAGGGATCAACGTAAAGTTAGCTGAGTAAACTTTTGAATCTTATTTGATTTTGTGTGAAGAAATGCAGTACATTGATAATACCATACATGTACATTGATTATCCCATAAAAGTACATCCTCTACAGAGCATAGTAATGGCAGCTAAACAAACAAACAAGCAATAGCAATTCACCTCTCATCGTGCAGCTCTTGCCAGTGCCGGTTAAGTATAATCAGTATAATTCCACTATTACGTACAGATTGACTAGATCTACCAAGTGAGCTCCAAATAAAGGGAACAAAGGAATAAAAGCACACAACGGGGCACCAATTATCACAGTATTATCAGAACGTCAAGCACAACCAACATAATGTTAGTGCCCTTGTTCTCTCCTATCTAGTCAGAATATATCACCCGCCATTCCTCCTAGATCGTGTCCAGCTTTTACAGCAAGCATGAGAAGAATTGATATGCAAATAGCTCCCCAGAGGTTAAGTCACGCATTCAAATAAAATGTATAGGTTGGAGAATAATTATGTAGCAATACACCTCACATAAGTATAAGTGTACTAATGCAACTTCTGGTTTCTGACTGGATCATTTTGCATAAATGATGTGATTCAACGGAAAGCCAATGATTCTAAGTAGGTGCAACGTTACAAGAAAGTCATGCCTTATCCTTAGAGTATAGTTCAATTACAGTCAGGCAAAAAATGAAACCCCCAGGCAAGAGTCTCTTATGTAAGATGCCTGCATAAAAGTGTACCGAGTTGCGTGACACATGTTTGTACCACTTCACAATTTATCAACGTTTGTACATGCAAAGTTCCAGGCTATAAGTTTTCCCAGTTAGTTCCAGTGGTTTCCCATATGGGTTCCCATGTTCTGTTACAGATTATTAGATTATTTTCAAAACATACACCACTCTAACATGTAATGCCACAGTCATAATTTCTGTTAACTATTTTTCTCTATAGGGTACTGATGTCTGAATCCAGTGTCACAATATAGCTGAGGCTAATGAGGTCACTAGTCATTTATAGGCATGCCCTGTTTCTCTCTCTACCTCTGGGATACGTGTGTAATGGCTGCGTGGGCCATTCAGGGGATAGCAACCTTTCTAGCAGGAGTCGGCATAGTCAAGACCATCGTCCAATATGGTAAGATAATCAGGCATTGCAACAAAATTTGTATCGGGTCACATCTGGTTTGATAGGAACTCCAACATGAGGAGTGGAAGAGAGTTCCAGCCTGGGGTATCCGGAACACAGTCCAATATCTTTCTTGCAGTGTTTTAAAAAAATAAGAATCTTAACCTAGATTCTCTCTGATATTGCCATGCGAGAGCAGTGTACCTTTACACCATTTTATTTCTGTGTAATATTTCTGCAGGAGTACCTGCAAGTGTAATCTAGTATGTTTCTCAGTAGCTTTGTCAAAATCATCGTCTATTAATACCCTGTATATACCCATGTATTGATTCCAAGTCTCGAGGTATTGTAATACTGAAGATTTGGTCTTTTCGTGATCTGGGCGCAGTCAATTTCAGATACAGTGCACTAATTAATGATTTTGCCACATGCGAAACAGTGATAATTAGTATTTTATTTTCATATAAAGGAAGGGTTTGATGGACCCTTTCTCTGTTATGTAATCAAGGGTAAGGACCCCTCTGTCTTTGAAACCTTTCCAGTTTATTGTGGTGCCATCAATTAGAATACCAATGTTATGATATAAGGAAAGGGGCTGCTTGATGAACCCATGGACTCAGTCTGTCCACTATTTCCATGTTTCTCCCATTGCTTTGCTTGCGGAATTGATTAGGTTAGATAAAAAAAGATTGTTTTGTAAGCAAGTAGGGCCCCTGTGTGATGTTTAGAGAGTGCAGTTCTAAATCCACCCACAAAAATCTAAATTTTAATGGTCTCATAAAATCTGCTAATTGGGATAATTGATGCACTTGATAGTATGCTTCAATTTGGGGTTATCGCAATCCTCCAGCAGAGGCAGTACTACGCAACCTATGTACATACATTCGGGGCCTGTGCTTTCCGCATTCAAACTTCTTGATATCAGGCATTATGTTTCTCGCAACAGGTCTGTGTATCAAAAGTGGCATCATACCGAAGATGTAATTAAAGCAAGGTGCCACAACCATCCTAATAGCCAGTACATGCCCCACAGAGACACATCTAATTCGAGCCATTTCACTAAGTCTTATTTCAGATTTTGAAGTGAGGGGTCAAATTCCTGTCAACCATCCCTTACAGTCCACTGTTCATAAAGATTCACAAATACTTCTGTCCTTTGGGCAACCATATCATGTCATACCCACTGATACAGGCTCGAGTTTTGTGTAGTGAATTAGGCAAAACCCCACTCTTACCCCAGTTCACTTTTACTCAGAGACTGTGGCAAAGGAATCCATCAATGAAAATATTGCTGGGAGAGATCTCTCAGGGTTGGACAGGGTCAATAAAATATCATCTAGGTATGAAAAATGTTACCTTTCCTTTCACTGTACTATTTTCTGGACTACTGTCGGGGTATGCAGTACTGCTGCCAAAGGTTCAAGGGTCAATAAAAAGATCAGGGGTGACAGGGAACACCCTTAGCATGTACCTCTTGTTAATAGCTATGGACTTTGACAAATAGCCACTACAGTTGATTTGTGTGCTCAGGATGTTGGACAACCATTTGACTTTTCATATGAAGTTCTCTTCCAGCTCCACGCTCTGCAGATATAGAATAGGTACCCCACTCGACCCTGTCGAAGGCTTTTTCGCCATTAAATGAGACTGCTAAAACTCCATCCGGTATAAGTTTATATTTCATAACAAATGAGACAGCAGTCTCATGTGATCCTGAGATAATCTATCTGGGGGAGTCATGAATGAGTGATATAATCCCTGTATGTAATCTCACCACCAAAATATTCAACAGGATCTTCACGTCAATAAACATCACATCTGTGCATTCAGGATAAATTTTTACAGTGAATTACGGTGAATGTGCAACGAGGCATATTAGCCAATGTTGTGAGTTTCACGTAACAAGCGTAATATGAAATTTCTGAAATTATGCAAATCATGTCCTCAAAATTTACATTTCACCCAGGCTTATTTGTAACTCCCACAGGAAGCCCTCTTTCACTTGGGCCTTCCATTTGGGTAAGCACTTTCTAGCCTCATCTATCTCTTCTATGGATGTCTTTCCTTCAGGGAACTTCCTCCCTTCCTGAAACAATGTTGGGATTTTTACTATACATAGACATGCTTTCTCAGCTGCAGAGGTATTTTTCAAGTGTATAAAGTTTCACAGAACTTCACAACAGTTTCTGAGACATGAGTTGGGTGCATTATAACTATCCCGTTGGATTTGCGGATGTAAGGGTTCAACATTTACCACTCACTTTGCCTCAACTGGAAGGCAAGAAGTTTCCATGTCGTATCTTATAATGTCTTTGCCTGAGTTTTAGCAATGATTCTCTGCTTGGGATGTACATTTAAATGTTCATGCCTCACATTTTGATCCAGTAAGTGGGATGGTTTCCTATGGTATTATTGAATTGTATTCTGTGATGAGTGTTCACACAACGGTGGCCAAGAAGGTGGCTGGTCTCCGAGAGGGCCACCCTCTTGGCTACCGATGTGCCATGCATCAGATATTCTCTGCAGGTGACTTTCTCCACCTTCCAAAGCATTTGGACAGATAAAACTGATCCTTTATTATCCTCTTTGAAAGTACCAATGCGCTTTTTCAGAGTTTTTTTTCCTGTCCAATGTTTTCTAATTGGAGATGGTGGTAAGAATCTATTACGTCGTGGGTGATTTTGTGACACCCAAGTCTAATTCTAGCAAGATAGGGCTGTGAGTCCTCTCTCTAGAATTGTGGTGGGAACTACCTCTCTTTTAAAGGAACCTCACATAAGCAAATCAGTATGTGTCGCTGTGTTGAGCGCTGGTGAGAAGAAAGTGAAATCGCATGCAGTGGGATGAAGTATACACCAGATGTCTGTCAATTCATAGTCCACCAATAAATCTTGAAGCAGCACTCTGTCTGCCGCATTGTATCTGTCAGCGGGCACTGTTCTATCTATGATAGGAGTGATGGGTATGCTCCAGTACCCACAGGTGTATTGACAAACACAGTGAAGAGCCTGGAAAATTCAAGTAGGAAGGAGTGCCTGCCTATGTTGAGTGCATAAGCCGTGCCTCCAATAAAAGTGCAGCGTAGTGTTTTAGTTTTAACGAATCATATTTGCCCTCTGGGTTACTGCACTATTTATGCACCCTGTGGGGCAGAGAGGGCCTGAATAATATTGCCACACCACTTTTCCTGGGGTACTGTGATGTATCTGAGGCGTCTCTCAGTAATGAAATAGTATAGCTGCTATCAATTACAGGTCTGTAGTGCTGAGTGAGTAGCGACGTCTCTTCCAATATCTTGTGATTAGTCAAGTCTCATGGTTTGCCCATCTATCAATCTGGCATCTATAGGAATCAGGCAAATAATGGGGGTGAGGTTGTCTAGTGAAATATTAAAAGAAAGAAAAGGCAATAAGAGGTGGGGAAGGGGTGGGAAGCGAGAAACTTAGAATAAGGAGCCTCAGAGGAAAGGTGAATGTAGTATCCTGCATTTGGTAATGTTATGTATTTTACTCCTCCTACTGTTTCCCTTACACAAGGTACAGCTTTGTGGGTCACAGTCCCATCTACTTTTTCACAGGTACCCTTACACAAGGCACCTTCTTATGGGTCTTAGTCCCATTTACATTTACATGGCTACCCTCACTCAGGGTGCGTCTTATGGGGTTTTTGACCCATTTCTACTCTGCACTGCATAGTACCTCTACATGGGGGTTGTCCTTTCACGAGCTTTCACACTATGGGTCTTAGTCCCATTTACAGTGCTCCTCACACTCTTGCATAGGAGTAGAGGACAGCCATGGGTTTTAGTCCCATCGGCTGATTTTGCCTTTCTACATTTAGTCACATTGCTGCTTTTTTTTTTTTTTTTTTTTTTTTTTTAATTTCATTTCAGTTCATGGTATACACGTTGTCTTATACAAAATAATACATTTAGAATCAATAGATAAGTTTATCAGTGTTTGAAATTTAACAAAGTCAAGTATAAACGGATGCAAATGTGTTAGCGAATTAGCAGCAAAGAGCAGAGTATAAGGAGATCATACAGCTAAACCAAATTACATAGGGAGAGTAAAGTTCTCAGTCTCCCATATAATCAATTACTAATCCCCAGATTTCCTTACCGAGCTTTTGTTTAGTCAAGCATTTCACAGCATATAAATTATATTCCATATAAAAAATATTAAAGAATCTTGCCCGCCATTGTTCAAACATTGGAGCCTCTTTTTGAAGCCACATAGAGGCAATACATAGCCTAGTGATAGCTGTAATTAAGAAAATTAAGTAACGCATTTTATATCGGGGATGTGTAGGTATAACTTCTGTGTCCATCCCTAATAGCATATCCATCACAGATAGTTTGATGGTTACTCCTGATATTTCGAGTAAAAACTGTTCAATATGAAAAATAAAAGTGTCTAATTCGCTGCAGGTATAAAAGATGTGCACAATGTCAGCAGCTTCACTACCACACCGAAAACATTTACCATCATTTAAACTTCCCCACTTGGCAATTCTAGCAGGTGTATAGTAGAGGTTAAACATTGTTTTATAATATTGTGTTCTAAGATTGGCTGAGAGAAAAACCTTTGCCGCAACGTTAATATATTCTTCAAGGTTAGTGCCTATTCTCCCTAACCTAATATCCCAGAGCAGATTGTGTTTGGTAAGATCATCCACTTGGGTCTGTTGAAGAATATTATATAACACCCCAATACGAACCCGCTGCCTTATCCCTTCTACTATGGGGTTAGATTCGATTATCCCTCCTCTTTTAGATAAAAAGTCTCGTAATTGCAGATATTTGAAGAAGTCATTTCTGGGTATACCAAATTTCCCGGAGAGATCGGTAAAGGATGATATAGCCCCATCCAAATATAAATCCCCAATGCAGGTTATGCCAAGTTCCCTCCACTTCTTAGCAATCATGTCCCAGAAAACAGGCGGAAGTAGTAAAGATGCTGTTGTTGGTGTATAATGCGAGATTTTTGTGATTTTATACCATTTCCTTATAGTTCTCCATATTTTAAAGGCTGCGATTAAAACTTTAAATCTGGTCCGCTTGTACTAGTTAAATTCGAGAGATATAAAGAAACGTTTATGGGCATCAGTGCCTAACAGAATTTGAAATATTGATGGATATTCTGCAATGTTTGCCACCTCTTCCCCAGATAATAATATACACATATGTTGAAGCATACAGGCGTAGTAATATAATGTGAAGTCTGGTACCGCCCATCCTCCTCTTTCTCGAGGGAGTGTCATATAGCGCATAGCTCTGCGGGCTTTTCCTTGTGCCCATAGAAATCTGGCACATATTGACTGTAATTTTTGAAGTTGTGTACGAGTAATCTCAAGTGGGACAGATCGAAAAAAATAAAGAACTTTTGGTAGAATCACCATTTTTAAAACGTTACAATGACCAACTAGAGAGAGATGAAGACACTCATATCAATCTACTTGTGTTTTAGTTGCCCGCTCGATGCTAGTCCAATTATCCTCGACCATTGATTTTAAGCAAGTGCGAAGTTTAATCCCCAAGTATGTTACTTCGGTCATATTTCTTGGGTCGTTAGTAATTGGTTGATTTAAGCTCAAGATTTGAGTTTTGGCCGTATTTAACTTGTAACCAGACGCGGTTCCATAGTTATTGGCCAAGTTTTCAATTACCTGTATTGCGGCCATAGGGTTAGGTGTAACAACCGCTATGTCATCGGCATAGGCGAGTACTCGACAAGATTCCAGCCCACAGACCATAGAGTCTATTCTTGGGGAGCGCTCCAGCATATTTAAAAATGTGTCTATATATAAAGAAAATAGTAGGGGTGAACAGGGACAGCCCTGTCGTGTACCTCTAGAAATCAAAATCGGCTCTGACTCATACCCCGCGATGCAGATCTTTGCCGTTGGGGCTTGGTATAGCACACGAATGGCCCTGATAAAATCCGGGTTCAAGCCCACATGTGAAAGGGCTGCCCAGAGAAAGTCCCATGCAACCCGGTCGAATGCTTTCTCTGCATCGAGAAGGATAAGTCCAAATTCAGCATGTTTTACATTGGCCCAGTCGATCATTGTTAATACACGGTTAATGTGGTTAGTGGTCCCCCGCCCTGGTATGAATCCGTGTTGTCTAGGGGATACCAAAGATATTATGACCTTTGCAAGTCTATCAGCCAGAATTTTGGCATATACTTTACCATCCACATTGACCAATGATATAGGTCGGTAGGAGCCAGGGAGGGTTGGGGGTTTATCCTTTTTCCTGAAAATAATTATATTAGCTTCCTTCCAAGAAGGCGGAGGGGCACCTTTTTGTGCTTGAAGTATAGTGGTAAGTAGCTCATCTTTAATTTCAGCAAAGAATATCTTATAGAATTCTAAGGGTATTTTGTCTGGTCCTGCAGCTTTACCCGCAGCTAAATTGTTGAGCGCCCCTTCTAATTCATCAAGAGTAATAGGGGTGTCCAAAGTAGCAGCCATGGTGGGGTCTAGCTTTGCTACGATGTTATCCCGTAAGAGCCGCTCCCCATTAAGCCCATCGAGGGCCTCCCCAGTGTATAGTTTAGTGTAATAGTCATGGAATACTTCAAGTATCTCTTTAGATGTTTCCCGAATGATGCCCTGTGTATCTATTATTTTGTTGATGCGTTGCGCTCTCTCCTTTGTTCGTAATCTCTGTGCAAGGCAGTGTCCCACCTTTTCACCGTATTCATAACTGATTTCACGTTTGAGTTTATGTTTAATTGCTATGTCCTTACTCCATTGGAGATTAATTTTGGCCTTACACCTAGCGACCTCCGCCTGCAAAAGATCTATCGAAGAGCCCTGGCTTATACCCTGTACTAAATTTACCTCAGCATTAACCAGATTAGTATACAATATGTGCATAGCTTGTTTTATCCCTTTTTGTCTATATAACCCAAAGCTGAGGGTCTCACCCGTATCCCGGCTTTAAATGAGTCCCAAACTATCCCACAAGGTGCGGAATTATGATTAATAGTCAAAAATTGTTTTATCCATTCTCTCATGTGGCTCACATATTTTTCTTCCATCAGTATTTTACGATCAAAAGTAAAGGACCTGGGTTTAACATCAGTTCTGGGGGCAGATATATTCAGAATTAAGGGTCCATGATCTGAGGTGATTCTTGGTGATATCGCAATTGATGCTCGATTTAACAACTCAGGGGAAAGGATAAAGTAATCTAATCTAACCAGCTTACGATGTGGGTGAGAATAGAATGTGCCGCCTGGTTCTGATCCACGAAGTGTTCCCCAAGCATCAACCAAGCCGTGATCCAACATCAGATTAGACAAGGCCTTAAAGACTTTAGGTTTCCTGCCGGTTTATTGTATACCACTCACGCATAGGCTTTGTGATTCTGTGTGTATGTTGAGATCACCGCAAATAATCAGGGGAGCGGGCCAGAGAGCCAATTCTATATTTAATGTATCTAATATCTCATCCTCATCAAAGTTAGAGCCGTAGATTGAGCATACAGTGTATATCTGGGCACTAATTGTTACTGTTGTGATGGCCCATCTACCATGTTTATCTGCCATGGTTCTGCCAGTGCCCTGTATTGTAGCGTTAGCTAAAATTGCTACTCCCCTATTTGTTGTAGATTGCTGTGTACATACTAAAATAGAATATCCAATCTCAGTTATCAAGTGCTTCCGCTCCCAAGGAATGTGTGTTTCTTGTATACAAAGCAGGTCAGGGTGTAACATCCTTACTTCGGTTGTGACTCGCTGGCGTTTGTCGCGGTTGTTAAGGCCACATACATTAAAAGAACATATGCGTAAGCCAGTCACTCCACACCTAGTTGCAGTTGCTGCCATAATGATTCCAGAGCTGCAAGTGCTTTAATGTCAAATAGTCAAATTGGCTTACCATAGGTCTCGTTCTTATCAGTAGAAACATCATTAGATTATGCACTACTTGTTTCTCACTATTCCAACCATGAACCTTTTTATAAAATTTCACCCCCCTCCACCTCGCTCCCACACCCCCACCCAAAGTACCCCCCCTCCCCCGCAAGGCTTCAGCCGAAGCCCTGTCCCTCCCCCCCACCCTCCCACCCTGCTTCCCCAAAAACAGGGCTATGGGACACAGAGTCCCAGCGATGGAGTTGAGATCCGGCTTCCTCAGCCGGACCCCGGTCAGACATATATATATTAGCTTCTCTTATAAAAAAAATATAGATAAGCAAGGGTCCCACTGTGTGTAATCCTCCTCTTTTCTCTTTTTTTGTTATAAAGGTAACTAAATCAACTATCAACAGACATTAGTTGAGTGAATGTAAATATGCTTTCGCGGCAGCCTCTGAAGTGAAGTATCGTACTTGATCTTTGTTGATCACTTTCAATTTTGCTGGATTTAATAAAAATGCCTGTGCACCTTTATTCCTATATGGAGTAATAATTGGCGTAGCTGCCATCTAGCCTCAACTGTAAGTGGGCAGTGATCTGGTCTCGCAAAAAATTCAATGCCCTTGCCAGTCTTTTTTCGATCAGGGCGGGCCAGATCATAAAGAGCCTCTCTTGCTAAAAAGTTACTGACAAAAATTAATATTGCTCTGGGTCGTGTATTACTGGCCCCGGGTCTGGCGCGGGGGGTAAGGGGGAACCTGTGGGCCCTCTGAATTTCAGATTTCCAGTTCCAGTGTGTTAATGTTGGGAAAGCTTCTGTAAATAATTCAATAATAAATTGCCGCACGTCAGCCCCTTCAGCCCCCTCTGGAATATCAATGACGCATAAGTTGTTCCGGCGCAGTCGATTTTCCAAGTCCGTTAATTTCCAGAGCGTGTCGTCTTTTGTAGCTTGTAAGGACTCAGTGGTAGCCTTTTGGGTGGCCAGTTCGTCCTCCAAAGATGAAATGCGAGCCTCGGCTTCTGAAAAACGAGTAGTGAATTCGGTACAGGATTTTTC
Organism: Triturus cristatus; assembly: GCF_964204655.1. NCBI lineage: Eukaryota > Metazoa > Chordata > Amphibia > Caudata > Salamandridae > Triturus > Triturus cristatus. The sequence continues at coordinate 469,866,816 of NC_140588.1, forward strand.
GATTCTCCTGACAGAGTTTTGTAGTTTGCGATACGCACCTTGCATGCGCTGACCCTCGGTTCTAGTTTCTTCCCTATGGGCATGGATGCTTTGATAAATATCCGCTAATGATATATTCTCGAGATTGACCGTACTATTCTCAGGCATGGGTGTAGGCAGGCCATTATCCGTAGCAATATTGGCACCTTCAAGTTGTGTATTGAAGGAATAGTCCCAATGTAGGCCTGTAGCTGCATCGTCCCTTTGGGGCTGAGGATTAGACCTTTGTTCTCTCCCATCTTTTTTCCACACAGTTTGTGGGCTCCCCTTATGTGACTGGCATGACCTTGATTTCTCGGCTGCTTGACCACGCCCCCCCAATGTACTCATATTGTCGGAAAGTTCAAGTTCACCCTCTGAGGCGTCCGAAGTGTCAGATAGTGAAAAAAAATCCCCAGAGTCAACATCCTTAGCTGCATCCCAAACAATGGAGCTAGCGATTTCTGGGAGGTTAAGTGCGGGCTCACGGGAGTGATCAGCTATGTCCATCTGTGTAGTAGTGAGATCCAAAGCTGATTGCAGACTCTCTACAGTAAACAGATGACTAAGGGGGTCAGCAGAAGAGTCCGAGGGAATTACAATTGAAGTCAAGGTTTTTGCAGGCGATGTAGATAGTGTCCCTGGGCTCAAAATATTGTTAATAGTGTCATCTGTAGGGCTCTGTTGCAAGGATGCATCGCTGCCCCCCGTCTTTGTCTCTGGTTGCGGCGCACCCACTTGTGAGTCGTCAAAGCAGAGAGACTCAGGATTCGTATTCTTTCTAGGCTTCAGTTTACTGGCCAAAAATATGTTAGGAACAGTTTTTTTCCCCCCTGCCAAATTTTTCTTCTCAGTCACAGATAATTCTTTTGTTTTTACCTGTCCACGGCCCCCTGTTCTGGGCGAATTCTCACTGCCAGCGATTCCGTCGTTTCCAGCATTTCCAGCGTCAGCAGGACCGCGGGTTCTGCCGCGTCCAGCGCGAATCGGCATCCTGCTATCGTTGCAGTCGGCTCCGCCTCCAAGGTGAAACAGCCTCAGTGGACGCCGAACAGGTAAGCAGCGTCGCCACAAAATTGCCGAGGGAATAGTGCACAATCTAGATAGCCAAAGCATCCCGTTGAGATAGCAGAATGATTTTGATGTTCAGTCACGAGAGGGGGGAGATTTAGTTAAGACCAAGCCTGCGCCACGTCTGCAGCCGGGAGCCGGGGACCGAGAAGCCGTCGTCTCACACTCAGCCGATGCAACCGGCCGCCATCTTGCCCCAGCGATTTGCTGCTTTTTCAATGCAATGTTACTCTCATTATCGATCTATTGTCTTTTTGAAAATTGGGAGAGGATCAGTTGCACTATTGTGTTTCTTTTCCTCTTCTCCGTTTTCTCTTATGTCCAGCTTACCTTGTGATGTCATACCTATTTTCATCCTTGGTCTCTGGACTTACATTGCCTGTTGTCTTGCCTTGTCTCCAGCCTTTTCTCCTGTTATTGTTCATTCTTTTTCTTCCCTGTTCAGTAGGACTTCCGCTTTCCCTCCTCTCTGTGTCTGTGTGTAGGCTGGTGTCCGTTTTGCGTCGTGCCTAGTTCTTCCCTTCCTGCCTGCCTGGCCAGTGGGTGCGTTAGGAGGTTAGTCTTTGGTGCGTCTGTGTCCTTCTGCCCCTTGTTGTTTCCGTCGTCTGGTTACTTGTTTTCTCCTCTCACCTTTTCTATGTCCGTGAGTTTGGGTTATCTCCATTGGCTTTTGCTTTACCCTTTGCATCCTCCTCGTCTCCTTCCTCCTCGTTTTCTTAAACCTGTTCTTTCGCTCTGCTTTGCTCACTCCTTTCCTTGACGTTGTTCCTCTGCTGTTCTTCCTTGTTATCTCTTCCTTGGTTCTCACTTGCTATTTGTTATTCACATATTGGATGTGTGCTTCAGTTAGAACGAAAGGGGATATGTAGTATCCTGCATTTGGTAATGTTATGTATTTTACTCCTCCTGCTCTGCCAGCGTTCGTGCAGTAAGCCCAATAGAATGTTGGGGTCATGATGTGCCTCGGAATGTTGGGACACTGAGAGCTGAAGTGACAGTTAGGCATGGGCTGAGCAGCAGACAGGCTGCTCCTGGTGGGGCTCTCCTTCAGAACTTAACTACCTGTTACACTACTTGTTACCTGCTTGAATAAATCTTACTAAATCACTACTTCCTGCGTGGACCTCCTCACTACAGTGAATCTAGAGAACAGCAATCTTACTATTAGACAATAGTTTACCTCAATAAGCTTGTGGAACACTATTGAAGTCCTGTTAACTGTGGGCTATTCTCTGTCATCTCACTTCCTGGCTAGTCTGGGTCTCTACACAAAGGACTTTACACAGCATTACATGTGGGCTTACTCGGGTGAGTCCCTTCCAATGCCAACAATCTATCAAAATCCATGACAAGCATCTTGACTCCGAGATGCAAGAGGACTTTGATTTCAGTCATCCACTATCATGTTGCAAAGTGTATTACTTAATCAGCTAGAGAGCTCTTATCAAGACCAAATGTATACAGGCAAATAGTGTTCTAGATCTTCACTAGAACTACTGCAATGTAAATAGTGGTTGTGGAACCTAGCAACTACATCAACGCAAGAAACAATGACCAGTGTATGTTGAGCTAATAGTTCAACATAGCCCTTTCCCCCTTCTATGCCCTTCATTTGTAGAGGATATCATTCAGCCACTGTTATTTGAATTGAAGTTGATGGTCCCTGATCAAGTTTCCCAAAGTTCCCAATGGCTGCAATGTAAGATTTTACAAGTGGGTGGGACTTGTCTCTGCCTCTTTCTTAAGTTTCTACAAACCTGTGGAGCCCTTCTTTGTCTGAGCGCTCTCTTTGTCACCTATCAGCAGCATTGTCTTCTAGTTTCCGGCTTTGAACATTTGCTGGGCTATATTCCTGAGCTTTTTCTCTTGCTTGTTCCCTGTGAGTGTTTAGAGTGGAAGCCTCTTTATTGACATAAATTCCATCATTTGTTCTGGTTTGTAGAACTCAATTGTTTTTTCATCAATAAACACTAACAAAATAAATGGTTCTAGTCAGTAGCAGTCGCTGGTATTTTGAAGCGGAGGGGGAATACAGAGTAAAGGAAAAATTCTTTTTATAAATATTAAAAATGACCCTTACCTGCTCCGATCTCCTCCTTGCTCCCGATCCTCGCGTACTTGTCAGGAGCCCGCTGCACACTGCACAGACTACCAACTCCTAATCCCAGTGCTGTTCACATGCTGTTAATTCTATTCCCAGCATGTGAGCAGCACTGGGATTGGTCTGAGTGTCTCAGTTCGGTGCTCAGACATAGACTGGGACCTTATTTTTGTTTCTTCACCCAGCTGTACAACACAGCTCGGGTGGAAAAAGGCTAAGTGCACATGATGGTTTGGCCAGCCCCAGAGGGCCTGCCAAACTGCCATGAGCACTTTGCAGTGCTCACCACTCCCCCCTCTTCCCTGGGGCTGCAGCGTCAGGATGAATGGCCCCGACCCTCCCTCAGCTCGCAGCCTGTAGGACAACAAATAAAATGATTCTAAAAATGTTTTACTATCATTTCACTTTTGTTGGTTGCCTCTTCTGGCTTTTAGCTGGGGGGAGGGGGGATGCTTCTCCGCCATAGCGGAGGAGCCGCCCCTGGTTCTTGTAGGCTGAATCTAGCTTCTATATTCCTCAAGCGTGGTAGGAGAGCCAGAAACTTATGTTGTGTATAGTCATACACTGGAACAAGAAGGGACCACTCTTTTATTCATTGCTTGCAATATCAATCTTGTATGTTGGTGGTGGAGGAGGCACCTTATGCTAGGATGTGGAGCATTGCTTGGTGCAGCATTGCATTAAATGATCCTCTGTGCTCTCTGGAAATCAATACATTCTGGAAAGGAGATTTTCAGGGGCTGAGGTATCACATCTACCAGGAAGCTAAATAGGGTCTCTTTCTTCATCTTTATGGAAACTTCATCAACTGGACTGGTCTTCCAAACCTGTGACGTTGCAACATTTGTACCATACTTCGTTCTTGTCCCCAGTCCAGACTGTTGTCCTTTCTATCTTCCATAGCTTTTTTACTTTATCCTTTTCTTTGTAGGTGAGTGTTGAAAGAAGCGATATCCTCTCTGACTGTCTGAATCTTTGAGGACATCTCAGTTATGTTAGAGTCCATATTGCCCATTGTGATGTGAAGAGCTGAAATTTTCTTTAGGATTTTGTCTAAAGTTGAGTTTGAAATGATCATTACTGTGTCGTTGGTCAATTTAATACCAGCTGCAAGTGCTTCAAAAAACAGTGGTCTTTGAAGGCGACATCTGGTCTCCTGATCAATTTTTCAACGTGTTCCTATAAGTCAGACTCTCCAGGAGCCACTCTATCTTCCCCACTCTAGCACTGAACTACAGAGAGCACAAGAAATTCAAACAACTCAGTTATCCACCACTAGGCATGTAAGAGAATGTGTGGACAGTCTGCTTCAGCAACCTACTCTTGTCAGTGTCCCTTCAATTTGTTCTAATCAATGGGGCACATCTCCAAACCAATCTGTCACTGTGGGTCATGCTCCCCTCCTTGCACAAGCGTTATAATCTAACTTTTAGGGTTTCCTCAGGTCTGTTTGATGTTTTGCAGCTTCCTGGAGATAAAATGAAAGTGTCTTAAAATAAACCCTAGTCACAATTGTTTCAGCAACAAGAACAAAGAGGAAACAATGTAATGTTGGTTCTTTTGTGGGTATAAACACTATTAATGGGCCCTGCTTCCATAATAGTCACCCCCTTTAATTTCTTAGCCAGTGGATCTTCTCTTTGGCTTTGAGGTCTCTTGTCCACCAACTTCTTGTGACTTTTGTGACTATTGAGCAGTGGGTGGCCTTAAAGCATTGGTATATGTCGGATGTGATCTGCTTCAACCCCAATGACATTCTTCTTCAAGGGCAATTATTGAAGGTCTTGCCCATATTGGTACCATCATCAAGGTAGAATGAGTCTCTCTTAGAGGCCTTTACTGCTCCAATGTTTAACTGTTGATATCCAGATGCAATTGCCCCTTTATTTCCCATGCATAGATGCTTCCGGACTTGGTGCTGTCTTCACATGCCCACTCTCCTCTGATCCTGTGCCCTCTGCTCAGGTGCTTCTGTTCCACAGATAACCTTTGTATGGTCTCCCTTCTACTACTTTCGCCAGCTGCAGCCTCTCTTTTCTTCTGGGCTTGTTGGGTTATTTATGCAGTAATAGGGGCTATCGCTGGTCGAAAGGCCTTTCTCCACTGCAGACTCATGTATGTGTCATATACGAGGAGTCGGGGCATCTTTCCTTATTCATAGTGTTCACAAATTCTCCACAATGTCTCACCCATCTACATATTCGTCACCATGTTCTGAATCACTTTCTCTATCCCAATGTGCTGATGACAAAGCCTTTGATGCCCTTTAGACAGTGTTACAGACCTCGTTAGACACTGCTTGGTTGACAGATCTCACAAGGAGGCCATCTTTAGCACGGCCAAGCTTTGCCTCCTCCAGATTGTAACTCCTGTATGTTTGTAAGGGTAGTTGTAGAGCTGGAACCTTCAGAGAGGGCAATAGATTGCTGCATATGTTGTATGTCATCAAGGTTCAATCCAGCGCAGACACAAAACAATTCTCATTACCTTGTCCTTCATGGCTAACAATCACCAATACATATTGCAGACTAACCCACTGTGACATCATTTGATGGATGATCCCTTTAGGATATGATTCATTACCATTTACAATAGTGCAGGCTGTTCTGGAATGAGGTGTGTTAAGCATAGAGATTTGCATTCCTTTTAGTCAGTTTCTTCGGTATCGTAGGAATTGCACTACTTTGAAAGATTTTGAAGTCCATGCAGGACAACGTAAAACTAAATTGTTAGACAGAATGTAACCCTACAGGCTTGTCAGGGACTCATACAAAAGAGCAAAATATTACGACAGAACAGCCCTGCTGCAACCTAAACAGACTATATCAGAGGACAAAATTGTGTGTCACCACTCATTCCAATATTAATCACAAGCTGCGCCAAATTATCAACACCCAGTGGCATATATTAAATTCAGACTCTCAAAAAAGTACTCTTCCCAAACCTAATTTTTGCGTTTCGACGCAACAGAAACCTGAGAAACGTGTTGGTCAAAGCTAAAGAACCCCAAGGCAACAAGTTTGTTCAGAAATCCATCTGTGGTAAAGTTCCCGTTATGGGAACTCACAAATGTGGCCAATGCCATGCGTGTGAGTTTGCCATGGTGGGTCATGTCCTTAATTGGGGCAAACGTACTTTCAATTTCAAGAACATGACCAACTGTCGTGCCAGCAGTGTGATTTACCTTATCCTATGCCCCTGCCACAAAGGTTACGTAGGAGAGACAGGAAGGGAATTTAGGGTAAGATTTAGCTAACATAAATCAGCTATATCTAATGGTCGCACTGGAGCCCCCATGGTCTCTCATTGGTTGGAATGTGGACACTCAGTGAAGGACCTCCGTTGGACCATTCTTGAGCATGTACTACCCCCTATAGGGGGCAGTATTGATGCCTACAGACGTAAACGAGAGGTATTCTGGATCTATACTGTCCGGACAGTGGAGAATGGACTTAATTAATCGCTGCCTTGGGAAAACGCCATTATTTGATCCATTCTTGTCCTTTATCGCATTTTTGTCTTTGTTCTTGGCCGTACTTACTGATATTCATCTAATTTTGGTTCTCATTTTCACATCTTTTTTCTTTTTTTAGCGTCATTTTTGAGTTTCCCCTCCCTTTTGGTCTCATTTTGCATTTTGTATCTGAGCTGGGTGGCCGATTTTTAGACATAATCTGCCTTGAGTTCTGGTATTTTATTTATTTTTCCGTATCCTAGGATAGGAGTCCATCGATGTGCAAAACATTATTTTAGCCCTTTCCGCACGATAATCCATCGGTGTGGATCTTTACATAGCTAGCGCCTCATTGGTATCTCCATACTTCCAGCACTCTGCTAAAATGGCCGAACTTTTTAGTGAGACTTCCACTAGCTTTCTATACGTTCCCGTTTTCGTTTTCTATTTCCATGAATGGGCTCCTCCGGCCCGTATCAGGTGACTTCGCATCCATTTCCGCGCGGTATTTTAACAGGGCGGATCGAGTCTGGGCGTTCACGCCGCCAGGACCGTATTGAGGGACCCCGCTTGCCGAGGCCTGGATGGTGACATACGTGGTAAGCCGTCGGCATGTTTTACCCATTGCCTCTTCCCATTTCTGTAATGTACTCACCACGGCGTTTACACCTATATTTACTTGCCTCCCATAGGTCTTGGATACCTTTTAAGGATTTTGTTAGTATTTTCACCATCAAGTTCCATTTGATCTCTTCTGTAAACTCGGTGAGTTTTCTACATACTAGCCACCTTGTCCCCCGGCATTATGACTATCTTACTAGGGCATTTATCCGCTTATCTTTGTCACTCATGTGGTTTTCATGTTTTTTCTTTGACCGACAGAGATTGAGAAGGACATACTTCTCTATTATGTAGTACTCGGTACCATCCAGCTGTGTGGATTCATCTTGGGTGCGGGTCCCGCTCGAAAACTTAGGTATGATTGTTGCGTGAGGCACTGTGCGCTCTTGTTTACATTGAACATCATAACACCCTTAAGAGCCTGCTCTTCCTCTATTTGTCTCATTGCATAGGTCTTACTATCAGTATCTCTTGAAACATAGAGACTCTGGAGGACTCATTCTACATTTTAATTACTCCTCTGACGACTTATTCATTACTGGCATCTGAGATTACACCTGGTGAGTCTACTATACATTTGCCTAGCGTTTTCTTTCTTTTTTTCTTTTTTTCTTTTTGGATAGATTTTATCCTGGTGTTCAGCCCCATTTAGATTTTGATAGACGTGGGACTAGAGATAGTCTTGTCGGGCTAGAGCAGTTTTCAGCCCTTGAAATCATCCTCTATTACGGTTGACTGCATACGCTGTGACACCTGATTCTCTTAAAATTCCCTAAGAAAGGAGTTAATGGTGTTTTTTCACTGTTTACACTTGTGTTGCTAGACTCACTTTCTGTGATGTTTAGGTTATTTCTTTCAGATACGCTTGCTGTATTAAGTTCAGTATTTACTTATTTTCTCTATGCTGTATTGTTATCGTATTATTCTGTTTTTTTACACGATTATTACTTTCAGTTTTGAAGGATACGCTATTCACTCAAGTGACGCTTAGCTTTTTGGATTCATATATTTGGAGTAGAAGACTCCCCGTTTTCTAAGTATGTCACTATGCTTATCTTTCATTCTTTCGTCTCTTTTTCTTCATTCATTAATATTTCGTGCATGGTTCTTTGCATGGTTGGATTCCATGTCACTCCTCTTTCTCTCTTTTTTATCTTACTATTTTCTATTTGACACCAATTCTCTGGACGATATAATAATTTTTTTTCTTCTTGTTAGTTCTTTCTTCGTTCTTTACTCTTTGGTATCCACAATTCGGGATACCCATACTGTGTCACCTTTATTGTTATCTTTAATACACGGACTGACTGGTGATGGATCTATGCTCTTATGTTGGCTATTTGTGGTTGGGATTGCATCTGTACCTGTAGCTCTATGTGTTAAATTGCGCTTATTTTGCCTTTGTGTTCCACAGACCCTCAACATAATTTGCTGCTTCATACCCGACATGTAAATCCTGATTCAGTATTTGAAAGAAAGTATCTGGTTTACCGTACTGAGACTGTCAAAAGTATTTTGCGCCCTGAAGAAGGAGCTCACTTTCAAGCTTGGGACCTCCGAAACGCGCGTCGGCGCTTCACTGTCTTGGTTATGTCGTATTTTTCCAATTATTCTGTATTTGACACAGATGTTTTGATTGGCTTGAATCAACTTTAAATATTGTTGGGTTGTATAACGACAATTAGGTTTGCATACATGATGATATTATTATTTTGTGGACACAGTTTAATTCATTTATGGACACATTGCCTACATACATTGTGTTAGTGGGGGGAATGGGTTCCTGTTTTTTGTATTAAGCATAGAGATTTGCCACATGGATTCATAATACACAACGGGTTTGTCACATCTTCATTATCACCCCAGAAAGGGGGAAACGTTTTTTGTTAAAAATGTTGCCTCCAACTACTCCCACCACAAATGCTGTGTGGGTGAACTCTAAACGTGCCTCTTAATACAGCTAAGAGCCAACCAACAGCTGAATGCCCTCCGTTGTTGGAGAAGGAGCACACAGAATAGTTTCTTCAGACTGACTGTAACAAATAACTATGAGAAAACTACAGAGAGGAAATGTTCTTTAAGTAAAATATAGGTTTTAAACCAGCATGAAATGCCATAGGACTTTCAGTAACTCCAAAGGGAAAGAACGCATTTCATGGGACAGGGTGAAAAAATGCCCGCCTCTTTCCTTCATCTCGAAAAATGTGTCATACACAGGAGTCAATCTGAGTGGAACACAGACATTTAGAAGCATAGGGGCAGATTTACAAGCCCCTGGTGCCGCCGGTGCATCGCGTTACGTGACGCACCGGTGGCGCAGCCTGCTGAGTAATATTTACAAGAACAGGTAAAGTCACCCTGCGTGACTTAACCTGTGCTTGTAAATATCGCCCCTGTTCACGCAACACTTTGCGTGTTAGGGGAGTGACATGGGTGTTGCTGTGGGTGTTCCCATGCAACACCCATGTCCATTACGAGCATTACGAGAAATCGTTAATCTGTAGCGAGGTCCAACAAAGAGAAATGTTTTAATTTCTCCTCTTTTATTTCCTCTTTCAATGCGTGCTGCATTCTATAGCACACATTGGAAGAGGAAATCACCTCAATTGATTGTTTTTGTGCAGGAAGGTGCCCCTTCTCCCCACGAGGCAGGCATCCTTGCACCATGGTGCAAGGGTGCCTGCCCCGGTGCATGGCAGCAGTTTGTGCACCAGCACAGGGAGAAGCACAGAGATGCGACATATTGTTGTAAATATGACGCATCCCTGGGCTTCGAAACTAACGCAGCAGGGTGTAGCAAATTGACTTGCGGCACGGCGCTGCGTTCATTTCTTGAAGATCTGCCCCATAGTTTTTAGTTAACCAATCACAAATGGAGAACTTTTGACGAGCTAATAATGCACAACAGTTTTAACAGGACCCATTAATCAATCGCAAATGTAGGTCATGAAAGGTCACCTTTCACCCACTTACTCTCACTACTGGCGATTAAGGAACCTTCCCAAAATACCCCGGAAGGGAGCAACTCACATTCTGAGTTGTATGTACAAGTCAGTTTCATTCACGCCATTATTCAGTCTGACATAACTTAATGTAGCATACCCTGCAAGTCTAATATAACGGCACCATGTCAAAGACGAACATTTAGGAGGAAAGGTTAATGGGTTGGAAAGCAATAACTAATTCATTCGCACAGAAAGGGGTGTCGTCTCAGAGACGGGCAGGGATCAAGCCACCAGTGAATTATGAAGTGATTCCGAGAGAAGGAGCGCTGCCTTTGGTCGAGACGTTCGCTACAGAGTACCTTATTTGCCCGTGGTCATAATTTAGTAAAGACATAATCCTTTACATAATGCCTTTACAAAACCTTCAGATTAGAAATAGGCTTCAAAGATTCTTCTTTTCGCATTGAAAATGCTAAATTGGGGTATCAAGGAAACGTTTTATATTGAAGCAAAATAGGAACAAATGCATGTAAAATGCGTTTTCAGAGGAGATCACGGATGGTTGTGTCAGATCAACTACTTTCTAAGCAAATCCACCTGATAAGAGGAAAAGGATTTCAAATGTTTTCCTGAAAAGGGCAATCTAGAGCTCCCCAAACGTGGTTATTATGAGTAATTAGAATAAAGGTGCTCAAAAAACGAAATCAGGAGAGGGCTGTGATGGCAAGTGCAGTGGTGGTCATATAGCCAAAATGGGAGCCCAGTTTCCGACAACACAGAGGGACTGTAGAGAGGTATATTGTTTGACTGCTGGGGAAAAAGGCCTCATAAGAGCTTGAATGAGCCCTGTTAGAACCGGCGGTCTCTAGTTGGCAGAGGTATACACTTCTGACAAATAGGGACCTACCAACTCTAGTCAGGGAAAGGGGATTACACACTCAGATAACCCCTGCTACCCCCTTGGTAGCTTGGCAGAGCAGACAGGCTTATCTCAGAGGCAGTGTGTTAAGCATTTATGACCACATACAGTAATAAAGTGAATACACTACAGATGGACACGACACAGAAGTTATTATAAAAAAATAGTATTTTTATATAAGGCTTAGCACAAGACCAACCAACGACAAAAATATACCACAGTCTTAATAAATACTCTTTGGAAGGAAAAATAATAGTTCAAATAAGGTTTCTTCTTGGCAAATAGTTCTTTAGCAAAGTATTCTTCTGAGCACAGTTCTTTGGCAACAATGTAACCCCCACAGGAGTCACACGACGTCGAGTCTACAAGATTCCCAAGGTTCGGCGTTGACCGCGAGGAGCGCTACGTCGAGCCTGGAGTCGCAACAGACCCCACAAGTACAGTACCTTGAGAAACGAAGAAAACGAGGATCCACGGCGTCGAGATGTCGGCGTCGAGGTCGGCGTCGATCGTGCCTCGGAGTCGGGTCAATCCGCAGCGGCGTCGAGGGATGTCGGGCCGGAGCAGCGCTCACGGCGTCGAGAAGGGCGTCGAGTCGATGCGATCAGCAGCGGCGTCGGGACGGGGTCGCTTGGAGGTGGAGCCGATACTCACTCCTCACTGGCGTCGATACTGGCGTCGAGACGGGGTCACTTGGAGCTGGGGCCGATACCCACTGCTCACTGGCGTTGCTGCTGGCGTCGATCGGGCCCGGCGGCCGGCGTCGAAGGCTCGGGACACTGGAGCCGTTACTCACGATGTCGAGCTGGATTCGGCGGCGTCGGCGGCGTCGAGACTGCAGATTTTCCCTTGTGTACTGGAAACAACACTTTCCAGCAATTCAGCAAATGGTGAAGTCCTTTGGCCCTGTGACTTCAGCAGGAGACTGGCACTCTTCCAGTCCTTGGAGATTTCCTAGCAAGTGTTCAGAGAGTACACACCAAGTTCCTCTCTCCTTGTTCCTTGGCAAAAATAAAGAAGCAGCTTTCAGGTTCCTCCACAGCAAAACAGCACTCTGGCAGAAAGGGGAGGCAAGTCCTTAGATCAGCAGGCTTCTTGTCCTTGGTACAGGTTTCCTTGTCAGAAGTGATCTGAGTTCTTGGTTCAGGGGTCCTTCTCTTATACCCCATTTCTCCTTTGTTCCCTTTGTCCAAACAGGGAAATTCCCCCCATCTCAGGTTTGTTGTGGGTGTTGCCAGGCAGAGGCACCTGGCCTATTCACTGAGCAGGGCAGAGTCCTCAGCCGCCCAGCAGGAGGCGGAGCCAGTATTGTCACTGGCAGGAGCAGGGCTATCAGTCGCCCAGCAGGAGGCGGAGCCAGTATTGTGTCAGGCAGGGCAGGCTACTGTTCCCTCACTCTATGTGTAAACGCCCCATTCACCCCACACTGACTCATTCAGACCTCTGGAGCCACCCAGCCCCTGACACACACACCAAACCAGCAGAGACCGGTAGATAGTTGGACAAGAAAATAGCCACTTTCTAAAAGTGCTATTTTCAAACATAGAATTTAAAAACCATCCATCCTAAAGGGTGTGTTATTAAATTCTGAGTTCAGGGATACTAAACTCGACTTGCTACCATGCTCCCTGAGTCAGATAGATTATAATGGAGTTAATAATCAGTCTGCCCAGTCTGGCCTATTGGAGGCAGGTAGCCCTTCAATAGTGAAAAACGAAAATGGCTGTAATTCACTATTAGGTCATGCCACACACATCAGGGCATGACCTACCTTTTACCAACAATGCACCCTGCCCTAGGGCCTACCATAGAGGTGTCTGAAATGTGGCAAAGTGAAGGTTTAGAGACTGGTAAGTAGGTTTCCTTACCAAGTCGACATGGCAGTCAGGGACTGCACGCAGGCGCTGCGGTGGCAGGCCTGAGACACATTTTACACGCTGCTTCTGTGGGTGGCACAACCAGTGCTGCAAGCCCACCAGCAGCAGTTAACTTACACGCCCTTGGCACACGCAGTGCACTAGACTAGGGTCTGAACAGTAAGTCAACCAAGCCAATCATGGTAACACCAATCAATGTAACAATTTAACATAGGGAGCACTTGCACTGTGGCACTGATCAGCAGTGGCACAGTGCCCAAAGCAATAATCCAGCAAAAACATCGTAAACAGAGGAGGCAAACAGAAAAAAATGGAGGAGAGACTCATGCCAATGATGCCAGGTCTAACACGTGTCCCCTCCAGCTGAAATGTGGGGAGAACTACCCTTCACCCAGGGAGTCCTCATCACTAAGGCGGAAAAATCTGGACAGACCATCAGCATTGGCGTGATCTGTACCAGGGCGGTGTTCCACCGTAAAGTCCATCCCCTGTAGGGAAATGGACCACCTCAACAGTTTTGGGTTCTCACCCCTCATCTGCATTAACCATCTGAGGGGCCTGTGGTCTGTCTGAACCCGGAAGTGAGTCCCAAACAGGTAGGGTCTTAGCTTCTTCAGCGCCCAGACCACAGCAAATGCCTCACGCTCTATCGCACTCCACCTTTGTTCCCTGGGAAGTAACCTCCGGCTGATGAAGGCTACAGGTAAGTCTCGGCCCTCCTCATTCATCTGTGCTAGAACAGCCCCCACACCATGCTCTGAAGCGTCTGTCTGGACAATGAATTCTTTTGAAAAGTCGGGTGCCTGGAGGACCGGTGCTGTACACATTGCAGTTTTCAGGGTGTCAAAGGCGTTCTGACAGGCGTCAGTCCAGATCACAAGTCTCGGCTGCTTCCGGGAAGTCAGCGAGGTCAAGGGGTGCACAATGTTGCCATACCCCTTGACAAACCTCCTGTAGTAACCCGTGAGACCCAAGAAGGCTCTCACCTGAGTCTGGGTTTTGGGCGGTTCCCAAGCCAGGATGGTATCTATCTTGGGTTGCAGGGGGGCCACCTTGCCACTCCCTACTTGGTGCCCCAAGTACACCACGGAACCCTGCCCAATCTGGCACTTACTAGCCTTGATTGTGAGGCCTGCTCTGCGCAGGGCCAACAACACTTCCTGGAGGTGGCGCAAGTGTTCCTCCCAGCTGGCGCTGAACACTGCTATATCGTCCAGGTAGGCGGCGCTGAAATCTTCCAGCCCGGCCAATACCTGGTTAACCAACCTCTGGAATGTGGCAGGGGCATTCTTCATCCCAAAGGGCATCACACGGAACTGGTAGTGCCCATCTGGTGTGGAGAATGCAGACCTCTCTTTTGCCCCATCAGTCAAGGCGATCTGCCAGTACCCAGACGTTAGATCAAACGTACTAAGGTACCGGGCAGCCCCCAACCGATCGATGAGCTCATCAGCTCTGGGGATGGGGTGCGCGTCAGTCTTGGTGACCGAATTGAGTCCTCGGTAATCCACACAGAACCGAAGTTCTGGTGAGGCACCAGGCGCGGCAGCCTTTGGGACCAAGACCACTGGGCTGGCCCAAGGACTGCTAGAGGACTCAACCACCCCTAAGGCAAACATCTTGAAGACCTCCTCCTTGATATATGCTCTGACCTTTTCAGTCACCCTGTAGGCCTTGTGCCTCACAGGAGTGCTGTCCCCAGTGTCCACATCATGGACACACCACTGAGTGACACCAGGGATTAAGGAGAACAGATCAGGGAATTGTACCAACAGGTGGCGACAATCTTGCTGCTGCTCAGGGGTCAGTGTGTCAGAGAGGACAACACCATCCACTGACCCATCTTTTTCTTTTGCACACAGGAGGTCAGGAAGAGGCTCACTCTCCTCCTCCATCCCAGCATCTGTGGCAAGGAGCATGCCCACTTCGGACCTTTCTAAGTGGGGCTTTAACCGGTTGACATGCAGGACCCTTAAGGGGTTCCTGGGAGACTTCAAGTCCACCAAGTAGGTGACATCGCTCTTTTTCTCCCCAACCTCAAATGGTCCAGTCCACCTGTCCTTGAGCGCACAAGGTTCCACAGGGGCCATGACCCAAACTTTCTGACCAGGTTGAAGCTCAACCAGAGTGGCATTCTGATCGTACCACCGCTTCATCTCTTCCTGGCTGGCCTCCAGATTTGCCTGAGCAAGATCTCTGAAGCGCCGAGTCTGGTTCCTAAAGGCCAGCATGTAACTATATACATCCTGGGGAGGTTTCCTGGGAGATTGCTCCCAGCCTTCTTTGACCAGACTCAAAGGTCCTCTTACCGGGTGACCATACAAAAGCTCAAAGGGGCTGAACCCTAGAGACTTCTGTGGCACCTCACGGTAAGCAAACAGCAGGCATGGCAAGAGGACGTCCCATTTACGCCTCATTGGTTCTTCCAGACCCATGATCATGCCTTTTAGGGTCCGGTTGAATCTCTCAACCAGCCCATTACCTTGAGGGTGGTAAGGAGTGGTAAACTTGTAGGTTACCCCACACTCCTTCCACAGAGACTTCATATCATTCGAAATGAAGTTGGTGCCCCGGTCTGACACCACCTCTCTGGGGAACCCCATGCGGGAGAAAACACCCATCAGTGCCCGTCCCACCACGGGGGCCGTCACTGTTCGGAGAGGGATGGCTTCCGGGTACCGGGTGGCATGGTCCACCAAGACCAGGATAAACCTGTTGCCCATGGCTGTCTTGGGGTCCAGTGGCCCCACAATGTCAATTCCCACTCGCTCAAAGGGGGTACTGACGACGGGAAAAGGTTGGAGGGGAGCCTTCTGCTTCCGCCCACTTTTCCCACTTGCCTGGCAAGTCTGACAGGTCCTACAATGGATATCTGAATCCCTTCTCATCTGAGGCCAATAAAAATGGGTGACAAGCCTGTCATAGGTCTTGTCCTGCCCCAGATGTCCAGCTAACGGAACGTCATGAGCCAACCCCAGTAGGAAGGCTCTGAAGCACTGGGGTACCACCAGCACACGGGCTGACCCAGGCTCAGCAGCCTTAGGCTCGCTATACAGGAGGTCGTTCTCCCAGTAGACCCAATGTGATCCTGACTGATCACCTGTCGTTTGGGCTGAGGCCTGCTGCCTCATACCCACAAGAGAAGGGCACACTTTCTGTTCAGCACAAAATTCCTCCCTGGAGGGACCACCATCCTGCTGCCAATGGGTCAGCTCGGGCAGGTCTCCCAGTTCGGCCACTTGTTCTCCTGTCGGTTCCAGGGCATCCCCCTCAGGGTCTGCTCCCTCCTGGACCGCGGGAACGATGGGAGACGGTTTCCCGCGCCCCCTGCCTCTTCTCTTCACGGTTGGGACCTGGGCCATGCTTTCAGGCTCCGGGCCCCCATCAACACCCTTACTGACTGACATGGACCGGGTGGTCGCACACACCCACTCAGGCAGACCCAACATTTCCAGATGCGATTTTCTCTCCACCTTAGCCCAAGGGGAGTCCTCCAAATCATTGCCCAGGAGACAATCAACAGGCATGGCGGGCCTCACAGCAACCTGAAGAGTACCTGAGACCCCCCCCCACGCAAAAGGAACTTGAGCTACCTCACACTGACTCTGTGAGTTGTCAGCAGCTACAACGGGGTAGAATGCATGAGGGACCACCTGCTCTCTGGACACCAAGTGACACTTGACAGCTGTCACACTCGCTCCGGTGTCTCTGAGAGCTTCCACCCTATGGCCATTAATGGTCACCCACTGCCTATATTTCTTAGTGTTACTAGGCAGAGGGGTTGGAGGGACCATTTCCACGTCTCCTAAAGAGACCAGGGACATTTCTGCGGGACCCGACCCACCGGGGGCACCCATCTCATCCCCTCCCAGGGCTACACTCGCTACCTGACGAGGGGGTGCACGCGGCGGTGCATTCGAATCTTTCATGGGACACTGGGGATCATAATAACGGTGTCCCACCTGCTTACAGGCATAGCAGGTCATGGGGCCCCTGTGAACAGGTTTACCTGTCGGGGCCTCTGGCTTCTTTAAAGAGGGAGGCTGGGAACCCTTCCCTTGGTTCCCTTGGGGACTACTTTGGGGCCCTTTCTGAAACTCCCTCTGTTTACCCCTGTCCCCCCACTCTTCTGCTGGGGACCCTGCCCACCTTTGGCTGAGTCTCCCACTGGACCCTTGTGGACCCTGGTACTGACCCAGCGGTCCGCCTCCTCAGCAAGTTTTCTAGGGTTAGATAGCTTGCTATCAACAAGGTGCTGGCGTAGCTCTGGAAAACAGTTATTAGACAAGTGCTCCCAAGCAAACAAATCATAAAGAGCATCATAACTATCAACCTTGCTACCCTTTATCCAACCATCCATGGTTCTGCAGAAAAAAGACACATATTCAACCCACGTAGTACCAGGCAACTTCTTACATTCTCTAAAGGTTTGTCTGTACTTTTCTGGAGTTAAGCCATATCTCAGCATTAAAGCATCTTTCATATGAGTATAAGACATCCTATCCTCAGCAGGAAGGCTCAACAAGGTATCTCTCCCCTCGTTTGTAAAGCGGCTCCACAACCCCGTTCCCCAATCCTTCTCAGGGACCCGGTGGGCCAATAATGCTAACTCATATGCTTTAAACCATTGGCTAATATCTTCATTCTTACTGTAATCTTTGATCACATCTTTAGGAAAATAAAACCTACTTTCTGCAGGCACAGATGGAGTGCTGCCACCAGAGGGATTCAACTCTAAACTCTTAGTTTTAAGCTCCATCTCCCTCACCATCTTCTCACGTTCAAACGCTAATTTCTCTCTCTCAAAATCTAATCTTTTGCTCTCCATTTCAGCTTCTCTCTTGCTTCTTGCATTCTCTAATTCCAACTGCCCTCCTAATTTAAGTTTTGCCATTTCTAACTTGTACCCCCTCTCCTTCTCCCTGTCTTCTAATTCTTCGGGGGAAAGGCTCCTAGAGGACGCACTACTGCCTGGAGATGACACTGGCCCACCTGTGAGCTCTTCCTCTTCCTCTTCTTCTTCCTCTTCCGGTACCACCACCGGATCAGAGGGATTTCTGGCCTCTAACCAGGCCTTCAGCGCTTTGAGGAAGCCCTCTTTCTTTGAGACACCTGTGGTAGGAACTTTAAACTGCTTGCAAAATCCTTTTAGATCTTTTAGCGTGTAGGAATCTATCTTCTCCTTATCGAATTCCCCCACAACATTCTCCACAGGTGTAGCAGCTCCGGCATTCTCCATGGTCAAAACTGGCAGTGTTTAAGAAAATAAGCTCCAGGAAAGCGGAGAACAAAAATAGAATATCCTACCAAACGGACTGTGGCTGCGTTATGGTCTGCTTTCACTATGTAGCGTACACTAATCACTGCACATGAGTCATAAATGCAAAGTTCAATCCTCACCGCTGACCACCAATGTTAGAACCGGCGGTCTCTAGTTGGCAGAGGTATACACTTCTGACAAATAGGGACCTACCAACTCTAGTCAGGGAAAGGGGATTACACACTCAGATAACCCCTGCTACCCCCTTGGTAGCTTGGCAGAGCAGACAGGCTTATCTCAGAGGCAGTGTGTTAAGCATTTATGACCACATACAGTAATAAAGTGAATACACTACAGATGGACACGACACAGAAGTTATTATAAAAAAATAGTATTTTTATATAAGGCTTAGCACAAGACCAACCAACGACAAAAATATACCACAGTCTTAATAAATACTCTTTGGAAGGAAAAATAATAGTTCAAATAAGGTTTCTTCTTGGCAAATAGTTCTTTAGCAAAGTATTCTTCTGAGCACAGTTCTTTGGCAACAATGTAACCCCCACAGGAGTCACACGACGTCGAGTCTACAAGATTCCCAAGGTTCGGCGTTGACCGCGAGGAGCGCTACGTCGAGCCTGGAGTCGCAACAGACCCCACAAGTACAGTACCTTGAGAAACGAAGAAAACGAGGATCCACGGCGTCGAGATGTCGGCGTCGAGGTCGGCGTCGATCGTGCCTCGGAGTCGGGTCAATCCGCAGCGGCGTCGAGGGATGTCGGGCCGGAGCAGCGCTCACGGCGTCGAGAAGGGCGTCGAGTCGATGCGATCAGCAGCGGCGTCGGGACGGGGTCGCTTGGAGGTGGAGCCGATACTCACTCCTCA
This sequence comes from Triturus cristatus, assembly GCF_964204655.1. NCBI lineage: Eukaryota > Metazoa > Chordata > Amphibia > Caudata > Salamandridae > Triturus > Triturus cristatus. The sequence continues at coordinate 469,885,967 of NC_140588.1, forward strand.
CTGGCGTCGATACCGGCGTCGAGACGGGGTCACTTGGAGCTGGGGCCGATACCCACTGCTCACTGGCGTTGCTGCTGGCGTCGATCGGGCCCGGCGGCCGGCGTCGAAGGCTCGGGACACTGGAGCCGTTACTCACGATGTCGAGCTGGATTCGGCGGCGTCGGCGGCGTCGAGACTGCAGATTTTCCCTTGTGTACTGGAAACAACACTTTCCAGCAATTCAGCAAATGGTGAAGTCCTTTGGCCCTGTGACTTCAGCAGGAGACTGGCACTCTTCCAGTCCTTGGAGATTTCCTAGCAAGTGTTCAGAGAGTACACACCAAGTTCCTCTCTCCTTGTTCCTTGGCAAAAATAAAGAAGCAGCTTTCAGGTTCCTCCACAGCAAAACAGCACTCTGGCAGAAAGGGGAGGCAAGTCCTTAGATCAGCAGGCTTCTTGTCCTTGGTACAGGTTTCCTTGTCAGAAGTGATCTGAGTTCTTGGTTCAGGGGTCCTTCTCTTATACCCCATTTCTCCTTTGTTCCCTTTGTCCAAACAGGGAAATTCCCCCCATCTCAGGTTTGTTGTGGGTGTTGCCAGGCAGAGGCACCTGGCCTATTCACTGAGCAGGGCAGAGTCCTCAGCCGCCCAGCAGGAGGCGGAGCCAGTATTGTCACTGGCAGGAGCAGGGCTATCAGTCGCCCAGCAGGAGGCGGAGCCAGTATTGTGTCAGGCAGGGCAGGCTACTGTTCCCTCACTCTATGTGTAAACGCCCCATTCACCCCACACTGACTCATTCAGACCTCTGGAGCCACCCAGCCCCTGACACACACACCAAACCAGCAGAGACCGGTAGATAGTTGGACAAGAAAATAGCCACTTTCTAAAAGTGCTATTTTCAAACATAGAATTTAAAAACCATCCATCCTAAAGGGTGTGTTATTAAATTCTGAGTTCAGGGATACTAAACTCGACTTGCTACCATGCTCCCTGAGTCAGATAGATTATAATGGAGTTAATAATCAGTCTGCCCAGTCTGGCCTATTGGAGGCAGGTAGCCCTTCAATAGTGAAAAACGAAAATGGCTGTAATTCACTATTAGGTCATGCCACACACATCAGGGCATGACCTACCTTTTACCAACAATGCACCCTGCCCTAGGGCCTACCATAGAGGTGTCTGAAATGTGGCAAAGTGAAGGTTTAGAGACTGGTAAGTAGGTTTCCTTACCAAGTCGACATGGCAGTCAGGGACTGCACGCAGGCGCTGCGGTGGCAGGCCTGAGACACATTTTACACGCTGCTTCTGTGGGTGGCACAACCAGTGCTGCAAGCCCACCAGCAGCAGTTAACTTACACGCCCTTGGCACACGCAGTGCACTAGACTAGGGTCTGAACAGTAAGTCAACCAAGCCAATCATGGTAACACCAATCAATGTAACAATTTAACATAGGGAGCACTTGCACTGTGGCACTGATCAGCAGTGGCACAGTGCCCAAAGCAATAATCCAGCAAAAACATCATAAACAGAGGAGGCAAACAGAAAAAAATGGAGGAGAGACTCATGCCAATGATGCCAGGTCTAACAAGCCCCCACACAAATATAGTATCTAATGTGGGATCCCTATGTTCCCATTGGTATCTTGGCACGAGTAGCAAAGCCTTCGAGGTTGTATGACTTTACAACGCATTCCGTTGTAACGCATGCCTTTACCACGCATGCGTTACAACGCGAATGCCATCACCACGCATATCCTTTACCACGAAAATGCCTTTAACACGCATACTTTTACAACGATTTTCGTTGTTGAATTATGCATGTTAATGGCATTTTCTTGTTAAAGGATATCACACTAAAAATCTTCCTTTTAAATTTACCCCTGCGTGACACCACCCCCTCAGTCCCCCTTACCTCTCCTCTCCTCGTTTTTCCTTGGTGACATTCCACGTCGTTAAGAGGAAGCGGAAGTGTCCTTCCGTTTCCTCGAACGATGCCGATTTCCTCCACATCGCTCTTTAAATGACGGAATCGGGTGCGTTTTTTTAAATTTCATTTTGGGGGATGCCCCCCAAGCCCTCTTTTTTAATCCTACGCTTTTTTTTAACTTTAGCACACATGCCTTTACTACGAATTTCGTCAGGAAGGGCGTGCGTAGAAAACACTGCAGCTGCTTTTGTTACTGGGGGTCGATATTGCAGCTGTGCTGCAAAACCGGCGCCCGGTAACAAACATAGCTCCCCAAGGATCAAATACCGGCCCCCACCCTGGCGGCCCACCGAGTAATCGCCTGGTGCCCGCTACGGCCAGTCCGGGCTGCTTTAAAGTCCTCTCTTGCACTTATTTTGAGGAATGTAGAAGACCATTAACCAATCCCCGTCCTGCATCCTTCGGGACTGGTGGAGCAGGGCCTCAAACACTCTCATAGAAGAGCCAATTAGTTGAGGTTTTTCCAGTGCTTTTGTGCCCCTATACTAAACCATCCTAAATGAGGCCTAGCTTATTGGTTCTATCTCTCTCAGCCTTTTAATTCTATCAATGGTTTATCTAAATGCGATTTTTTAAATGATTTCGTGAATTTCAGTTTCTGGGGCCATCTCATATGGTTTCCCAGTAAAGTTTGTTTAGCTGAGCTTTCTTCTATGTACTACGGTACTTCTGTCGGCTTGTGCTCCAAATGATAGTTTTCTCACTATGAGTGAATCACTACTTAAACATCACAAATATAGCTCGCTTTTAATCATATGTGTGTGATCATGAATTTTAAAAAAAGGTAAATTTATCCTTGTTTTTGAAACGAAGAGCTTGGTCCATTAATAATTACTGCAAAATATAATCATTTTTTTTTAATTCTCAAGACAGCAAACAAAACACTGAGATAGAGGGGTGGGGAGAGGGAGAAGGCATGATTTACCAATTGCTCCAGATGATTTTTTGCATCACCAGCAATATGAACATGAAGCACTAAAGCTAATTACATATTTTCTCTTACATTTAGCACCAACCCTGTGCTAAAGGTCATAATGTGGAAAATAGGAGTTTCCTACAATATTGGTGCTTGCTCCATGAGATGTTCTGGTAGCCCGAAAAGATGAATGCCTAAATCCAAAATTTTCAAAATCTAACCTATAACAAGGGAGAGACAAATTTTACACTCCATTTCCAGAGCATTTGTGTTTTAGGGAGGTTGTCTCTAAAAACCCACCTTCTTACGGGCAATCTTCATTACTTCAAGTCCAGGTTCTCCTTGCCTCAGTCCTGATTTTATGAGGGTACGAGACACGCAGTACTTTGCTACTCCAGAAAAAAATATTTAACTCCACCCTCATAAGGCTAAATAAGGACTCATGCACCAACCACATCCTCTACAAAAGCAAACCAGACAAATGTTTAAGAAGGGCATCAAGGGAGCAGTGAAAGAAGTGCAGCTTGGAATGAGGAAGACCTGGACTTAGAGTAATGAAGATTACCAGCAAGCAATCTGGCCATTGCCTCCTTGACACCTTCCTTGTGCCAGTCCTTGTTCTATGAGGATATTACAAGCACAGTCACCCTGCATCTTGCTGCCAGACCTGAAAAGCCATGGCAAAAGACAATGCATCCATCAGAAAAAACTCAAAGGGCAAACACCCATTGCAAACCCTAACAGCCAGAAATAACCAGTGCTTAGTTGGTAAAAAAGAATATATGCCAGGACTCTTGTCAGGAGGTCACTGCAGCTTGCACCACACATTGCCCTTGCCATGCTGTCAATGATAGTACAAACACAACTAATAACCATCACACTCCTACAGTGTGACAAATCGGACTAATTCATGCCTCCAAAACTATAAGAATGGCTTGGTTGGCAGGTAATAGTCATTTTTAAATTATATTGAATTAATGATTAACTGTTGTGGTGGTCATCTCTAAATTATGCAGACAGCGCCACCTTATGACAGACTGTTATAAGCACCAGTGTTGACAGTTAAGTGCCGGTGCTGAGCACCTAAAAGCATCAGCTCAAATTAAGCCCAGGAAATAACAAGAAACAGAAATCCCAAGTCTGGGAAGAAGAAATGGACTTGTATATGCTCATCAACAGCTGAACAACAACCACAACCTCTCGGCCCAGCCACAGACCTCCACAAGCAAGAACATCATGCCAGGGAAGTAGTACAGAAAAAAACAGCAAGAGACAGAAAGTCCTAGCCAGACTCACATAGTGCATCAACAAGGACTCACATGAGCTGCCAGAAGCAAGTGAAACTGACAGACCATGACCAGGACAAAATCAGTGACTTGCCATTACACCTTTGGACAAAGCAGAAGATACCACTAGAAAGCCTAAAGACAGACCTGATCCGGCAACAGACAGAACCCCAAGATGTTTCTGAAAATCACAAGTAGTAGGAAGGAGTTTGTGCTAAGAAAAATACAGGCAGAGCTAAAGCGAGTAACAACAGAATCCATGTGCACCTGTAGTACAAACGGAATAAAACAAACTGACCCACCAAGACCAAACTTAAGCCTTGTAAGCAATGAACCAGGAAGATGAAAGGTCTCTGCAAGAACAAGCATAGGCAAGAAACCCCTTGTGCGTGAAGAACAACCAAGTGAGATCAGGGAGAGCCAACCCATCGGAACAACCAGATAAAGAAGGCCAGACACATTGTGATCCAATGCTGATCAACAGAACTTCAAGGCAAAGAGCGACCGCTAGGCAGAGAGCAACAGAAATATATATTGATGGCCTACAACCCAAAACAAGCAGCCTGCCAGAAAGGGAAACCAGCAAAGCAACTTTTTCCCTGACAACCCCTCAACATGAGATGGACCCTGTCCTGGTGACATTAGAGCACAAACTTCACCAGGACATTGAAGCCAAATACATTCTATAGCATCAAAACCCAAGAAGTTACTGTGCGATCATCAGATAGCAAGCAGGATTAGAAGGGCGAAAGGGTAAACACCCTCAACATCCAGACAAAGAGCTAGAGAATTCTATAGTAGGCCACAAATGTCACTCCAACCCAAGAGTGGAAACAGCAGAAACCCACAAACCCACCAATGGATGCTAAAGTACAGCATACACAAGCTAGGTTGGAGCAGGGGACCCAAAGGTGAGTCAACCACCACCCGAGGATAACCAACCCAGAATAAGAACTGGAACTTCCAGAATCAGTCATAAACATTCAAACCAGACGGTGATCCAACCATAATGAAACTAACAGCACAATAAAACCCTGAAGTCGTGAAAACGGTGCCCAAAGGAAATAACAAGCTACACACCCAGTGGAGAATATACAAGCAATTATGGCAAAAATAAAGAGGAAACACCTCGTGTTGTCTCAGACACATACAGCATAGATAAGTTCAGGGAAGCAATAAAGGAGGTAGTTGTTCCAAAGTGGACAACTGCAGCAGCTCACCAGACCAAGAAAAAGAAGTTCACAAAATAAGGAAACTGGGAGACCACACATGCAGGTCCTGACTGCGGCCAATCTACCACAGTATATAGAGGCAGACTGGTCCCAGGGACTGTCCGCAGACATTCGAGCCAGTAATGGAAGCAAAAAGGGGGTAAACAGAAGCAGAGAGCAGAAAGAGAGCTCCACCATAAGAGAAAAAGCACAGTGACAGCCGCTACCACGTAAAAAGCAGAAGGCAGAATCCAAGAATGTCCCAGGGAGAAGCTAATTGTCACTTCTAGAACCGATCAAGCCTATACAGCGACCTTGAAGACATGTCTGAGTATTCAGATATACAATCAAGCACAGGTCAATGGAAACAGTGGGAGTTAAACTTTCAAACTATGAGTGAGAGGCAGATACCTTAAGCACTTTACAACGAGTGCCACTTTTAAACAGCCCAGAAAGCTAAAACTGGACCATAGTAACAGTGGAACCGGACCCTAAAGTGGAGTAAGAGATTCAAAGAATTCAATCACAAGGCCAAACATGGGAAAAACACATAGAAACCCTAACAGGGGAAAAATGAAACCCTGCATAAGGAAAATAAGGACAAAATACCACATGAAACTATTGACCATCCATGTATGAATGAGAACTTTGAAATAACAAATGATTCACGTTGTGAAAACATAATTTGGTGTTTCTATAATGTCAATGTCTCTTTTCACCTGTATATCACAGAGTGCACTGAAATGTTTTAGAATTAAATATGAATGCTGTTTTCCTATTAAGCTATAGTGCCCTTTAGCCTCAATACTCCTGCTAAGATTCATGTCTCTAATAGGCCTAGAAGCTATTTATTTAAGGTAGTGCATGTGCGCATTTTCTGCATCTTGTAGTAAAGCATAACTTCATTTTCGATATTGGCAACCAGAAGCACGATTTTGCGAAAATGAATCAAGTCCGCAGTGTATTTATATATTGTATCTCTGCTTCAAGGACTTCTTGCATTTTCACCTTGAGAAGATCCTTCCACCTCCTCATTCCATAAGCTTAGCAGAAAACAATGAACTTCTCTCACGTGTTTGCACCCACAGACTTGCATGCATGCATGTTAGCAATTCATGCTCCAGCTGGCTGTTTTGGGCGAGAGCTCTGGTCAGTTGAAATGACAATTATCTCTTGATTATTTGCTGTGCTGCTTGTTATTTTTGCATTGAACGAATGTTATATTTGTGGGCTCCCCAGTGTGTTGTGATATGTATGAAGCCTGAGTAAAATATCAAGAGCGGGACCCAAACCACAACCTGCAGACTGAGAGTTGGGCATTCAATAAACATTGTTTAGTCAAATAGAAAGAGAACAGTGAAACAGTGTGAACGAATATACCTGTGACAGAAACTCCTGTGACAACAAAGAAATGGGAAAGACCTGACAACAGAATCTATCAACACAAGTGCGGAACCATTAGCGCGCAGGTGATTCCCACCAATTAAAACAGAACAAACACCCTGCCATTTGTCCAAGTAGCAGCAAGGTACCAAACAAGAGGTCCAAGGGCTGGCAGAGAGAAGAGTCCCAGACAGAAGGGAATAGAGGAAGAAATAGCAGGCAAAGAGCCACAAGGGATCACACAAGCCAAGTCACAAAGCAGATGGCCACCTGCCAGTGCCTGTTTCGACAAGGCCATTTAAAAGAATTCCATGGGTGCCTACCACTGCGACCCAGCAGCAGAGGTGCCAGAGGTTGCCACAGTTCCTGCAATCAGCAAGTCAACTGAAAGCCAGGCCAAAGGCTTTAGGGGGCATGTGCTGGAACGGCAATTTAAAAGAAAGGCTAAGTGGCCACATATTTCACCCTCTTGAAAACAGATTGAACAATATCACAGTAGCGCACAAGGTATGGAACACAGTCCCAAATGAAGACAATGAGTACAATCAGTAGACCCTTTAAACTAGTGGTCAAAGTGGGGGGATCTGAGGGGCACAATGTGCCCATTCTTTTTGAATCTAAGAAAAACAGTTTTCCTATTTTTTGAAAAAAGACTACTGTACTGGGATGGGTAATTCCGGCAGCTGAAATGCTTCAGTTGAAGTGTAAGGCAAAGACTAGTCTCCTGTGCTGTGGAACCAAGGAAGGAGCAGACCGCTAAGCAAGCCTTCTTGCTAGGGTACCTGCTTGCCTCAAATAATGTTAATGTGCACAATTTGTTAATCTGCAAATGTAAAGGGTACTTGGAAGCTGGTATTGGCTTTCATTTGTATAATCACTGAAAGTTCCTGATGACAAAGATGTATTCTTTTTTGAGTGGCATTGCAAGGAAGATACCAGCTGAGCTGTCAAGTTTGTGCTTTTAAAGGACAGTTATACAAAATGCACTATGTGCAGTTTGGTTATTACTAAAATCTATATTTTGGAAACACTTTATCTTAAACTTTGTTGCACTTTTTGTAGCAGCCTATCCTTTACTGCGTGCAATGCAAGCATAAAATAATGACTTACATATTCACAGTACTTTCTGTCACTGACTGGGACCTCTTAGCGCTAAACATACACAAGTCCCTATTCTTCTCTGCACCAACCTGGATTCAATTCTGTGGCTCTCTGGTAGCAGACACAGACCTCTTCAGTGCATTAACTAAGAGAGAGTTCATAATGTACAACAGTGTTTGTACAACAGTGCATTTCTCACTGCTTAGCTTAACTTGCATTTGTTTTTAATTTTAGCTGTGCATTATTTTTATAAGTAGTTACCTGAAGGTGAAAGACTGAAAAGAGTTACAGAATATTTTGCTTTTTTAGACAAGTCTTTGGCCCCGTCCCCATGCTCACGTACCCTGCCCCTATAGCCCCCAGCATCACAGTTCCATACTTGTTTTAATGCACTTCGACTGCTTCTTTAAACAACCCATATGCTCCTAACAGCAAACGTTACAACAACCATAATTAAGGAGTGACACGTCAGTAAGCCCAGAAACAGGAAAGATCAAGCAGAGCAGCCAGACTTCAAGCTCTGGACCTCGAGATGAAACATGGCACATAAGCGAGCAGTGAACTCCCAGAACCACAATGTTGGTACACATAAAGAACATCAGTTGCATGCACAGAACTCCATACAATGGCACAAAGGGTCATGTAAAGGAAGACAAATCACAAAAGGTGACGCCGAGATGTTAACTTTTAGCCCACCAAGCACAGCCCCAAACAAGCAACAAGGGGGAATGAAAGACGTCTAGGGCCCAGGCAAGGGCAATAAAACCCAAAATGGGGAGTGAGAGGTACTATGGGCTTCGACAGTGCACCCTCCCAGAGCTCTAGAAAACACGCAGTAACCAACACAGTAACCTGCTCTCTCTGTTAATAAGATATTTTTTCTAAACAAGATGCACTTTTTATACTAATATGTTATCCTTACTTCATGGGAGTCACTAGGGAGTTACAATTGTAAGGATGTAGACTATGCAAATATTTATTATTTGTCCCCCTAACACAAGATTAAAATATGATTATGGGCTATTAGGACCCTGCAGTCATGAAGTGTCTGTCAGGAACATTGACACGTTTCTGCCACCTCTGGATTCCCTCAGACGACGATGGAACCAGGAGAGAGGAACCACGAGGAGAGAGAGGTAAGGGGGATTGGTCTTGGGGTGGGGGTTACTTTTTCAGGGTTTAAGGTAGTGTTGAAATAATGTTGTAATGTTTGTGTAGTGTAGGGTAGTGTTTTAGGGTTTAGGGTAGTGTCGGGGGGTCGTGCAGGGTAGTGTTACAGTGTAGGGACCGCACTGGGGGTGGGGGGAGGGTCGTGCTGGGGGTAGTGTATTAGGGTATAGGGTAGTGTTGTGTTTGTGTAGTGTAGGGTAGTGTTTTAGGGTTTAAGGTAGTGTTGGTGGGTCATGCAGGGTAGTGTTTGAGTGTAGGGACTGGACTCGGGGTCGCTGAGGGTCGTGCTGGGGGTAGTGTTTTAGGGTTTAGGGTAGTGTTGTGGTGTTTGTGTAGTGTAGGGTAGTGTTTTAGGATTTAGGGTAGTGTCAGGGGGTCGTGCAGGGTAGTGTTTTAGTGTAGGGACCAGACTTGGGGAAGGGAAGGGTCGTGCTGGGGGCAGTGTTTTAGGGTTTAGGGTAGTGTTGTGGTGTTTGTATAGTGTAGGGTAGTGTTTTAGGGTTTAGGGTAGTGCCAGGGGGGTCGTGCAGGGTAGTGTTTAAGTGTAGGGACCGGACTGGGGGAAGGGGGAGAGTCGTGCTTGGGGTAGTGTTGTGGTGTCTGTGTAGTGTAGGGTAGTGTTTTAGGGTTTAGGGTAGTGTCGGGGAGTTGTGCAGGGCAGTGTTAGGACTGGGGGTCGGGGGAGTGTCATGCAGGGATACTAAATTAGGGTTTAGGCTAGGGCAGTGTAGTGTCAATAACCTTTCATACTTTTACCATGAGAATACCTTTACCACGCATGCCTTTGCGTTGTAATGGCATGCGTGGTAAAGGAATATGCGTGGTAAAAGTATGCGATGTAATAGCATGTCATTGTAATGACAACGCGTAGTAATACCCGCGTTATAATGGCACGCGTTGTATTACTATGCACTGTAATGAGTCATATTCATTCAGACATATATAAAGTGCACTCCGAGCGCATGAACAGGCGGCTCTCAGTCCAGGTTAGATCTCCCAGGAATCCTGAGGTGTATAGGATCTTCCTGCTGAAGCAAAGTGACAGTGGCGAACGAGAATATACAGACCTGAGGAACACACCACTGCCAAACCACGTGGGCCTGATTCACAAAGGTAAACTTACACTTTTGTTTTGCTAGTAACAAAGAGATTTACAAGTAGAATCTTAACGAGTATGTAATCGCTGCACATAAAAAGATAGGACAGTCCTATCTTTCCATGTGCGGAGACACCGAACTTGTAAATCCCTTTGTGAATAGTAAACAAAGGCAAACTTGCACAAACGTGTAATTTTACCCTTGTGAATCAGGTCCCCTGCCTCCAGACGGAGACAGACAAAAGAGGGAGTGGCAGGAGCCGAGAGTCCTTATGTAGCAAATGAAGGTCTTGCTAAACATTTTAGACCCAATTCACAAAGCTAAACTTAGACGTAAAGTCTAAGTTTAGACCTGAAATCTAAGGGCCCAATACACAAAGGTAAACTTTGACATAAATTCTAAGTTTACCTTTGTGATTGGGCCCTTAGACTTCAAGCCTAAACTTAGACTTCTGGTCTAAGTTTACCTTTGTGAATTGGGCCCTTTTTCTGGGGTAGCGAAGTAGCACCCGCCTCAAAGTTTAATCTCACCATCACAGAGTAAGGATTGAGACCTGCAGGGAGACCGACGAGGAAATACTCACAAGATTGCAAGGTGCAAAAATGAGAGAAAACTAAAAAACATGCAGCAGATTCACAGGTGACTTGAAAAAAATGTACAAGGAGTATAATGGCCCTTCTCTGCAGCGATGCTGTATAATAAAAACTAACTCTCTCATTGGGGCACACTATTACCCCGCCCCCTTCCCTGAAACCACAGTTTTGTTTCGATGAAATGTTTTTAAACATTTGTCGATAAACATCCGTGAGAGTCCCTTTAACATGAAGTGACTTAAACAGGATGTCAAACACCTAATGCAGGCATTTAAAGAGCCCCTATGCCGCATTTGGGTGGTAAAAAGCGGCGTGCAGGTGGGTGGGGGGTCGTTGCCACCGCTCCTGCTGCTTTAACAGTAGCTACGCCAGTGCAAAGATACCCAAGTGGATAGGGTGACACTTACGCAATATACGCAGATGTGCCCTCGGGCCAGCACACATCACAAAAGAATATACAGCTTCCTTTGTGAACGATTTCATGAAAAATACAATTTCACAAAAGATACCTCGCCATTGTTTTGGGAAATTAAAGGAGACTTTCTGACTGGAAAGTGAGGTAGGCCTCGGCGGATATATTCACTGCTTTGTCTCCTCGACCCTAAATCAGTCTCAGTGAAGCCGAACCATGAAATGAAGTCCGAGTTTCTGATCTGTCGTTTATTGCGCTCGAGAATGGATATTGCACGGTGACCAATGAGCGCGGCGTTTACCGCCTGTGTCCACGCAGACCCCCTGACAGCCGCAGTATCAAACAGCATTAACTGCGAATTGGAACCTGATGCGCCGTGACAGCACTTCCTTCCCCGCTCCTGGTAGACGCAGGGAAAGAAATATGTATTTAGTATCAAGGAATCGTGCTCCGTATTGGACGAGTGTAACTCCACACTCCGAACAGCGCCGGGCATTTATCTTTCATTGCTCAGTGTCCTCTGCGGTCCTTTGTATAATGCTCACAGCGAGCATCCTTAGATCTGTTCGCATGGGCTCTACGTTCAAGGCAGATAATTTCCTAAATCTTTGAAGTGGTGTGTTTTAAAGCTGCGACATTAAACCGGAAAAGTCCATACAAGACAGCCTGCAAAGGTAGGTGACGCCTGCTGAGAAATAACCTTGCTGCCCGTGAGCCAGGTCAGTGCACAGCAAATGGAATGCATTCAGTGCATCATCAAAGGGGGAGAAGCCCATCTTCACATATAGGGGTGATTACAAAGACGCATTCAATTATACTCATATTCATGTGTTACAGAAACGCCACTGGAGTGCAGCGGGTATTTCGCCATTTGTTTGTTAGGTTTCGCCGGCACAGGCCTTGCTATGTGCTTGCAAAATCTCTTGTAAATAAAAATTAAAAAATCATTAAAGGGGCTAAGAGCCCACCAATTAATTACCTTAACTTACCATTTTGGTTGTCTCCCACATCACTCTTGTTTCCTTTCTCTTTATTGGTCAGCAGCTCCTCCTGCCCCAGGATTCGTCCTGGACTTCGGAGTCTTCATCCATGCTGTGGAGCATGGACCAACTACTGCTTCCTGTGGCAAGCGTCCTTCCACTGGCCAGCAGGTACTCTGGGGCTCATTTATGAGTCCCTGCGTCACTTTTGCGCCACCGGTGCGTCACTTTTTGTGAAGCACCAGTGGCGTAAAACATGTGCCATGATGCGCCATATTTACAAAGTGACCCATCTACCTAGATGCGTCACTTTGTAAACCCCTGCACTACATTATACCTGCGTCAGGTATAATGTATGCAGGGTGGGCGTTCCCACGTAAGTAAGCATCGTAGAAGTGACGCAGTGAAATCTACGAGATTTCACTGCGCCACTTCTAGGGTGCAAATGCGTCAATATCTTACGCCTGCCTCACAGCAGGCGTAAGACTGACGCAGGCCCTTTCACATGGGGCTTGCCCCATGTGAAAGGACACATTGCTGGAGTTGCGTCACTTTTGTGACACACTCCAGCAATGCGTCACTTTTGCGCCTACAGATACGTCAGAAATACTGACGTATCTGTGACTCCTTGCGACATGATGCGTCATACTGTAAATATGACGCATCATTGGAGTCGCAGGGAGGGCGCAGTGAAAAGTGACGCATCACTGTTTTCACGCAGTGATGCGTCACTTTTCATAAATGAGGCCCTCTGTTTTCACTTCCTTGTGCTGTTTGACTCTGACAACCCCTGTGTTGTTGTGCAACATGGCTTAAAGTAAAAAAAAGTGCTGTGACACAGTCAATGCTGGCTATGTCATAGTGCTGTTTTCTTTAAGCTATGTTGCGCAGCCGCTATTGCAGCTGTGCACCATTTAAAAAACATTGACAAAGCCAATGTTTTTCAGTAGGAAAAACGTATTGGCCTAGCCAATGCTTGTTGTAACTGTGTGCACCGAGCACCCTCACTGAAGGATAGATCGTCCCAATCTGCAGCTGTGCACCTAAATTGCAATCTGCCTCTTATGTACACAATTTCGCTTGTGCCAGGATACAACCATATTATGTGCACTTAATGCTTTGAAGCATTTTCTTCAGTGCATGCATTAATTATTGGTGTAGACGTATGTACAAGGAGAAAGCAGGAAAAATCTGAAAAGGTGGTCACAAGCTACTCCAGCACAGATTTACAAATGCTTTGCATTGGGTATGCATTACTTTTCTAACACTACTCGATGTAAAATGTTCAGGTGGGGTTTACTATTGCATCGTATTGTAACCCAAAGTAATGCAAAGTTGTGCAATGCACTGCCTTGCGTTACTTTGCGTCAAGGGAGTGTTCCATGGGTAGTGCATGGGTGCTCCCATGCAACCACTTGTGGGTTTTGACACAAATCCATATCCATATCTTCGAATATCATAGACGGTGATATGCTCCACAATCTTACACCTCCTCTAGGCAGGTGCAACAAGGAGAAAGTTTTTAATTTCTTCTAGTTTTTCCCACTTTGCATGTGTGCCGCATTATACAGCACACTTCCAAAGAGGGAAATGCCTTAAAGCATAGGTTTTGTACTGGAAGGATTTATTTACAGTACAAAACCTATGTTTCAAACAATGCAGATGCACTTGCACTATGGAGCAAGGGTGTCTGCACTGGTGTACAGCTGCCTAGAGTGCACCAGTGCAAAAAGAGAGCAGAACAGCGCCACATCCTCTCGGTGGCCTTTCAGGCCCATTCAAACACCGTAGTGGAGGGTGTGCCTGAGAGACACTGATGGCATTGCTTCCCTTTCACTGTGAGTATCTGTGCATATACACCCATGAGGAAAACAGAAAGGCGATGAGTAAATTGCTTACTAAAGTCTCAGCCACTGCCAGTGAGTCTAAAAGAACCAGTCCAGCCAAAATTGCCAGATCAGGCCCCACTGAACAGGGATCCAAGCTACCCGAAAATGACTTTGGCCTAGTTGGGCCTCATCTATCAGCACAGTGTGCACAAAAAACATATTTGAGCATACCTGTTGCACTTAGGGCAGCTCAATGAGGAGAACAAAAGATGAAGGGTGGATGCGTGCAAAAGTCTCGACCACTGGAAATCGCTCAGCACTGCATTCCAGTCCATGGTTTTTCACTCAGTATGTCATTTCAGACAGAGACCAGCCATATGCAAATTACCATTGGTTCTGCTCCATTGCCAGATTAGGGCTTTCTTACAAAGACGTGGTGCAAAGCAGCGTAGCAGGCAGACTCGCTGCACTGTTTGTGCTACCTGGAGAGAGCAGAACTGCACCATATCTTAAAAGAAATGGCGAGTTCTGCTCTTTCCGTATGCTAACATACTTTGAGCTGCCTATGCCAGCAACCCTGCACCGTAGTGCAAGGGTTTCTTCATTGTGGTCAGGATTCTTGTGCAGGAAGGAGTACCTTTCTGCACCAAACTATCTGAAAGTTTACCTTCCTGTACAAAAACTATCCTTTAAGGCTAATCCGTCCTTAGAGGAAATAGCAAGGAGAAATAAAAATATTTCTTCTTGTTACTCCAGCCTCAGGCAGCCACACCATTTTGGCAGACATTGTGCCTAGATCTCTTTATAAATCTGGATTTTCATCAAAATCATTGGGTTGACCACCCATTGATGCCTACCTGATGCAGAATAAGGCATGGCAGCAAAATGTACTGCGCTGTTATTTTTTGGGGCATTTGCATGGCTTTGTAAATACCAAAAAGGATTTTGCATTTGGTGTGCATCAAAAAAGTCACACAATTTCAACGCAAACTCTTTGTAATTATGGGCTTAGGTTCTTATGGAATGGGACCACAAGCAGCCCAAGATTAGTTTTGGCATCTGTTAATTAGACTTTGACCAAAGTTCGAGCATTTGCATAAAGTCATCTAATGATCAGATCTGAAAACAAGATTTAGTAGAAGAGAGATTTGTCCCTGCTCACTTAATTTCGAGCTGCTGCTTTGGATCAAGGTGTGTGCAAGAGGGATGGAAGTGTCAGAACTGCTGTATGTGTAGTTGCAGGCACATTGGCTTTCTTTCTTCATACCCATACCTTACAAAGTACACTGATTACGGGTTGTCCAGTTTTGTTGTTGTCAGGGTCATTGTCATGCATAGACCAGATTGAAATTTTTCTTTTCTAAAATTGACCACAGAATATGAAATCATCCCACTTCCTGACTTATAGCTCCATTGCTCAGCCCATTATCTTTTATGACAGAATAAATAGGACCTTGCAGATATGTATGTTTCCCGAATAATCTTCTGTTTTTGGGTGAGTGACTAAGCTAAACTCAATTGAATAGGCAGCCCGTGTAGGATGAACTATTTCAAACTGTATCATTAATTCTTCATAGCAATCTTCCTGGAAGAAGGGTCTTGCATTCTAGGATGTCAGAGACAGACAGATAAAATGCCATGCATGGAGAGCTATGAAGTCCAATTTTGCAGAATTCAAAATATTCCACCTAAAATTAGGAAATTTAAATAATATCCCTGCCCCAAAATTGGGCACTTTAAATTGAAATCTGTCAGCGTAAAACATAGAAAGACAATGTCGCAAACAATGCTAACAGCAATTCAAAAGAGAAGGGATGGGGCTTCCTGGGGTGACATTTACGGTGTACCACGAACAAGAAGCAAGGTACACACGACGTATATGTAGATTTTGTTTACTCAATCAGCTAAAGAGATACCACAGCAAAGGAAGGGATAACCATGGATAATCCAATGGAGAAGTGCTGTCTCGGAGTGCTCCTTTCTTTGGTGGTGGGTGTGTCTGACCCTCCTTATTTCATATACAGGCTAGGGGTGTACATGGGAAAAATAACAAAGGTGATGTGTGGCATCCTTGAACAACCCAACCCAAAGTGGCAGGACAGACTTCTCTGAACGAGTCAACTAGCAACCTAGACCAGTTTTGTCCTTGTTACCATTCCTCAGTAAAGACGGACTTATGTGGCACAACAAGCACAGCCCCCATATTTGAGCATGCCAGTTGCACATATGGCATTGCACCGAGTAAACTAAAAGTTTTAGACACTGATAATTGCACAGGCTGTGTTCCAGTTATTCATTGCCCCATACTATTCCACTGCAATTACTAGCTACATGCAGCTGCATAATCGTGCTTTTGTTAAGACCAGCGTTCATGCTGCAAAAATTATTTCAAGATTTTGAAGCAAGCCTGCGCTCTTAGTTAATGATGAAGCAACTAACACGGTTGTGCCACTAGATGGCATCAGATTCTGGAACTTCCGTTTTTTCTTGTATGCTGCAGCTTAACTTAGCTAAGAAATGGGTGCATGTGTTATTTGGGGCCTAACATGAAATTTTTGACCCGAGCCTCAGAACAACTTCTGACATGCCTAAATTGGTTCAGATTTTTCACAGTGTCATATGTCTGATGTTGAATGATGAGCACCATAAGACATAGCCAATCAGAAAGCTGAAGCACACATCTATTAAGTGATATGAACAGCCCCTCTAAAAGGCAGTAAATACCTTACACAAAGCCTCTGGAAACAGAGGCCTTTACTACCTGCATTAGAAGTGGACAGCTTAGATCAGACTTATCCAATGAGTAGCCCGTGAGCTACTGGAAGCTCTCAAGCTAGCTGTTAGAAGCTCTCTTGAGTGCAGCCCAGTGAACTAAATCAGAAGCTTATGCTTGGTGATATCTATATATATATGTATATATTATCTACTGGCGGTCGCCAGTAGATAGTTATAGTTAGGACCGAGTTCCCATAGGAAATCTGAAAATTCTATTTTGAATAACTTTGGCACCGGTTGACGAATCCTCGCGAACTGTTCAAAACTAATGGGGCGCTCCGCTCAGCTCCTACCCTGAAAGTCTCGGGGTGATTCGTCAAGCGGGGGCTGAGAAAAAAGGGGGGTCCCAAAACGCGTTTTCCCCATGCATTTTCCCATAGGACCTTTAGTCGAAGGTACAGCCCGAACGGCTGAACAGAATGACTTGAAATTTGGCAAAGAGGTAGTCCTCAGGTCAGGGATGTGCCTTTTGCATATATGGTGTCAATCTGTTCAGTAGTTCCTGAGAAAATTGCAGTTAAAAGTACATAAATATCTATATGCGCGCACTGTGCGCGCACGGTGCCGTGCGCGAGCGTAATTCTGATTGGTGGTTAGATGTCAGTCAACATTCGAATCGGTCGAAATCAGGAAGTGTCGGACGCCATTTTGTGTGTGGCAGTGAAAAACAGAGGTGGAGAACGTGAAAAGGGGGCAGGGTAGAGAGTTCCTGACCCCCTAGCCTTTGTCAGGGGGTCCCTGAAGGACCCCGAAGGGTGAAAACAACATTTTTTTTTTTCAAAAAATTGCGGGGTGCGCGCACGGTGCACGCATGGTGCGCGCATGGTGAAAAACCCTTAAAAAAACCAAAACATTTTTAACGAGCCATTCCATATTACAGGATACAGTCAATCTATAACTATATACATAGGTAGTTTATTGTAAAATAAATATATAAAAAATATAATAATACATACATAAATTAGCATTTAAAAAACCATACAAATTCACTAAAAAAACATAGGTTTCACACACGTTATAGTTAGAAATTAGCATTTAAAAAACCTTGCAAATTCACTTAAAAAACTATAGGTTTCACACACGTTATAGTTAGGAATTAGCATTTTAAAAACCTTGCAAATTCACTGAAAAAACCATAGGTTTCACACATGTTATAGTTAGCTGGACATTTCACTCGTAAAAAAACATTGAAATTCCCCCGTTATAGTTAGTTCAGCTAAATATAACTCGTGCGACCGCAATCCACTGCTGATGATGTCACATATTACATCACTGTATTCACTAAGATACTGTTAATAAGTCAGTTATACAATTAATTAAAAAAAACATCCATTTAGACCGGTGGTTCCCAAACTGTGCGCCACGGCGCCCGGGAGCGCCGTTAAGAGTAGCCAGGGGCGCCGCTGATTGCTGTAATTAGTCTTTTAAAGAGCTGGAAATGTTGCCCAAAGGGTGTGACCATTCCCATGTGATGCACTGTGGGAGGGCTTTTGTCTGCACCAGGAAACAAAAACCTGAACCACTTCAATGGAAGATGTGAGGGGCAGGCGGATCAGTGATTACCTCTTTATCACTATTACGTTTATTAAATTATTAACACAAACCCATATTTACGTCACTGACACTCTTCTTACTAATGCAGTTATTTTAACAGGCGCTCGGAGTATCAAAGAATCTCAAACATGTTGCATCTTTTTATGCCCCTTTTTCGTCAATCCCAGCAAACCTCCTAATGAGACACATACATAATAAATATAAAATGTGCTTAATCTTCTGTAGAGGTGCTTTGTAATGAAAAGAGGTTCTACATGTTTACCGCATACGCCCCCTTTCTTGCCTTATAATCTGGCCTGGCCTTTCACGGCTGCATTATTCCAGTAGCCCTGATTGTAGCGGGGCATCGCAGCAACGTAGCACGAATCTGTGTATTTATGAGCCCATAACATAAAAGCGGCTGCATATCAATGTATTTTTCTTTCAGTAAGCCAGGGGGGGGGCGGAGACTGGGCCACATGTGTTTTATTTCTGGGAAGATGAGTGTGTAGAGGGATGAGAAATACAGGAAACTAAAAATGACACCAAGACTTTCGGTCTGAGAAAACAAGGGCAAGCAGCCGGTGGAAGAAGGAATACACAGGGGTAAAACAAAGTGTGAAAGAACCAAAGAGGAAGAGAAGGAAAGCAGGACATAAAGGCAGAGAGAGGGGAGAAAAATAATGTCTGAAGGGGAAATGCAGCAACAAGAAGATGCTTTTAGCAGGTTTTTTCATAATTGAAAGTTTTACAAAGCGTAATTAACTGACCATAAAACAGATACAGCAGAGGTTGCAACAATGCAAGCTTCCTTTAATGCACAGAACAGGCATGCAGATAGCTGCTCTTTGGCTCTTTTTTGAGCTTTTAGTAGTGCATTCTTGCGCTTGTAGTTTGTCTTTTTACATACCTTCATTGGCTTCATCCCAATTAATTTCAGGGAGAAAACTGGAAGTACTCCCGAGGTCGGGCTTACATCCCCCTACCAGTAAAAAATGGTGGGGAGCCACGGCCAACTGCCAATTAGGTTAAGGGAGCCACAGGTCGAAAAAGTTTGGGAACCACTGATTTAGACACTTATTTACCCATTTATTCTTCCATTAACCTTTAGATATACATATATAAAAAATATTTATTTTCAGAAAGACACATATTCACTGGATGATGTCATCAGTGATGTCATTTGAGATGTCATCAGTGATGTCATGAGTGATGTCACTGACCATGTCATGAGTGATGTAATATGTGACGTCATCAGCAGTGCATTGCGGTAGCGCAAGTTATATTTAGCTGAACTAACTATAACGGGGGAATTTCAATGGCTTTTTACGAGTGAAATGTCCAGCTAACTATAACATGTGTAAAACCTATGGTTTTTCAGTGAATTTATATATATCAGTATCTGACAAGCCCACCATACGTGCACTTGCTGAGCTTGAGTCATCAGAGGGCAACACCTCCACACAACAACTGATCCACAATGCTGGGATTGAAATCCCTATGAATATTCAAACTCCTTTCAAACCACCCTCCACCTTCACCCCAACTATGCCTAGAGACGCCATAGACATTTACAATAATGTCATGATAGAAGAACTGAGGAACCTACACCACCGCACTATACGTTCAAGACATCCAAATTTCAACATAAACAATACACGGATCTAATGAAAAAACTTCAAAGTAAAACCGATATCATCATCAATAATTCAGACAAAGGTGGCAACATCGTCTTATGGCCCAAGAATATGTATATGGAGGAAGCTCACAGGCATCTCAAGGACACCACGTGTTACTGGATATCTACCTTGAAAGAAGTTGGGGCCAGTGGGAAGGAACTAAAAAAATGCCTCAACAACTGCAAAACACAAGGCATTATCTCCAAGGATGAATTCAACTTCCTCTACAATGAACACCAGGTGCTTCCTGTACTTTATTTTCTTCCCAAGGTACACAAAAACACCTCTCCAATACCAGGGCGCACCATCATCTCAGCCTGTAAGTGTGCCTGTGAAAACATCTCCAAATATGTCGACTTTTTCCTTCAGGAACTTGTCATCAACATACCCACATATCTCAGAGACACCAGTTACTTCCCTCTGAAAATCAAAGATATCCCTTGGGCTGATGATTATGTACTGATGTCTCTCGACATTACTTCCCTCTACACCAGTATCAGGCACCCGAATGGTTTGTCCGCTTGCCAGCATTTCTTAACGAAAAGACCCATCACATGCTTCAAGCACAATGAACTTATTATGTTCCTCATTGATTGGTGCCTTAGGCACCATTTCTTCATGTTTGAAAACAAAGTGTACCAACAGCTCAGGGGGGTGGCCATGAGAGCCTACTTCTCCCCAAGTAACGCATGTCTTCATGTGGGCCGGCGGGAGGAGCAGGTTCTCAGGGTCAAACACTCAGCTGCGTGGAATAATAACATCAAATGCTGGCTCTGTCTTTGTGATCTGGCAGGGCACCATCCAAAGTGCCCAAGACTTTATAGTGGAGATTAACTTGATTGATTTCAATTTAGAGTTCAATGTAAACATGAGTAAAGTTGAAGTAGACTTCCTAGACATCAAGCTATATGTCTCCAATAACACACTGAACTCAACGCTCCACAGAAAAGACACAGCTGGCAATTCCACCCTTCACGCGTCCAGCTTTCACCCCGGACACCTCATTTCTAGCATTCCCTATGGGCAAATGTTGCGCCTGCGCAGAATCTGCAGCTCCACTACTGACCTGTCTACATGTCAAAGGGCTGCACACACTTGGTTCAAATCTAGAGGGTACTCTGACAAAGATATCATAACTGCCACAAACAAAGCTAATTCCATCACTTGAGATGATCTCTTACAAGGTAAAACTTCCACCACTCGCGATGACTCCGACACGCTCTCTGATTCATCAGGCCCTGACATTGTAAACACCCGCCTGATCATTACACACAATACAGAGGAAAGTGCCATCAGGTCCATTATTAACAAACACTGAGGGATCATCAAATCTGATCTCACCCTAGGACCCATGGTAGCACAGCGTCCAAACATCACTTACAGGAGGGCATTCTCCATGCGG
Source organism: Triturus cristatus (assembly GCF_964204655.1). NCBI lineage: Eukaryota > Metazoa > Chordata > Amphibia > Caudata > Salamandridae > Triturus > Triturus cristatus. The sequence goes on from NC_140588.1 coordinate 469,907,299, forward strand.
GATGCTCTAGCCAGCAGCAGTCCTGAAGTTTCCTCCAAAACCAACTGGTTACCAGGAAACAAAGGTTTTTTTAAAATGCACCAGCTGCAGAGCCTGCAAATTTGGAACCAAGGTAAGTCAGGTCACGACCCAGTTTTGTGCTGAACCATTGATATCAAACATAGACTAACATGCAGGACAGAGTACGCAGTCTATGTGCTAGAGTGTAACTGCGGCTTAAGATACGTGGGCAGCACCAAACTGCAGGTGCATCTCCGCATTTTGTAACACCTCAGGGCCATAGTAAACAATGATGCTACATATCCTGTGGCTCGGCATTTCAAAGAGGTCCATAGCAATAACCTGGAACATTTCAAATACTTTGTCTTTGACTGCGTGCCACCACTTAGACGAGGCGGTAACAGGGAGAGATTACTGCGCCAACCAGAGTCCAGATATATTCTTGAGCTCAACACCAAGACACCTGCAGGGCTCAACATGAACGAGGACCTTCATAACTTCTTATAGGTCCAATTAGTCCACTCTCTGGGTTCATGCATCCGCACCAAATGTACATATAGTATATATTGCATTGACTGTATATACTGTATTTATGCTTTTTCTGGATTGAGCATAACTGTTCCATTTTTGCTCATAATGTTATGGTGGGATGCCATTACCGAACTTTGAGGATACATATTCACTGTTGATTGTTTTTAAACTCACTCTTACACGCAACTTTCACTCAACCACACACATATGACCTGATAGTCTGATTTCTATCTTTTACTATAGAGCACCTTCACTCTGTATATACTCAGCACCTCAGCACTTCACTAATCTTCCCGCACTCCTTTCATTTTATTTTATATTACCATTTTCCTTGACAGATCTTTGACCCAGTAGTGACCCCCGCACTGGCATATTACCATTACCCCACCACGTGGCCACCTTTGCCCACTCACATTCAGCCTACCGAGTTCTGTGCATCGCAGATAGACAGTATACCCATTATGACTGACTACGTCCTCTACTGGAGCCTCACTATTCCAGGCACCCACCACATTTGTTGATCCAGTATTTTTCACCCTAGATACCTGAGTTTCTTCTCATTTCATCCTTACTCTTGCTTCTCGTGTTGACACTTGTCTCCACGCAACGATAACATTCAGTCTACTTCTTGACTCATCTAGAGCCCACTTTCACCAAATGAGCTCATATTATTGCGCACCGGCGAGGCATGGCACTTTCACTGCACACTCAGACCATAGGGAATATATCTCGTTGTCACCTGGGTCCGCGTAAATACATTTGTGATGCATTCAAGCATACGGGCACACTTGCACTTCATTTTCAAATAGCTCCTATTTAGTGCCATGATTATGTACTTTACATATAGAGAATGTTGGGGCTCAATCACAACAGTTATTTCATGTCAGTCTGTCATTCATGTCTGTTATCGTTCTGCTGTGCGTTCCTCCATGTTGTCATGACTCGAGAATGACTAGCCTGTATTTCAGCATCTATGTGAGCACGTCATAATTTTTTCACTTATGGTAAAAATAGAAGAGTCACTTACTGGGCCTATGTATGCATATAAACCCGGTCATTTACTACAGCGCGTTATGTGAACAAGACCGCAGGCTTGCGGTCGAAACGCGTCATCTTCACATGCCTTTGAATTAAACATACATCTTTTTGCATCTCATACAGAGTCTGTGCCCGTGGTTTCATTGTGGGATCCTGATCTTGTTCTTGAAACGTGTATGGCAATTATGGCAAACAAATATGCTGGGAGGTCGATTGTGATTGTGTTGCTGCTTGCCAAAGAATAAAGAGGTGTACTTCACGTCGTGTGTGGTGTCTTCCAACGTTGGGCGTTTTCGATTGGATATATGGTGGCCGGCTCAGGCCACGAAGACTCCTCACTGCAGACTGATGCAGGTCGGTGCGCTATCACTGTCAAGCACACCAGGAACGACGCAGCCCCCTTTGACAGGCACAAGCAAAGCAGCACATCACTTTGCCCTTATCAGCGACCCAATGGAATTTTATAAGTTAAGGGAGAAGTACAGCGTTTCCCACTAGGGATTTTATTTACCTGAACTACCATAACCACAATGCACTGTTGCATACGCCACGCCCATGGGGGCGGGACTATGCCATATAAAGATCGCAAGTGTACAACGTGAACAGCTGATCTCCACCTGAACCTAAGCCAGTGACCAAGGGAATTGTTCTTGAAACGCGTATGGCGATTATGAGAAAGAAATACGCTGGGTGGTCGATTTTGATTGTGTTGCTGCCTGCCAAAGAATAAAGAGGTGTTATTTCACGTTGTGTGTGGTGTCTTCAAGCGTAGGGCATTTTCGATTGGAGATATATATATATATATATATATATATATATATTTATATATGTGCTCAAACAAATAGACCAGCACTCTCGGGAGAGGTTAAATCCTCACTCTGGATTTTTTAGTACACAAAACAGACGCGTTTTGGTGACAAGTCTTTCTCAGAGAAGGCTTTATTGAGAAAGGCGTGTCGCCGAAACGCGTTTGTTTTGTGTGCTAATAAATCCTGAGTGAGGATTTACCTCTCCAAAAAGTGCTGGTCTATTTTTTGAGCTGTCGTTAATACGTGTGACAGGGCACCCGAGTGCGGAAGCTGAGGCAGAAAACGGAGCGAGATATATATATACCATGTGATCAAGACTCGAAGGAGTTGAAACGTGTTATGGCGGCATCAAAGAAATAAACACGAAATAATTGGCACCAAATCTGTGGTCCGTGTCCGTGTGTAGCTGACAAAGGCTGAGAAGCTGCGGAACACCGCACTCCTCCAGTTTCCGTTATTCAGCTTATTTACTTAAGCGCAATAGCCACCACCACCATCACCAACGTATCAACCAAGAAATGGTCTTGTTCACGGTTAGTGTGAGTCCTTTTTCTATTGTCATTATATAAGCTGTCCATATTAGCCCATTATGAGGCATAATGGGACTAGTAGTGTTTCCTTTGCCAAAGTACATTTCTAGGTACATAGATTCTTGTTTCTGGTTATGGAGATGAAGAGTTATTTATTTATTTCTCTAAGTGAGATTTTGTTTGTATTCCATATCAGAGACAAAATAAAATGTGACACATCATACTTTGTTTACATGATCGAGTGCCGATGTGGTCAAAGATACATCGGAAGCACAATCTGTCCCTTAAAAAAGAGAATCTTAGAACATCTAAGGGCGATCAACAACATGGACATGAACTATGCGATTTCCAAACATATACACCAACAACATACAACTGAGTGGCGAGACATCAAATATTTTGGAATCGCAGTGGTAAAAAAGAACGAGAGAGGTGGTAACCGTACTCTGCAACTAAGAAGACTGGAATCAAGGCTCATTGTCAGATTTAAGACAAAGACTCTGTTTGGCCTGAACGGGCATAAAGAGTTACACATTCACTTATAAATTGAGATCCTAATCAAGGGGACAGAAAAAATAAGAGCACTTTGCTCTCACAGACTGTCTTTTGAAATCAGCAATCAAACGATATGCGGATTAAAAAACGTATAAGTAAGCTGAAAAGCAGATTTATATGATCAACACCAGGTTAACTAATAACACAAAAACAGAGACTCTGACAATACTCTCTGGGAGATCCATTACGTAAGGATATACAAACAAAGTCTCACTTAGAGAAATAAATAAATAACTCTTCATCTCCATAATCAGAAACAAGAATCTATGTTCCTATAAATGTACTTTGGCAAAGGAAACACTACTAGTCCCATAATGCCTCATAATGGGCTAATATGGACAGCTTATACAATACTAACCGTGAACAAGACCATTTCTTGGTTGAAACGTTGGTGATGGTGGTAGTGGCTATTGCGCTTAAATAAATAAGCTGAATAACGGAAACTGGAGGAGTGCGGTGATTCCTTGTCAAATAATGTAATACGAGATTAAGTCCGACCTCGAAACCTGGGCACCTGCTGTGCAAAGTGCGCGCCAAATTGGGACTGTTTGAAGAAAAAAAATATGTGTGTAGATATGTAGATATATATATATAAACCAAATGAACCTAGTCGAGAAAGATGCCCAGCCTGGCGGGATGAGGTTCTGTAGCGATGTCACCGCTAAATACAGCGCCAGAGAAAACACTCACTTTCAACTGCATGAAAGATAAGCCCTCCAATCAAGAGTGGGCAAAGGTACGTTTTTAATTACAGCAGGTAAACCAACAGTAATTTATAATTATAACAGCATAGCAAGATGCGTTTTAATCATATGCAAATTTCGAGGGGCAGTTGTTTGTGTATTTAAATATACTGCAAAATCAAATAGTGAAGGAGCACCAGAGTGCAGACATATTGTAAAAACACTGTCGTTCATAAGTTAAACTTCACTGTTACTTGCTGTTTAGGATATCAACTGGCACTCTTAATAACCAGGAATCTGTAGCAATATATTGCTAATGCACCCACTTTAGCAATATTCGAGTTGGTAGGTCAATGATCCTAATGTCCCCATATTGACAGGACTCCAATGTCCATAATGCCTTGCAACTGTGGATAGCCATCATTGCATTCTTAGTTTTAACACACAGTCATTGAATGTGAGTGTCAAAGTAGGTTCTGTGTGTCAAAGGAGGTTCTGTGTATCATGAAAAGTTTGGGGGTGATCCGGGCAGTGGGGACTGAGAAATAGGGGCATGATAGAAGAGTGCATTTATAATGTTAATTCTCTAATGTTAACGCATTGTTGAACCTACAGCCCGAACAGCTGGATGGAATTACAACAAATTTGGCACAAAGGTAGATGTTGTTACTCAGATTGTGCTTTTTAGGTCTCGCCTGACCCAGCGCATGCGCTGGTCTGGCGAGACTTATTGAGAGGGCTCCAAAAAGTGCTACCAGGCCAGCCTAGAGCTACAGTGCATGTGCGCGGGCGCGCGCGCCGCGTTTTACCGCGATTACTTTCACTTTCGCGGCCGCACGGCCGCTTTGATTTTCTCCGTGAGGCTTAAATAGATTGTAGCAGTTAAAACAAGCATTGGCATAGCCAATAGGTCTCGCTTTTTGGACCTTATAAGTGTTTAGTTATGCAACTGTTGCATGGCTAAACACTTATAAGGTCCCAAAGGCGAGACCTATTGGCTATGCCAATGCTTGTTGTTATTTGGTGTAAATCCGTTCAGTACTTTTTGCAAAAATTAAGTTGAAAATTATAGTGATATTTTTGGCCGCGGATATTTGGAGATGATTTTACGATTAATCACGAATGCCCGCGCCAACAGGAGTGCTCTGATTGGCTGGACGCAACCTGAACAGAAGGTTGTGTCTGCCATTTTATAGATCGGGAATGGTTCCCAAGGCTAAAAATGTAATCATCACGAAAACAGGAAGGAGGGTTCAAACACAGTTTTTTTTAAAGTTACTAGAAATATATGTGTACAAACATGTTCTTTAAGTTAGCAAAGTGTCTATTGTAATAGTTAGAATTAATTTTGTAAGTTATAACTTTTGAATGTGGTGTTGGTGGTCATTGAATGTTTGCATTTGTTTTGCGATTTTGCTAGGTGATCAGGATCATCAAGCCATCACTGCAAATTTCAAGAATTCCCGCCAAAAATCATTTAACAAGAAAATAAATGTTGGGCTCCTAGGTGGCTCTGACAGGAGGCTTTGTGTTGAAAGTGTGTATAAGACTGCTACATATAAGACTGTATAGAAAATTTCAGGTGGCCTCAAAACACCCTGTTCCCTTTGTCTGTAAAGTGAACTCCATCACCTCTATATATTCCATGCATGTCAAAAAGCATTTTGTTGTTGTAGATAGAGCCCATGTTATGGTCTCTGAGGAAAGCAGAAACTATTTTAGTAACATGTTTCCTGGCTTTGTAAATCTCTAAAGAGCCCCGGTTTCGGGAGCCCGTCAGGCATTGCAGCGCCGGCCTGACGAGGGGCAAATGCCCAAATGATGAAGCATGACATCCCTTGGGGTGTGTGAGGGCATTACAAAGAAAGACCTGTTCTTCCCTACTTCCCCCCTCTCCCCAATCAGCTACCCATAGGAACTGCTCTTCCTCTTCTCAGTATTCCATTTGTAAATCTGTGGACAGAATTGATTTGATCATTTCTATTTCTGTCTTTGGCATAGATTAGAGTACACCAAGATAGTGTGAGGGAAATTCCACATCAGTTCTGCAAAGCTATCCTTCATTAGGATTTCCAACCGTACCCCAGTCAATGTGCTTAGTTCATTGCCACCACGTGCACAGTCATGAGGTGAGGAGTTTGGAAATCCACAATAGTTTTAACTAAAGCCAGCAGCTGCTGAAAATGTAATCCTCTCTGGCCAAACAAGCTAATCTCCACATTTGGCAAACCCAAGTCTCTGTCAATACCGTTGTCTCTAGCAGCCTCTTTAGCCCAATATACATAGCTGTGGTCCACAGTCCACACTCTAAGCATCTTATAGGAAGGAGGAGTGGCACACAGGACAGGTCTGCAGCTGATTATCACAGTTGGTACTATGAAAGACAGTGAAAATGCATGTGTGCTGGTGGTTTGAAAAAACTTGAAATTTGATTGGATGAAGTGAATATGTAGGTGAATAAAAGCAGGTTGCTTTACAAAACGCCACATTGAAGAGGTTTTTTTCACAAAATCATCATACAAACTCAAATTTAAACTTTACATTAGTAAACAACTAGTATTTACTATTAAGTAAAATCTGTCTATATATCTGTTTCAGACTTCCTCAAAAACATCCAACTTTTGTGTCATCACTATGGGTATCGGGATGTCATCACGAATATAAAAAATTTAAAGAAAAAAACGTACTCTTATTAATCCACTGAAGAAAATACAAAGTTGTAAAAATACACATTATAGAGCAATTTTAGAAAGAACAATTTAAAAACCTTAAAAATTCAATAAAGAAATCACAGGTTACATGGACATTATAGTTGGGAAATAGAATTTGAAAAACCTTAACATTTACTGAAAAAAACAGAGGTTACAGGGACATTATAGTTAGGAAATATAATCTAAAAAATCATAGAAATTCACTGAAAAAAACAAAGTTTACAGGGACATTATAGTTAGATATTAGCATTTAAAAAACCTTAGACATTCATTGAAAAAACCCAAAGGTTACAGTGACACTATAGTTAGGAAATGGAATTTCAAAAACCCCTTAGAAATTGACTGAAAAAACCAAAGGTTACAGAGCCGTTATAGTTAGGCTGAGGTTTTACTCATACAAAACCAGTGAAATTCAGCTGTTATTGTTAGCTATAGGTAGCTGAGCTAACTATAACTCTCGCCCCAGCAATGCACTGCTTATGACCTCACATATTACATCACTCATGACATGGTCAGTGGCATCACTCATGTCATCACTGATGACATCTCAAATGACAGCACTGATGACATTACTGATGACATCTCAAATGACATCACTGATGACATCATCTGCAAAATCTCTGACGCACCCACTCACACCCCCATATAACCTTTCATACACCCACTCCAACTTCCACACTAACATTCTCAAAACCAATGTCACACTATACCAGTACTTACACACCCACTCACTGATTCAGAGGTCTACACACACATTCACTCAGTTACACTAACAGCCACTCATACTCCAACTCACTCACTAATACACCCACTGATATTTCCACCCAGACACCCATACAGCCACTCACACACTGTCAGTCACTCATAGAGCTACTCACAGAACGATTCACTCAACAATAGTCAATCATACAGCCATTTAGTCACCTATACAGTTATACACACACCCACTTATGTATTCATACAGATAATGACACATACTCACTCACCTATACAGTCACTCACACAAGCACACACTCACCCATATAGCCAGTATCACATCCCTCACTCAAACATACAGTCACTCATTTACTCCAACACTCATCTATACTGCCTTTCATATATCCATTTAGTCACCCATATACCAATGACACATCCATTCACTCAACAACACAGCCATACACACACTTAGTCACCTATACAGCCCCTTACATATGGACTCACTAACCCATACAGCCACTGACTCACCCACTCACTCATCCATCCAAGCAGTCACAGACCCTATCAACCATCCTCACAGACACTCACACAGCCATACAGGTAACTCAGGCGACCAATCATATTTCTTAATTAACATTCAAAATTGCATTATATATTGTTTCAAATTCTTTTTAAACTTTTTCCAGTCATTTTTACTTTTTGCTCATTTTTATCATTTCTTTACTTATACCTTTGAACAGTTTAGGAAACCCAATTGACAATAACTTTAATTTACTGAATCTCTGAAAATATACAATGTGCTGTGCACATACTGGTTCACCTTATTTAGTTAAGGTGCAAGTGCTGATGATAAGTATTACTAATGTAGAACATTCAATTTATCTACACAGCATGCTTCGATGTAAACAATTCACAATTAGTAAAGTGCAAGTGCAAATGCATTATTATTGAAATGGTTCTATTGGCCCCCTTAAAGGGTGTAAATTTCATAGCATTAAAGTGAAAGTGCATTATTTCACTAATCACATTTATGACAGTAAAGTGCATGTGCATTATTGCTTCATTATAGTTGGTTGCTCACACAGTACCTTTCTTGCCAACAAACTTCAAGTGCAATATGTGTGGAAGTGTGGCATCCTCCACTAAGTATGCATCACTCTAATGCAAGTTGTAGCAGTAAAGTGCAAGTGCATTATTCCTAGGCTGGGATACTTTGCTATAAAGTGCAAGTACACAAGTGCAAGCTTTATTCAACCTACTACTTGAACACAATACCATTGTTTTAGCAATAAAGTGCAAATGCATTATTACTCCCATTAGATTCATTCAAACATCGACGAATCTTTACATAGTTCCAGGGGAAGATGTTGATTTCCCTACCTGTAGCCCATTCCGGGGTTCTTCATATTAAAGTGCAAGTGCAAATTATTTACTAAAGCCCATGGGATGCTATCTCCCTATTGTACTAGTTCTTTAAAATCACTTGGCCTGACTAAAAATCCCAAATGTGAAATATATATTGAGAAGTATGTATCCGAAATGAAAATTTGTATATTTTCAGAAATCATAAGTTGAAGTTTGGGGAAAAATGGTTGAATTTCCAATATGTATTTGAAGCTGATATTTGAGAGATAAAAATGAAACAGTATTGGGGAGCTCTTGTTACTGACATTAACTTGCTGCTAGTGGCATCTCAGTGATAGCTGTTGTGTTACCAATGTAGAGGCATTCCACGTTGGTATGAATATTTTACATTACTGCTGACAACCACGTCTGATGTACTGAGATGATTACCTACTTGTAATCGTACATGTTGTGGCCACTAAAATATCCTTGTCTTATATAGTTACTATTACATCTCTGGAAGATTTTTATTAGACATCAATCAATCCATCAATCAATCAGTAGATTTGTATAGTGCTCTTTGTCACTTGTAGGGGTATCCAGGCGCAGTACATAAGTACATGTACATACATAACTGTACATAAGTAGCTCTAACTGTACATAAGTATGGTACATAGCAGCTCTTATTACACAAAAGCATGGAGACCCCTGGCTTAGAAGTTGCATCCCATTTCTTTGGAGAGCAAGTGTCTACTTATCACTATGATGGGGTTGGTAAGGCAATGGGCAGGTATCTGAGTTACAGCTGTGGGACGCATTTTTGGGCAGCGTGGAGGCCAATTTGGGCTGTGTCTGTGCTGTTACAGAGGCCGCCAGCGGCCCAGTGGGGGCTTGAGCAGCCTTTCTGGAGGCAGATGGGCCTATATTACCTGCCTTTCACCAACAAGGAGGAGGTGTCATTCAAAGTCTCTGGCTGGGCTGGCCCATTCAAGTATGCAGATTCAGCAGTGGAGGGGCTTGAGCAGAAGTGGCCTCACTTATATTCAGGCGTGGTTCACCATTGTGAACTAATATGTGCACAAAGATTCCTGTCAATATATGCATTTTTTTTTTAAATCTCAGTGAAGTTAAGAAAATATGCCTCTTTTAGAGACTCCCCCTCCCTCCTCCTTTTCATAATACTTTAAATACTTAGCAGTGCTTTGCGAAAAGGCACAGTCCGCAAATGTTGGCCACTTTTTTATGGTGCCCAGGCCTATTTTACATCCCAATCCAACCCTGCTTCTCCGTTAGTGCTAGTAGTAGTAACGGAGAAGCAGGGTTGCATTGGGATGTAAAATAGCACTGTGCTACAGTACTGACTGGTGCTCTGTTACCTTTGGTTGCTAGAGATTGCTGTACCAGTCCACCATGCTTACAAAGTGTCCTTCAAATGATGAAACGCTGTTTGCAAATCATTTTACTTTGGCCATGCATACTCTGCATGTATAAACAAGGTATCCAAATACAACTCAGTGACACATGGAAGCTGGTGGACAGCATTAAACCACCATGCATTTTTTTGATGGGCTCAATCTACCCGCTTAACTGCGCTCGAGAGTGTCTGCTAGACTTGGTGTGCCCAGTTTGTCCTATTTTCGTTCGGGTTCACAATCCCATCCTTCCTGCGCTCTCGAAAATACAATGCTCTGTTTTCATCTCTTTTTAAATTCGCGAGCTCTTTAGCTGATGAACATTTTTGATCTCATTAGCCCTCGAGCCTGAGAGTTGATCCTCAGCAGAGAGAGCGGAAGGATGGGGCGAGTCACGAGACGCCCTTGGCCGGGTCCTGAATAAAGCACTCTGAGAACGAGGCCAGAGCGGCGGCCTCGTCAGGCGACTGTGACCGGCTGCCTGACCTGATTATGTCGCCGAGTGTCAGCAGCTGAGACACTACAAAGCTAGCTCGTCCCATCGAGTCTACCTCCAGTGTAATCACTCTCGCCGGCGAGAGACTTGTTAGGAGCATTGAATCCATCAGGCCTCATTAGCACCGTTTACCATCAAGGCGCCCGGGGAGCAAGCGCGTGCCCCTCTCATCAGAATAATGAGCAGTGGGGCCACCACTCGTCTTACCTAATTGCCCCCTTGGCCCTGCTCCGTGTATTTAGCTCCATTGGCTAATTGTGGATTAAAAGGCTCTAAAGGGTGGGTTCTGCTTAGTTAATGACTGGGGTGCTGCAGCAGTCTGCGCGTTTCCTTCATCTTCTATGCAGAAAAAAATCATTTTCTCACACGTGCAATATAGATCAGGTCCCTTGGGGAGCTACTGATCTAAAGCACAACCAGCGTAAGCACCTCATTTATTTCTTGTAAAAGCTAATCAGGCACGCCATAAATCACACACGCCGGGCTAAAAGACACTGATGAAAACGAAATACACCTAATAGATAGAAAGATACAAAGATAAAAAACGAATCGAGAACTACAAAATGGTTACATTTGTGGTTTTACTGGAAGATTTTAAACGGTTTACATATTCCAAAGGATTGTACACAAACATTTTGAGAAAATAGGTCCTGGAAACTTTACTCACTGATGCATATAGGTTCAAACATCACTGGCGATCAATACAAATGCAACAAAAGGCAATGTTATTCTGTACCTACTTTTATATACTTACATTCACGATATTTTATTAGTCGAAAATCTAGTCCGTACTGTTTTTGTAGGAAGATATATTTGTACATCATATTCTGACATACAACGTCCCAAAAAGAGGGAAGAAATTGTGTTACACCAGGATTACTTACAGGTAAAAGTCTTCCTTTAAAAGAGCAGAAGTCTGTCTTTTATTGTGGCTAGAGGAGAAAGCAATCCAAGGCCTAACTAGATCTATGTAGTAGAGGATATTGACACCAACAATAGTGTGGCATACAACTATCGAGGACATAATATCGAGTGAAAAAATATCAAAAGGTAAGAACATATTGTAAAGTATAAATTTATTATTCCTAACTCCACATCCACGTACTTTGAAGAGATATGTACCGCATAGGTATGTATATTTATAGATATGTATGGACAAGTGGCGCCGTGCTGAAGTAATGCGCGTGTACACAAAACGTATGCCCCTGGCGGCCCATGAAGTGAGCGTCAGGTAAAAAAATATTTACAATGCAAAAGCTCTCACACAATGCCATAGGTCCTGCATAGGTCCTGCATCTGACACTTAAATGCAGGAGCTATGGCATTGCAAACAAGCAGCCGCCATTGTCCCGGCTGCTTCAAAAGTGAAAGCGCGCATGACGTGCCAAAACGTAAGCAAAGCAAGTTGTGCCTGCAGTCAGAGAAACACAATAAAGAAAATAGTGCTTACAAAACTAAATAACACTTACCGTGTAACATCCGAAGTAAAGGGGCCAGTACCCTTGGGAGGTTACAAATGAAGACAAGGCTGTACTAAGGAGGGACTAACACCCCTGTTCACCCCTTTGGTAGCTTGGCACGAGCAGTAAGGCTCATCTCAGAGGCAATATGTAAAGCATTTATACATACATGCACACAAAGTAACACAGTGAAAACACAACAAAATGAGTCCACACCAGTTTAGAAAAATAGCCAATATTTATCTGAATAAAACAAGACCAAAACGATGAAAATCCATAATACACAAGTAAGGATATCACTTTTCAAAGGTTAAGCAAATGTAGTCCATAGGACTCTATGGATGTGTCACTTTCAGGACAAAGTACTGTGAATTCCTTTAAAATTCAAAGATGAAGAAGGCGCAGGGGAGGTGAGGCGTAGGAAAAGCAAAGCAATGCATCCATTTCTTACTCCCAGGAGAGGTGATGTGTTGGTTCCTTACTGCCGCCAGGGAAGGTGATGTGTTGGTTCCTTACTGCTGCCCAGGGGAGGTGGTGCATTGGTTCCTTACTGACAATGGAAAAGCGCGATCCGTAGGAAAAGAGCGCCATTAGGATCCAGCGCCCCGGGACCCTGGCCCTGCCCTTTCGACTCCCGGGTCACCCAATTGGCAGAGGAAGGAGGGAATTACTTCTGGGGCAGGTTCTGAGGTCACTTTCGCCCGGGACCGGTGCTGGGGGGGGGGGGGGGAGGAGTAGGTGGGGGCCTATTTAGAGCACTTGGCCCAGGCCCTCATCCTCTCTTCATTCAGCGCCGGTCCCGGGTCACTCGGACTGCACGGATGGCAGCTTACTTGGCAATTCGCCCACAGGGGCAGAAGCTCACCTTGTTTATCCAGGAGTAGGGAGGGTGCTTATCAAGATAGCAGTTCAGGGCAGTGTTCAGGTGCACCATGAGAGTGGGGGGCATTGATCCCACTCGTTATTCTACACACTCATTCAGGTTTGGTGCGGCAACCTTGGCCGCGGGTGCAGGTCTGTCAGTCAACAAGGTGAAGCGTGAGGGTCAATGGTCTTCATCATGTTTTAAGCGCTATGTGCGTCCTGACCTATTGTGATATGGCTCATAAAGCCTGTGCATGGCCATACTAACGTATTTTCTCTCTTCCTGCAGTAGCATGCCTTCTAAGGTAATATGGGTGTTGGGACACTCTTTCGTGTGGCGTGGCGCTTACCGATTGCAACAGCAGCATAGGTTGAAACCGGTGGGTTTGGGAGGGATGTCATTCCACTGGTGGGGCGTTGGGGGCCTCCGAGTCGCGCAGCTGCAGCAGTTGGTGGAAGAGTCGAAGGCGCAAAAGGGACTCCAGTCCCCGGATTTAATCATTCTGCCTTTGGGAGGCAACGACATGGTGGCCCTTGGTCGACGGGCTGTCAGGGAGCCTTTACTGACGGAATTCGCATGGTTGGGAAGAACAGTCCCTGGGGCACGGATCGCATGGTCGTTTATGATCCCGCGGGGTACATGGAGGCCCGGAGTGAGGTCAAGGGCTTTGAACATTTCAGTGCAAAGCCTGAATGGAGAATTGGTCAAACTGTGTTCCAGGCAGGGCCGCCTGTGCCACATACCGCACCGACTGCTCAGAGGGGACCAGATTTTCCATCGCAATGGCGTTCACTTGTCGGACATTGGAACAGACTTATGGATTGAGGGCATCTGGTCGTTTGTGAGAAACTTATTCTGGGGGGGGGGGGCGAAGGGCCGGTTGGCCCTGGTTGTCCTTGTGGTGGTAAGGAGACCACAGAAATGGACCTACATTGTTAACAGGAGTCCTCCGGCATACTCCCTAGGCCAGCACTGAGGGGGAGCGACGGTAAGCTCACCCCAGAGAGAACAGGGACACCGACTGGGGGCAAGGACACCAGGCTACAAAATAGGGCACAGGGCTGCAGCCCCTGGGTATCCACTACGAGCCCTCCCCTTAGACAGCCTGGGGTGGAGGGGTGGGCCCCAAGGGTTGCGGACAAGGCCCAGATGGCAGGGGCTCACCTCTCAAGGACGCAGGTGGGTCGAGCCTTGCGAAGTTTTCAGTTGGGGGACGGGAGCCAGAGGGCCCCTTAGTACTGTAGCGATAGAGAATTTTGTAAATAAATAAAATCCGTCATTTCTTGCTGATAGTTTAGGATGCTAGGATCAAAAAATGAAATGTAAATACTGCTTAATGATCTATTTGATAAATATGCATCTTAGGAAATGTGATTTTGATTAGATAAGTATTGTCATGTTTATTGGTGATAAACATGGCCTCTTTTTACCCACAACTATGGGCATCAAATCTTGATTTGTGGGTTACGTGGGGGTGGGACCGGGGTCAACCTGGGGGGTCCGGGTCCTATGGAAAAGGGTGATCCATAGGAAAAGCGTGCCATTAGGATCCGGTGCCCCAGGACCCCGGCCCCGCCCTTCCAACTCCCGGGTCACCCGATTGGCGGAGGGAGGTGGGAATTACTTCCGGGGCAGGTTCGGAGGTCACTTCTGCCCGGGACCGGTGCTGGTAGGGGAGGAGTAGGTGGGGGCCTATTTAGGGCACTTGGTCCAGGCCCTCGTCCTCTCTTCATTCAGCGCTGGCCCCGGGTCACTCGGACTGCTTCGCAATCTCCCTCCGACCCATCACCTAGAGTTAGAGTTTTGGGGGTTTGTAGGAAATTGATCTGTGTGTTGCGGTAAGGAGACCATGGAAATGGACCTACATTGTTAACTGGAGTCCTCCGGCATACTCCCTAGGCCAGCACTGGGGAGAGATGGTAAGCTCACCCCGGAGAGAACAGGGACACCGACTGGGGGCAAGGATGCCAGGTTACAAAATAGGTCACGGGGCTGCGGCCCCTGGATATCCACTACGAGCCCTCCCCTTAGACAGCCTAGTGGTGGAGGGGTGGGCCCCTAGGGTTGCGGACAAGGACCAGATGGCAGGGGCTCACCTCTCAAGGACGCAGGTGGATCGCACCTTGCGTGGTTCTCAGTTGGAGGACGCGAGCCAGAGGGCTCCTTCGTGCTGTAGCGATAGAGAATTTTGTAAATAAATAAAAATCTGTCATTTCTTGCTGATAGTTTAGGATGCTAAGATCAAAAATGAAGTGTAAATACTGCTTATTGATCTATTTGATAAATATGCATCTCAGGAAATGTGATTTTGAGTGGATAAGTATTGTCTTGTTTATTGGTGATTGTTTGATTAAACACGGCCTCTTTTTACCCACAACTATGATAATCAAGTCTTGATTTTTGGGTTACGTGGGGGCGTCACCGGGGTCAACCTGGGGGGTCAGGGTCCTATGGATTAGGTGCTCCTCTGGCCCAGTATAGACCTCCAAATTCAGGACAACAAGAATCTCTGGACTGATGAATTGAAGCACACAGATAAGAACAGACATAGTGGACTAAAGAAGTCCACCTCTCAGTGGAGCAGCGCAGTCCATAAACCATGGATTTATTTAATTTACATATAAATGATACTTAGCAGAACCTTAGTGAAAGTTAATGGGAATCACCCAAGCCCAGGGGACCAGAACATCCATCTGGTCTTTCAATGCTGATGATGTGACGGCAAAACAAACTATGCTGACCACTCTATCCATGCAAAAGAAATACAACTTAAAATAAAGGAAACAGTACGAAATAATAATTACAAATTAAACAAAAAAGAGGGAGCAGTTCCCTTCTTTCTTATACAGAAGATGATGTTGATAATGAAAATTACTCCTATTTAGGCCTCATGTGCAAATAATTGGAATTAGGAGGGAAGGGTATACACAAAAGTTTAACTTAAACCCATAAATTCTTTTACTGATGTAATACTAACCCACAATATTGTAATATTAAGATTAAGATTGAGTACATTTACTTCAAGGGATGGGAAGTTCATGTCCTTGGGAAGTTGGCTCTAGTGGGAACATCCACAAACTTGTGTGTGTGAGTTATTCCTAAACTTCTCTGACCTTTTTCTATGGCAAGAGATGTACTCCTGCTAAAGGACAGGAGTAAATTATTTCTTGGGTGAGAAAGGATTATACCCCATAGTTAGTGTGTGATAGGCAAAGGGGTTTTTCCACAGGGAAATATGTTATCTTTTAGGCGAAAGAAATTCCATTGCAACACATACAATTGTAAAGAGATGGATATGTAGATGCAAAAACAGGAATTCACAAACATTTTCCTGATGATTGCCTAGAAAATTGTAACTGGAGCAGCTTTCCATACAAACTTGTGATAGATTTTTTGAATGCCCAAAAGTCATAAATCTGCACACATTGGAGGGCAAAACTCTCTGTGTACAGGTTTATGACTTTTTTTGTCAATTGTGCGTTTACTGATATGACAATTCTATGCCAAATATCAAATGAAATGGCAAGTTAATCTTGAACATTTGTACTTAGAGCGGCATGTTGAGAGCCAGACAACTAATCAGAATGTTTCTTTTGCCAAAGTCCAATCAAGACATGGGCTGCCAGCTTCCTGCCCCTCTGGTGTGTGCTGCCTGTGTGACCTTTGTCACGCCACCATCCCTATATAATTTCTTCTAGCACTCAGACTTCACCTCTGCCAATGATGCTTTACATTTGCCTTGCTAGCAAAGGGAGAGAAGCAAATGTAGTACACAATTTAGTACACTCTTGGTGCAGAGAAAACGACTTAGCTGCTTACCGATAATCTTCATTACTCCCAGTCATAGCCTTCCTTGTCCCAGTCCTGAAATATGGAGCAACGTCTCCTGTTTTGGCAGAATTGTCCCAGCTCAAAAAATAAACTCTCAGAGGCCAAGCCCCTCCTACCTGGCCTCGGGAAGAATACTTCCCATGGTCCATAATATGAGAAGAACCAGGCCCAGAACGTCCTGATAGTACAAAGCAGATTGAATATAGCAAAAAAAAATTTTCAGAACACCTATCCCAACTTGGGGGGTGGGGGAGGAAAGGGTTGAGGACTGGGATGAGGAAGACTATATCTCGGAGTAATGAAGATTACCAGTAAGTAATCGAGTCCTTACATTCCTCCTTTGTCTTCCTTGATCCAGTCTTCACATATGAAGGGCATACCAAATCAATCTGACAAAACACAAGGAAGTGGAATGCAAACAGTGACCTTTAATAAAAAATACATGCCAATATATTAGAAAACTGAAGAAAGCACAATAGATCCAAAGAAAAAGAAACAACGTGCCCCCAACTTCAATTTATAATACCAAATTAAAAGTATGGTGAGTAGCCCAAGGGGCAACAGCACAACTATATTTTAGGGTAGCACCCTTAAAATGCTGCCCAGGATGAAGCCATGCCTTTTGTGGAGCAAATATGAACTTGCGCCGGTATGAATTATAATTCTGCTCATGGAACCGATGGAATTTGGGTAACTCCCCACTATGCTTATAACGCAGGGTTCCTGACAATTTCCACCAATCGATACGTGCCCGAATTATTCTGCTGTTTGCGCCTCAAAGGAACGACGCAAGGCTCCACAATGAGTGCTTGCGAGTGCAAGCCAGATTTGCTGGCCCCTGGCACGATGCCCAGTCGCCACAGAGTCTACCAGTGTAATTTTATAACACCGGTGGACACAAGGGAGAGTGATCAGAGAGGTCTGCAGTTTGAGTAAATTTGCTGCCACTCGAGTAGCTTTTCTACTTGAGCAGCAGCAAAATCAACTCGAATGGGCATGTGCTCTTGCGCAACGCTTGTTGCAGTTCACGCTGATTTTCAGGGCAGATCGCACAACTAGCACTAAATTGCATCGTGACCAGCATATTTTCCAACCATTGATGGAATTCCAGTGAATCTCAGGGAGTTTTTCTGCAACTTGGCGGAATTCTGCAGAGTGAAACTCCGCAAGTTCAGCCCACCCCTGCCATGAACAAACTCCAGCTGTTTGACAAGCTAAATAAATTAAGTTCCTAACCCAGTGGCCTAGGGTGGCTGTTGTAGGTCTATGTCCCTTTTCTGCTTGACTAAAAGTCACAAAAAGGAAGTCAACCATTCTAAAAGCTGCTGTTCTCTCCAAGTAAACAGAGAGAGCTCTTTCAAGAGTCAATGTGTGAAGAAGGGCCTCGCACGGCGTATAGGAGAAGCAAAAATGGTAGGGAGAATAATGTCCTGAGACAAATGAAAAGTCAAAAATGCCTTTGAAATGAACGGATGGATCAGGATGCAGAACTAATTTATCTGGATAGAAGCGACTTAAGGAGTCATGACAAAGCAGAGCGCTAATCTCACCTAATCTCCTCCCTTAAGCAATAGCAACCAGGAAGAAAGTCAGGAGTTAAGAGCTGCAAAAAAATAGAAGAAAGAGGTTCAAAGGGGGCCTCATGCAGCATGTTGAGTAACAGAGGCAAGTCCCAGCTGAGGGCAGGAGTATGCACTACTGGGCACTTCAAAGAAAAACTTCTCAGCAGTTTTGAAGCCAATGGATTGAACACAGCTAGAGAACAGTCCCCAATAGCTTTAATGGCCACTCACTGGCTAAGAAGAGTAGAGACTGCCAGACCTAACAAAAAGCCATCCCTTTTCCAATGCCTCTCATATATTTTAAGACTACTACTTCTTCTGTAATTTTGTATTGAGGGAGCAATGTCCGGGCGACCCCACAGGCCTCCAACCTCAATTTACAGACCTCCTCTTCGGTTGCAATGGGAATCTGAGAGGATAGGGAGTCACGGGGAAAATCCAAGGAGGAGTGCAAGCCAGCTCCTTGAGTAATGGGAACCAAGGATGACAGTTCAAGGTTGGGCTGACTAGAAGCACCTCTGGTTTCTCATCCCTGATTTTGCCTGGGACTTTGGCAATCAGAGGGAAGGGAGAAATGGCAAAGAGGAGGCTTTTCGGCCACCAAAATCTCATCGCATCCACCCTCCATGCTGACCTGGATGGAAGAAGGGAGCAGAACTTTGAAAGCTGAGTGTCTTGGGGAGATGCAAAAAGGTTCAGCCAGGGTTCCCTAAGTTTCAGATTAACTCCTGGAAAGGAAGCGGGTAAAGCGACATTGTCACTGAGGAAGGGAATGTGAAGCTCAAACAATCCGCACACCCATTTTCCTTCCTCTGAAGATAAATCACTGTCAAAGAGAGTCATCTGGTCTCCACCCAAACCCGATTTCTCTGCTATCTGGGTCAAAGGGAGAACTCTAGCACTCCTCAGGTGGTTGGCATAAGCTTGGGTTGCCTGGTTGTCTGTGAAAATTAACACAGGTTTACTGCTAGTCAGAGGGAACAATGGAAGTCAAGCTCTGTACACTGTTTTCAGCTCCTTCCAATTCATGGTTGGGATATTCTGAAGCCATCCCCGGACCCTGAGTTAATAGTTTCCCCAGAGTGGCCCCCACCCCAGACTGCTTGCATCCGAAGTGAGTGTCACAAGAAGGGGAGTAGAGAGCAAGATTCCTTTATTGAGATTGTTGGAATCCAATCACCATCAAAGTTTATTAATAATGTCTGGTAAAACTGGTACCAAGGCCTAGTCTTAGTAGTTCTGGGAAGTCGGACTCCAAAATTGAAGAAGATGATATACCAGGTGGTGAAGGTGAAGACAAGACCATGGTGCCAACAACTGAGCTGCTGCCATGCCTTCTTAGCCTGATGAAGTTGCAAAAGAGTTCGTCAGCGAGACTGGAGCATGTCTTGATGAGATGGGGGCAAAAACACTTTGCCCACCGCAGTGTTGAACACAGCTCTGATGTACTGAAGTTCTTAGGAAGGCACAACATCTGATTGTACTCAGTTTATGAGCTAGACATGCTCTGTTAGTGTTTCACACACCAATTGGACTGTCTTGTACCCATAAGAAAAGAATTAGCAGAAATTTTAACCAATCATCCAAGCATGGGAAAAGCACAAATCCCAGGAATGAAGGTTACCCACCAAGGTTGCCAGAGTCTTGGGAAACACTGTAGGAGTTGAAGCCAAAAAGAAGGGCACACACTTGATAGAGATGGCTTAAAGCACAACATTTTACATATTTCTAAGAACTGGGGCACAGAGGGACATGAAAATAAGCATCCTTTAAATCAATAAAAACTAAGAACATTCCTGAGAAAACCAGAGACAATATGTCTTTGAGACTACCCATCTTGAATCTCTTTTAAGGCACAAACTGGTTCACAGCTTTCTGGTCCAAACTGTACGGAAGTTTCCTGTTCGAATCTGGACTAAGAACATGATGGAATAGCAACCCTTGCCTTTTTCCAGTGGAGTTACTTGAATAACCACCTTCTTTTCTGGTAGATCTTGCATTTCCTTTTTGAGGGCTTGTCGTTTCCTTGGATTTTGCGGAGTAAGAGTGGGTATGGCTTCGGGAGGGGAAGAAAACTCTATTCTATAACCGTGTTCTACAACATTTAGTATTCATGCATCTGAGATGTCCTTCTTCTAAATTTCCACAAATACCTGGATCCATCCTTCCCCCACCTAAGGCTAGTCAGGATTTTGATGAGGATGGTGCAACCGGAGGGTTAGCTGACTGCTGCTGAGATTTATCAAAGGAAGCACCGCCCTGACTGTGACCCCTGGCCAAAAGTGCTAATTACTACCTCTAGAAGAAGTGGATTGCTCAAAAGCTCTACTGTAACCAAAACCCCTTCTTCTAGTTGGAGGTTGCCCCAGAACCAACAATTTGTGGCCCTCTGCTGCTCTTCACGAGGTCTTCTAGCTGAGAACCAAACAAACTGGACCCAGTAAAAGGTAGATGACTTAAGAGAGATTTTTGGGCATTGCCTGCTTTCCAGGACCTCATCCTAATGTGATGGCCCTAAGATATAGAAGAACCTGCTGAAGGACCGCTGCTGATGAGGAACCATAGGTGATATCAGAGAGGAACCGTACCTGCAGTTCCATTAAAGCCAGCCTAGAATTGATGACTTCCACTTCATTAATCTCTTCTGCCATGGCATAAAAGTCCTAAATCAAAGACTGTACATCAGTGGTGGCATATGCCCTTGCCCAGATAGTGAAATTAGCTGAAGAAAAAGATTTTTTGATTGCTGGTGCCACATTTTTATCCACCTGGTTTGAAGGAGAGGCGTCGTCTGAAATAATTAACCCGCTAGATGCCAAGCCTGCCATTAAGTCTACTTTCACTGAAAAAGGAAATTCCTCAGGGAACCCTTGCATGGGTTAACATTTTGTCAAAAATAGTGGAAAAGACGTTTTCTCAATATACAACCATTCTCAGGAAAATACCTGGCTGTGAACTGGTAAAGATTTTGTCTCTTTCCTACAGCAAAAAAACAAGTCCTGTTTTAGAGACCCTCCATTGTAACACATTGAAGTCAATGGCAGAAGAAGGGCCAGGAGTAACCTGTGGCATTAGCATTTCCATCCCCTCTGAAGAGCAAGAGGAGGATACCGGTTCCGTCTTTCTTTGGGAAATGTGCTTCCCCTGCATGACTACAATAGTCACCTAGGTATAGAAGGCAAGATGCTCTAAATGCCCCTCTCTCATTGCTAAGCAACTGGATTCAGGAACTGGGGCAACAATGCGAGACAGCTACAATCTTGGAATGGGCAGGCAGCGGTCCCAACATGGGAAAGGTGCTGCGAGAAGGCAAACCGAAAGCCTTCAATACCAAAAAAAGCAATGCCCTGCATCCCTGTTGAACTAGTGACTGGTATTATGGCAGAGGTTACCTTCTAATCGCTCTGTGGAGAAGGTAGCATACCATTCAGATGACATGGAGGTCCCGATATGGCCTTAGTGCCGCCACTATTGCAGGCCACACCACAGAAAATAACATGAAATAAGAATTAAAATATAGCAATATCACCATCAAACAAGCTTTATTGCAACACAAAGCCATAAAAGCAAGGTAAAACAATGGCATAACATAAAAAACAATAAAACCAACTTTGATAAAACTTACATTAAAAACATGGGAAAAAGTCATGATAATACATATGCCCGGGCCGTATACCATATAATGCTATCTCTCAATCACTTTAGAACGGCTTTATGTAATAAAGCATCATTATAAACAGATCTAGTTGGATTGCATCTATTGGCAACAAGAGCACATTCAGTACAAAGCACTTCACATTTAAGGCCATAAATATGCAAGTTAGTTCACATCACATCATGAAGTGTCCTGTGCAGAGTCAATAATTCCTGGGTGTTCCTCACAGGGAAACTTCCATGAGGGCTAATGCATTACTAGTCATAATGAGATAAGTGGTGCTCGCCATATATCATACAGTACATCACCATTTGGTGCAAGATGACGACATAGGCTATATATAGTAACTTCTGTTCCTTTTACCAGCAAACCTGTCCACACTTTGTCTTAATCTCCACATTCCCAACAGGAATCTACCTACACCAAACCCGATTAAGTAATTGTCATCAAGTTTAAGTATCCTAGTGGCCTCTTTAAGTTCTCTAACTCCCAAACTTCGACACAGTGGAATGATACACATTTTCTTGCAGTTAATGTATAAAGGACATAAAAACAAGACCTATTCAACAGTTTCTTTAGGCACACCACACATTGGGCAGAGGCCACCAGGAGTCTCTTTAGAATGGGCCCAATTAGCTGTATATGAATCAAAGGAAAGAGTTCCATGCCGTAACTTCAAATGCAATCGCCTAGCCAATGGCGGTTGCATCTCATCTAGAAAATTCTCGCTCTTATACGAGACCTTGACTGAGAGAAAGGTTTCTGTCAGAGGTCCATAGCTATGCTGAGCGAGTAGCGCTGAATCTTTATTATGTCAAAACGCTAGTTTAAGCAGTGACTTGGAAGTGGCCCTTGATAAACTAGGGGAGCTCCACAGACTCACAAACCCTGCCTCCAATAGGGTGACCTTGATATACATTATCCATGGAATATCTAAAGAACCAGGTCTAGTCAAGATTTCCTCCAAACCCCCACGATAGGAGGTGAGCTCTGGGTATGGCAATTTCTCCCTCAATATAGTAGGGGACGTAACCCCACTTTATCAGAGAGTGGTCGCAACCCAAGATTCAATCTGAATGGGAGCATGCGGGTACTTACTGGGGACAGCAATATCACTTGCCCGGATTCTGCTGGGTAAATACAAAACAGGAAGTTCT
This sequence comes from Triturus cristatus, assembly GCF_964204655.1. Lineage (NCBI taxonomy): Eukaryota > Metazoa > Chordata > Amphibia > Caudata > Salamandridae > Triturus > Triturus cristatus. The sequence goes on from NC_140588.1 coordinate 469,930,634, forward strand.
GGGTCAGGTCCCTACTATTTTATCCATGGGAAGTTTGCTTCCTGACCTCAGGTGGGAGGAGCTTGGCCTGGGATAGTTTCTATTTTGAACTGGGTGAATTCTGTTGAAACAGGAGATGTAGGTCCATGTGGCAGGGCTGGGATGAGGAAGACGCAGAAGGAAGGTAATAAGTCTTCTCTCCTGCAGCAGCAAAGCTTTGGCCATCTCACTGCAGAAGCAACTCTCGCCGCCACACTGTGCTTCTGCAGAGAGAGTTGGAGCTGTGGTGCTGCAGCAGAAAGGGGGACCTTTTCCCCTTCATTCACAGTGTATTTGATTCACCACTCCTCCTGAGACACAGCACAGCACAATGTTTAACAGCACAACTTATCAAGCAGCGATACTTTGGCCTTGCTCACCTTTGTTAATTACAATCTGAATTTCCTTAAAGGACAAAGAACTCGGGTAATTAGCATGAGGGTGGCCTTTGCCCTTAATACATATCTCATTTTCATGGTCACTAACTCCTGTCCTTCACACCTTATGGGTTTTAGCTTTAGAGGAGCAAAATACATTTGTGACCCAGAGTGTGTTGTTCATATATACAGCTTGATAAGCGGAAAATTGTTGTATTATTTAGGGCTCTCGATTTAACCGTATTTATTTCTTGGAAATTTCCATATGTATTTATCCATATTTATTTTTGACAACTTTATCTGCATTTATCCGTATTTCTTATGGGTGTTGTGAACAAAATTAAGCTGAAACTGGTATATTTCTAAATTTATTTAACCAATAAATATGCAGTCATGCTTGAATGCCTGCCAAGTTTCAGTGATATGAACACCCACAGAAGATACATCAATGCACTTATATGAAAATATGTACATTTCAGTATCAGCCTTGTGCATATCTACTGCTGTTTAAGCCTCTTCACTAAAATTATTTTATTAAAACCCCATTACCTATCAATCCACTCAGTAATTGGCCTGGCAGTCATGGCAAAGTGTATTTAGAATCACTCAAAAAGCACCCCATTTCCGTTTTTATCCACATTTAAAAATAAATGCAGACAAGAGAATAAATAGTTTTCTGTCTGTATTTATCTGTAAAAATCATTGAAAACGGAAAACAGGGAGCCTTAATTATATTGAATCCAACCAGCTCCTACTAACCCCTTTCTAACTCTCATCTAGTGCTTTATTTTTAAAATAATTCGTGCCGGTGCCCAAAGTTTACTGCAGAAGCCCACAGCAGGGGCTATCAGAATGTTGGGGTGCTGAATTTCAAGGATGTATAGTCTGAATTTTACCTCTAGCCACTTTTATTAACCACCAGACACTTCCTGATTATTTATGTCTTTCCCCTTTTTGTGTTGTTCTGTCTCTTGTACTGAGTTAAAGTATGATGAGGAAAAGCACATGGCAGTCCCCAAAAATGAGTGCCTGTGGGTCCCACTAGCATCTGCCGGCCCAAATTAAGCACTGCTCTCACCAATCATGCATGTAAAGGTTTGAAGGTTTCAAATGGAGTGTTTTACTTCTGAATAGGGGGTTTTAATTTTCTCCTGATCCTGAAAGGTATGGGACAAATGTATCTTAATAAAATTGGAATTGATGTCATCTCAGTGAGTTTCCTGTTTCCTGCTTCAGATTTTTGTTTTCTATTTCTGACTGCAATGCCTCTATCATGACATGAGAGTAACGCAAAATACAGATTTAGGGTTGATGACCCAGCCCTAAACTGACTGTTTGTAACGGAGTTACTGTTTCCAAACTCCAGTGGGCTTTGGGTATGCCTTTTGCTTGTGTTTCCACTGGTTTGAGTCTATTCAGTACCGTAGTCCTGATTCAATAGTTTATCACCCTATTCTTATATTTGTATCGCCCAGAGGAGCATTTTGATCTTATTGCCTTTCAGCTAAATGGCTTGTATCCTTCCTTTGCTCGTGTCAGAACCTTGCATTGCAATAAATGAGGGACTATTTTCTCTCGTTCTCCCCAATCTACTGCTCAACCCTTTCCTAGCATCTCCTCATTCTACCTGTTCAACCCTTTGCCAGCAGTTCTGTTTATTTAAAATACCTCTCTGCCCCAGAATCCATTTACAACCCCCGCCACCTGCCCCCTACCCACCACTAATAAAGCAGCAGGCAGCTATCTATGAATGTTTTCTAAACCATTCACAGATGGCCACCTATGCATTCCTGTGCATGTGCGCATGCACAGCAGACATTTTAGAATGCTTTTTCTTATTCTTTATATTGGTATTCCAAGTTGGCTGCCTCCACGTGCCCTTGAGCGTGCATGCATGACCAGCCATCTTATAAGCATTTTTTGCCAAAAAGGATACCAAAACCAAAACAAACATTGACAAAGCCAGTATCTCTGCACCTGGGGCCACATTATACATAGTACCCTAGGTGAGCAAGGGGCATTTCAGCTTGTGTTTTGTGTCTCTAGGTCCCCATGGCAAACACTTGTGCGGCTCCCTTGTGCAGTATAGATCATGACGGCGTGAATTGTGCATGATCCCAGATGTTGTTGTCCTCTTTTGCACAGGGGTATCACCCCATGCAAAGAGGGATCATTTGCACCCGTGCCATATTACAGATGTAGGTGCAGAGGTAAGAAAGACTGTCAGGAGGTGAACTGACCATGCACCATATTGAATTGTAACACAGCTAGGGTTTCTGCCCCAGCCCTTCCATCCCCCTCAAAGTACTCATTGTAAGCAGGGCATGAGGGTCCCAGGCACACTTTTGGAGGTGGGTGCAGTCACTCACTGCACCTGACTGCGGGGGGATCTCTGCCCCATTGAAACAGGGGCCATGTTGCTGCCTTCAGTGGAAGGTGGACCAGCAGCTTCAAACAGCTGTTCCACGTTTCACTAAAACTCTGTGTACAGTGCAGGTGTGGCGTTGTGCCTTCACAGGGAAGTGTGCATTTGACGTGATATGGTGCACTATTTGTGTCTGCACACATTTAAGGTGAAAAAAATATGGCAAGAAAATATTTTATTAATGACTGGCTAGATGATGGCAAGAACAAATAAGCATTTAAGGCAGCATTAAAGAGCTGTGTCTGGTGCTCTTACTGAAGCCCTGCCAGGAAACCCATGCCACATGCCAGGGCCCACTGTGAGGAGAAGCATTCCCTCCCAGAGGTAAAGCTCCTTAAGCGTGCCTTTCCCAAACAAGCACCCACATAATATGACTGCCAATTACACGCATTATAGCCTCTTTTTCTTCCACCCTAATGCCCCACTGTTGCAGCAATCATATCAGGCTTCAGAGAGGCCTCCACTTAAGGCTCTCTGAAAGCAGTGATCCTCTGATGAAAAGGGATTGAAACAAGGGTTAAAGCAGACATTGAAAGGTTACTGTAGAGGGCAGGCTGCTCAGACAATCCTCCTTTAATATGTGTGGTGTGCACCTGCGATAAGATGATTCATTAGATAGGGCTCCACTCTGACAAGCTTCATCGTTCAGCCCTCAGTGTCGAGATGGAACAATTCTGCCCCCACCCAGTAAATATGACAAGGTCAGCATTTTTCTGGGTCCCAGAAAGGATGGGGGCAGAAGAATTGAGGACGCCTGTTCGCGCCCCCCCCCCCATGCTGGACAGACGAAGGGCAGGTTTCCAGAATCCTACACGCTGTCCTTGATGAAAATAGCTAAAATGCGATCAAAGAGAAAGCAATTTGCCCCAAATGTTTTGGTTTTTTTTCAATATGAAACTCTGAAAGTTGTGTGACATTGTCGGCTGTGCGACATTGCCAAAGTCAGCTCCCTTTAGTATTGTGTTCAATAAATATATTTATTGTAATTATTATTTGTTTTGCACTTATAAAACAGTTTGCAGGATACAAGAACATGATAGAACTGATCAGTCACATTACAGATATATTTACTATATTATAGAAACATTGCATTGGCACAAAATAGAAGCCTTTCTGCACCACTATTACTGCTTGTGTAATCTGTGCTATGTGATATGATGCAAATCACGATACAAAAAGAGTTTTGCATTATGGTAAATATGGAGGAAACATATTGTGAGGCTATTTCTAATACATGCCTTTTATTAGGAATATAGAAAAAAATAGAAGGAGAATTCAATGGAAAACCAGCTTTCCAGAAATCATTCACATTTCTTCTATCCCTCAGCTGTCCCAGAGAGCCACTTTTATATATGAAAGCTCAGTGACAGCAGAGACGCTCTGTGGGTAAACCGACAATAAAGTGTAAAGGGTTTAAATTCTAGCCAGCACAGCATGTCATTCTCTCGAAGTCGAAACAGTATGTACCAATGGAACAAAAGGCAATGACATGGCCAGCGCTGCCCAGCATCATAGTTCTTTTGCTTTTTGTTTTTAACTTTCAGCCATGCTGCAGAGCAGCCACGCTTCTGTGCAACATGGCTTAAAACATCGCCAAAGCCAATATCTGTCTTAGAAGAGACCTATTGGCTTTGCCAAAGCATTAAAAAGCATGCAGCGCGGCTGCCAGACTGCTGTACAACATGGCTAAACATTGACAAAGCCGAGAGCTCTCGTCTCATAGGCGCTGTAGGTTCTAATGATACTATGCTATGAAAGTAGCCATTGAGAAGGACAGCTCCGCTGTGATGCCACTAATTGCCTGTAATAAATAACTGCAAGAAACTAGGTGCATGCACATTCTGATGCAATAAGAAAATAAGGACAAGGATTTGTATTAAGATTGCTGTATCCCACATATGTTACATTCTTCTGTAATCAAAATGTTAATTCTCTTTAGCAGGCATGACATTTGAGCTTGCTATGCAATCAACAACCAGCCGATGTCCAAATGGGAGCTTTTAGTGGGTGAAACATAACTGTGTGCACCTTCAGAATTAGAGATTACTGTTTCAATAATCTGATTGAGAAGCCTGTTCACTAGGAATGGAAACGTTGCAATGCTGGAGTTTTTTGGGTTGTTGCAGGGTACTCACAATCACATACATACTCAGGGGCTCCAATTTTGTGACTAGCACCGAGCTAGCTGAAACTCTAGTACATTTGTAAACAAGCATTGGTAAAGCAAAATAGGTCTCACCTTTGGAACTTATTGACTTTGCTAATGGCAACCCCGATACTGTGCCTAAAGCATAAAAAAAAGTTTTTAACATGGATGGCGCACCACACGTGTGTACACCTACAACAAGATTTGTTGATTTTTTTGTTTTAGTTACCAATCTGATATGGTTTAGTAACTAAAAAAAAAAGGTGTAAAAGCTTTTTTTAATGTGGCTGAAAAAAAATGTAGTGCTTGGAAAGCAATGAGTGAGAGGATACAAGTAGTGCATCCATGCTCAGTGGAGGGACACAAAAAAAAAGAGGAAGTAAAGCCCACGCAAGCTGGAGAATACAAATCAGGCAAATAAGGAGAGATGGATGTAGACTTACGGCTAGAGCGATCGACCTCTAAACTGGGGAACCGGGTTCAAGTCTCGGCAGCGATGCTCAACATCCTGTGATTCTGGGCAAATCACTTCATCTCTCCGTCCCTAACAAAAATGAATGTGTCCATCTGTAAGGAAACTGGTGGACATGTAAAGCACTCTGATACCCACGATTTCTCGGGTCTAGTTTGCGCTATATAAAACTCTAGAAAAAAAAAAGTTATCCAGTGGTAAAAAGTGGATGGACTCTAAGCCCACCGTAAACTGACAATATGTCTCATAACAGACATTCCATGTGCGGTCTTGTAGGCAAAACCCAAAAATAAAAAGTGCTGGGGTATTGCTGAATGCCAGGGTTGCTGAATACAAAAGCTACCATGCATTGGTTCCACCTCATGCCTCTTTCCTCGACTACACCTCTTGTCTCTTTATCTCACACTTGTAGAATCTTTTCCATCCCTGCTTTCACCCTTTGCTCCCATAGTATTATCTTTCTCTTCCTCCACTTTCTGCCCACCACCTGCAACCACCGGCACAAAATAGGGACTGGTGTGATGACAAAACTTTTGCTTCACACTGGAGGTTAATCCAATTAGAATAGATGTAATACCTTTTTATTCATCGGATTCATTCACCTAATTAGAGCTTAAATGACGGGATGGACAGAAATATGGTTGTTTCATGAAATTTACCTCTCTACTCGTTTCCAATTAGAGATGAAAACATACAGTTACAACATTTTGTGGTGGGAATAATAGTTTGTTGGTTGCATACAAAGTTATTTCTCATTCCTTATAATAATATTTCCTGTTACAATATCATTCAGAGAAATTAATATATTGATGTTTTAATTCATTCACACTCACCTGTCCTTGTGCATTAGTCACTAGTTGACCTGTAACCCCTTGCAGACTGGAGAGTGCATTGCCAAAGGCTTGGGAGCTTGCTATGGAGCCCATGGCGGCTGCTGCTGCTGCCGCTGCTGCTGCCTGACTTGCTAGGGGATTGTTGACCATCTGAAATGAAAGAAACATGAGAATGTTGACAAATTATTGATGCATAATTAAAAATAATTGCATCCTAACCAAGGCACACAGAATGAGTTACTAAACTAGAAAGGCTTGTGGAATATTGGCTTTCATGCTTCTGAGTACTCAGCATGACTTATTTCAAATCCAATATCTACAAAAACAATGGCAGAACTGATTTCTATTAATGCAAAAGGGCACTTAATCCGAAATGCGCCTTGTAAATTTAATGGCCATTTTTTCAGTCATAGACCCCCATTTAAAATAGTTAGATTATAGCTTTCCCTAGATTATTTCGCCCTTCCTTCCAATATCACAAAGTTTGGCACAAGGACATATAGAGAAAAGCATTGTGTGACAAGATGTCATGTTTGTTGCCTCGAAGATGAAAAGATTACTAAAGGCCTGAACAGTGTGTTGTAAAATGAAAATCGCATATCCTTAAATATGGAGTGGCGAGATTCAGTCTGAAACATGCAACAAAGCCAAACCAAGCCCATTCTTAATTTTCGAAAAAAATAAATAAACGCTGCCCCTTACAATTTTGACATTCATCCTTATTTTTTAAGGTTCATTAATAAAAATAATGTTTGAAATGTTTCTTTCATTTTTTATAGGATCATTAGCAATTACCATTGTAACGATGCAACTCTGAAACAACTGTTTTAACTTTTACCTATTAACCTATTTAGCTAACAATTCAAATCTTTAAAAAATATAAAATGTTACATCTTATAAATACCAATAGTACAATTCCTAACTAATGCCAACCATATGAACTAATGTCACCTTTTCAAAACTCCGTAAAATGTTCTAAAATCTTAAACTAGCAATTAAACTCTACAAAATACATTTGTTTTACAGAAAATCTCCGTTTAAAAATCGTTAAAAAATGAATTAGATATGTGTTGCTAATAAGCTAAAGCAACAAATCATAGCAATACGTTTCATGAAATCAATTTTCTAAAACAAATTTAGTTTATTTTTAGAACTGTTCAACTAAGACATCAAACTTTAAAAATAGCAAAAAGACATGTCGTACTATCCCACACTCTTATAGCTTTTCAATTCATTACAAATTCTTGAGAAGAACTATAAATAACAGACAATTTATAATCTCTGTAATGTTGCTTAGGGTGTTAGGCTAAAAGGGATGTGGGTGGTTGGTCACAAAGGAACAGTGGTCTACCAGTTCTGGTAAATAATTCCAGCACAGAAATTAGCGAGTTTGGAGTGGCAGACTAGGATGTAGACATGGGGTAACATCATACACACCTGTGTATCACGTACATGGGCACCTAATGAGTATTATTCCAAGAATGTCCATCATTTTCTAAAACTCTCCAGAACAACTTTTACAGTACCTACCCACAGAAATGTAAAAGGATAGTCAGATGCTATCTGCAATCACACATCACACAAAAGTTGAATGCCAAATCAGGCGATCATAAAAACTCTTTATCCTACAGAAGATTTATTCATAGTAAACTCACACATCTCTCACTAACAGCCCGAGCTCCATTAGGTTCTTATTTCATATTGCACTATGTGAGTGGATGTTTTCCTAAACCTGAATTATTCTCATGTGAAGAGCTGTGATTTCTAATAGCCCAGTAGCCTACTGTTGCCTAACTACTGATAACTGCATTTAATTTTGTTTATATTGAGAACTATAAGATGATCAATTACCTACCATTAAATACCCTGCAAAAGACACACAATTGATGGACGGAATGCAGAACAAATCAAAACATTCACCCCCAGTCAAGAGATCTGGGTTAAATCCATCATTCTTTTGCTCACCATGCCACCCCAGTTTAGACCTGGCTATATGCAAATCAGTCTTGACCCTGTGCCTCATGGGAACAGTCCAGCCTGAACTGCCAAGCCAGGTCCTCCCTGGACCGGAAACAAGCATCCTAGGACCGGTTTCGGGGTTTCACCCCTCTTCAGCCAGGATAGCTTGATTCCAGTGGCACAGTGAGCCCAGGACTCACGTCTGAGCATACCTGGCGCACTTAGGGCGAGAAAGCAAAAGACACACAATTGATGGACGAAATGCAGAACAAATCAAAACATTCACCCCCAGTCAAGAGATCTGGGTTAAAGCCATCATTCTTTTGCTCACCATGCCACCCCAGTTTAGACCTGACTATATGCAAATCAGTCTTGACCCAGTGCCTCATGGGAACAGTCCGCTGAACTGCCAAGCCAGGTCTTCCCTGGACCGGAAACAAGCATCCTAGGACCGGTTTCGGGGTTTCACCCCTCTTCAGCCAGGATAGCTTGATTCCAGTGGCACAGTGAGCCCAGGACTCACGTCTGAGCATACCTAGCGCACTTAGGGCGAGAAAGCAAAAGACACACAATTGATGGACGGAATGCAGAACAAATCAAAACATTTACCCCCAGTCAAGAGATCTGGGTTAAATCCATCATTCTTTTGCTCACCATGCCACCCCAGTTTAGACCTGGCTATATGCAAATCAGTCTTGACCCTGTGCCTCATGGGAACAGTCCAGCCCGAACTGTCAAGCCAGGTCCTCCCTGAACCGGAAACAAGCATCCTGGGACCGGTTTCGGGGTTTCACCCCTCTTCAGTCAGGATAGCTTGATTCCAGTGGCATGGAGAGCACGGGACTCACATCTGCCAATTTCCTTTTTCATTATCACAAGGACTATCTCTCCCATAGGTTATCATGTAAACTGCTTTGTAGCACCTTACAAGTGTAACTTTTAATTGGAAGAGATGGAGATTTAGAGTTTGGTTTCCCTGAACTCAGAATTTAAAAACACGTTTCTGTGAAAGTGTTTTTTAAATTGTGTGGTTGAAAATGCCACTGTTAGAAAGTGGGCATTTTCTTTGAAAATGCCACTATTAGAAAGTGGGCATTTTCTTGCTATACCATCCTGTACCTCTGCCTGCCTGTGGAATCCACATCTGGTTTGGGATGTTTGTGCATTCACACAAAGGGAGCTAAGGTGTGTCCTGCATATCCTGATTGCCCATCACCAGGCTGATGGGCAATCCTGAGCTAGAGAGGTGGGAGGACTTGTCACTGACACCTGAAGAGGGCTCTGTCTGTCCTCTCACAATGCTGTCTTCACCCACCTGTAGTGTGTCTGGAGTCAGAACAGGACAATGCAAGAACTATGCACTACAAAGAATATCCTTTGAAGTATGTCTACTTCAAAGGCGAAATGGGGTATAAGTATTGGACCTGTGACTCTAAATGTTTAGAACACTTCTGGATCAAGAGGAGATTCTGCCAAGAAGAAGAGCTAAATAAGTTGTAGGAGGGGAACTGCCACTCTGTTTGGTCTGTGTTACGCTGCGATGCTGCTTGCTGCTTCTGCCTTGGGCAGAGGAAGGACAGGACTGTACATTCTATCCTGCTTATCAAGGTCCTCCAAGGGCTTGTGCGTACTTGCATCCTGTTGGAAGTCTCAGGGCCATCAAAGATTTCATCTGAAGCTCCTGGACTCCTCTGCTGGGTGTTTGGACCTGCCAAGTGGTGATAATTCCAGTTCTGGGCTGTTGGAGGTGATTTTGCTGCAGAAAGAAGAAGAAAATCCATGCAGCAACCCTCTGTGCCTGTTTTTCCTGCTGCAAGCTTGCTGTGCAGTTGAAAAACCAATGCATCACCATGCTGCAGCTGAAAGTTTAACGCAGTGCCTGTTCGCAGCGTCTGTTCACAGCTGGGAGAATTGACGCCATGCCTGTTCGCGACTGGGAGCAATGACGCCGCACCGGTTTGGATGGCTCCATTTTTGCTGCAGCCCAAGTCCTGAGTACTGTCTTCGATGTTCGAGATACCTGCTCTCAATCCGACAGAGGCCCTGCTGTGGGGCTAAAAAACCATCACATCACTGTGCTGCGGCTGAAGGATCGACACAGCGCCTGTCTGAGGCTGTTAGCATCGACTACAGAGCATCCAGATCTTGCAGGTCTTGCAGAAAAGACCCACTTTCGGAATTCGATGCATCGCAGATCCTCGCAGTAAGGTGTCGACGCAACACTTCTCCTGCATGCAGCAGAACGGATTCCCCTATTCCCCTGGGACTCCAGAATCCATGCAGCGTTGTGTTTTACAATGCTTTGCTCCTTTGCAGCTGTTTTTGTGTCTTGGATTTATTTTGTCAAAGGTACTTTGATGCATCCAGTTCTATGGACAGAATTGCTGAAACCTTTAAAAAGTGATCTCTTGAGTTTGTATTGTTGGATTTTTGTCATTTTGGTCTTGTTTGGTTTAGATAAATTGTTTATTTTTCTAAACTGGTGTGGTGTCCATTCGTAGTGTTTTCAATGTGTTACTGTATGTGTTTTGTACATATGCTTTACACATTGCCTGACTGCTCATGCCAAACTACCAAGGGGATGGGCAGGGGTTATCTTGGATGTGTAACTCCCTTACCCAGACTAGAAGGAAAGGTCCCTGTTTGGACAGGGTGCATACCACTGCCAACAAGGAACCCCCATTTCTAACAATATGGCAGAGGGGTGACACTGAGAGGAACAAGTTGATGTGTAACAGAGCTGTGACAACAAATACCTATACTTGGTATAAGAAAGATTACCAGTAAGCATTCTATGAATTCTCACCTTATCCATGTTCCTCGTTATAGTCCTTACTCTTTCAGGATGTACCAAAAAGGTAAGCCTCCACCATGCAACAGCAAGAGAGCAGTTATATGAACTGGGCCCTAAATAGCACACCCATAGAAGGAACTGCACATGCCAGAGATGTATAAAGTCAAAACCACAACTGCAGATTGAGCCCTATTAAAGTGGTACACTGAGGCAGTGCACCAATGACACAAACAGATCCGCAAAGGCCAGCAGCTAGAAGAAATGTACCCGCACAAGGGTGCAAGTGCAAATGAGAAACTCAGATGGGCCACCTAAGAAAAAAGCAAAATAAAATGGCAGGCAGGTCACTAACACAAATTGAAAGCAACCCCAGCAAGCAGGCCCAGAGGGAATTCTTCTTGCAAAGAAAAACAAGCATTGGCATAGCCAATAGATCTCGCCTTTGGGACCTTATAAGTGTTTAGCTATGCAACAGTTGCATAACTAAATACTTATAAGGTCCCAAAAGCGAGACCTATTGGCTATGCAAAGTGGCCGTGTGGCCGCGAAAGTGAAAGTGATCGCGATCGCGATCACGGTCAAACATCAAAGCGACCGTGCGGCCGCGAAAGTGAAAGTAATCGCGGTAAAGTGTGGCGCGCGCGCCCGCGCACATGCACAGTAGCTCTATGCTGGCCTGGTAGCACTTTTTGGAGCCCTCTCAATAAGTCTCGCCAGACCAGTGCATGCGCTGGGTCAGGCGAGACCTAATGACCCAGAACTCAAGTGCAAGTGTGCCCTAAAGACCCAAAATGGCACGCAAAGAGGTCCCTGCCAAATAAGACACCAGATCAAAAAACCTAGAAGATCACCAGCAAGTGGGAGGTGCAGGAAACTTGGTGAACCAAAAACAACTGAGCAGGAAGTGAGTAAGTATGCAGAATCAGGAAAATTGAAGCCGGACCAAGTAGAACCTTTAGAGTCAGGTGAAAATAAAGTCATATAATGACTCTGGGAAGAAAACTGGCATGGGGGCCACAGTCTGCGCAAATCAAGTGTAACTGGATAATCCATATTTTGCAAGAAACATGCCATTTTCAATGCCTGAGCCATGAAGCAACACTTACCAAAAAAAGTGTGAATGTAATTCCTGAATTATTCTCAACAACTGCTAATCAGATTCCTGTCGATCATTTTCTAGATTATGGGTGCCAATACGGATAGGTACCTGTCGTATGTAAATCACCCCGGCTCAATCCCTGCATGAGGTACCTCGTATACCCTGTTAGGGTAAAAGAGAACGGTCCAGAGATCCTGAATCGGGATATGAATCTGGACCTTTTCAGCCTCAAGAGGACAAGTAGAGAAAGAGTTGTGAGCATATGTTCCTCCTTTCCAAACACGTATATATACCCATCAGTAGGCTAATTCCTTATTTGGATGTAACACAATTCGAGTAGGTTTGAGTGAGAATAGTTCTTTTTATTTGTCACTTGATTGAGTCCATTTCACTCATTATAAGTTTTTTATAGAAAACGTTGTAAAAGAAAGGGAACTGCCGACACGTGTTTCGCCCTATGTGGTGCGTAAAGCCAGGGTTTTCTCAAGGCTATTTATATCGTTCCTGCAAAACAAAGTATCAACGTTTAATTTGTAAATTTCCAAGAATTGTAACGTAACATTCTTTTAAACATCCAAATTTCAGGAACGGTTAGGTGTATTCTTTCGTCTAGTCGCCAGTTAAATCCGCTACGCTGTGTCAAAAACTTATAATGAGTGAAATGGACTCAATCAAGTTACAAATAAAAAGAACAGCGCTCGCCTTAACCACACATATGCCTTAATCACCCATATGTGTGGTTAAGGCAGTCAGTGCTCTAGGTGCAGAGCGGATGGGTGGGGAGAGGATCAGGAAAGATTGGGACAGGAGACACCGGGAAGCGGCTTGGTAACTAGGGCTGAGGCTGGGTTGTAAGGCTCATGGTGGGTAGGAGGAATTTAGGGTAGTTTGTAGAGCTGAGGCAGTTTTAGGGCTCAGGGTGGGGGTCTGGTGTCAGGGTAGCTTTTAGGGTTGGGGACAGGTTTTAAGGCTCAGGGAAGTGGAAAGGGGCAGTTTTCAGGGCTGGGGCCTGTTCTAGGTCTCTGGTTGCGGGGGCTGGAGTCGGGGTCGTTTTTTTGGTCTGGGGACTGGGATTTAGGGCTCAGAGTGGGACTTGCAATTGATTTGCCTATTTATAAAAATTTCATAAAATAGGAGTGCGAATTTAAAGATTTTTAATCAATCACTTTATACGGGATGCCTAAGCTCTGCTGCAGAACTCCATCTAACCATTCATTGTGCACAAACTAACTGTTTGGTGAAGGTGCAAGCTTTCTAAGGCTTAATCATCTCATGAGGTTGTATGGAACATTAGTCAGCAAATCTAGCATTATTTAATCAATAACTTTGTTTTACATTAAATACATCTGTCATGGTTCTAGAAGGCTATCAATATTTTAAAATGTATTCACAGGTTGGTGCTTATAGCCAGCTCTAGAGTTCAGCTGTCATCTGGATCAGTGCCAGCTAAGAGGAGATGGTAAGCAAGTGTTTGTCTAATCTTGGAGCAGCAGGAAATAAAGTTTTCTAATCTCCTTAAGTGTCCTCATCTCAGCTCCTCGTATAATCCAGGACCGGGTGGAAACAAGAGTTGCTGCCAAAATAAGGATTACAATATAAGTGCAAATTGTACACCCTGCTGGATTTTTCACACAAAAAATTCTCTTTGAAATCCTAGGTGCAATTTATTTCAGGAAAATTCTGCTTGATGCCAAGATTTGCAGCTCAGTAAATTGGACATTATAGATTACAGCATTATTTTCCTTTACAATATGTCTTGGTCAGTCTTATTCCACAAAATTAAGGACAACTTTTAGTGACTCCCATTGTGGGATGGCCACTATAAAAACAAATCAGATTCTGCCCATTATGAAATCAAATTATAAAAATTGCACACTGCGAGGCCCATTTTTTCCACGCCAAATAGAATTTCTGACACACAAAAATTGATTCTTTTGTTTTCAAATGCATTTTATTTTGAGATTCATTCATCATGAAACAGAAATGCCAACTCCATACATGGTTAGAAATGGAAGACAGGATCACAGACTATTTACACCACTTTAGCACACTGGCTAAATCTCTGATTGAAAAAACCTAGGTAGGTCACCTTCAGAAGGAATGACACATGTTGGAACTGTATTCGTGCACTGGGTGATATAAAATAAATGTTCTAGAGCAGTGGTTCTTGTAAGACCTACATGTGGGGTCAGCGAATGTTTCACAAAATTAAATAACATTAAAAGAAGTTCATTAAAATTAATGAAGTGTTTGGGAATGCATTATCTACTGGTAGGTAGTTATAGTTAGGACTTGTTTCTATTCAAAAAGTGTTTACTCTTTTGCCAATATCTTTGGCACCGTTTGACGAATCTTTGCAAAATTTTTCAAAGTAATGGTTCACTAAGGTCAGCTCCTGTCTTGGAAGTTTCGGGGTGATTCGTCAAGCAGGGGATGAGAAAAAAGGGGGTCCCAATACACATTTTCCCCATGTCAATTTCCGTAGAAACTTTAGACAACGCTACAGCCTGAACTGCTGAATGGAATTACACCAAATTTGGCAAAAAGGTAGGTCTTGGTTCAGAAAGCATGCTTTTTTTTAAATGGCATAAATCCGTTCAGTAGTTCCTGAGAAATTAAAAAAATAAAGATATTGATATCTGAGGGCCGAGGAGGATTCGCGAACCCTCCCGAGCATGAGCTTGAATCTGATTGGCTATCAACACTCCAAACCAGGAAGTGTTGGAAGTCATCTTGTGATTCGGTTAAACCGAGTCACAAGACAACAGTAAAAAAACGTAAAAAAACCCAAAAAAGTGAGCAGAGTAGAAACATCCTGACCCCCTAGGCCTGGTCAGAGGTCCCACAAGGACCCAGAGTGCCCAAAAAAGCTAGATGCGCGAATCCGGCTGAATTATTTTTTAAAAATGAAGCGCGGGCTCCGTGCTTTGTTTCTTTGAGCCCCCAGGTGGGCCAGGTCCGGGGGCAATGAGAAAACAATATTCAGGGGCCCGCGGGGCCACCGCAACCCCAGGGACCGCCACCTCCCCGGGCCTTTATTTATTATGTGTCGGGGGCTCGCGGCCCTCCTGCAGCCTGGGGACCGCCACCTCCCCGGGGCTCATTAACTAAAAAATGGGTGGGGGGATCCTTCCCCCCACGCTGCCCCGAGGACGGCCACCTCCCCGGGGCTTTACTTGAATAGGGGCAGGGGGCCTCTCGGGTCCCCCCAAGCCTCGGGGACGCCACATCCCCAGGGCTCCAATCATATTGTAGAAGTGTGGGCTCCTGCGCTTCCCAACACTGCCCCGGGGACTACCACCTCCCCGTAACATACATAAATGAAGTGTGGCAGTCCATTGTGGAACCCCGGCCCCGGGGACCGCCACCTCCCCGGGGTTGTGCAAATGATGGAAGAGTGGCCGTGCTGCTCCCCACTGGAGCCCTCCATGGTCCTGGGGACCCCCACACTCCAAGGCTGGCTCCTGCAACGTCCCGGGGAGCCCACCCCCGGGACATTGCCATTTGCTACGGCAGAGCGAGAGCACGGCTCCCACCCTGCCATAGCAAACACTGCTTTATTTCTTGGAAGCGAAAGCAGGAAACCTGCTCTCGGTTCCAAGAAGCAAAGCAGAATTGATTTTGGACACTGGAGCTGCATGTCAGGATCTCCCTTTGTCCAAAAGCAATGCTGCCTTCCACAGGAGGTGGCGAGCCAGCAGGGACTGCTGGGCATTGGGGCTCCCCCCAGGCGCATCAAGAAAACCAGGCCATCAAGGAAGGGGGGCGACTCGGCTCCCCTTCCGTTTTGATATATATATTTTTTTTAAACAGATTAGGCTTGGCCCTGGGAGATGGGATCCCTGGGGCCAAAATTGGCCTTAGGAGAGGGGCCACACGGCCCTTCTTCACAATTATAAAAATATAGTCTGGGCAGGCTCCTGGGGATCGGGTCTGCGGGGCTAAAAGTGGCCCAGGGAAGGGGGACCACACCGCCCCCCTTCTTCAAAAAAAGGTTTTTCCGGGCCTCAGGGATAGGATCCCCGGGGGCCGAAACTGGCCAGGGGAGATGGGCCGCATGGCCCCCCTCCCCTATAAATAAAAAAAAACAAGGTCCAGTCCCGGGGGATGGGGTCCCTGGGGCTGTAATCAGCCTGGGGAGGGGGCGGCTAAGGCCCCAGAGGATGGGGTCTCCGGGGCCCAAAAGAGGTAATGGAAGGGGGGGCACACAGCCCCCTACCTAAAATTAAAAAAAACAAAAAAAACGGCAACTTGCCAGAAGCTTTGCCCCCTCCCTGCACACCTATGCAAATGTGCCTCCTAGCGTGTTCTGGGTTGGGGGATTAAGTCCCCTGAATCCTGAGGGTCCCTGGGGGCTAACTAGCCCACCAGGTACCTTCAATAAGCCCCACACAGTGGAATTGCTGAGAGGTGGTCCGAGGCTTCGCCCCTTTTTACACCACTCTGTAAATGCGCCTCTTGGCGCACTGCTGGTGGGGCGATGAGGTTCCCTTGTGTCCTGAGAACCTCAGGACTAAAGTGGACTTCATCCCCCGAGCAGCAGTGCATCAGGAGGCACGTTTGCAGAGTGGTGTAAAAGGGGCCGTGGCCTCGGACCACTATCAGCAATCCAGCTGTGTGGGGCTTACTAGAGATTACAGGAGGACTAGTTGGCCCCCAGGGACCCTCAGGGGGCAAGGGAACTTCACCCCCAACCAAGAGCACGCCAGGAGGTGCATTTGCAGAGTGGTTGACAAAGGGGGCGTGCCCTGTGCCCACCTCTCAGCAATCCCACTGTGTCGGGCTTACTGGAGGAAACGGGTAGGCTAGTTGGCCCCTAAGTACCCGCAGCAGCGAAGTGGACTTTAATCCCCATGCAAGAGAGCGCCAGGGAGCGCATTTGCAGAGTAGTGGGGAAAGGGGGCATGGCCTGCTATGAGAACTTAGAAATGCTGTTGTGTGGGACTTACAGGAGGTAATAGGAGGGGTAGTTTGCCCCTAAGGGTGTCCTTGGGGCAAACTACCTCTCCTATTACCCCCACTAAGTCCCACAGAGTGGGATTGCTTAGAGGTCTTCGGAGGCCACGCCCCTCTTTCTCCACCACTCTGCAAACGCACCTCCTGGCACAGTACTGGTTGGGGGATTAAGTCCATTTTACTCCTGAGGGACTTTGGGGCCAAGAAGCTCTCCTGGTACCTCCTGTAAGTCCTACGCAGTAGATTTCCTGAGCGCTGGTCGGAGGCCCAAGCCCCTTTCTTCACCACTCTGCAAACCATTTAAAGAAGCATTTGTAATGTACAAGGTCTCGCATTTGCAAGAGTTAGAGCATTGTAAATCTAAAAGTTTTTTACTAATGTTTTTTGGACTGAAGTGGATGTACTTTGTGTGTATTGGAATTATGTGGTAGGTTGTGCAGTGAAATTATGTGGATAGAAAGTATGTGGTATATAGTGTATAGGAATTATGTAGAGTGGAATTATGTGTTATCGAGAGTAATTATGTGATATGGTAGTCTATGTTGTGGAGTGGTAACCTCAGATTTAGTCTTCCTCGTTTCCTTAGTAGCTAAATTATGAGCTCAATGAGACAAAAAAAGAAGTAACCACTGAGGAGCACTTCTGGACCTAGTCAGAGGTATGAGCAGGACCACTGAAATTATGCACCGACTTTCGCACAATTATACATTTTCTGCATTAGCCACATAATCCATCATCTGCTGCCTAATCTGCAGATTTGGACCAAAAAAGCCTTGTTTGTAGCTCAAACGGTTCAAACGTTAGCAAAAATGCAGCGACAAGTGTTACAGCGTGGTGGAAGGTCCTTTGCAAACCTGGAATGGTTACTTGTTACTTGTTGCTAAATGTGGGTGTTAAATTGGTACTAATGGTGTGCAAGCCACTCTTGCATCTTTCTGCGCCTCTCTTGCCTTTTTCTGCACTTCTCTTGCCTCTTTCTACACATCATATCTACTTTCTGCACCTCTTTTGCCTCTTTCTGCACCTCTGTTGCCTCTTTCTGCACCTCACTTGCTTCTTTGTGCACCTCTGTTCCTTCTTTGTGCGCCTCTCTTGTTTCTTTCTGCACCCCTCGTGCCTCTTTCACACCCCTCTTCCCGCACCCCTCTTGCTTCTTTCTGCACCTCTGTTCCTTCTTTCTGCACTTCTTTTGTTTCTTTCTGCAGATCTCACTTCCTTCTGCACGCCTTTTGCCTCTTTTTGCCCCCCTATTGCCTCTTTCGGCACCCCTCTTGCCTCTTTGTGCACCTCTGTTCTTTCTTTCTGCACTTCTTCTGTTTCTTTCTGCAGCTCTCTTGTTTCCTTCTGCACCCCACGTGCCACTTTCTGCACCCCTCTTCCCTCTTTATGCACCCCTTGCCTCCATACCATATCACCATTCAAAGTTTTTCTCTCACAAAAGCCCACCCTTAGCCCACATCTGCATGCAGTAAGCCCTGTTTTTAACCGTGAATGGACATTATTCCATATGAGAACACATTACACACCCACCAAAGAAATGCTGGTTAAACATTACACTGCACAAGCAACCTTCAAAAGCAACCTACAAGCCTGCCCAAGGCAGCTGTCCACTACATCCGAAATCAATTGCAACAAATGAGCAAGTCACCCAGACGTATCTCACTTATGTTGCCCTCTCTGCCTGTCTCTCTTTGTATCTCTCACTCCCTTTCTCTGTCTCTCTGCCTCTCTCTATCTCTCTCTCATTCTCACTCTCACTTACCCACACTAGTATTCAACCCAGAGACCTGAGAGCCCAGATTTATAGAGCAGTGCTCCTTCTGGACATTTCATAGTGAAGGGCAAATCAGTGGCAGGTGTACATTGTACAACCACAAATACTAATAACATAACATACTACAATATACCATAACATAACATCCCTTTCTGTTTAAAGCAATTACAATGATATTTAGATACCACAACATTAAGATCAGATTTGATCCATAAATGAAACAGTAGACTTTCAAAATTACAAGGCAAGCTTAACTTAAAAGTATTTAATGTTATTGTGCTTGAGTAAAGTTGTGAAATACGGTCTTTCACATCACACAGCTGTCACTCTCCCAAAACGTTACTGATAATATATATAGCATCATCACTACAGTCAGAAGTCAGAAATCTAATGATATTATATATGACAGCAGCACTGACACTGCAAAACAACACTCTTAAGTAATTGCTAACGTTATAGGTCTGGACTGCTGTACCTTATTGCCCATTCCATATTCATCACATCACATCTAAATATGAATGTGCAGAGTGCTTATAGTCATTTTATGAGAGACACCAAGTCATTTTTACAGAATGTTAGATTGAAATGTAAGTTTGTTTGAGCGGACCATCTTTGCGTGGCATTCCACCAGATTTTAGCTTTCTTATGCCGAACCTGGGTATGCTGGCCTCGCACCCTGTGCACTTTACTTCTGCCAACCAGAGGTAAAGTGCTTGTGCTTTCCCATCCAACATAGGTAAATTGGCATACGCCTAACAGGCACATTTAATTTACTTATAAGTCCCTTGTAAATGGTACTACAAGTACCTAGGGCAGGTAAAGGGGGCTGCAGCACTCATTGTGCCACACACTAGAGTAGCGCTGTAACATATGTCATTTTGACCTGGCAAAATAAACCTTTTACAGGCCTAAACCGTTATTTTTTATGCCTACAAGTAATTCCCAAGGTAGGCCCTAAATGCCCATATGGCCGGGTGCATGGTGTTTAAAGAGTAGAACATGTATCTTTTTTCTTCTACATGCCCTGGCAGTGAAACACTCGAAAGTTGTTTTCACTGTGGCAAGGCTAGCCCTCCCACAGGAAAACCCTAAGTTAATTTATAACAATTTAAAATGCTTAACTTCAGTTTAGGAGCAGCTAGAAGAATGATTCACTGACTCATTTGCATTGTAATGTAATTGTAACCTTAATTTACAAGTCAGATGTTATATCACTATTTTAGAAGTGGCGCTTTTAGAAAGTTGATTTTTGCTTAAGCCAAATGTGCTTTTCTGCCAGTGTCCAGAGCCAACGGACTATTAATGGCTCTCCTGTGTGTTATGTGTATTGCTCCCAGACAGAAGACAAAATGCTTAAGTGTGGAGATGAGTTTTTCTTTCTTAAGCAGGATGGCCTGGGGGTTGTGCCTACCACTTCCTGAGTTTCAAATGGTTTATATCCTTTCTCGCAGATGTAGGTCACACTTGGACCTGCCTCCTCTTTGTCATCCTAGTCATCTTGGCTTCAAACTCAGTAGGGGTTAGGAGCTGCTCCAGAACTGGTTTGGAATGATCACAATAGAGGGTATGCGCATTATCATGGCCATATGTCAGGGTGGGCACAGAAAGCTCTGACACACCGAAAGTGCTGCAAAAGCAGGTACAATCAACCCTGGGAACTTTTACCCAATTTGTTAGGGATTGGCCAGGAATTTCCTCCACCCATAGGCTGGTACAGTGCATAAATGTGGCATCCCCACAACCCTTCTCAGATCACTTTTGAACCTGTGAAAGAACAGAAGGGCTGTACGTGTTATCTGTGACCAGAGAAGAGCCTTGAAAACTGGACCTGCTCTCCAGGACAAAGAAGTCAACTCCAAGGGTCTTAAGGATCACCTCCTGTTTGGGCTACAGGGACACAGTAAACTCTAATTTGCATTTGTTTCTGCATTCCCACGTAGTCATTTCCACCAGGAGATGTCTAAGACCCTTCTGCTGATCTATGCTGGAGTGAGTCATGACCCCAAGGCCCTGGATCCTTGACTGGAATCAAAGTGTCCTCGTCCTGAAGTTTCCTGAAAAATGATACTAGGAAAAATGTTGCTAACTTTTTGCTCAGAGAACCAGCGGGGTCTAGGACCAACCTGACAAGCTGATGTGACAAAGGTGCATCACCACTAGACCAAAGATTCAGGTTCCTCCGACTACATTTTTCTCCACAGCAGCAGATCTGATTCAGTGGGACCTCCTGGAGAAGGTGTCTGGCCACGTGGAGCCCTCTTCGGCTACTACCTGCACCCTTTCCCCGCTGGAAGAATCCAAGTTCTAAAAAAAAGTGACTACGTCCGAAGGTAGAAATCTTCACCGTGTGAAGGCGCAAAAAGTATCCGGCCAGCGAGGGACCTTAAACTGGAGCGAAATTCACATTTCTCCCCCTTGGAGCTTTCCTGCTAAGACAGTGGCTTCACTGAGACCTCGCACAGCGGCTAACTGATGACATGGAGCCTTCTTCGGCGACAGTCTGTTGCCTTGCCCCACTGAAGATTTTTGACTTCCATTCCAAAGACTACATTTAAAGGGGAAATCTCTCATCAAGATGAACCTGGTGCCTGTACTGCCCGCTCTCCATTGCGGTCGGCCTTAATTTTGTGCTTTGTCCCAGTCATTCACAATCAGATGACCATAGGTGGCGCTTAATGTTTTTTGGCACTAATTTGAACCTTAAACTTTCAAAAATGTATAACTCAGGGTTCTAATGATTGGATTTTGGGTGCTTTGGTGTAATTTTATTTATGAAAATGTACTATATTTATTTTAAATTGGTTTGGGATTTTTCCTGTGTTGTGTTGTCACTTTATTTACATTTGAGTACTGCATACATATTTTACACATTGCTTCGAAGTTAAGATGAGTGCTTTTGGGCTAAGCTACCTGGGGGTTAAGCACAGGTTTATTTAAAGACGTTTGTGGTTTACCTTGACACGAATTATGTTTATTATTTCTGGCGGGTTCTCACCTCTCTCACCTATCGCCACATCTCTTACAAAGTTCATTGCCTTTCATTCTCATTACTTCTGGTATGTTTACAAAGCTTCTTAATGAGAATGTGATAGCTACCTGCAGGAGTGTGTGTGCATTGCAAGTCAGATTGCATGTCTTCTCCTGTTTGGAGGTATCTTTGATATGGTTTCATGTGTCCTCAGCAGGAAAGGCTGCAAATATTTTTGCACAATCATCAGATCTTCAGTTTTATGATGTGACATCTGAAGTGACTAAGGGCCTTATTTAGGCTTTGCCAGGCTGTCCACCAGGGGAGTGTGGAGGTCGTGCCCTCCACCACTCTGATGAGGACTGTCGGCCACATCTGGAGATTCCCTATGTCTCTGCTGTAAAGTGAACTGCCTCCCTTTACAGCACTGAAGGTTAGCAAGTGGGTTGCCATGTTTAAAGTGCGTGTTCGGAAAACATTTTTTGTGCGAATAAAATAAACTCTCAAATTGTGAGTTTGTTTTCTATGAACAAAAAGCAAATGACACCGATGTGCAGGGAGCTTTTGCATGTGGTAGCCTACACTTTCCCTGCCGGTGGCAACATGTTAAATGGCTTCCACATGCAGGCCACCAGTAACCCTGTGGTTTCTGTGGCTCGAAACAGAGCGCCTAAACCCCGAGTTTGGCAGGGCAGTAGGCGTGCTGGGCTCCAGCATTCCTCCAGACCCTCCAAACCCTAATTAAGGCCCTAATCTTTTTCCATACATGAGACCTCAACAATATTGGCAGCATTTCTTATGAATGAACATTACGGTTTAGTTTAACTTACCACACAGCAGAAGCGATAAACTCGTCCTTGAGATGGGTCTATGTGCATTGGTAGTGGCATATGAATGATGGATACTAATTGCAGAATCCCATGCTGGCCCGTAAGCATCAATGCTATCAACCTGGCATGTCAATAAAAACACACTTAAACTGTATTGAAAATAGAGCCATCAAATCTGCAAAACAAAACTGAATTCAATCCCAGAGGGCTACTCCTGTCTGAAGCACTCATGCTTTAGTATGTCAATGGGCTTTCCATAGTGCAATTACCATATAGCATTGTTTGATGGCCCTGAGGCAATATATTAACCTACATAGATATAACCATCCACTTACTTCCCCATTTAGGTCAATAAATCCTCTACAGCTGCAAAGAGGTGTATATTTTACAGTGCAAAGATATATATATATTATCTACTGGCGGTCGCCAGTAGATAGTTATAGTTATGACCGAGTTTCCATAGGAAATCTGAAAATTCTATTTTGAATAACTTTGGCGCCGGTTGACGAATCCTCGCGAAATTTTCAAAACTAATGAGGCGCTCCGCTCAGCTCCTACCCTGAAAGTCTCGGGGTGATTCGTCAAGCGGGGGCTGAGAAAAAAGGGGGTCCCAAAACACATTTTCCCCATGCATTTTCCCATAGGACCTTTAGTCGAAGGTACAGCCCGAACGGCTGAACAGAATTACTTGAAATTTGGCAAAGAGGTAGTCCTCAGGTCAGGCATGTGCCTTTTGCATATATGGTGTCAATCTGTTCAGTACTTCCTGAGAAAATTGCAGTTAAAAGTACATAAATATCTATAAGCGCGCACCGTGCGCGAGCGTAATTCTGATTGGTGGTTACATGTCAGTCACCATTCGAATTGGTCGAAATCAGGAAGTGTCGGCTGCCATTTTGTGTGTTTTGTGTGTGACAGTGAAAAAGAAAGGTGGAGAACGTGAAAAGGGGGCAGGGTAGAGAAGGGTGAAAAAAACATTTTTTTTTTCTTCAAAAAATCGCGGGGTGCGCGCACGGTGCGCGCACGGTGAAAAACCTTAAAAAAAAAAAAAATGTAAACGAGCCATTCCATATTACAGGATACAGTCAATCTATAACTATATACATAGGTAGCTTATTGTAATATAAATATATAAAAAATATAATAATACATACATAACTTAGCATTTAAAAAACATTACAAATTCACTTAAAAAACCATAGGTTTCACACACGTTATAGTTAGGAATTAGCATTTAAAAAACCTTGCAAATTCATTTAAAAAAACATAGGTTTCACACATGTTATAGTTAGCTGGACATTTCACTCGTAAAAAACCATTGAAATTCCCCCGTTATAGTTAGTTCAGATAACTATAACTCGCGCGACCGCCACTCTATCACAAGGATGATGTCATCAGTGATGTCATGAGTGATGCCACTGACCATGTCATAAGTGATGTAATATGTGACGTCATGAGCAGTGGATGCGGGCGCGCAAGTTATAGTTATCTGAACTAACTATAACGGGGGAATTTCAATGGTTTATTACGAGTGAAATGTCCAGCTAACTATAACATGTGTGAAACCTATGGTTTTTTAAGTGAATATATATATATATATGGTCTTTGATCCCCAGGGAATATATGTGTGTTGCACTGTGTTCTTCAATACAGTGTTTAATTTCAACACACTTCAAAGGTATACTACTACTTTGTATGCCTTTGTGTACACATTTGCCCAATTTACTTAAGGAAGATAGTGCAAAAGGAATGCTAGGAAACAATCAAAGGAAATTCTCCAAAGTGAGAGCAATTGACCAAAAAATCGGTTTAAAACACAAGTGGGATTTTCACATTTATAATTGAAAAGAAAAATACGCGTGGATGCTAACACATAGGAGTATGTAAATATTCACCAGTATTTACTGGATGCAAAGTAATACGAGTGACTCCTCCTAGCTTCAAAACCATAAAATTGACAAAAGCACAGGTTCAAGTCAAGCATGCACCTTGAAAAGTGGAATTGGAAAAGTGGAATGCATTAGCACACTGTTTCATGTACACAGTGCATGCTTACATTAAACACTCGTAATTTAAAAATGTAAGAACTGTCATGCAAAAATAGGTGTTGTCAGGGGAATACCACAATAGTGACAAGTGACATGCAATACAAATATGGTTCACAGCAAAGACAATGGTAACTTTTTGAGTTTTTTTTAAATAGCTTGAGCAACACTCTTTCAACATTTATTTGAACTACTTGGTTACATCCAAATGAGCCAGTCAAAGCTGCAGAAAAGTGCAATAATCTGCGAGGTTTTTTCAAAATGTGTGTAGGAAATGGGAAACATAATTATTTTGGGGAAATAGAGTGTGAAAATGAAAAACTATGAATCTGACCGTAGTATTACATAGACATTTTAATGCGAAAATTATAGAAGTCTTAGAAAATCTATGGAAATCAGCAAAAAGTCCTAATTTATGCAGGTATCTGGTGTCAAACGCAGCCTGTTCTTAAAGGCGGCGGGCCCCGTCCCCCACTTTTTTTGCAGATACAAAGAGTGTCTGTCAGGGTGAGCAATGGTCAGTCTGACAGACACTCATGTTCGGGTCAAAAAGCCAGGTGCTGTACATGAGCTAAATGCGCAGGTGCATGGCTGCCTGAGATGAAATTCTCTGGGCTGAAGATTTTAGTCTTGTGGGCGTGACGTCCTCAGCCTGGCAAAGCACTTCAAAGTTCTCCACCTCATGACAAGGGAGCTCTTCACAAATAGACTCATAACTGGGCACATCAGTTTTAAGCCCTGAAGTGCCCAGGGCCAAGTATCTATCAGTGATGCATCGTCACAGAGTGGGGCAGCACTCTCATGAAGCCCATCGAAACCTGTGACAAGTAAGGGACTGTCACCTCCTCTGGCTAACCCATAACTAGATCAGCCAATGAGAGGAGGTTGCAGTCCCAACTGTCCAGAAACCACTGGGGCTTTCCTCCCGCCACCCATTGTTAATGCCAGTGGCCCAGCAAGTTGTTTTTTAATGTTGGGTGCATGTGTGTTGTATGAATGTATGTGTATTTGTGCATGAGTGCTGTGAATGGGTGTATGAGTATATATATGTGCTTGTGAATGGTGGATGTATGTGTGAGTTTGTGAATGTATGAGTGTGTGAGTGTGCATGGAGATAGGTGAGGATGTATGTGTGTGCATGTGCGGACTGCCCGCCCCCTGCCTGCTCAAATTACCACCCACTGCTGCATGACGTAGTTTACACTTTGCATAAGGTACACATTTCATTTCTTCACCCAAGTGGCAATGAGCCTAGCGGATGCAAGAAGGACTCCACCTGCAAGCATACAGAGGGAGGAGGCAGGCTCCACTCAAGTTTCGTAGGACTCCCTATTATATAGCCAAGTAAGTTACATGAAGCAGCAATCAAAGGGTACGATTGGAGCAGGTAGCAGTGCTAGACACCGCAGTCCCCAACGGACATGAGGGAGATGGCCTGACTAGCTAAGCAGGATTTTGGGGCTGCTGCCGGTTGACAGTGGAGATCTCAGGCTAGGCCCGCTCAGAACTGCATAAATCGAATTTCAGTGGTGGGGCACTGGGCCAAATACTTGACTCCCAAGGCAGAGGGTCATAGATGAAACTAACAAGTCCTGAGGGAGACGGTGAACAAAGGCTGGGAGTGATGTGTGATGAGAGCTTCTAGGCGGGACCCCGGCAGAGTGTCCCCAAACACATGGAGGCCCGGAATAGGCCAGCGACGGCGAGGAGTGAATTGATTGTGGCCCTGCGAGCTTTCCCCAGCCCACTAAGATAAGTTCAGACCTCTTGACAAAGTGATCTCTCGGATGTGACTGCTGCCTCTGCCACTGAAAAACAGGTGCCTAGAAACAGACTACCGGTGTAGAGAAGGGGGGATGGACCCCATCCTCAATCCTGGTGTAGCCCCAAGGATCAATTAAGGTAGGCAGGCCACCAGGATCTCCCCTGGTGCCCAGTTACTGAGCTGACCAACCCAGTGAGCTGCAAGCAATACTACCCTTAGCCATCATCTTGAGTTGAATACATTGATTGCGGTGCTTGGGGTGATGCAGGCTAACCCAGAGAAGTTGAACTGACTAACGCCGAACTATTGTACACCTAACTACGATTGGCCCACTACGCAGCACCCCCAATAGACAAGAGAAATCCACCAACTATGGGAGCTACAAGACCTAAATACATTGTCACAATCAAAGATCTCCACCAAATTCTTCAGGGACCTAAAATATGAGACCAGAGTGGTCCAAGCTGTTCATAAAGAAAGCTTGTCAGAAATGAAGAAAGACCTTGATGAAATGGGTCGCAGAATAGATTGATTGGACACAACACAAGATGAGTGATGCCTAGACCTGAAGGAGGACTGCTCTTGCCTAATGAGAATAAACTACCACTTGATAGCTTTCCAGGAAAAAGAAGAGGACCTAAAGAAATTAACCAGGTGATGTAACTTACACATCAGGGCGTGCCATTGGCACAAGACATTAAAAGATACATCCAGGGCTTAACAGAGATGATTTTCAAGGAACATGATCCTGATCCACTGTGGATCAACAAGTCCCATAGAGCAAGAGCATGCAGCTCAAAGCTCCCCTCTGGCATCATGACTTGCTTTCATCACTTCAAGGACAAGGAGGCAATCCTCGAGGTGGCAACGCCAGGGGGCCCAATCCGTATCAACATATATGAAATACAGATCTTCCAAGATCTATAAGCAATAACGCTCATGAAATTGTGCAGCTTCCACTCTGTCACCTCTTTTCTCAAAGACAATAACAACAAATGGGAACACACCATTTCAGCTGCTTTTCAAATGACAGATTAAAAGGTGGGCCTTCAAATCTCTAAGGGAGGTGTGTCAGGTACTGGGTGTGCTTCCCCCCAAAACAGGTACCATGCCACAGTCTGACCTACCTCACCCAAAGAGCCCCAAATGGAGGAGAGCACAGGGCAGCCGCGGTCTGTGCAGGTAAGAACGGTGGAGTGGTGGGGTAGCGTGGGAGGATTTTGAGAGACGATGCAGAGGAAAAATTTAATAAATAATTTATTTTCCCTCTGCATCATCCCTCGAAATACCACCCCACGTCACCCCACCGCACTTACCTGCATGAACAGCGGCTGGCAGAGGGGTGCGGCAGATGAAAGACCACCAAACAAAAGGAAATACTAGCAGGATGCAGAGTAGGATGTGAACAAGTATAGAAAGTGAATGGCGTGCTGGATGCACAATCTGCTGGATGGCTGTCCTCTGGTCCTATCACAAGGAATACGGGTGAACAAGACACTTGACATCACATGACGGTGTGACAGCAGCACTGACTAATTCACAGAGTCAGCAGTGGAAAGCAGAAAAGACCTACAAGACAATATGTGGCCACTGGCTGAAAAGGATGCCCGCATGGACTGACGTCAACAGTCCTCTTTTTTCCTCTTGACCTTTTGTGTGTGGCTGAAACTGTTATAAGATGTTTCTCAACCTCTTAATTGAGGCTCAACACCTTTTCCAGTTAATTGTTGAACAGTTACCTTGTCAGGCTTTTGTTTATCAAGCGGCTGGGGAGAAATGTGGCGTGGAAACCTGCTGCCAAACTGCCACCCGTCACACAGGAACCATACAAAGGGACAGGTCAAAGCTGTGTTGATCCATTACCCACAACTGTGATTAACGGCCCACTAAATATCACCAAATACAATGTCAAGGAGCTCAATATCCCGCTCGAAAGGTGCTCTATTCTTTTTTTTTTTTTTTTTTTTTTTTTTTAAAAACCTTTATTTGTGCAGAGTAAAAGAACAAATACGGGCCTACAACCATCAGGCCGGCCACAATACGGTTGAGCACAGAGGCAAACAATACATTCCCTGTGCGGCAAGGTCAAGATTAGCAACGATTCAGGATTCATACACTGGAGGGATCCTTGACACCGGGGGAAGGAGAAGTGAAGGTTAATTTTAAGGTTTTCAAAAAAAAAAAAATTTTTTTATCGAGAATAAAGTCAGTAAAGGATAGAAACAAGGAGATTCGAGTCCGCAAGTCGGCTTCATACACTGGAGAGCAGCAGCATCATTAAAACAGCCATAGAAAATCTCATACAGTAAGGCGATGCAATTAGATAACAGGATCATCACAGTAGTAAATACGCACCCCCTAAAAGCCGCCCCCACTCAATCCACCCCACACCCGGACCCCGAATCGAAACAAGTATAGCGCAGAGACATGAAAGAAAGAGGCCCATAGAACTAAGAAGAAACAGTAAATTACCCCCCCACCCTACACCAATGCGGAGGCTATGGCCTACCCCCCCCCAGCATAGTGCCTGTCGCCCAATGAACCCGAAATATAGACGAGAGAGAAAGTAGGAATAGAGTAAAGAAACTAAGAGAAGAAAGAAGAAAGGAGGCGGGGAGGAGCCCACGTATCCTCAGGAGCGCCCGACACCACCGGCCAACCAAGCCTCCACACACTGAAACCCCACTACACCCGAAGGCGGTCGTGGGAAGATAGCATGTAACACCACGGAAATGAAGGCAGACAGATCGCGACGAGTGCGCACAACATAAGTAGACAATTCCAGTCCCAGTCCAGCCCGGCCGTGAAGCCATGATGATAGAAAGTAATCTAGCCCTGGCCCGATCGCGGGCGTACGATTAGACCCGCCCCCTCTTGAATGCCCCCCATCCCGAACAGACAAAGACAATATGGCCACTTGGGAGAAGATGGAGAAGTAGAGTCACAAAATGGCCGCCGATCATCTATGGAGGTCCCCTTGCACACCATATAAAATCCAGACCTGGCTTGTAAAGTACATGAGTTCCACATAAAAGGAGTCATAGGCCACCGTGAACGGTTCCTCGAGGTCGCCAGGTGTAGTTCAGCTGGAAACTCCTGCGGGCACGGTGAGGCAGGCAACAACAAAGCAGGCAGCAATGACCGGGGAAACAAAGTATCTGCCATTGAGCAGGAGAGCGATTGATCCCGAGCGCCGGGAAAGCCAAATGCAGACACCAGTGTAGCACCGTTATACCCAGTCGTTGCTTCCCCGCAGGAGGGCCACAGCACTGGCAGACTCACGTCTTGTTGATCACAAACGGGGCGCTCACGGCCCGCAGCAGACAGTGTAGAGTCGAACCGCTCACTCAGCGTTTGCAAGCCGACACACAATTGCAGACGAAAGTCCCGCAGGGCAGCCAGAACGGAGCCGTATGTCAGCGGAGGCTGCGTCCCCCCAACGGCAGCAATCCGGGACGGCACTGGGGAGCTGGAGTCTGGTAGAGGGAGGGCGAAGCGGGCAGCGGGCGAGACCGGAGCATCACCCCCCAGCAGCGAGCAGGCAATCAGCGCCATGTTTTACCGTTGAACGGTACCGTGGCCAGGGGGGGGGATCGTGACAAGGAGGCAATTCCCAACAGGTCTGCGCCGCAACAGGTGAAAGCCAGCAGTCTCTTCCCCTCCCTCGGGCGCTCTTTGCAGCCGACTAGACCATAGAAGAAGGGGGTCTGCAGCCTTCCACGGCGTGGTCCACAGAGCGGGGTAGGAGACCCGCCACACCGGGGCTTACCCTCTGGCTCCAGCCCGTCAGACGCAGGGTACAGGAGGTGTCCGGGCGTCTCTCTCCCGGCTCTTCTGGCGACCGTACGTGGCGTGAGGCGGGATCGGGACCTCGGGCTCAGATTTGCACCAGCGGGTCCGGTGACTGCGACGCTTCCAGGGGGCCGGCCGAGGCCACAGTAGAGCAAGGGTCCAGGGCGGGGAACAAAGGCACCAAAAACTCCGGCATCCGGGCGGGCTAAGACTTCGGGAAAGCGGCGGCGCAGTCAGCGCGTCGTCGCACGCGTTGCACCTCGAAAATCGGCAAGGATAGGAATCAGGATGATAGTCCGAGGCCAAGGGCCGACGGAGCCGGGCGCTCAAGCGACTGCTCCGGTCGCCATCTTGGCTCCTCCCCCAGGTGCTCTATTCTTTATGTACTAACTACACTGTACACAGATATTGGGTTTATGCAAGAGACCAACCTTTTCAGACCTAGCCCATTTGAAGTCTAAGGGCTTCCCTGGACAATATTTCTCCTCTGGGGGAGGAAAGGATTGCAACGGCAGGGATTTTGTTCTACAACAGAAACCTCCTGCTGGTGAAGATGACACTAATAATAAAGTGGATAGATGAGTGGCCTTAAAGGGGTCATTAAGAGGTCAAGCGCTAATGCTGCCCCCTGTATATAGTGCCAATCAAGGTCAGAAACACTTCCTGACTAAGACTGTCTGTACTCTCATGACCTGGGCGCCATTGCCAATCATAATAGGAGAATATCTCAACCAGGTACTTGTTTAAGAGGCAGATGCAAACCAGTCAAGATGGGGGTTCCACAACTGTCTGTAACAGGCAAACTGCTGCTAAAGGAACTGCCTGGAGTACCAGACAACTCTGGGGGTGGTATTACTGTCACTACTCCTGGGCACACAGAATATAAGCCAGGTTGGATTATATCTTTCTAGACAAGCAATTGCTCCCTGGCCTCACTGATGCTACCCAGAACTCCTTCACACTCTCTGACCATGGACCTGTCGCATGCACCTTAACCCACACGCGTCCTAGGCTCCAGGGGTAAAGGGGAATGTAGTGATTCCAGGAGTCTCTATTAAAAGACCCCGTAACAGTCACTAATATTGGTATCTCAGAGGTTCAATTGATAGATTGGCAAAAGCACACCCAGGACATAGAAAAAGTTAAATTAGTTTTTATACCCAACTCTACACCAAGAAGTCTATGGACCCACAATTCTGAGCCATTTACCTGGTGGAATCTGCCTTGCCTAAGCTACGACAGGAGGACAGAGAAAACCTAAACAAAATCCATAACAAAAGAGTAGATCCTCACTACTATATTCAAATTACACCCCTCCGTAGTTCATAACATCCAATTTACCTCCTTAATGTCAATGCAATGTCAACAGGGCCAGTATAGCTGAATGTATCAAACACAATGACATTGGGGACACAAACTCAGTCACTCTATGGGATGCACTAAAAGCAGTCCTCGGACGGAACTTCATAGCGGAAGTGGTCCGCCTGTGTAAAATGCAGGAGGCTTTACACGTGACACTAACTGAAGAGCTCAGAAGACTTGAACAAACCAAAGAGCAGACCCATTCACAAAAAGTCTAGTGGAAAGTCCTTAAAACTCAAGGTTAGTTTAAACTTTAGAAACAGATTGGACAGCCTACTTAACGGTTAAATTATTGAATAAGGATTACAAATTAGGTAAACAATCAGGCAAACTACTTGCAAACTTGCTATGGGCATGTGAGTCTAAGAGTGTCATCTCTGGGTTCAATCGTGAGATGGACAAGTGCACACCCATGACACAGAAATAGCTAAATGAGTTTAATTCCCAACTCTGCACCAAGGAGCCTATGGACCCACAATCCCAAGCCACTTACCTGGCAGAATCTGCCCTGCCTAAGCTATGACAGGAGGACAGAGAAAACGCCAAAAAACCCACAACAAAAGAGTAGGTCATCACTGCTATATCCAAATTGCACTCCTCTATGGTCCTTATTGACCAATGTCCCTCCTCAATGTCAACGCGAACATTTTCACTAAAGTCACAGCATTGCAATTATAGCCATTGATGGAGGCTGGTACATCCTGATCAATTGTGCTTTATCCATGAATGTCAGTCAGGAGGTAATATAAAAAAGGCCTTTCATCTCCTGGACATAAGCACCACTGGAACCAAACAATCTAAACTGGTCACCTGGACTCTGAAAAAGCATTGGACATGGTTGACTGGCATTTTATGCTGTACATGCTGCAGGCCTTGGGATTGAGAGACAAGTTTGTGGTCTGGCTGCTAGTGTGCTACTATGATACTATAACACCAGAGCTAGGATCAGGATTAATGGGCTCCACTCACAGTGGGAGACCATAAATAGAGGTATCGTCCATCACCCTAGAGCCCCATGTCCAATGCATCGGTCCAAACCTCAAATTAAGGGAATCAAATTTGCTCCACAAGATATAAAATTAATCACATTTGCAAATTATACAGATGTCATAATGGTATCAGTGCCAGAACCTTTCTGTTCACTCCCCTATAGGCCGCAATCACCGGTCGCAAGGAGAGCCTCCCATAGCGATTATCAAATTTCATCAGCCCCACTATCGATTGGAGTGCCTTAGCTTGTGTTGAGGCAAAGTGATCCTTCAATCCTAAGTCATGGAAAAACCACACCACTAAATATGTGTATTTTTTGACTCTCTCTATTTTTGACTTTATTTATTATCCATTCCAGGTTTTTCCTTTGCTTACTTATTGGGAGCACTTTGGTCTTTTCCATGTTTATTTTAATGTTGTTATCCTTGCAGTAAGCTGCAAATATATCAAATTGTCTCTGAAGCCTAATTTCTGTCCGGTCGAAAATCACTAAATCATCCGCATGTAAAAGACAGCTAATATGTACGCCATTCAATTTTGGGCTAAACGTGTTAGGTAGGCTGAGGACTCTTGGAAGATTGGCCAGGAACAGGGAAAATAGTGTTGGTGCCAATACATACCCTTGTCTCAGGCCATTTTTTAAATTAATTCTCTTAGGGCCAGATGTAGGTGGCTAAATACCGGTCGGTAACGCAGAAAATCACAGAATTTCTGCGTTACTGACAGGTATTTAGCCATGTACAATGTAGGTAACACCAAACCTCCTCGCAAATAAGGAATCGGTAAAAATAAGGGAAACCAGTTACCGAATCCTTAATTTGCGATTAATAGACACCGAAACCCCAAATACCGAATCGCTAATTAAGAAATCCTTAAAAACTAGCAAATCGATGTACCAAAATTCGATAATACTGATTTTTCCATTTTTCGGTATTTAGGAATCACTAATTACCACTGACTCAAAGCAGCTGGTAATCAGGAGCACTGCATTTAAACAGCCCCAAAATGCAACAGTGTGAACACAATGGCGGCCCTGTACGTCATTGCAGGGCGGCTTCGGATGCAAGCAGCAGGACTAAGGATCTGGAGACGGGAGGAACGCATGTACAGACTGCGCGTTACACTGTTCCAACTGACTGAGGCTGTAATCCATGAGAGGTACAGGCTAGACCCCCAAACCATCCTAGACCTGATACGGGACCTGCACACACTCCTGGAGCATCAGACACCAAGGGCGCACGCTATACCAACACATGTGCAGGTGCTCTGTAGCCTGCACCTACTTGCATCAGGTAGTTACCAGGGGGTGATAGCTGTGGCAGGTGGTGTGTCACAGAGTTGCCTGTCCCGTTTTTTCAGCACCTTCCTGGATGCCATGATGCAAAGAATGCATCACTACATACGCTTCCCCAGCACACAGGCGGAACTGCAGAAAACCAAGATGGATTTTTATCAAAAGGCACAGTTCCCACATGTAATAGGGTGCATTGATGGGACACACATACCAATCTGCCCACCTGCAGCTACAGAGCACATATATCGGAACCGCAAATCTACACATTCTATCAACGTGCAGGTAATATGCGATGTGGACCACATCATCACTGACATTGTAGCCAAATTTCCAGGGAGTACCCATGACTCCTAAATATTCAGGAACAGTGGGATCTACACACGCCTGGCTGGGGGCGAATTTGAAGGATACCTGCTAGGTAAATCAATGTGACACACCCTGATATATACCTCGGATGAATGTGTTGGTGACTGTTATTAATGTCACTTCCTTTCTCACTCAGGTGATAGCGCATGTGCCGTGCGGGCATTTATCATGACTCCATACCTCAAACCATTTACACCAAGTGAGAGAAGATACAATGTGGCACATAGATCGACGCACAATGTGGTGGAGCGTACATTTGGACTCCTAAAAAGCAGGGTCCGCTGCCTCCACAAAAGCGGAGATGCACGTCAGTACCGCCCCATCATCTGCTGTAAAATAATTGCAACATGTGCCATGCTGCATAACCTTGCCACAAAGAGAGGTACAGCAGTGGAACTAACTGACTCCGAGGACGAGGGTGAGGATTGTCCACAGCCAGAGCACAGCGCAGCAGGTGTGGCTGCAGCACCAGATGGGAGACACAGACGTGCTGAGATCACATGCAACTATTTCTGAGTGAGTAAGGAGACACAGGCAGTTACGGTAATTGAGTGACGGTGTTTTATTTACCTTAATAGCATAGCACACTGCCACAACATGAAGGCCTCAACATTCAAGCCCAATATGCAATGGACATTCAAAAGGCAAAATGGGTTACATCACCCATTTCACAATACTAGGTGATGTCTGGCATTATTTCCTGCGCCCACACCCAGCACTGATGCGTTCCCTGGGCACACTGTCCTCACTGGCGGTCTGTCCTGTGGCAGCGCTTTGCTGTTCGCTGCGCCTCCTGGACTCGGTTATCGGGGGCGTGATGCTACTGCGGCTAGTTGGCTCTTCACTACCCCCCCCATCACCTGCACCTGTAGTTGCTATTTGGTTGGTTTATAGCACTTCCAGTGCAGTGGTCACTGTGACCAGCCCCCTTGCCACGTCACGGCTGCAGTGGGCCATCTCCTCCTGCATGGCCATCGAGCGCCTGCAGAGCACAGAGGTGGCAGTGGAGAGGCGGTTCACTGCCTTAGTGTAATTGTCCAATTTATGGTGCTCCCTGCGCCTCGCCAACCGATGCTCATCCATTTTGCTGCACAGCATCCTCACTGCCTCCGATATGTCCCTCATGCCCTCGGCCACAGTATTGTTCATGGTGTCCATGCCCTCCTTGATTTCCATCATGTGTCTATTCATGTGGACCATCTGCCGTTGCACTGATCAGATTGCTTTCCCTTGCAGGCGCTGCACCTTGAGCATATTCCCCTCAAGACCGGCGAATACACTTTGATCCTCGCCCTGTGCAACTGGACTGGCTGCCCTTGCCCTGCGGCGTCTTACACCTGTGTGGGCGCACTCGGAGGGGGACTGTGTGCCTGCACTGTTGTCATCCGCTGCCAGCGTGGATTGTTGGCCTCCCATACTGGCCTCCTCGGACACCTCCATCTGCTGGAGGCTAGCCACTGTGTGCCTCCGGGCTCTATATGGTGGTGGCGGTGATGGTGGCGGTGGTGATGCTGGTGATGCTGGTGATGGTGGTGGTGATGGTGGTGGTGGTGGTGGTGATGGTGGTGGTGGTGGTGGTGGACTGGGCTGTGCAGGTGACCTCCTCCTCCTGTGTTTTCTCTCTCCTGTGTCCCTTTCCTGTGTCCCATTCTGCAGTCCTGCGGGATGGCTCACCTGTGGAGACAGAATGTACATTTGCTCACTTGTCTGGCAGCATTTGCGTAATAATACATTTCATTACTGCCAATCAAACTGACTGTCCTCTGCTTGCTAATTGCTGATGTGTGTCACATGCATTTGGGTTCAGTGGACTGGCTGTTAGGATATGTGTTTCTTCTGACTACCTCTCCCATAATGCATTGCTGGTTTTTAGTAAAACATGTACTGGAGTGGGAATCATACTGCCTCATTGGGGATTGGGGTTAGGGAGTGGGGGGCACAGCATGCTGTGCATGCATCTTACCTTGCCAGTTGCCAGCTCTGGTTGAGCTGTCTGCATCCCCAATCCCACTCACACTCTCCGGCTGGAGGGTGGACTCAACCAGGAGATCCAGGGCAGTTGCTGCAGGTGTTGTGGATCTCCCTCCACCTGTCT
The DNA here is from genome assembly GCF_964204655.1 of Triturus cristatus. NCBI lineage: Eukaryota > Metazoa > Chordata > Amphibia > Caudata > Salamandridae > Triturus > Triturus cristatus. The sequence continues at coordinate 469,966,994 of NC_140588.1, forward strand.
GCTTGGCTTGCTTCATTCTCTCTGCCAACCTCTCCTTTGCACGCTTCCTGAGGTCACACCAGCGTTTTTTAAGTTCTTCAATGGAGCGTTGGGTGACACCTATGGCATTAATCCTTTCCTGGATGACCAGCCATATCTGCCTCTTCTGTGATTCAGGCACGTGCAGGGAATTTTTACCAAACAGTTTGTCATGGTCCTTTGTAACCTCCTCAATCAGGACATCAAGCTCCCTCTCACTGAACTTGTGTTTCCTTTTGTGCTCTCCAGCCTCCTTATCCTTATCCTGATTGTCCATTTCTGGTCTTGGTTGTCAGCAGAAATTTGGGAAAGTTGCTCCTGGCTTGTTTGCTGTGCTCCCTGCCTCTCCAACAGCTTCAGGATCAGTGCACCTGCATGGGTGTGGCCACTTCCTGGTTGTGGGGTAATGAGGTAGCACAGGATTGGCTGATTCAACAAATAGAGATTTTTCAAATTACCGAATGCGCTACTTATTGATTCGGTATTAAGGAATCGGTAATACCGATTCGGTAATGGGGATTCGGTATTTTTTGGAGGGATTTTTAACGATTTTTAACGAATCGGTATTTTTTAACGATTTTTTTATCTACTTGGAAATACCGAGTTCTTAATTACGAATCGGTAAAATTCGCTATTGAGGACTCGGTATTTCGATTTTACCTACATCTGGCCCTTAGTAAGGTAGCCTTCATTGTCCAGTTCAACCTGTGAAGTTCCTGCAAGATCAAAAGCAAATCATTTGGGATCCTGCATGACGTTAATTCTTCCCATAGCAAAGTTCGATCTACAGAATCAAATTCAGAGCTGAAGTCTACAAAACAACAATACAGGACTCCACAATGCTCTATAGATATCTTAGCAATGGCCCAAAAACTACAACAATGGTTGATTGTTGAGTGGTTCTCCTTATAATCACCCTGTTCCTGAGGGATAATAAAGTTTGCTTCAGCCCACTTCTTTAACACCCCGAAGAGGATTTTTGAGAAATCTTTCTCACTTACGACCAACAGGTTTATTTTCCTGTAGTTTCCTGCGAGGGCAAACTCGACTTTTGTATTTATATATAGGATTGATCACTGCTCCCTTCGAGCTGTGCAGAAATATTCCTGTTGAAAGTATTTCCTGGAAGAGGGTATGAAACAAACTTGACTACCATGCCGTGTTTGTTTTTGTAATTACAGCCGGCAGGTTATCTGGATCATCAGCCAGTGTAAGCTTTAACGTTTCAATTTTTTGCTTGATTGCTAGCTCTGTGAACCTCTCTTTTGTCTCCTTCTTAATAAGGAATCTTTAAGGGTTCTGCACAGATATGGGATCATTGTTATAGGCATCCTCTAGGAATTCTACCCACACGTCCTCACTGACGGAACCAGACATTTGTCCCTGGGAATTTCCCATCCCACTCTGCACCAACCTCCAAAATGTCCTTAAATTTTTAGTCTGTATGGTCTCCATCATTGCTTCCCAACATTTTGCACTTGATTCCTGCTTCTTCCAAGTGACCAGATTTTTATATTCATCCTTTAAACTACAGAGATGTAACCCCCCTTTTTTATTTCTTGAATATTTAGGGGTCGATTCCGATCCTGGATATTTTTTTCCTGTACGACTCGTATTCTTATTTTTTTACGTACGAATCGTACAAGTCCCGTACAAACGGCGAAGTACGATTCGTACGTGAAAAATAAATACGAATCGTAAAACTGAAGTCCGAGCGCGCAAGTACGTTCCGTACCGCCCGTCCGAAAACACAAGCGCATGGAAAAGGCTCTGTACGGAGCGAACTTTGTATGAGCCCTACCCTGAGTACACTTGTGCCAGGGGTACGAGTCGTACGGCCCCCCCTCAGCCTCCCACCCCTCCCGCGTACGTCCGCACTGTACCCCCCACCCCCGTATGTATGGCGCGTACCCCCCACCCCCGTATGTACGGCGCGTACACCCCACCCCCGTATGTGCGGCGCGTACCCCCCTCCCCCGTATGTATGGCGCATACCCCCACCCCCGTATGGACAGCACGTACCCCCACCCACGTATGTTTGCACCGTACCCCAGGCGTACTCCCCACCTGCGTATGTTCGCACCGTACCCCAGGCGTACCCCCCACCCGCGTATGTTCGCACCGTACCCCAGGCGTACCCCCCACCCGCGTATGTCCGCACCGTACCCCAGGCGTACCCCCCACCCGCGTATGTCCGCACCGTACCCCAGGCGTACCCCAATCCTCGTGTATGTACGGACCGTACCACAGGCGTACCCCAATCCTCACGGTGCGAACATACGTGGGTGGGGGGTACGCCTGGGGTACGGTGCAAACATACGTGGGTTGGGGGTACGCCTGGGGTATGGTGCGAACATACGCGGGTGGGGGGTACGCCTGGGGTCCGGTGTGAACATACGCGGGTACGCCTGGGGTACGGTGTGAACATACGTGGGTGGGGGGTACACACCGTACATACGGGTGGTGGGGGGTACAGGCCATACATACGGGGGTGGGGGGTACGCGCCGTACATACGGGGTGGGGGGTACGCGCCGTACATATAGGGGTGGGGGTACGGGCTGTACATATGCAATGTTGGGGTACGCACCGTACATGATGACACGTACGATGTGGCTGATGGCGTGTACGTCGCGTAGCAGGCCCCCTTTTCCTCGTGCATCGCAGCGTACTTAGCTTTTCCGGCACTTTTTGGCTCCCGTAAAAATATAGCCGTGCGGAGTGCTGTAGGTACGAATCGTACTTGCTGGTCTGTAAAACGCTGCCTGACTCCGTGCGGACATTGCGTACGCGCTGTCCAGGATCGGAATTGTATGTATTTTTTAGCCGTACGGTGTATTTTACGATTCGTACGGTAATGGTATTTCTGTACGCTTCGTACTTGCTGGTTTGTACGGTGGAATTCCCGGGTACGAGTCGTACGGAGAAAACGCTCCGTACGACCATTTGTACCCGGGTTTTACAGGATCAGAATCGGCACCTTAATGTGCCTTTCAAGCATTCGAATATTACTTTTTAATATTTTACACTCTTTTCGAACCAACAGCTCCTATACTTCTTCATGGATTTAAGTTTATTTCGTGTGGTATGAAAGGTAGTCACTTCTATATGTAGGCAAGCAATAACCTTTTTTATTATTTCATCATACCAGGATAGGAAGACAGATGGTTTTGTCCAAGATATTGATCCTACATATTTGAGTTGAAGGGCCTATATTAGGCTTAGATGCTTCTCTGAGAGTCTAGTTTGCAAACACTTCGAGCATCTAACCTTTAAAGGGAGGTCCCTTGTCTGCCTAGGTGCCATACCCTAGGCAGACAAGGTTGTACTTAATGGGTAATGATCACTCCCCTCCTACTGAAGAACCTCAAACTTTCTAATGAATTCAAATGCCCATAACATTACAAACACATAATCAATTGGGCAATTCTGATTACCATACTGGAACATTTTCCTTGCAGGGATGTCCCTGGACACTCAAATATTTAGGCTCACCATGCCGTTTGACATAAGGAAGTCTAACAAAGCTGCATCTCTACCTGAGGTCTTGTTTGGTGAGGAACAGACATGTTGTATATTAAAAGCAGCTAGACAATCTCTATATTTTGCCTCCACAATCTCGGAGAGCAGTTAATGGTTAAAATGTCCCATCAGAATGATCAGATCTTGGGGTACTGTGCACCTATATTATCCACATCCTCTTTGAACACTTCAATAGTTCCCTTGTAATTACAGATACTTCTTGCATGCATATACACGTTCAGGATAATGATGCATTTCTTCCCAAAGCTTGCACTTGCCAATTTGATTTCACAAGCGAGAATCCAATTACTCTGTGTCTTAACTTTCCTTATACTTTAGGACATTTTGGTGGATACCAACTTTAACAGACCACCCGAGGGAGGTCCCGAAGCATTACCTTCTGCCTTCAGATTGACACCCAGAAAGCCTTCTTTCTGCGGTGGCACTCTGTACAGTCATGTCTTCTGAAGCCCAAATTATATACTGTTCAATTATTTCTCCAAATACCTACAACTTTATAATATTGTTCAACTCAAGAGAATTCCAGGAGAACAAACTGATGCTGTGCAGGGAACCCCATCACTAATCCACATTACTTAAATTTGCCTATTCATCCACAGCCTCATCCGACCAGGACTGTCGTGCCTATTTTGATCAAAAGGAATTTCCCTACAGCTGTATCCATCCTCTTAGAGCAAAACAACTTGGAGTCTGCCTTCACTGATTTCCTTTATGTGCAAATATCTAACGTGACCCTCTGGCAGAACCCTTTTAACTTGGTTTGTCTCGAGGCCTCCGTGAAATTTAAAAAAACCCTGGCTTTGGGGAGCAGCCTGTTCTAAGGATGTTTCGCTAGAATTTTTCACCCCCTGGAGTTTTAACTCTGGATCTGCTTTAAGAAGCTTGTCTCTAACTAACCCTGAATACAGCAAGATCTTCGTAACGTCCTTACCATCTCTATTCTCCAAGAAGCCCACTTGTTTCAGATCAATTGTGGAGACTGCAAGTAGACTTGCGCAAAAGGAGAATAATTTGGGGAGCTGAGACCTATTTAAGGGATATAGCTTCTTAATCTTTTCTCTCGACTGTTTCCTAGGTCTGGTTCTAGGTGCACCCATGGGGAATGTGCTTCCTTCCCCCGGTCCTCCTTGGGTCCAAGGCAGGGAGGAGCACCCTCCTCCATGACCTTACTGGTATATTGATGCTCTTCTGGGACAAATCTAACCTCAGGAGCATGTACCTTCCTTCCCCCTTTATGTTCCTCCCTTCTTTGGTTTTCTTTAATAGATCCCGCATTCTGACGTCCCTGGAGCTCCTTCAGGAATCTGCCAGCCAGGCCAACTTGCTGAGCCCGGTGGGGAGGGGGGGCGCTTTTTCTTTCATTTACATGTGTTTTTACTAAGATTGGCTGGCTGCTGGGCAGATAATCCACCTTTAATAGGTGCAGTATCTCCCTTTCTCCTCTCTGAACTTCTGTCTGTGGGTTGGGACTTTTGCCTTACATGTGGGGTTTTCTTATTTCCACCTCTTACTGTCACCCCTGCACTTCCCTTTTTTATTTGTTTGTTCAGTCGTAGATGCCCCAAACCAGAGGAGTAGCCATATCGACAGCCTCTTTTCTTTATTAGCATTGGATATTTAGATATATACACTGAGGACAGCCCTTCAGAACTTAGGGCCACAACAGTGGATTTGGCAATCTCACCCTCTAATCCTCCAGTGCCAACCCCCCCCACACAGAAAAGCAAAACATCCCTCCCCTCAACGGGTCTCACCAATTTAAGCATATAGCCATTTATCTGCTTCAGTTCAGAGGCAATCAACTGTAGACTAACCTTATGTGATTTCAATGCATTTGTGCTCACTACCTCTGCCTAAAAAAGGCCCTGCAAAGTTTTTTGAATTAGGACCATAACATTGAAGATGAGGGGCATGAGCCAACGGCAATGCCAGATGGGAACATGAGAAAAGATCCTCGATCATATTTATAGGGCTTGACATGGTCCTCCCAAGCTCGTAGCCTGGGCTAAAGCCCATAACATTTAGGGTCTTCCTAGCGTTCCACTGATGGCAGATTCTTCCAAATCAAGGGTTTCTTGACTCCACTGCGACTCAGGGATTTCTTCTTGAGAGCTTACTTGCCCAGTTTCCCTCAAATGTAAGCAAGGTGATGAAGATAATCTGGGCTCCAACTGGGCTATCCCCCTGTTCAGGCAGGGATAGAGACTTGTTTAGCTCTATTCTATTTGTATCTGATGAGAGAGGGAAAGGAGTTGGTGGAACAGAGGATAGATTTCCCTTCCCCTTTTTGGGCAGCATACCCCTAAAATGCTTCCCCACATATTCTTTAATTGATTTCACAAGGGCTGATGCTCCTGTTGACCCACCTTCATCCACCTCAGGTGCTTTCCCCAGCCCTGAGCCGCCATCCATTGTACTTGCTTGCTCAGAACTATTATTCGTCACTGTACTGAGGGAGTTTAACTGGACTCTTTGTCAAACAGACCCTTGAAGACTTGCTGGGGGCCGTATGAAAGGGTGATGCTCACTACTTTACTTATAGTATATGTTGTAAGGAAGCCCTTATTTCTTACCTGACTACCAACACCACCTCAGAAACACCACAATATCCACCTTTGCCCAATCCTACTTAATGACCGGGCGAGTTAGCAGCACAACAAGTTAATTATAGGCTCTACTCTGCTACTTCCTCTTGTTATTTCCTCAGTTTTGCCACAATAGGGTGGTAGTAAGTTTAACACCCCGACTCATCACCAAAGGGACAAGGGCAAACAGGAAGCAGGCAGCACTGGCAGGTGACGGCAGTAAGGACGGTATATGCAGGATATGCAGTCAGCAATACCCTAAGGGCCCTGGCCACAGCACCGTACGCTGCGCACTGCCTCTGCTCCCCGAGGCAGGGTGGCTCAGTTATAGCCGCTATCCTCATAGGCTCACCCATCTTCAAAATTAAGCGTGCCAACCGACAGCAGCTGCCCTCACCAAACTCAGTATTTCCCCCACCGATACAGGCAATAATGTCCCCTAGTTTCCTGGGCCAGGCTCCAAGATCCATGCTCCAGGCCTGGAACTGTTCTGTGGCCTCTGCGGCTTCCTGTGGCTTCCTGCGGCGTGAGTTTGCAATGGTTCCTGCTCCTTGCCTACTGTGTAATGTGGCATGACGGCGTTTCTGGAGCAGGGACAAGCGCGGTCTGAATTGAGTAACCTGAGAGGTCCATTAATATCTGGTCATTAATAATGAGTGCCAAAGTGTATACATCTAATGGATGAGTCAATTCTGAGTGAATTTTTATAGCTTTTGCTGAATTATTTTTCCTATTAAATAAAAGCCTTCATATTAAAATTTGATTTAAAACACCTTAAAACCTTTTATGTGATATGCAAATCTGATTATCTCAAGCATTGTTTCACTTTAAATGAATTCCGTGCTGTAAAAATAAAATCTTTTATTGAAGATGTTTAATAACCTCATTAACACCCAATTACTTTTTTGTTTTATATATGCAATATGTGATTGGAATTTGATAGATAGTTACTATATATGTGCATCTTGCTTCACTCTTGGCTCCTATTAAACATTAGCTGTAATTTGGAATAAGCAGCCCCATCATAAACTGGTTGTACTCCTGAGTATCAACACCAACAAAATCAAGAGGCAAGAATATCGAGGACAGAGGGCCTGAGTCACAAAGGACCTCTGCCCTCGTGACGGAGGCTCCTCAGTCGTGGGGAATCTTCGCACTCAGGGCGGAATCTCCACCATAGGAATTGATTGCACCCCGAGCGCGGAAATTTCCTCATGACTGCGGGGCCTCTGCCATGAGGGCGGAGGCCCTTTGTGAATCAGGCCCAATATATCGAGAGGCAAACTATTGAAAGGTATTTGCATACAGATAAGCCTAGATTTACGCTTCCAAGCTTCACATCTAGTAGTCACAGGGGGTCTTCCTCAGGACAAAGCGAAGGGACAGCCCAATTTGAAGAAAGCGAGAAAGAAGATCTTCAGGGTATGGTCCACCGTAGGATGGATTCAAAGAAATTACTGTAGTGAGGTCCTTGATGGTAATGAAACTCAGTTCTCGAGCCACGCCGGAGAGCTACAGAACTGTGCAGCCCCATTGATGGGACATTTGTGTTATGTTAATTAGCATTAAACCTGGTGAAAGTGCAATGATAAAATTGCATTGATCTAGCCCTTCGCTAACTTAACTTGGTGCCCGCTATTGATATTCACAGCTTTTTAGGCACCAATGAGGCAATATAAAGACAATGGGGCAGATATACGAACCATTTTACTGGTCACAAATGGCCATCTGGGCGTTTGCAACCGGTAAAATGCATTTTGCCATGTACAAAAGGCAAAATGCGACTCAGTAGCTTGTTACTGCATTTTGTGTTTCGTTATTAGGAAGGGGCGTGTTTAGGGTGTATCTGCCTACTACCGTATAGCACTGGTATGTATGAATGTTTTGCGAACAGAATGAAGTTGCATACCCTTTCTCTTTGTGAATGTGGGTGAAAATATTGAAGAGCAGGCAGTGGTCCCACGGACCACTGACTACTCTTAAAAAATGAAAAGAAAACTTTTATTTTTTCTTATTGTAATGCAGCCCATTTTCCTTTTAGGAAAATGAGCTGCATTACAAAAATAAATATTACTTTCACAGACATGGTGGTATGCTGACCACAGCAAGCCACCTTCCCTGTAATTGTAGCCATTCCCAAAGGGTCGGAAATTGCGACCTCGCTCATGAATATTGGGAAGGCAGGTCCATTTGCAACCCATCGGGAATCGCAAACAGTGCCTGAGACACTGGTGTGAGTACCTGTTTGCGATTTTCCTAATTGCAAATAGCAAAACTTTGCAATTAGGAAATAGCAAACTGACTTTTTGGTGCATCTGGCACCTGGATGCTCGCTCGAATCTTTCCCCTATGCATGTCTTGTGAAGCAGCCTTTGTGGAAATCTGTAGGCAGATGGCTGCCATTCCACAGCTCTTGGGAGACAGTTATGCCATTTGGGCACATACTTGTCGCATTAAGTACGCCTGTGGCTGTTCAATCTCTACTATCGTAAATGACACTAAAAGGACCCTATGTGATTTTCAATGAAGTGGAACTCAATTTTAAATAAAGATGAGATCGCTCAAAGGCAAAGGCATTTCGTGAGTAGAACCAATAGTTAGGGAAAGCAGCAGAGTGCTTAGCAAAGTACATCTTTTGTATCTGTTTACCTGAAGCACATATTTAACTGGGCACTTTACCGGTGTAGCTTCCATTTATTCTGCATTCGTGCCAATTTTCACAGAGAATGTATTTCTCATGTTACAAATATAAGTCTTTCAATAAGCCAAAGTACTTTTCCACTTTCCCATTGAGCTTTCAGCTATGTTGACTGGTTCGTCCATATCAATATAAATGCGCTGAAACGTCCTGGTTACTGATACGCTTCTTAGTTATTTGAAATGCCACATTTACTTTTTTGAAAATAAAATTATCATCCATCTGATATGCGCTCAGTGCTCTGTTACTGTTTACAACTGTTATTTGCTAAAAAATTGCAGAAAATTATTCACATTCAAGAGACTCAGGCCTGGACAAATGAAATGTATTTCTAAAGATGTACTACTGCCTTGTCGTTCTGGCTGCAAGTAACAGCTAGTCCTTTTGCCGTCCGCCTTTTTACTTTTTGGCCTAGGAGTGGATTTTGTCAGTGTCTAACCTGTCAAAAAATATAAGCGGCCTAAAGTTTTCTGGTGCTACTGAATGTCGTGGCTGTCTATATTCCAAGGCTACCTAGTCTTTATTCACCTTATCACCCTTTCCTCCACCACCTTACACTTCCCGGCTCAACATGGACGTCAATTCTCGAAATTGCACAAGGGTAGCGGAAGTGACATCATCTTAACGGTCAACTGTTGACATCATAGGAAGTGACATCACATGACCTTTTGATGCTGATGATATTAGAGAATGTTTTGTCACTTGACCTATTTACATATTGGCATTAAAGTAGTGACACCACTGAATTCAAAATATCAACACTAAAAGAAAGAGTAAACATTAAATGCAAGATTGATAAAATAATACACAGGTTTCTAAAACAGATCCAAATCAATTTTTGTATCACACATATACTTTAATTCATATAGCGTTAAGATATGCTATGAGTGCAGCCATTATATGCCAGGAGTGCTGTGTTGATATGGCAGGTTCCTAGCAGTCATCTTCCCAGATACAGCCAGTGTGGACACATCCCCACACTAGCACCTGTACTATCTGCTTACAATATAGAGTAGTAAAATGTATTTGCACCAAGCACTGCCTTAAATTATCACAAGGACATTAAATAGCGCCAGTCAAAAATGTTTTGTGATTCGGCCCTTGAAGTGTTTGTAAAGGAAAGTAAATTTAGGATTGGTAGATCACGATCATTTATTTATTTATTTATTTAAGCGATTTATTAAGCGCACAACTACCCGGGGGTGTCTCGGCGCTATAGGACAGATTAGAACAGTCAGTCAGGTTTAAAATGAAGGAACGTGTTTGTATTAGATGGTCTGGCTACGGTGTTTTTTGAGGGGAACAACTACCATGGAGAAAAAAGGAGGGTGTGAGGCATTGGGTTGTTGGTTGACTAGGGTGTGAGCCCTGGTCAAGCAACAGCCACAATCCCTTGCAAGTTCAACCACAAAAGGTCACTAAATTAACCTGTGCATAACCCTGGTTAGCTTGGCACAAAAAGCAGTCAGGCTTAATTTAGAGGCAATGTGTAAAGTACTTATGCAGCACACAAACAGTAATAACGTGAAAACACAATACAAGAAAAATCCCAAACTAATATACAAAATTGAGTACATTTTCATAAAGTATTTTACAATGAAGCTACAAAAATCCAATCAGTAGAACTGGAGTTATGAATTTATAAAGTTTTAAGTGAAATCTAGCGCCTAAAAGATCAAAGCGGCAACCGCTGTCATCTAGTCACGCAAGACTGGGTCAAAGTTGAAAGTTAAGGCCGGCTGTGATGGAGAGCAGTTTGGATAGAAGTGGATTGGGACTGGTCAGAGCTTAACTTCAGACTTAAAATAATTCTGAAGAAAAACGTCTGAGTTGGTAAAGTCCAGTGTGGCAAGGCTGCATAAGGTGTCCGAGGAGGGAACGTTATTGTCGGATGGTCTTGGGTCGAAGCCGAAGTGAACATTTAGACAATTGGATGTAGTTGCCGAAATGGAAGTCAAAAAACTCGAGTGGGACAAAGCAGAGGGCTGTAGCCGAAGACAGAGCCTCTTATGCTCCTGTGGTTCTGAACAGGAGTCCAGATAACTAGCCTTAGGAGTCACTTCTGGTGTGGTAGTATTGGGTGCCAGTGTAGGTGTAGGAATCAAAAGCAGGGCTGATCTCTGAGTGTTTAAGACAGCCTCCCAGCAGGTAGAGTAGCAGTCTGGAAGAGTGCACAGCAGTACACAGCAGCAGGCAATCCTCTGAGAGTCCTTCTGTAGGTCAAGTAGTGAACTGAAGAGTGAGTCTGAAGATCCTATTTTTATACCCTGGTGCCTTTCAGCTAGAAGTTAGGAGAAGCTTCTGGAGAGAAAGTGCACCCCTGGCTCCACGCTGCCTGCAGTCAGAATACAGGGCCGTTAGGGCCTTTGTGTGAAGGCAGAGCACAGGCTATTCAGATGTAAGTGGGCTGTGCTCAGCTGTGCCCCCATCCTGCTAGCAGATATCCCATTGAAGCACAACTAATCCCTCTATTATGTGACTGTCTGGGAGGAATTCACAAAGTCTGTCAGCTACACCCATTCATATGACCCAAGACAGACTGCAGGCACAAAGGGCTAAGAGCAGAAAATGTCCAACTTTGTATTTTCAAAATTGTAATTAAAAATCCGGCTTTACCATTAAAGAGGGTTTATCATTACAGTGTCATAGGTATGAAACATGACATATCTACTTACTCCTAATTAGGAATCACAGCTTATTAAATGTAATAAGGAATCCCCAGTGTTATCCAATGGGAGGGATAGGCCTCGGATAGGTCTCACAGTAGTGAGAAACAAATGTAGGACATTTTCACTACCATGACATTCAAAATTTAGAAAAGTACATGTTCAACCTTTTATTTGCACAGCAGCTTGCCCTCTGGGCTACCTAGGGTCTACTGTAGAGGTGACTTATATGTAACAAAATGGGAGTTTAAGCTTGACGAGGGTGTTTAAATGTCAATGCGACATGGCAGTTTTAATCTGTACTCAGGTTGCAATGGGAGGCCTGGGACATGTTTTAGGGTGCTACTTAAGTGGGTGGCAAAATAAGTGCTGCTAGCCCATTGGTAGCATTTAATTTACACAGCTTGGGTATATGGTATACCACTCTACAAGGAACTTATAAGTAAATAAAATATTCCAAGTAGGTATACATCAATCAAGCCATGTTTAGGGGTGTGAGCACAAACACTTTCACACTGGTTAGCAGTGGAAAAGTGCAGAGTCCTAAGGCCAATAAAAACAAAATTCAGCAAAAATGGGAGGGTAAAAGGCAAAATGTTTGGGGGTGACCCTGCAGAGAGGACCAGGAACAACAGAGGGTATAAAAAGCATTTATAAAGAGCTATAAATGTACAAAATGTTGGGAATAGAAACTCACGAAGAATGTAGTAATATGAAATACTTGCATTTACGCCAGTCACAAAAAACAATCACTAGTTGAGGGCAGAAAAGGTCTGTGGCCCGTGAAAAATACAAGAAGCTGAAGACAAGTTAGGCAATTATGCCTTCCCGGCAGGAAAGCAAAGGGGCCATATGCTGCATCTCGAAGGAGTGTCAGGTTTTCATGCCAGAACTAAGAAGAATGAATCCCAGTTCCGGCAGAGATCCATCGCCTGAACCACTGCAGAAAGGTAAATGAAAGTTACTCCACTTTTTGGGGAGAACAATGCTTATTTCACTCGAAAGCTAAACGGTATTGTTGATGTGAAAATAAAACTTTTCAAGTACAGCGCTGTTGCTTCACAGTACACTTGCCTTCTTCATTTTTGGGTAAGATCGTGCAACCATCCATATATTTCTCCAAATGGAAAGGAATTAGAGTTAAAGTGCTAGATAGGCGCCCACATCATATCAAGAAAAAAAGGCATATTCTCTCATCTGCCTTCCCAGCTCCGAAATTTTTGCGGAATATAGAGAAATTCCTCTCATTTCTCATTACTCTGAAGGTCAGCCTAGCTTGGAAAATTGTTTCTGCTTTAGAATCCAACAAACTGTAGAAAGCAGTTAGAGTTCTGGACAAAGCTAATGTTGCGTTCATAGGGAAAAGAGGCTGATATGGCACACTGCGGTAATAAGACCATTTTTTGTATTCTTTCCACTTCCCCATGAACCTAATCAAGTGTGACATGAGAAAATATAGGGTGCTCACCCAGCCAGCATCCTGCTGCCCCCTGCACATGTGCTCTTTATCGTACTGTTCGGGGCTTCACACGAATCCGACAGACACCAATTGCGAACATGTATGTGGAAATGCCGCTAGAAATGCTTATGAGTACATCCTGCTCATAAAAAGACTGCATGCAAACTCCATCGGAAGCGGGTCTGCAAGTTGCCTGCATTTAAGACGACGCTCTTTATGTGAAATTCACGTGTTGAGAGGGTGGGAGGCGGTCAGTTACAGGGATTTGGATACACGTTTTCAGTCAGTAGCTTCACCCCTAAAACGGGGCCCGCAAATGAGGAATGACATGCAAGAGCCAAATTACTAGGGGTGGGCGGAATTTGCGAAATTCACTTTTGCAAATTATCACGCAAATGTTAAAAATCTCTGCAAACACGCAGAAATATCGCAAAGATGCGGAAGTTTTTTTCCCGCCCGTTCGCGGTATTTTCTGCGTGGTCGCGGCTCTCCAACTTACCCATGCGGTTGCTCGCGGGCGCGGCCATCTTGTTTTCACTTGTCTCGCGGTGCATGATCGCGAGAAGAAAGACGTGATCGCGCGAAGCATGATGTTACTGCGGGCGCGAACTGTCGCGAGTCAGCGCAAATGGCTACCAACAATCCAACATCTCGTGGAGAACGCGACCGGATCGGGAAAACTTGTCGGCGAACGCGGGGATTCAGGTAAGGCAATCGCGCGCACGCGAGAATGTATTATTTTACAGCGCGAGCAAGAAACAAATTATCGCTAAGCTGCGGAATGCGGAAATTTTGACATTTTCGCGCTTTCCGCGGAACGCGAAAATGTCAAATTATCGCAATTTCCGCGAACGGAACGGATTTTTAGCCCAGGCCTACAAATTACCAGGTGTAGCGAAAGTAGGTGCATTTTTTCTCTCGGATAACTGGCTCTGGCAGTCCAACACCTAGTGATTTTTGGTGCGGGAGCACAGGGCCGCTCAGATCGGCCATAATGTTATTCCCAATGTGCACACTCTCCGTCTGAAGCAACTCTGTGTGAAAAGGAGGTTTTGCATCATGAATAAATCATGACCAAGTTGGACAGTACTTTGGAAAAACAATACAGAATACAGAATTCAAACTCCTGGTCCCGCCCTAGGGCTCGAACAGTTGTTATCCCCCTCTTCGTTCAAGGGTGGGGGATTGTGCCTGTACAAAATCGAAATGCTACAGGGGCATCTGACTCCCTCCGAGAGAAGTGTAGGTACAGATTAGGGAACACAACACATAACTCAATGTGCACGTAGTACCCACAATAAATCAATGTCCAGTCAATACTTATTTTGTATAAAAGAAGTATTTTAATTCTAATTCTACACATGCAAAGTTAAATGTCATTCAGTGTGCAATAACACAGCCCCCCCCCGTGAGGTAGGCACCCTAGTAGCTGTCAAGCCACCCCAAGTTACAAAGTTCCCAATAGTTTGTTCTGTCCCACTCACATGCAGCAACATCCAGGGAATGTAAACTATTAGGCCCTGTTTGCAGGGCTTCCCCCTCTTGGACTGAGCCAATACAGTGTAGTCAGTTAGAGTCAAATAGGGTTGCAAAACCCAAAGGTGGTATATCCCCTTGGGGATGGCAGGTCCAGTTCTCAGCTTACCCGCTCAGGTGGTACAAACCCTGCCAGCGGTACAGTATGGCCCTGGCCTGGATGGGCAAAGTCAGGCTGCACATGTTCACACGTGCAGCTCCTGGCAGGTGCTGGCTCTCTCTCCTGAGCTACACTCACCAGCATCCGGACGATCATAGTTGCTCCAGCTCCAGCCACATGCAGTAAGTCGTTCTGGTTGACTTGTAAAAATATCCCAGTGGCAACAACCCTATGGAAGTTTCTACGTTCGAGGCCCTATTGTGATTGAATAGTAATCTTTGTCCTACCTGGGGGGTTCTAAAATTAACCATCACACAGTCTCCTCCTGGTCCACCCGCCCTAATCCTAACCAGCCCACCCTACGAGTGAGTAGAATTTTGCTGAACAGTGAGAGAGGAAAGATTCTATGCAGAGCCAGCCAATTAAGGCACTTGCTAGTGAGCTCTTTTTGATCCTCTCTCTAATTCTCACGCAAGAAAGGAACACCTACTAGTATTATCACACAGGGATAAGCTGCAGGAGGGAGATTGATAACAGGTAGTTTCGGATAGGAGTCAGACACTTTTACCGGTGGCAGGGCCTGCCCACCCCACCACCGTACAAATCGCTATGACCCTCATCCCAGCAACAGGATTTGCAGTTCTTCAGGGGCCAGGAGCCTCTGTCTGCCCTGAGACTTTATGTGCAGCTGCAGTACACTCAGGGGCATATTTACAAGGAAGTGGTAGAGCGCAGCGTTAGCCTCTTTGGCTTAATGTCGCGTTTCGCCACTTGTGAAATGCAGGGTTGCACCGTATTTACAAGAATACGGTGCAGCCTTGCCTTTCCCCCTGTGCTGGCGCTAATGTAGCTACTTAGCACCAACGTAGGCCTGCGGTGAGGGGAAGGACTGGTAATGTGCAGGAAGGTGTCCCTTCCTGCACATAAACAATCTGAAATGGCATTTTGAAACTTCTATGTGTGCTGCTGAATGCAGCACACATAGAAGTTGCAAAGCGTCATTTAAAAAAAAAAAGATGCTTGTATATGTGCAGGAATGTGGAAAGGACACTTTCCTGCACATAAACAATCAATGGTGTTTTGCTGTTTCTATGTGTGCTGCACAACGCAGTACACATGGAAACAGCAAAAACGAGGAGAAATTAAACATTTCTCCTCGTTGTGCCAGGTTAAGACCAGGTTTTCACTGGTCTTAATTTTGTCTCTGCTCCATATTTACGCCACCCTTGTGAATATGAGGCAGCATCAAAATCAATGGGTCTGGTGGTGGAACACGCACCACAACACCCATTGCCCACCCCTTTCACGCTAAGTATAGCGTGAAAGGGTGCCTCATTTACAAGGCAGCGTTAAGCCACGTTAAAAAGGCGAAGCCCATATCACCAAAGGAATGTCACTAAAAGTGACTTTCCTGTGGCTATGGCTTGTAAATAGGCCCGTCAGTGTCCAAGGGCCGATGCTGTGAGGCAGTTGATCCTTCTTGAGCTAATTTAGCCAATTGGGTTGAAATGTTATCATGGGAGCCTTTAAGGCCTGAGTTGAGGGGGTTTAGAAATTTTACTCAATGTAACTAATTGTTTAAAGTCTTACAATTATGCAGCAGTAAAACCATTTATGACACCAGATAGTCCTAAACAAAGTTATGTTTGGGGATAGATGTAATCTGAGACAAAATCCTAAATTTACTGCTTTTGGTATTCACAGAATGCACTTACTACTTTTGATTAAACTTACTACTTTTGGTTAAGCTTACTACATTTGGTATTCACAGATGGCATTTAGTAGTAGTAAAGTTAGGACTCCTAACTTTACTACTAAGAAATGCCTTCTATGAATACCAAAAGTAGTAAGTTTAACCAAAAGTAGTAAGTGAATTCTGTGAATACCAAAAGTAGTAAGTTTAGGATTTTGTCTCAGATTAGTTCTGTGAATCGGGCCATATTGGAGTAAAGAAATAGCTCTGTCAATAGAATCATTAGTATGTAATGTGGGCTACTTTCAATATGATTCTTTAAGCAAATGAAAGTCAGTATAACATGCCAGGAATAAACAGTGAGCTCTGCCTACTCTGATTAACAGCGTGTGAGCACATCATTTTTTGTAATACATGAGTCTGTATGTGTTGTGTTTTTTGTTGTTCAAAGGTGCGTTGTGTGGCTAATTGTTTTTTAATGTATTATAATTCTATTTTTATTTTTAACCTAATTTTTCAATCTTTTCCTTTTTTAATAGGGAAAACATTTTTCTCTGTGGAAAAACCTTTTCCCATATAAGCCCCATGATGATATCCGGAGGTGTTCCACTTCCCTTTGAACCCTGGAAAAAGAGTTAGCCCAGCCCATTGCTGGAGTAAATCTCTGATCATTTCCAGGGTGGTAAAGAGTCAAATAGGAGTTTGTGAAATCCAACTTACTCACAAATCTGTGGTTGTTTACAAACTATCAAGGAAAACCATGACTTGATCTGGCCGATCCCCAACCCTTAAGTAGGGTTTACTATACAGTAGCAGAGTGAAGCAGTAGAAAAATCATTAATGGCTCCCTGTTGTGAAAATCTGAGTTACACAAAAAGTGGTGGGTGGAATGCTTGAATTAATATCAACTGCTGGTAATTTCTCTAGGCCACATTCTAATCTATCATTCTTCAGACCCACCATGCCACTTTAGACAGCAACCAGCCATATGCAAATCAGTTCTAACTCGGCTGCAATAGGAATAGCCCAGCCTGAAAATGCTAGCTTCACTATGAACAGGAACAGAAGCAACCCGAGACCAGATTCAGCCTATTTGGGCCACTTTAGTCTGGTGCAACTTGAGTCTTATGGCACTGTGAGTTCAGGACCCACATCTGAGCATTCTCGCTGCACATAGGGCATCACACTGAGGTACACAAAAATGATTGCCTATACCTGACAGGCCTAAATTGAGTGATTTATGGATGTAAATATAGGTTTGTGGTCCAAAATGGCTTTGTGAATTAGACTCATTGTGTGTGACGCAAGCCCCTATCCATGTGTTTCAGTGTACAAATAAAAGCCATTTTAGGGGTGCATTCTGGTGTAACCTGTTCCTGCTCGCTCTGGTTAAGAGCATGAGAGAAAAACTCATTATGGTCATTAGATTAATAAATGATTCAGATCTAAAACTATTGAACAATCTTTACTGCTACACAGGATTGCAAACTATGTCAAGGATGCCCATAGCCACACAAGATTACCAGAAGAATTGTTGACTATTTAGATGGGTTTCACAGCAGCGTGGCTTCAGAGGGGTTTTTGGAGTGTGACACCCCCCAAATGAATGCATTCCTGGATTTACAGTTGGATCTGAGGCCCTGCTATGTCTGTGTTGTTTTTTCTGCCAATAATGAAAGACAACACATTGACTTTTTGATGTAAAGCAGGAGAAAGAGAGAAAAAGAGATGTACATCTAGTGGCTGAATTTAAAACTGTGAAACCAGATAACATGGAATCAATACCAGCCTCCCTGCTTGTCCAAATTGAGCGACCCTAGGCAAACATTTTATTTTGCAGAGCCTCCTTTTTCTTTGTTATCACATATGAGAGCACTTTAAAATACTTGAGTCCAGGATGTGCGCTGTACAAGCACCTCTTATGTTTGATTTAATGGACTAAAATGTTGCTCCGTCTATAATAAGCATCTAGTCCATGTTTAGGCCTTACATGACTACTGACTTGCCTCTTAGTTCACTAATGTCAGTGTCATTTGGAGGTGATACCTCATTGTTTCTAAGTATATGTTTAAAAACTATCACTTTTAATAAATGTTTGCCTATGCTGTGATATGATCTGATGCACAAGGTGAAACGCTTCCGAATGTTAAAGAAATACACTGTTTTGAATTTTAAGGAGACAATAACAAATGTTTACATTATGTTTGTTGCACAATGTACATGCTAAACATTTTCTTTGCTTGGGTGTTGCACGAACTCTTAGAACCGTGTCACACCTTTGGCTCGGCTCTGGCTCTGTTCGCCCTATTAGTTTGTTGGTGCGCCTACTTTTATTAGCAACTAAGGCTTAGATTTAGACCATCAGTCACTTGATAAAACGATTTGTAAAAGATGAGGAAGAAAGCATAGTGCTCTACCTACATTCCCCAATTTGACAACCATACCATCGAGGCTTCTTGTAGCAGTGATGAAGAAGAGTGTGTGCAATGAAAATACATTTAAAAGAAGTGATTTCAGGGCATGGAGGCCAGGCCATTGTGCTGTACAGGACCATAGGCAAGTTCCTAGGGAGAGCTAACAGGTCCCGGTGGGATGAGTAGGGGCTTAGATTTATGGAGGTGTTTCGGGTGTGACACCACCCAAATGCATTCTTGGCTTGGTAGTTGGGTCTGTGGGCCAGAATCAGATCTGCTATGCCTGGCTCAGTTTTTCTCATCGTTCTCATTTCACTAAGAGCTTTTGACGTATTCATTCTTTAGAGCAGAAACTTAAAAATATAAGGTGACTGGCATACCAAAAAAATTGCAAATCTGCACCCAGAGACGTACTTCAATGGGTGCATATGTACTACTTTTTTTAATTCACAAACTTGGGAAAGCCGGATCAGTCTCAGATTTCCAGGCATATTACTGTCAATCAAACAGCCAAAGGTGATGGGATGAATGCTTCCAAATAGTCTACGCATGGCAATAGCTTGGGGTATCTTTCCAAGCCATTGTTTTTCACCCACTGTGCCACTCTAGACAGAGGCCCACATAATGCAAATCAGTACAGTCCCTGTGCATCATGGAAACAGCCCACCCCAAAACCTGGCCATCTACCCCTCTACCTTGCAGCCCTCTGCATTTTTTAGTTGAGAAATTTAAGGCCCCTCCCCCGCCAAATCTCAGTGGCTAAGCTATGCCCTTGGGTTTCATTAAGATCGTGAACATGTTGAATTGTTCCTCTTCTTTTAGAACTATATAGACCTTCCGTAAAGTGTCATTACCTTAGTTTTAACAGAGGAATAATAGGATTAACAGTTGTAAGTCTCCCATCACTCAGTATTCTAAAAGAATGTGTTCCATGCACCATTTATATAATGTTGTTTTCAATTGTATATCAAAACAATTTCCATGGCATTGTAATGCATTCTATCACTAGGTGCCATTTATTGCAGAATTTGGACCCCCATAAATTGATGATTCAGGATGTTTGTTGGTGTTTCATTTTTCATGCATTGTAAAGAATGTGTTCGAAAGTGCACTACCCTATATCTCACCCTAATACTTTACCCCTAATTCAGCATCTCCAATGCACTACCCTATTTCTCATCCAATACCTCTCTCAATATATCCTGTACATTCACTATCTGACTCACCCTGAACCCCTTTCTACTACTACTATGATCCCCCAAATTACCCTTTCTAGACGCTTCCCTCCTACACCCATCCTTGCATGATCTCAAACCTCTTTTACCATTCCTATCTCCCAAACAAGCCTTTTTAGAACCCTTTCCTCAGTCGATACCTCATCGTTCTCCCCAATCCCCCTCCACCCCTCCATCTCTCCTTTACTCATCCCAAACCTCCTCCTCCTGCTCTGATCTCCCAAAAAACTTACCTCTTCTATCCCTCCACTATCCTTTTCAATTCAACTAACACACTCACATGTCCACCGCTCAAATTAATTTCATATTTCTCTATTCTAATTCACCACTTCATCCTTTTTTGGTTCCGGAGTAGCATGCTACTGGCTGAAAAGTGCTTCAAGACCTCGTCAGGGGTAGTAAGCACTATATAAACGCAGTTGAAATGCACTACAATACGTAAATTGTTTTCGATCTTGATAGATAATTGGTCAGTTTTATGTGTCAGGGTAAGTGCGTTGAAGGACTAGTGTTTTTCTGTGCTTTGTACAAAACGTTATGTGATTCTAATAAAAACAGAGATAAGAATTGGTTAAAACTGGCAAAACAAACGTCAGTGACAAATTTACTGCTTGTCAATGCTGAAGAGCAATTTAAAGCTGAAGCGTCTGCTATGAACGCTCATATCATTTTCTTCCTTCTTTCTGCCATTTACAGCTAATATTGCCAGTGTTTGACATACACGTACAGCTTCTGGCTGACTTTAATATCCTTGCAATCAATAGGATGTGATATTTTTATAGTTTGAACTCAATATTTAAAGGTTCAGAAGTGGCAAACATCAACGCAAATAAGGCAAAATATTTCATCTTCGAAAGAGGTAATTTGCGCCTTTCCACTCCCATTTATAAGGGAAGTTCTTTCAAAGTAAATATGGATGCAAATAAGAATTGGTTTGTATTCTATAAACGTGCAATGGAATTTGTATTACTTTTTCAGCTATTCAATATAGAATAGTGTTAACTGGTAAAATTTTAAAAAATTAAAAATAAGTGTTGAAAGAAGTTGAGAAATCCTTGCTTCGTTTTGCCTCCTGATACACAGCTCAGCTCACTGTTGCATTACTTCATTGCAAAAGTTGTGTGGACAATATATTTTTTGATATATACAGTACTGTACCGTACTGTTCAGTCCCCAGCAATTAACCACCCATCATCAACTGAATAGGAATGGAATAACTGAAGAGACCTGCTGCACATTGCTAGTCACTAGAGGACTCAAATGTAGTCCTTCACCAAAAAGATGCGCACTACGACTGCTTCTTGACATCGCACAATGACCGTGATATATGGGGAGACAATTAAAAGAGCGTAATTTAGAGTTGGCAGCCAAAGGAATCAGTCATAAACTCAAAGAAGTAACCAGTGCTCCAAACTCTCGATCCACCTGCCTCATTTACAGTGGGCTGACTGTAAGCATTTTAGAGATGGAGGCCTCATGGGCTCCATCGACCGAAAGCTTCCTCCTACGGCCCGGTGGGGTAGGGGTCAGTGGGGGGAAAGGCATTACACCACCCAATCTATTTAGAGTGGATGTTGTAATGTCCTTTTTTCTATCCCTCACTGCCAGATAGAACTTGGAGGTGAGAGAAAAAAAGAAAAAGAAATAATGTTTTTTGTTTTTTAGAAACAAACCAAAAACCAATGGTGACTGTACACCAAAACCTTTTCTATCTTAAAGGGAACAGCCTTGATGGCTGTTCCTTTCAAGGGGCAGAAATCATCACTGGGCCGGGGGCCATCTCTTACTTTGGCAGATGGTAGTCCATCAGGGTGATGGAGATATTGTCCTCCATCACCTTGATGGATAGAGTACCTATCCACCAAAGCTTAAATCAGACCCAAAGTTCATCCAAGCAAATATCGCCCCACTATCTATCCCTCTATCGAATCAAAGTGGGAAGTTCTTCAGAGAAAGTGTTTCATATCCTCTGGAATTATGCCCTTATTTTAGTTAGTTGTTGAGGCTAAGGTTAGCGTGTATACTATTACAGGAAACCCCAATTAAGTCACAACATTTGACAACTAATAAACCTTAATAGAAGAACTATTTACTAGGGAAAGTTTTTTTAAAGTTTTTGAGATATATGATAACACCTGAAGAAGTCACAGAGAATGAGGTTATTTCTTAAACTTCCACAGAAAGTCAAGAATTAGGAATGGTTTTTACGAGTGGATATCCTTGGATGTGAGTACCATAGCTTTGTTGGGGGATGTTTTCTAAACTGATATTTACAACCAGAATTGATACTATTAACTAGTGTTATTGAGATATCCATTGACTGCTGACTTGAGTTTCAAAGTGCTAATCCAAATAAGAGTTATATGATCATGGATAAGATCTCGGGTTGCAGTGTTCTTGTTGTCTTGTCTATTAACAGTGTCTTCAAATGCCCTCAGATTATTAGCATCTTTAAGAAGGAGAATTCTCAGGAAGAGTTGGCTTGAAGTGTGATACACTATTAGGGAAAAGAGCTTTTTGAATGAAAAATAGTTTGCTTTGCATGCACAGAATACTGAATTAAAAGTGCTAATGATCAAAAGGCATAGTGAAGATAACACACAATTATATCATACCAAATAAAGTTGTGTAATATGACTTGCATGATCGATCATGACATAAAAAGATGATATGTCTTATGTCTGATTGAAGCGATGAATTAGAACAAGATTGATTCCTACAATAGAAATTTATTTGTATATTTTTTAAGTATTAGGGTTTGAAAAAGTTGATTATTATCATGTATTATTTTCAGCTAATGGGTGATATTTTTAATAGGCTTTTAATTTTGATAATAAAGTGTTTTAATAAATTGTATTTTTGTTTATTCTAAAAATATATTCTACAATATAACATTGGCTATGAAGAAGTGACAATTGGCCATTTTTATGTGCTTTAAAGTGAAAAAGAGCAGTGGAATAAAGAAAATTACTTAATCTAATTACTAGTGCAGTGTGGAAACCAGCTTTGTGGAGTATGTTCGTAAAAAAGGGACCTGTAAAGATGTTTAAAGCTACTAGCCTACTGAAAAGAACCATGTGCGGGCCTATTTCTCACATTTCTTCATCCATCACACTGCTAAGGGCTGCATCCTATAACATGTTAAGTGGTCATCACGCATTACATGGAAACATGGAAACAGTTCCCATAAAGAATCGAAACAAAGAGCCTGCACAGAATCAACACAAAGATAACACCCTTCCAACTACACACCTTACACGGTGTAGCATGCTACCCTTGTAGGTAAGCACTCATGGCTCCACATGGTGGTAGTAGGCTCTATATAAATTTTACAATATAGTACAATACATATAGCAGCAGTTTAATGGTGATGAAATGGGAATTCGGGACCGAGCTTTCAGAGAGTCTGATTATGCTTCTTATCGTGGCCCACACTATGGCCGTTCATTTATTAACTGAGCAGTCTTTGGAAATAATAAAACATTATGAATGCATTGATAGCATGATTCATACTGTGAAAAATATATACTTGATACTAAGTCCAGAAGAAGTTTAAGTGAAAGAGCCTTATAAAGTTTTGGATGAATCAGAGAAAATAAAAGAAAAGCTAATGGACTTCATGGAATACTTACCACATGTTCTTTAATAGTGCTCACAGTGATTGACTAGTGAGATTTGGGATAATTCCTGTATCTGAAGGGACTTGGTGTGACTGACCTTCCCACCAGCTGGAGCACATTGAGGGCACATGGGACTGACAAACAAAGTTAGGGGCATTGTTGCTACTCTGACCACACTTAACTTGATCTACCTACCAAAAGTAACATATAATTTTTAAGAATTTAGCATTGAGTAAATATTTTCAATATGAAATTAAGGAATGTAATATCGCTCTACCTTATTTCTAACACTACCTCAAAAATAGTCAATGTTCAATATTTCATTGTAATGCTTAAATATAATTTGTTATTTAAATGCATATCAAATTAATTTACTCGCCCCTAACACAATTTTTTGTGATACAAATATTCACTTTTGTTTAGTAATTAAAAACACAGAAATCGAATTACATGAAATAAAATAATTAAGAGACCCTTACCCCACCCCCAAGCCTTAATGCGAACCATAACCAATGTCAAGTCTTTAATAAGGTGCCAACTTCTTTGACATTGATCGGTGCTTGGGATGGGGGGCATATCTAAGTCCTCTGATCACTCATCCAAGTGGGAGGAGTGCAGTTTGAAAGGGTATAAATGGTATCTCAGCCACGTGGATCCTTGCTTGGATAAAAACAGCTCATGGTACAATGACTTCTATATTAATTTCAACCGCATCTTCCAGGCTCATGTCACAAAGGATTAAAAGTCCCTGGTATTAACTGACCCTGCGCTGCAGTGCTAAGGGCCTCCTGTCAGGGTCTAGAGTCTCTTGTCCTTTCCCATCTTGATGGATGCATAGCTTTTCTGGACAGTGTCCTTGAAATCTATCTGACTCAACTGAAAAGTATCCTCCATATAAGAACATGCTTCACTAAAGGTTTTCATATATACAAAAGGATCACTGTGCTAAGAGAACTCCAGTGGTTTTCATCACTATCAGGACCAAAAGCACTTTTACCAAGACAGGTAACTCTGGCACCCGACCATGCATGACGGACAAGATTGAGATCTTCTCTGGAGCACATCTGACAGGCCACAACTATGTTGCCCTCAACATACTTGAATTTTGGAAATGCAGGAAGGAGAAGAAGCCAAGCATTCTCCTGTATTACTGGAATGCAATCTCAGTGCAGATCTGCCAGGATCTATCCCTTCAATATCTTCCAAAGACATGAACGCCGATTTCTTGAAGCAACATCTTTTCACAGGGCAAACAACCAGATGCTGAGCCATCCCTAAATATCTGCCCTTTCCCACCCACCTACAGGTCTGCCACTCTCTGTGATAAACCTCCACCCTTCATACACTACCCCCACTCCCCCCTCACCTCTTCTTTGAGCTACCTTCTGTAAAATACCCAACTCACACACAGTGTGTGACTCAATTGGCCCCCCTCCTTATTCTACATAAGGTGGCTATGATGCAGACCTTAGTACTGATACAATGAGGAAACGTAATGTGTTCACTGTTAATTAACCTTTAATTTAAAGATGCAAATACCAATAAATCATTCTTCCATCTGATTTTGAATAGTGCATCGATTTCTGAACTGTTAATCTTATTAAGTCCCAGTAGATTTGATTATCCTCAGTTTTTGTAAAGCCCTGATGAAGGGCACACAGTTATTGTGTTTGTTGCGAAACACTTGTTGGTTTAGGTGCTTTGATTATGTTTTACCACTTTTGAAACCGATTCTATGAATTGATACAACAATCAATAAAAAAATCAAATTTTCTATGATAATTGTTGGAACCATTCAATCTTAAAACCTCAAATCTGTCTACATATGCACACAGCTGTGTGTAGCTACGTTTTCTATATGAGTCACACACATACAAGATGGTCACACAAAAAATTGAATTCGCCATTGGAATAGCAATGCTATGGCAGTGGTATTCTAAATATCCTGTATTTTATGCTCTTATGCTTGAAAACATCACATTCATCTATAACTAAAAGCAACCACCATAGGCAACATCAACGATGACTCTTCTGTCTGACACATAGTGCAATCAGATACAAAAATACCGTGTGACCATCGCAAGGTCTAATGAGGCTACCTTTCAAATCAATTGATCCAGTAGCTAGGCCTTTCTTCTGTGCAGGAACAGCCACGGATTACATACCTGTTCTCGATCAAATGATGTTTGAAGCTCTAAAAGGGACAAAATGGCAGCTCTTGGGCCACTCTATGCAGCTGTTAGGTGCCATTTCCAATTGCGCTGTGGGATTTAGTTTGGTTTTTCACATGATATCTCCAATGGTAGCACACAGATGCCCAAAGTGTTTTTAGCAGTGGAATGTAAAAGGCAGTAACACCATCTTCTTATCCTAATGTATGTAGTCTTGCTGAAAAATAGAGACATAAATGGTAGACTTACGAAAGAAACTTGTAATTGATATAATCATACGACCCGCATTTTCTTTTGTGATAAAAAATATCTCTGCGGCTCTCCATTGCTTTTCGTTTTCACTGCTATATACTTTTCAGCTTTTTATCTATCTCCTGAAAGCACACAGATGCTGTATGTACTTGCATTCTCTGGGAAGTACTGTAATTCAGGGTAAAAGTATATGTTTTCTCCAGAAACACTCAAGCCTTAAATGTGCTTTCTTGCAAAAACATATTTAAAAGTCGCTTGTTTGTGGCGCATTATGTTGATACCAATAATATGTGCAATCTTGTGCATTATGAGCATGGTGTACGGAACTAGCACTTTTTTTTAGCATGGTCCTAGTAATATAAAATAAAAAAGATAGCGGTCAGCAGGTGTATTCTTCAGAATGTTTAGTGTTGTTTACTTTTTTACCCTTTTACATTTTATTTGTTTTTACGTTTGATTTCAATTGAGTTTCAAATGAAGCGGTGCGTGCTCCAGACTGCAGCTTTAACATCACCGTTATGGGTAGCATTACTTGCTGCAAATGGTTTAAAAAAAGGCACTTTCTTCTGTCACAAAGCTCCCATTAAAGAAAGGAACAGAGGGAGCCCAATCCAGGGCTGATGGGCTCTGCTCAATTGTTTCACCTCCTCAGGAGCTGTCTACATTACTGTGGGCTTGCTAAATTATATTGCTGTTCTAGATATATTACTAGATCCTAATTCTCTTCAGAGTGCATATACCTAAGTAAAGGTTTTATTAGAGATTCTGGTGCTGGTTCTTAAAGACAAGTATGCAATAGGTTTAATGTACCAAACATAATCTAATGACAGCGATCATCAGGCAGGTACCACTGAGTATAAGCGTCATAGGGAAAATGCCAGATGAGCCGGACTACATTAAAGATTTTGGACCAGATGTACTAAGAGTTTACGCAGTGCAAAGCAGCAAGACAACTTGCTGCGCTACATCAATTGAGGAGATAAGGAATGCTTAAATATCAATGGAGAGTGGATCACAGGTCCTGAAAGAACCAGGGTTAGTAGCAACAGTACTAAGTACTGTTAAGAAACCCTCAATCACGTGTTCGTACACAGGTGGAATTCTAGCGGTATGTTCGATTATCCGCTATTTGCTTGACAACGTGACAGCATCATCATCGGGTTACTGAATGCTTCCTCCACCCGGAGGTAATTCCTCTGGTTTTTTCAGTTGTGATCAGAGAATCAGAGAACCGTGTTAGGTGTGTAGTGAAGTGCTATAAGGTGAGTGAGAAAGGTTTAAAAGACTCGTAGAGTCCAGTTTTAAAATTTTTAATGAGACTGGATTCGAGTTAGGTTAAAAAATACTTGTCGTGCACAGACTAGACTAATTAGGGTCTAATGCACTAAAATGATTATGTGTCCAGAAAATAGGTCGACATGTTTCAGCCTTATCTCATTGGTACTTGGTGGTTAAGAGGGCAAAAGGTAGACTTGCGGCGTAGATTGGTGTCGCCGTCACTCATGAAATCTTCTTGATCTTTGAAGAAAGCCTTCAGTTTTATCTTCCTACAAAACTCGGCAATCTCACATTGAAGTTTAAAGACATCCAAAGGTGGAGTAGGGACATAACTAAGCCCCTTATTAAGAATATCAACTTGTTCTTTAGTGAGAGGTATGTCGGTTAAGTTAAAGATGAGGTTGTTGCGTTGGTCCCTTGTTTCGTATTTGTCATGCTCCTGGTGTGTACTTGGCGTTGTTGATCGTCAACATTGCATGATGTGTATGTTTCTTCATTTCCCCAAGAGACAGATTTGCCATGTTTATAAATTAGATTAACTGTTTGGCGTACAGTCTGATACTACCTACAAAATATCATTCACGTTAGGACAGGTTCTACGCCTAGAATTGAGTGACCCATTGGGACAGTTTTCTTGTTCGTAATATCAAAATTATCTGGTGATTTACTTGTTAATGTCCTTGTTTTTGTTTTTGCAACTTGTCATCTTTTGAAGGGAGGGCTGAATTTGCCTTTTACTGCATTTGAATGAAAATGATTGGCCGAATTGGCTATGTTACATGTAAAAAGCATTGCCTTTTATAATTGCTATGACAGTTGATGTCTCGAATTTTGAACATCCTGACAGCACATACACGAACTGTATGTCTAACTATTATTTTATTTTATTTCCTCACACTCCTTTTTTATATAGGTTCGAATTGAACTCAAACTGACTGGTGAGATAACGGGACTCACCCATCTCACGAGGGAGACCCCTTTAAATTAAGGAACCTCCTACACATACACTAGGGTCCTGATGAAAGCCTGTATGACCCTTAGGGGCATGAGATAAGGCTGAAACATGTCGACCTATTTTCTGGACACATAATCATTTTAGTGCATTAGACCCTAATTAGTCTATTCTGTGCACGACAAGTATTTTTTAACCTAACTCGAATCCAGTCTCATAAAAAATTTTAAAACTGGACTCTACGAGTCTTTTAAACCTTTCTCACTCACCTTATAGCACTTCACTACACACCTAACACGGTTCTCTGATTCTCTGATCACAACTGAAAAAACCAGAGGAATTACCTCCGGGTGGAGGAAGCATTCAGTAACCCGATGATGATGCTGTCACGTTGTCAAGCAAATAGCGGATAATCGAACATACCGCTAGAATTCCACCTGTGTACGAACACGTGATTGAGGGTTTCTTAACAGTACTTAGTACTGTTGCTACTAACCCTGGTTCTTTCAGGACCTGTGATCCACTCTCCATTGATATTTAAACGTTGAAGACAAAGAAGCTGAGTGGGTCATACCCCTTCTTTCTCCCTCCTCTTGATTTAATGAGATAAGGAATGCATCATATCTATTCAAATAGGTTGCATTCCTGCTCTCTCTGCACTGGCGCACTAGTGACTGCCAAGCTTCTACGCAGATGCATTGCACCATGTTGCAAGGGTTACTGCGTTACAGTCAAGATAGTTCCTGTGCAGGAAGGCACAACTTCCTGCACAAAAACAATCTTCAGAGGCATTTTCTTCTTGCTATGCATGCCGCAGAATGTAGTATACTTCGAAAGAGGAAATAATGAGGAGAAATAAACATGTTTCTCCTTGTCACACCTCACCTGGGAAGGCGTATCATTTTGACACATTCCCAGGTTTACCGGTCTTAATAAATCTGGGAATGCACCAACAGCTATGGGTGGATGCATAGGAACACCCACGTTCGACCCATGGAAGGCCTTCCCCACGTAGAGTAATACAAAACAGCGACTTCTATTTCTCCAGATTTACTACGCCATGCAGAGGCACGCAAGTTGACTCTGTGTGGCATAGTAAATCTAACATAAGGGCTTGCATTGCCTTGCGTGACGCAAGGGCAACGCAAGCCCTTGATAAATCTGGGCCACGGGGGAGGGGGGCTCCCCTGCTAGTTTAGGGCAACTTCTCTGCAAGTGTTTACATTGTATTTATAAGTATGTCTTAAGGTGCATTTAGCAGTAAACCTTTTGTGCTAATGCACCTTCCTTTGAGTCATTTTGTAAAGATATGTCATCCCCTCACAACAAACCTCATGTTCTCAGCCTGAAGGCCAGCTCAAGGGACATCTAGCCCTGGACGTTGGGACAACGAGCCTGTGATTCTTGAAGCTTCCTGGTTCACAACTGCCGACAGGGATGGGGTGAAGTGCAGCTAGACCATGAACTATGCCAGATGTTGCCTTCTGTTCGATTTTAAGATTATTAAGAACAGCCCCTGAGACTTACGTATATTATGGCAGTCAAGGTGAGTCTACAAACATTCATAGATGGACAATCAATATTATGCGTCTAAACACAATAAATTATAGGATAAATATGACAACATATCCGTCCACTTTTGTTTACCTATAATCTATGATGCATTTTGGGTTTTCTATAGCGTTGCCAATACAATGTCAGTTATCTTGGATATTCTAAAGCAATTTTATTTTATATAAATCTTAGCCTTGCTCACTTGTTCACCAGTTGTTAACCTACAAAACCTACATTAAGTGGAATATTTCTGCTGCGCTCTTTGAAATTAAAATTTCACAAACATGATGATCATAAAGTTTGCATCTACTTGAGAATTGGAAGTAACATTCAGATTCAGTTAAATTCTCGGAGCCTCATTCAGAGTTCCAAGAAATTCTAACTCGGACATAAACAGTGGTTTGTACCTAATTTGGAATACAGTTTTCTCTGCATCATTTTCAGCAGGTAACATCTGATAGGATGTGTGCTAGGTAAATATAGCACATTTTGAGTTTTTCACCTCCAAACAGGAAACAACATTCAGAATTCCAGGTTACTCCCCATTCTGAGATGTGTAACTCAGAATGATGTGGTGGTAACATTGTATTCAGTAAATACCTCATCTGGCGGCATCAGTAGTTACTGGGTGTGCCATTACTACACTGATTAATGGGACATTCAGTGTGCTACCCTCTCTCTTTTTACTTCTGTTAAAGCATGTTCTCATTGCTAATTTGTCTCTTCTTTATATTGGAGACCATCCCTTTCAATGGTGAAAAGGATCTTGCAAACATCTCTAATTATTGTGCAATAATCTGAAACATGCACGTCTAGAAACAACTGGTAGTTCACAATATACCTCATTATACCCTGATCAGCTTGAGTCAAAGTCAATGACGGATTCCAAAGAAGACACCAAGTGCCCTATGTTTTTTCGAAACAAGTCAATTACCCTGATCACATACAATCATTAAAGGGACACGTTAAAGGATTAATATGTGGAGAAAGGAGGGGAACCGGGGCGTGTGGGCAATAGACATGGGCTCTCAATAGGAATGACAGCACATTCCATTCCTAATGTAATTTACAACTGCTGTGTGGTGGAAAACATCAGTTTGTTTGGCTGTGCATTTTTATGATGGTATGATTCTCCTCATTTTATGTAGCACGAGGTGAAATTGTCTAACAGCTGAATAGAGATGGTTATGTTTGCAGATTTAGTGAATTCATGGCTGATGAAGTTCGTCTGGTGGCTGTTCTATTGGAAAGACATTTCCAGTTTGTTCTCTCCTAATAAGATCTCTCACTCTGGTGGGCCTTTGATATAGTCCACTGTTTTGTGATAGTGTAGATTTAGCTCTTCCAGCAGAAAGTGAGGTGACAAAGGATTTTGATATATGTTTATAATACCTGGGGCGTATCTGGAGTATATTGCTGCTTTTATGGTATTGCTGCTACATAAAATGTGAAGTCTTGCGCATTGGTTTAGTAGTGAGGAATCTGTTGAGTCAGTGCACATAGACTGTTTTGTTGGTGGTGACAGTGTACCTGTCACTTCTGCATGAGTGAACTGTTGTCAGCACAGAGTCCTGTAATTATGAAACTTGGTTTGCAACTTATTGGTTTGCTTCTCCCTAATTCTGGTATGCATTGGAACTGCAGTTTGGGGACAAGGTGTCTGAGTTTCAGTCAGGTTACATACAACTACAGTGTCTCAACAGCCAAATGCAGACTAAAGAACTGATTTAGAGTTTGGCAGATAGGGTCATCTCCCACAACAGTGGGAGATTACCCCGTCCGCCAAACTTACAGTTCAGCTGCCCTGTTTTGAGTTAGATGGACGATCATGTTTCTGACAGCAGCACACCTGCTGGCTCTGTCATCAGATAGCCTACACCACAGTTAATGTAGGTACATTATAGTGTCCACTCTTTTTTGAGTGGATGGTCTGATGTATTTTTCTGTTCAGGACCACCAGGGAAACTCTGGTGTCCAGAACAGAAAAATAGAACTCCTACAAGCTGGGTGAAATTACCCAGGATATCACAATAAATGTTTGTTTTTCAAAAACAATTGTAGACTTTAAGAGCTTGCTTTTTTAAAACAAAAATGTATAGAGAGTGGCCGCCTGAAACATGGGAGACACTCACAAACTTTCAGTGCCTTCAAAGGAGCCATTGTGATGGCACAGAGATCTCTGTAGCGTCGGGGGAAATCGTTTAATATGGTGAGCAGTAGCCCAGCCACGTGATGGAGCAAAGACCTCCGTCACCCTGACGGACAGCGGGCCACCTACCAAAGAAAAAATCAAGGCCTAAGTGGGAAGGTAGTGGAATCAAGGCACACTAATAAGCTGCACATAGGGAGGCAATGTGGAGAGCAATGATCTGCTAATTTAGGAGCCTCAGTCGTACCACTGTGTTTCATTACCAGTGACAACAAGACCAATGCTGTAGCAGTAGATCATCACATCACTGCCGTATTGTAGCAAGTTAAGGCCTAATGCTGAACAGGTCTATTCAATGCTACCTGTGTCATTATGTAACCTCAACATCATTTCACAGCCTTGTTATAGGCAAAACACAGCAGTAAAGTACTAATGCTGAACAAGTCTTGTTGAGGTCGTTCTTTGTCATCACTGGCACAACAACCATTTACGTCCTCCATTTTTGGAAGTGTGAGACTATTGATTGAAGCGATGGTGAGTTTATTCTTGACCAGCTTCTATGACCGTTGTGCAATAGATTGTTGGACACTGGAGTATGGGCATGTCAATGAATGCAAGAACGTGTATGCTTAGACTTTGGATTTTAAAAAAAACAAAGGAATATGGAAACTGAGGAACACATTAATAGGGTTGTTGTGCTTACTTGTATTTTGGAAACTATGATAGCATGGTAATCGTTAATGTTTGTTTTGTTCAGTTCATAAACAAACTTATGCACAAGTAACATTCAGTTTGTTTAGTTGTTTGGATGGTGCTTGATAGGAATGTTTTGACCACCTAGCTGAAGTAGAATCCTCTCCACACCATTGGGCAATGGGGTGAGTACAGAAATGCTATTGACAGTCTTGAAAAGCAAGTTGGTGAAGATCCAAACATGGTGATTGAGTGTTTTAATTATTTTTCAAAGAAACAGGGGAGCTAAGTGATCGTGTTATTAGTTGGCAATCTTGTGTATATTAGAATTAGAATGCATCTCTGAGAATGCAGTAGAAACCTATGTAAGTGCTCATCTTGTACTAGTTTTCAAAGAAAATACAGGAAAAATGATTATGCTCGAGGAATCCTACATTAGAAGAAACAGTGCTCATCTTGTACTGGGGTATTTTTCAAAGAAAATATAGGAAAAATGATTATGCTTGAGGAATCCTACATTAGAAGAAACAGTAATAATTGCAAAAAAATCCATGCTCTATTCTAGAGAACACACCAATGGAGAGGAGATGAGTTACACACAGATTGATGCTATTGAAGTTAAAGAGAAAAACAATGAAAAGGAAATGCAGGTGAGAAACTGTTGGCCTGACAAAGAGGTTTCGTGTTGTACGTGTGTGTTTCAAAACCACCTGAGTAAATATTATGGCTGCCTAGCACAAGGAAAGAAATGAAATAAATGTAGCAAAATTGATCATTATGCGTTGGTGTACTGGGTGGTTAAAAGATAGTGTGTGTAAACCACATTATTAAGGAAGCAAGAACTTCCAGTGTAGTTTTTTTAGAAAACAGGTTTAGTAATACAGAAATGGAAACTACAATGTTGAATGTGGTTTTAACCAATACTACTTATAATGCAGTTCAACCACGTAAAGGAAAGTTTTGTAAACTGTATACTGGGCAGGTGAAAGTGGATGTGACTGACCAAATAATCCAGATCACCAATTGGTATTTTATCTGAGTTAACCTTTCAGAAAAATGGAGCAATAGAAATTGATTACCAAAGATGTCAAACGCAAAATGTTTGGGTATTTCAAATTGAGATAATGCTGTATTTGAGGACTGGTTGGAGTTAATGGCATGCCATTTTCAAACCAAGGTTTATGTAGATGAAAAGGGATGAAATGGGTTGCCAGAATCAAGGGAAATTTGGGATCATTTTGGGCCAGGTACACATTTCCCAATTAGATTAGGGATGGAAGAGCAGGGCCCACTCATGTTGGTGGAAAATAACCAGTCGAAAGGGAGTAAAAGACATTTTGAAAAGTTATAAGAAATTATTTGATAAGAGAATACAGCTTGTAAAGGTTTTGTACATAAAATAGGCTTACAGAAGACTGACATGTCTGATGCGCCTAAAGTCAGTAATGTACCCTTAAACATAATTAATATAAAGAGTTACTGGCTTAAAGGTGGACTAATGACATATTTACACTAACTGATTCATCTGAAAGGGTCTCAAGAGTGGTGATAAATATGGGTCGAAAAATATGGGTGAGATATTACTGTGTGCAAATTTAAGATAACTTAACACAATTTTTATTGTAGACTGTTATCCATTACCCTAATTTACAAGAGATGCCTAAAGATTTGGGCAATACTAACATTTTTACTACCATCACTCTGAAGGTGGTCTACCATTAGGTTAACCTGTCATCAGATTCTCAAGCATATCCAACTTTGTTTCACCTTCCAGAGTATTTAAGTAGCTTAAGTTACCTTTTGGGCTCACATCTGTAGCCAATGTGTTTTAGAAACTTATGGATGTGTTATAAAAGAATATTTTTGGGATGTAGGCCTTCCAAGATGATATTTACATTTTTGCTAAGACACTAATGGAACACGATGAGACACTTGCTAAAGTAATAGCAACGTTGAGAGACTAGAGTATTACCATTAGAATGGATTCTGTAAATTCAGCAGAAACATGGAACACTTTGTGTCAAATCTAAGGAGTATTTAATGAAGTCAATCTTTAAAGCACCTACAGCCAAGGACACTTTATGTTCTTTTATTGGGTTAAGTGAATATGTGCTTGCTTTGTCTATGGTTATGCAATCATTATGGAAAAATTATCATAAATGTTGAGGAAGAAGTAAAAGTGACAAAGCACTTGCTTACTTGCTTTGAAACCTTTTGTTGCAAGTGGAAAATGCTATGTTATTGTTGATGCAGTGCAATTTGATGGGGTATGTGCCAGGGAGTGGGACACATTTTTGATGCATACCCTGAAAGGAGCCGATGTTCATTACATCACAATTGAGTGCAAGGTTTCACTATGTGTTTTGGCAGTACACACACTAAAACCTCAAAATATATTCATGGAGAAGTAAATTTGAATTGTGCACTGACCACAAACCATTCACCTACTTGAGGGAATAGAAAGGTGTATGAAAGCATCCTCAGGATTGGAGTATTTGATTTCAAAATTACAATAGTTTAATTTTGAGATTAAATAGATTCCTAGTGGGTCCAACGTAAGAGTGGTTTGTTTATCTCGATTGCCTCTTTTAATTAAAGAAGAAGATCATGGCAGGGATTTTTCTGCTGATGAGTGAGTTTGCTAGAGTTGATGCTGTGAGGGAAAGTAAAAGAACAATTAACCTGAGGAATAGAAAAACGTTGTCTCAGTGATGTGGTGTATTAGATTGTGGTTAAGTGTGTTAAAGAGGGCTGGCCCGGCAATAAATCTTTACCAAAAGTAACAATGGTCTTCATCAGGCCTCTTGAGAGTTAATTGAGGAAAGTGGAAGTGTGCTAAGATGATATACATTTATTTCCCAGAATTTTTAGGAGGCATGTTATACAGTGTGCTCTTGAGGGTCATTTAAGGGTCAAAGTGCAAAAGAAAATTCATAGGTTACAGAATTGGTGGCCCTGCTTGGATAGTTCTATTGCGTTTTTTGTGTGAATACTTCTACAGAATGCCTTTTGTCAGATAAACATTGTTCCGTGATGAAAACATCTTTGAGTATTGTTCCTGTGATGCCTGGTCCATGGGAAAAAATTACAGTTGACATTGCCAGCTAGATGTTTCCCTGAAATTGTACATTACATTGCTGTAGTGAATGATTCTTACCTTAAATGGAGTTTATATTCACTGGTATGCTATCCGTAACAACTGTGCTCAATTTTATGGCTAAATCAGTAGCGGAATAAAGAGATTAACTAAACTGATTCATTATTTGTTTAAAAGAGAAACTTCTTCAAATGTGCCAATCACATTTTTTAAGGGATTTTCCAAACATTGGTACACAACCTATTTTGCAAAAACTGAGGAGCATTTTAAGAGTTGTGGCTATAGCACAATTTAACATTGTGCTACATTCACCTAATTCCAATGGCCAATTTGAATGGACAAACAGACTCATCAAAGAAGGGATACAGTTGACTTTGGCATCATGGAAGAATACTTAAAAGAAACAAATGTGGAGTTACACAAATGCACCACATTTAATGTGTTCATGCTTAATTGTTTTGCTATAAAGAAGGAGGTGCATTGTATTTGGGGTATAAAGCTGCTTTATCGGTACTGCTGCTTTGATTATTGTGTTGCCTTGTGTATTAGAATGTAGGGTTTCTGTGTTGTTAACTCTATTGAGTACTTGCTTTTTCTACCAGCCCTTGCTCCTGTAATTATGATTATACGTGACACCTTTTTTACCATGATTCGTGGTATGGTATAAACGGGCACTATGATATTTCTTTGTCTATTGATGACTGTCTTCGAAATAAGGTATGAGTGTTGAACTTCTGTTAATCTCTGGAAGCAGTATACATTTTTCTTCTACACTTCCTTGAACCTTCTATAGTCTATGCTCTATATTTCAAAGTGAATCTTTGTGAACCACCGTTCTTCGCTGCCTCAGCCTACAGGCACAAACTGTCCCTGCTCTGGCCCCAAGGAGAATTCTCTTCCCTTTTTGTAGTCCCCTGTGGCTTTATCACAGGATTTTAATAGCAAGAGGGACTCACACACAGCAAGAACCAAGAACAGCGCTTTGTGTCTCGCACCTCTTTCCTCAAACTCTCATTATTATTATTTGAAAACACATGGCTAACTTAGGCTTACTGAGTCAAGGTTCTAGCTAGTTCAGGACAACTGTCAGAGAGACTGGCTGATGTCAGGACAAGGCAGCGCAATAGAGGTTCCTGCTCTATGCAGAGACAAAAGCTTTCAAAAGAAGGGGTTTATGTACAAACAATAGGAAGGAAACAGGACAGAAGCAGGTTGGAACAGGCAGTGACTATGAAATTAGAAGTCCGCAGAGTAAATTGTAAAGATAACACTAGTACAAAACAGGAAGGTAAAGCAGTGAAACCACAGACAAAGTATCATAAATGAAGGTTTGTCTCCTCCTTAGACGTGATCTCGCTGTGGGGTGAAAAAGATCTTACAAGAAGGCATGGAGTAGATTAATCTCAGGAAGTTCAGGGAGACACCCAGCAGTCTAAGGCACAAGCCTTATAATCTAACTGGCACCCTGGGTAGCAATGTAAATTAGAAAACAATATAAACACAAAAGAACACAAAAGAAAACAGTTAAAGGAACTCAGAAACAGGCACTGGGATCTGGCCTCCTCTGGACTGGAATAAGGATCCCGAACAGGACTGGAGTACACAGAACTGAGTACACTGGAATTCTGGACACTAACTAGGACAGGACAGGAGTAAGCAGTCAGAACAGGAACACAGGAATGCAAGACAAGGAATCTGCATGTAGAACACAGGTCTGGATGTGTGCTGAGAGGGTTAAGGGAAACAAAGAGGCAGGATAAATAAGAGACTGGCAACATAGACCAATAACTAATTTGTCCAGTGCAAGGAGTGGAATAGAGTATGTGACTTTGTGGTGCTTCCAAGGGGGGAAAGTGACCACAATCCCCTGATATTGGATGTTTTTTTATTGGGTGTGTGCCCTGGTGACTCTGTACCACCACCTAAATCCCTGGCACAAAATAGAGCAATCTTGACCAATAATAGACACAGGATTAAATGGACCAAAATGGCTGGTAATCAAGGGGAATTATCCCAAGTATATGCTAGGGTAGGTACAGCATTGGATGACGTCCATACCTTAATGGACCAATATCCCTCCCCTGTCTGCTATGGTAAATTGGCTGAAATTAATAAAGAATTACTTACCAGCCTAGCTGATATATTTAACCCTAACGTCCCTAGTAGGAATAGGACTGCTAGACAGTACCAATGGTACAACAGAGCATGCAGTGTGGCTAAGCGTGATTTGTTGGACGCATTAAAAAAGAAAGCTAGTAGGGATGATATCCAACATAGAAGACGAACCTATCGGAATATAATACATCATGCAAAGCTCGAGTGGGCTACAGAAAATTGGCTCAGGTTAACATCTGCCCTTCAGGCTAGAGATTCCCGAAGATTCTGGTTGACTGTGTCTACTGGTAGAGCTGAACCAGAAGTAGCAGTGAAACAAAATATCGCCCCCGAAATCTGGGAAGAACACTTCAGTATCCTCTATCGGGAGGAACATCCCAGCTTGGATCCTTCTATGTCTAACTCTGTCATGGGTGATCCTGCTGGCTTAGAGCAGGTTAATTTTGCTTCTAGCGAAGTCCATCGCGCAATATCTATGCTTCTCGCTGGTAAAGCACCTGGGTTGGATGGGATTCCTGGTGACTTGTATAAACATGAACCGAGAGTATGGGCACCCTATCTTACGATGATATTTAACGCAATTGCAGGGGGTATGCCAGTTCCCTACACATGGCTTGGCGCAGAAGTTGTCCCTATTTTTAAAAAGGGGTCACCTTTGCTCCCCGCCAACTATAGGCCAATCAGCCTGATAGATGTTGCTCAGAAACTCTTCTCTAGGCTAATCCTCGATCGTCTTTTGGACTGGATGGAGGAGTTTGAGATTCTGAGCCACTATCAGGCGGGCTTCAGAAAGAGCGTCTCAACTATTGATCAGATCTTTAGACTGAGTATGCTCTTCTGGAAGACAGTCAAGGTTGAGGAGGGTTCTCTCTATACAGTTTTTGTCGATCTGCGCACAGCCTTTGATTTGGTCCCCCGCACGAAACTTTGGTCTGTGTTGCGGGAATTAGGTATCCCAGAACCTCTCTTGCAGATTATAGTCCGCCTTCACACTAATAATTTTGCAAAGGTTAGATGCGGGAGTGATGGTGGTTTATCATCTAGTTTTTCCGTTGGCAGGGGGGTAAGGCAGGGGTGCGTTTTGGCACCGACCCTGTTTTGCCTCTACGTAAATGGACTAATCTCCCACCTGAACCAGGTCCCTAATAGGGACGCCCCAAGACTCGCAGGTACAGGAATCTCAGCAATTATGTTTGCAGATGATACCCTGTTACTCGCCAAGACACCCATGGGCGTCCAACGAGTCCTGGACGGCTTTGTCTCTTTTTGTGCCGACAGGGGGCTAGAGATCAACACAGCCAAAACAAAATTTATGATCTTTAACCCCCCTCGGTTAACCCGCCCTAACCCTGTCATCCACGGTATTAGTCTGGAGAGAGTTCATACCTTTGAGTATCTGGGATTGACTCTGAACGAAAAGCTGACATGGTCTCATCATCAGATCAAATCAAACTTAAAATTAACACAAAAAGTGGGGGGCATTATAAGTCTGTGGAACAAATCTTTGTCACATCCGATTGGTTCGCCACTGGAAATTTACAAAACTCAGGCGCGTGGGGCAGTAATATATGGTGCCGAACTCTGGGGCAATAATTGTGCCCCTGAAATTATTACTACGGAAAACAAGTTCCTACGGAACTTGGCTGCT
The DNA here is from genome assembly GCF_964204655.1 of Triturus cristatus. NCBI lineage: Eukaryota > Metazoa > Chordata > Amphibia > Caudata > Salamandridae > Triturus > Triturus cristatus. Next base: position 470,006,468 of record NC_140588.1, read on the forward strand.
CTACCAGCGAGTTCACCTCTTCTCCCCCTTAGGCTCGATCTGGGTCTAAGATCAGTAAAGGAGGTATCAGGTGTGAAGCCCTTGACTTTCTGGAGGAGACTTTGGGTAACCCCCGAACTTTCGTGCTACCGGGCCGAATTTATGGAACTTTTTCAGCACGCAGTTTTGCGAACAATTCCATGGTTAATTTACATAAAGAATGAGTTATCCCGCTTGGGTCTATCGGCCCTGTGGACAAATCCTCAAGAGGCCTGCAGTACGCTATCCCGTAAAGCTCTGGTCGCATTGTATAACGAACGTAATTTGACTGCTTTTTTAGCAAATGATTCAACTGGGATGATGACTACTACTTTCTTAACCATGAAGGACTACTATAAGCTTGAGACAGTCCTGGATGACATTAACCCCATTGCCCTCAGGAAACTATTCCTCCAATGGAGACAGAATGCATTGCCAATAAGAGCTCTTACCAGTAGCTGGCATCCACCTTCTCCTAAAAATTGTCCTGCATGTAATGATGAGCTGGAAAATGAAACTCATGTATTGTTTTTTTGTCCATTCTACATGAAATCAAGAAAAAGTGGATTATTCCCATCTGCAGAAACTGGGGTTTTAGGCACCATTTGGATGCCTTCCGACTGTTGAAAACGGACATATCCCCTTCAACTGTATTTGCTGTCAGCAAGTATTTAGCTGCTGTATGGATTATTAGAAGAACTTTCTTGACAAAATGAAATTTAACTGTATTACATGATGTCCTGCTTCCTGGTCAACATTCTTGTAGATGTTGTAATTTCTCATCAACAATTTTCAATGATGTATATTACTTTGTAGTGTTTGGTTTTATTTGTAATGTTCTTCTTTTATGACTTTACGAAGTCGAAATAAAGATTAATGAATGAAATTAGAAAAGGAACATAGAAACAAACAACAATGAAAATTGAAAACATAAGCAAGCCTGGAATATAGCTGAAAGATCACACAGGTAGCAAGGAGACACAGCAGCAGAGTCAGCTGTGAGCCGCTGCATTCTGCACTCACAGGGAGGCTCAAGGAAGGAGCACAGATGCAGGGAGTGAGCCAGGTGCAAGTAATCAGCCAGGTGCAAAGAATCAGAGAACCACCAATGAAAGGAAGGCAAAACTGGGACTTGAAAAGGGGAAGACCAGGTAAACCAGCAGACATGGTAGATGATACAGGAAAGCCGGGAACGGAGTATGGGTCGGAGCCAAGGAAGTGAAAAGTCAAGATGTAAATATAAAGAAAACAACTAGGCTGTGGGATCAGGGGTCAAGGTAGAGAATAGGCTACCACCAAGGCATCGTCGTGGTAGGGCTTAGAGACAGAAAGGACCACAGGGACCATGATGCATCATGGCAGTAGTGTAGAAGCCTGGACTGGAATGTGAAGTGCATCTGGCAAGGCAAGGTGTAGAAGTGTATAACATCATATTTAGGGATAAAAGGCAGGATACTAGATGGCCTTCATGAGCGCCTCCTAGTGGCCAGATGGCAGATCCCTGACAGCATCAGAATGCCAGAAATCAGTAGTGTCCATGATGACTGGAGGAGCCTTTCTATCTGAGTTTGTACTGTCATTGAAACCATAGCCTGTGGTCACGGTGATCAACTGATTGACTGACAGGTTATTTTCAGGAAGAGGTACAGGAGTCTGAGAGCATGCACTTGCAGTGCCAGAACTGTGTTTTGGAAAAGGTAGAGCCACTGTAAACTGTAAATTCTTCATGCCTAAGCTGTCCTATCAAAATCTCACAGAATTCAAAGAAAGTATTCTCTTTTTGCTCAGGCTGTTCTCTGAAGATGTTACAAGAGCAGGATGGATGTTGGAAGGTGGATTATTAGCAGGGGGTAAGTATGCACCTTCCACTAGCAACAAGGTCACCAAAGCAATATGAGATCCAGGCAAGGTCTCAATAAATTATTCCCTTGCTCAGCCCTTGGGGGCTGGCAATGAACAGACAGGCTTAACTTAGGAGACAGGTGTGTGAAGCATTTAAAAACACCAATACATTAAATAAGTAACACACAACACATAATAAAAATCCACAACCAATTTATAAAAATAGGAAATATTTTTATAATTAAAATGACTCCAAAATGACAAAAATCTAATGTAGGTAACCGGAAATATGATTTTGAAAGAATATGCACTTTCTAGCGTTTAAAAACCTATATAGCGACAATTTGAGACATCTGGTTGCGCTTGACCGAGAAAGAATCAAAGTTTGAGGCCAACCACAATGGAACCCTGATCTGATACATTAAGTGAGAGTTTTGTTTCATGAATTGGTCTCTTAAATCACAGAACTTCCCAGCAGGCTATAAGGAACTGCACTGCCTTGGCAATAGTTGTCTGCCTACATATTCAGACACTCTGGATCTGATGCTAAACATCTTGGCAAGAACTGATTAGGTTGGGCTCACAATCTGTCAGGGATCTAGCTAGTTCCTGACAACTGTCAGGGAGACAAAGGCTTTCTAAAGAAGGGGTTTAAGTACAAACAGTAGAGTACCTGGATGCTTGGAAATAAGCAGGATAGAAGGAGGCAGCAAAACAGGCAGTGAATATAGAACAAAAAGTCCGCAGGGTAACCCCTAACGATAACACAAGTACAAAACAGGAAGGCAAAGCAGGGAAACAACAGACAAACTATCCAAAAGACAGTTTGTCTGCTCCTTGGAAGTGATCTCTTTGTGAGGTGAAAAAGGTCTTACAAGAAGGGAAGGAAGAGACTAATCTCACAGAGTTCAGGGAGACACCCAGAAGCCTTGGAATCTAACTGGCACCCTTAGAAGCAATGAAAATCATAATATAATATAAACGCAGAAGAAGACAAAGGAGAACAGTAGAAGGAATATACACTGGGATCAGGGAAACTCTGGACTGGAGTAAGAATCAGAAACAGGACTGGAGTACACAGAACTGAGTGCGTTGGCATTCTACACACTAACTAGGACAGGACAGCAATATACAGTGAGAGCAGGAACACAGGAATAAGGAATCTGCATATGCAAGGCAGATCTGGATGTATGCAGTCAGAACTAGGGTCAAGGTATAAAGGGAAGGAAAGAGGCATCTGCACACTAACTAGGACAGTACAGGAATATGCAGTCAGAACAGGAACACTGGAAAGCAAGCAAGGACTCTGCACATACAGCATAGATCTGGATGTGTGCTGACAGGATGTAGGGTAAAGGCAAGCAGGGAAATAAAGAGGCACGACAAATATGAGACTGGCAACAGAGACAAATTACTAATCAGAACAGAAACACAGAATCAAACAACAATGAAAACAAAGTCAAGCTTCAAATATAGCTGGAAGATCACACAGATAGCAAGGAAACACAGCAGCAGAGTCAGTTGTGAGCTGCTGTCCTCTGGGCTCACATGGCTGAAATAGCTGGAGGCTCAGGGAAGGAGAACATGTGCAGGGAGAGAGCCAGGTGCGAGGAATCAACCAGGTGCAAGGAATCAGGGAACCAGCACTGAAAGGAAAGCAGAACTGGGATTTGGAAAGGGGAAGACAAGGGAAAACAGCAGACACAGCACAGTACACAAGAAAGCCAGCAAAAGGGTAAGGGTGGGAGCAAAGGGAGCGAAAAGTCTAGAATGCAGATATAAAGAGATCAGAAAGGCCATGCGATCCAAGAATCAAGGTAGCGAATAGAATACCACCAACCTGGTTTTAGCGTGGTATGGTATGGAGACAGAAAGGACTACAGTGTTCTGGCAAGGCAAGGTGTAGAAGTGTATAACAGCATATTTGGGGATAAAGGCACCTAGTGGCAGGATGGCAGATTCCTGACAAAATGTCACTGAAACATTTGAAAAAGGAACCAACAGCCAGATACAGTAATAATAACCTACAAACAAACAAAACATAAACATTTTGAAAGCCTTTCAAAATGAAATGTCAGATGGTTTAATATTGTGTTAAATGCAGGGGAATGGGATTGCAAAGCTTGGGGCCTACATACTAAAAGGAGTGTCTGCCAAAGTGCAGAAGCCCATGTTTTCTGAGCACAGGAAATGGGTTAGATTGTAAAGGTACAAAATATTGGAGGGGTGGGGGGAGAAATTGCACATATGTAGAAAATGTTGAGGCTATAATAAGGCATTCAAAATTGACTCCACTTGCAGTCGGTGCAGCTCTTTCCATGCCTCTAAACATGATTGCGCTACCAGAGGTTGCACATCATCTTGACTAGAAAGTCATGCAACCATTGTAGAGCCGACCATAACTAAACAAGCAGACCCTGGTAAAGGTAGTTTCAAAAGTTGATTTTAGAATAACACATGTAGTGTCAATAGAAGTGTTGGACTTGGCCCTTTATGCAGGGTCATCCCCAGACTTTTTTGCCTTCACTCCTCTATTTTTGCTGAATCTGTTTTTGTTGGCCTTACGAAACTGTGCACTTTACCACTGCTAACCAGTGCTAAAGTGCTTGTGCTCTCTTCTTAAAACATGGTAGAATTGGCTTATACCTAATTGGCATATTACATTTACTTCTTAGTCCCTAGTAAAGTTGCACTACTCATGACCAGTGTCTGTAAATGTAATGCTTCTAGACGTTCTGCAGCACTGATTGTGTCACCCACTTAAGTATCACTTTAAACATGTCTGAAGCCCACAATTGCAGAGCCTGTGCGTGCAGTTTAAACTGTCATTTTGAACAGGCAAAATACACTTTTTGCCGGGCCCAAACATTCTTGTTTAATATACACAAGTCACCCTAGGGTAGGCCTTGGGCAGCCTAGAGGGCAGGGTGTAATGTATTTAAAAAGTAGGACATGTACTTTTAAGTTTTACATGTCTTGGCATGGAAACACTCTTAAATTCATTTTTCACTACTGCAAGGCCTATCTCTCTCATAGGATTACATTGGAGCTGTCGTATTACATTTTATAAGCGCAGTTTTCAAATAGGAAGAGATAACCAGTTCATGTTTGATGTCTCAGGGTCACAATTTAAAATCCTAACTTATGGTGAAGTTTAATTTCAAATTACAATTCTGAAAGTGGCACTTTTGAAAGTTGATATTTTCTTGTCGTAGTCATTTGGTGCCTGTAGTCTGTACCTGGGGCACATGACTGAGTGTAGCTGACAGTTGCGCTTTGTGTATTCCTCCTAGACAGCCATGCACAAGAGGTAGCTTAGGTATAACTGGTTGAGCCATCACTGCCAGGATGGAAGGGAGAAGCTGGGCACATCCCTACTTACACTTGAATAGGCTGTGTCCTGCCTTAGTAGAAATTGGGTTTTATATTTCCTGTAGTATGAGCCCTAGTCAAGTAGCAATCACAATCCTAGTCAGGGAAAGAAGAAGGCAAACCCTAAACTAACCTGTGCTCACCCTCTGGTAGTTTGGCACAGAGCAGTCAGGATTAACTTAGAGGCAATGTGTAAAGTATGTGTGCAACACTTAAAACAGTAAATCAGTGCAAACACCACATAAAAAGATTCCACACAGGTTAGAAAAGTAGAAATTAATGTAATAAATAAAACGAGACCAAAACAACAAAAATATAAAAAACAGAACTTGAGATAATATTTTTTAAAGAATAAACTGTAAAATTGAGCTTAAAAGTGATTGGCACTTATTTGGGATATATGGTTGCGCTGGATCAACACAAAATCAAAAGTTTAGGCTGACCGCGATGGAGCGTGGGCTGGACACAGGGACTCAGTGAGGGCTGCTGAACAAAAGTTTCTTGATCGTGGTTGCGTCAAAGATACGCTGTGCAGCGAGGCGGTGAGTTCTTGCCAATCCATGCAGCGGTGGCAATGAGCCGATCTTGATCCGCGCAGTAGCGGTGATGCGTGGGCTCTAATGAGTGATGGCCCACAATGTGGAGGCTTGATGTCATCATCTAGATGACCTTCAATGAGGATGTGAAGAGTTTGCGCCACGAAGGGCATCGCGTAGTGGATGTTCCGAAGGTGATACATTAGGTCCAATCTACACAGCAAAAGTGATTTGCTGGTTCTGGTCCTCACAACAGTGGCAATGGGTCTGTGCTGATCCATGCAACAGAAGAGATGCGACGGTTCTGATCCACACAACAGAGGTGATGCACTGGTTCTGATCTGTGCAGCAGCGTCGATAAGTGTGTTCGTCAGAAGATGTGTGGGTTCTGCTGGAACAAACACCTTACACCCACTTCCAAGTGTCCAGGACTGAGGGGGCACCACTTGGCAGGGCAGGCTCACAGTTGTCCAGAGTCCAGGTGCAGAAGCTGCATGGTTGGAAGTCTTTTATGTTCCTGAGACTTCAGATCAGGAGGCCAGCCAGCTGGCCCTTGAAGTCACTCTGGGTTCAAGTGATGGAGGTCCAGTCCTTTTCACCCAGGCAGGGGAACATCAGGCAGCAGGGCAGCAAGCAAGGCTGGAGTCCAACAAAGCAGCTGTCCAGCAGAGTGGTAGTCCTTCAGCAGCACGCAGTCCTTCCTGGCAGTTCCTACAGGTCCAGAAGTGTACTGAAGTAGTGCTGTCTGAGATGCAGTACTTATACCCAGTTGTGCCTTTAAAGTGGGGACAGGCCACAGTCTATTCAGGTGAAAGTGGGGCTGGGTCCAGCTCCTCCCTCCCAACTGCCACCCACCCCAGACATGTGATCAGAGACAGGCAGGAGACACCAAATGGCTAAAGTAAGAAAATGCTAACTTTCTAAAAGTGCCACTTTCAGAATTGCAATTTAAAATCCGACTTTACGATAAGTTGTGATTTTAAAGCATTTAGAGACAGAGCACACCCAGCGCGCATCAGAATTCACACAGCTGAAGGCAGTGAACCTAGCCGCTTTCCTTCATGCCCGGTAGGTTCAGTGCACACACACCACTATTGTGTAGGTAGGAGCGTGGGCCCTGCAAGCACTCGTCCCAAGAGGCTGGATCTGCCCACACATGTCGGCATAGAACGCAGAACAGCCTCCATAGAGAGTATAGCGCACAAAACCTGGCGGGGAGGCTCATAGCATGCTTTGAGCAAGAAGGCAGCTCGTGACTCAGCACAGCGTTTTCTCAGCAGCCAACACCTCGCAGAGGGGGTTCTCTTGAGGCAGCAACAGGAGCCTGGAGCACGGAAACACACACCAATTCTGGTTTAAAAATAGAGCGCTACAAACACCTGCTAATGAGCAGAATCATAGGCAGCGCTTTGCACGCTCTTGCCTGGCTAAGTTGTGCACAAGAGGGGATGCCAAGGAGCAGGAAAGAGTAATCCCCACATGCTGGGCTCCTTGGGAAGCCCTTGAGGGGCACAAAGGGACAGGCAGGCCAGCACAATGAGGCAGATAGTTCAATGGTGATTCCTCCTGGTAACCCAGCAGGGCTGAGTGCACCCAAAGTCAGGGAGCAGCTGGCAGCAAGCAAACAAGTCCTTTAGGCCACCCAGTAAGTAGTAAGCAGCAGGACCACAGCAGATGAATCCTTTGTGAATCACAGCAGTCCTTCTGACAGAGGTTCAGTCCCAGTTCCAAAAGTGCTCTAAAATCATGGTATGATAGCCCCTGTACTTGTACTCCAAAATGGCTTTGTTCAAGGGGCAACTTATAAGAAAACCTTTCAAGTATAATACAAACCCCTTTCAATGCAGCCCTGGCTCCAGGCGTCAGTAGAGGGTAAATCAGCACTGGGAGGGCAGAACATAGCCTATACAAATGTAAGTGTGCCCTGATTCCCTTTCTCCGAGCCATGGAAGACTATCAGTATGCAGATGGATGCAGATGCCTCTCATGTCACACCCAGCCCTTCCTGTATTGTGGCTGACTGACAACTAGGACACATCAGGAATTGCCACTTGAACACCTAAGGGAATTCCCATAGCTAGTCTATGAGAGGAGTAGGCCTCACAGAAGTGAGAAATGAAATAGGCTGTTTGTCACTACCTGGACATGCCACACAATAGAGGCACATGTCCTACATTCTACTTACACAGCACCTTGCCCACAGGGATAGCTTGTAATAAAAGGGGAGTTTGGGGCTCGGCAAGTAGCTTTAATTGCCAAGTCAATGTGACAGTAAACCGCACAGGCAGCCCTGCAGTGGTAGGCCTGAGACATGTATTAAAGGCTACTTTTGTGGGTGGCGCAAGCAGTGCTACAGGCCCACTAGTAGCATTAGATATACGGGCCCTGGGTATATGGGATACCACTGTACAAAGGACTTACAAGTAAATTAAATATGCCAAACAGGTGTAGACTAATCATACCATGTTTAAAGAAGAGAGCACTCGTACGTTAGCACTAATTAGCAGTTGTAAAGTGCACAGCGTCCTTAAGAAAACAAAAAGAGGGTCAGAAAAATAGGAGGAGAAAGACAAATAGTTTGGGGATAACCATGCAAAAAGGGACCGGTTCAACAAGGAGGAAGGCAAAATGTTGGGGAGAAGACCACCCTAAGGCTATCATGTCTAACATGCCTCCACACAAAGGGCTGCATATTCTCTGCAGTTTGTCTGGAGCCACGGCCAGGAAGGCATGTGAACTTCAAAGGCATACCTTTCAAAAGCACAACTGTGTATAAATGAAGGATCTCAGACACCAACTCTTCAGTACAGTTCTGGATCTGTGGATACTCTGCCAGTAAGAAGGACTGCTGTGCTGCTACAAGGACTGCCACTCTGCTGGACTTCTGCTCTAAAGAACTGCTGCTCTGCCGATTTGCTGCCATCTTGCCAGTGGAAGAAAAACTGGACCAGTAACTTCATGTTGAATCCAGGACTCTAGATTCACTCCAAGGGCTGGTCTGCTAGCCTCATGATCTGAGCCTCAGAGATATAAAAGGCCCCCCAGCCAGTTTCTGGACCCAGCCGCAGCACGTTCCTGACCCCCAAGTGGTACCTCTCAGGTACTAGATCCTTGTGTGGCTCACAGGCTCTTCACTCCAGCTTTTGGTCTCCTTGTGCCCACAAACGGGCCCATTCGCACTGAGACTGCGCCACGTGCGAGCTTCTGGCATACCCTCTCTTCACACAGCAGCATTGACAGCTCGTGGAGGACTGCCAATGTGAAGATCCAGCCCGCCCATTCTTCATGCCACGCCGACAACCGCCTGTGACATTGTCATTGCTCTCTGCGACCCTCTCCGACTCTAACAGGACTCTTGGGATAAAACTTGAGAAGGTAGAACCTCAGCAAAACTAATCTGGGACTATATTTGACATGCACACCATCATGGTCAGCCTGAACTTTTGACTTTGCGCAACCAGACAGGCGCGGTTGGCGCTTTATCCTGTTAGGTGCTATTTTATAGTTTATTCTTTAAAAAATCATAACTTTGGTTATACTGATTGGATTTCTGTTGTTTTGGTCTTGTTTTATTTATTACATTTTGCTCTATTGTTCTAACCTCTTATGGGATCTTTGTGTGAGGTGTGTTCACTGTGTTACTGTTTGAAGTGTTTAACAAATACTTTGCAAATTGCCTTTAAGTTAAGCCTAAAGGAACGTCTTTTGTCTAAGTTAAGCCTGACTGCTAAATGTTAAGCTACCAGGAGGTTGAGAACAAGTTAATTTGGGGTTTTCTTGTGCCTTACCCTGGCAAGGATTGTGGTTGCTGCTGGACCAGGGCTCACACCCAGGCAACCATTAACCCAATTTCTCACAAAAAAAGCAAATCTGGTCTTGAAGTGTATGGGAGGATACTCCTGAAGAGAAATGCATATGGAAACAAGACCTAATCAGAAAAAACGATTTGAGTCTCAAATGATGTCTCCTGATCTAAGAAGACCCCTATAGATTTAACATTCAGAGTAGGAGTTGAGGGATACCCTGATGACCACAGGGTGCTGTCGAACTGAGCAGCACTGTTACACAAGACAAATAGCTCTGTCTTTTGTGTAGCAGAAAGTTGTGTGTTGCATCCATTGATGGATGGCCACAAAACATTCCTTCATTCTCAATGCTTAGGTAGGCTTATCCTGCCTGCTGGTGAACGTGTGTAATTGGCCTAGATCAAATAGATACAAAAGGTAACGAGTAAAGATGATATAGAGGAGTTTTGAGGTACTAAGCTGATCTGAAGGAAGGTGAAGCAAAGGAGTCTGGAAATGCAACATATTGATTCAAAACACTCAATAAGCTTCTGTATCAAAACCCCGTGGTCCATGGTGTTAAATGCTGAGAAAAGATTCAACAGAATCACTTCTGTTGCTTCACCATGAATAAGCATGGGCCTTATCCCAGCAAGGGCAATGACCAATGCTGTCTCTATCCTGTACCGATGATGTAGGCCCATATAGCAGAAGTAAAAGGAGGCCGTATACTTACTCTAACATGATATGTTCTCCTCAATCTTCTTCCAATGCAAATACCTATGATATCCTTGGTACCCTCACTGTACAGGAGTTTATGCCGTCTCATGTCGTGTCTGACCAATCAACAGGCACAGTCCCCTGATGTTTCTTTAATGCACTATATCTTCACAGTTACATATGTATTGTCCTGAGTGTGATCATTCGCATATAAAACTACTTTATAAGCACTAAATAAATTGAGCTTTTCTTTTTGTGTGAATTCTCACGGTGCACTGATTCCTTGAGAAAATAATCATGATATCTTTAGAATATGGAAGCAGTTTCTATGCCACTGGCAAGTTATCCCTTAGGGAAAGAATAGTATGAATAATTCTTCAAATAACACAACATTAAATCAAAATAATATCTTTCTAAACGTATCATATGTTCTCTGGCAGTGAAAGATCTGCAAGGACACCTACACATTATCAAATGATAGGGATTTAGGATTTTGAATAATGGATCCTTTTATTCAAGGATATATAGGAAAGCGTTTAAGCATTTTGCTGCGTGGGAATAGCACTTCATGTTATGGGTTACGTTAGAACCCTACCATTTTTATCAGTTATGATGTATTCTGCTTAGCTCCAGAAGTAGACATTTTTCGAACTAGAAACTTTATCAAACTGATGTCACATCAGAGTGTAAAGTCCATGGGCAACTCTTCATTTTATGGTGTGTGATTCCATTGTTCTCTTCTCCATAATTGTCGCTTATCGGACGACTATTACCTTATGGACCTGCAGCTATGCCAGCTTCCACAAAAAAGGGGATATTGTGGAATATAATAACGATAAGCTTTTTTTATATAGCACTTCATGCTGCATTCCTACTATTACTAAGAGCTGTAAATAACAGATATTACTACTGCCCAAATTATAGAAGTCAGCTTACGACTTTAGCAAAGCTGGAAGGTTGATTCAGTCATGTTGAGATACAAACTGGATACCTGCTAATCACTGCTTTGTTCTACTGCCAAACATTCTAAGATACAGAGTAACCACTTCAAAAAAGTATTGAAAAAGGGCTATGAAACTGCTGGTTTCCTTCTTCAAGGAAGCTTATTTTGTAAGAAGCACAGAGAACAATATGATCTGTGGGATTGAATGTACCTTAAAGTAATTCTGGAATAATAGCTTAAAGGAATGGTGGACTGTGGCCCCTCACAAGTCTTTCCACATTCTTCCAAGCCATATCCTACCACAATATTGAGACTTTAATATTATCCTGCAACAATGTTGAGTGCAGTATACCAATTACCACTATACTTTGAAGGTAAGTGTATATAGGTAAGTATAGGTTTACTATTCCTAACTCCTCATATATGTACCTTGGCAATATATAAAAATACAGGCCCGGACTGGAAAGAAAAATCAGTCTTAGTACAAATGTTCAAACCAGCCGCAAAATATAACGGGCCATCCACTGCGAAAATATGAGAGCGGCAAAATGGCCAGTCTGCTCTATACATCTATATTTTCAAGTTACATAGCTGTGGAACTCAGAAAAGTAAATCCACTCTTACTTATATGCACCTACCTTGGCCTTATTGCGGTAGTCAATATCCTGCAATCGATATTGTTGCTGGGTGATAGTTTGACACCTTACATTGTGACATACATATTTCAGAGCTGTAATAAATCATGACCCAATGATGCACAGCACATTTTAATACTGGGTGCATCATTGATGGGTAAAGGTGGCCTAATTTTCAGATAATCATTGACTTCCTGTAATGGCCCACAGGAGTACCCACGTTAGCTCTAAAATTGAAAGGAATCAGGAACATCAATACAAATGGCATTTATTATAAGAGCATCAAGAGCATCCAGTTTGTGCTTAAACAACTTTATGGACACGGTTTCTGAACGAGCGGTTACGATTACCGATTCGGACAGCCGTTCCGATTCGGTCTGCCCAACATAAAACGGCTGTCGGAATCTGTCTTTGGGGGGGGGCCGTTGTGAGGCGAATAACCACGGTACCCCTCTTCCTAACCATGCACAATGTGGCAGGAACCATGAGGTGCCCACCACAGGGTGCAAGGTTTTCCCCAACCACGCCTTTTTTCAATGGGAGCCTGTGTTCTCGTTCGGAACGCAGGCTCCCATTGAAGTCAATACAAGTCCAACCGATCGATGTTGGGAAGCATCTTCATTGGACGTTTGGACTCGCACCACTGATTCGTTCGGAAACAATTCCGAGACCGATTAGTTCAGAACAGTTTCCGACCAACACCGTAATCGGCCCCTAAATATATTAATTTTTAACTAGAATTAAATATATTTAAATAATTACAAACTATATATAATTGGACTCAGGAAGGGTAAAATTTACTATTCCCTCTCCAGTCTGTGCAACAGTAGGGAAAGCATTGGACTCATTATGGGTAAAAATTACTATTCCTGCTCCAGTCTGTGCAACAGTAGAGAAAGTGTTGGATTCGGAAGGGGTGCAAATTTCTATTCCAGCTCCAGTCTGTACAATAGTAGAGAAAGTGTTGGATTCAGAAGGGATACAATTTACTATTATCACTCCAGTCAGTGCAAAAGTAGAGAAAGGGTTGGACTCAGGAGAGGTAACAATTTACTATTTCCACTCCAGTGTGTTGGACTTGGGAAGGGCTAAATTTACTATTCCCACTCCAGCCTGTGCAACAGTAGGGAAATGGTTGGACCAAGGAGGGATAACATTTACTATTCCCAATCCAGTCTGTGAAACAGTAGGAAAAGCTTCGGACTCAGAATGGGTACAAATTACTATTTCCACTCCAGTCTGTGCAACAGTAGAGAAAGTGTTGGACTCGGGAGGGGTAAAAAGTACTATTTCCTCTCCAGTCTGTGAAACAGTAGGAATAGCTTTGGACTCAGGAAGGGGTACAAATTACTATTACCACTCCAGTCTGTGCAGCAGTAGAGAAAGGGTTGGACTCAGGAGGGCTAAAATGTACTATTCCCAGTCTATTCTGTAAAATAGTAGAGAAAGCGTTGGATTGCGGAGGGGTAAAATGTATTATTCCCACTCCAGTCTGTGCAACGGTAGAGAGTAGTAAACTTCAAACAAATAAAGTATTTGAATAACTACATTAAATAACAAGGAAAATAAATATTAAAAAAAATATATAAATTTAAATTTTAAAAAAGCAAAATGTTTAATAAATAATTTAAATTACAAAAAATACTATTCATATAATTAAAATATAAAACTATGAGGCCCATTAGGATGCCGTGCTAGCGGTGCTGGGACCGGCCGCCAGTGGTGCGGCGGTCCCGCACCGGCGATTAGGATGCCACCGCCACAGTGGCATCCTCCATTCCCAGCATTGTGGTGCGCGGTGCTGTAAACACCGCCTGCCACAATGCTGGGAATGCACTGCGTGCATTGTCATGCACAAGGTGACAGGCACCGCGAGGTGCCTGCCACCATGTCCATGACAATGCAGGGGGGTACCATAGGTACCCCCCCTGTGCACCCTCCACCCCCCCAATACCCTGGTGGCCCACAATGGGCCCCCAGAAGAGAATTCCTCGTTGCCGCCACGAAAAGGCATGTTTCCGCCCCAATGCTAATATGGTGGCGGTGTCTAGCAGACACCGCCACCATATTAAACCCTTTTCCACCCTGTCGACTTGTCGACCGGTCGGAAAAGCGGCGGACGGTCTTCCCGTCCGCCATGGTACCCCCGCCATACTAATATGGCGGGGGTAAATGGGTGGCGGGCGGGGAAGGATGTAGGGCGGATTGTCTCCACCATGCGGGCGGAGGCGATCCGCCCTACATCCTAATGGGCCTCATAATGTTATTTGCAATTAAAAACAATAACACAATTAACACATAACATAAAAAAGAACACACTTAAAAAAATGTTTTTACATTTACTATAACTTAAATAATTTCCAACCCTATACACCTACAAACTCAACTGCACATACCCAAAATATATCTTACAAATTATAAAATAATAATACATTTTACATAACTTTCAGCTCGATAATTCATAGTAATGAACCAAAAATACAATAATTAACACACATCTAGGTGCCGATTCCGATCCGTTAAAAATAATTACCGTATGACTCGAATCCGTATTTATTTACGTACGAATCGTACAAGTCCCGTACAACTGGTGAAGTACGATTCGTACGTGAAAAATACATACGAATCGCTTCGGGAAAAGTCTATGACACGTCCCCGGACAGTTTTACATACAAATCGTAAAACTGAAGTCTGAGCGCGCAAGTACGATCCGGACGGCCCTTCCGAAAACACAAGCGCATGGAAAAGGCCCCGTACAGAGCAAACGCCGTACCACTCATATCCGTGTAAACTTGTGCCCGGGATACGAGTTGTACAGCCCCCCCATATGTCAGCACCGTACCCCCCATGTCCGCACTCTACCCCAGCCCTGTATGTGTATGCGCCGTACCCCACCACCATCTTCCAGCCCCATACGTGTACGCACCGTACCCCACCACCATACCCCAGCCCCATCCATGTACGCACCGTACCCCACCACCGTACCCCAGCCCCTTACTTGTACGCACCGTACCCCACCACCATACCCCAGCCCCATACTTGGATGCACCGTACCCCAGTGCCGTACCCCAGGCCCGTACTTGGATGCACCGTACCCCAGCCCCGTACCCCAGCGCCGTACCCCAGCCCCGTACATTTACGCACCGTACCCCAACACCATACCCCAGCCCCGTACATTTACGCACCATACCCCACCACTGTACCCCAGCCCCGTACACGTACGCACCATACCCCACCACCGTACCCCAGCCCTGTACTTGTACGCACCGTACCCCACCACCGTACCCCAGCCCCACACTTGGACGCACCATACCCCAGCACCGTACTTGTAAGCACCGTACCCCAACACCGTACCCCAGCCCTGTACATGTACGCACCGTACCCCAGCCCCGTACATGTACACACCGTACCCCACCACCGTACCCCAGCCCCATACTTGTACGCACCGTACCCCACCACCGTACCCCAGCCCCGTACTTGGACGCACCATACCCCAGCACCGTACTTGTACGCACCGTACCCCAACACCGTACCCCAGTCCCGTACTTGGACGCACCGTACCCCACCACCATACCCCAGCATCGCGTATGTATGAACCGTACAACAACATTGCATATGTGAGCACTGTACAACAACATCGCGTATGTATGCACCTTACATACGCTAAAACGACTCGTACAGAACCAGGACACTGTAAAACAGGACAAGGAGGGTCAATTCGACTCGCACAACACCACAAAATACGTCTACAGTAGAAAAAACATCTAAAAGACTGACCTGGCACATCCAAACAGGCAAACAGAGGCCCAAACTCACAACCACATCTTATAACACACCCACCAAAATTCCAAACCCAGCCACACCCACAAATGGACCAATAAAAAGGGCCCACACTCACAAACCATGAGCCTTTGCAACAGACCCACTGCTGACAGACACCACACACAAACAACTGCACCCATACACCTTAACTTACACACCTTCACACAACCTCCTTCACACATACCCCCCTCTACACATTCACACACACACCTACACATTCACACCCACACACCCACAACCATCCACACCCACACTCCACACCATGCCCACAGACAAGAATCCAAAGTTCACAAGGGAGGAGCTGGACATCCTTGTCAACGAAGTCATCAGAGTCGAGCCACAGCTCTTTGGAACATTGGTCAGACAGACCAGCATAGCCGAAAAATCATGCCTGTGGCAGAGGATCGTCGATCGGGTGAATGCTGTTGCGCCCATCAGAAGGACCAGGAATGAATGCCAAGCCAGGTGGTACGATCTGCGGAGGGCAGTCAAGTGCAAAATGAACGAGGACTACGCCCAGAGCAACATGACTGGAGGTGGGCTGCCCCACAGACCGGTACATTACCATCCCTGGGAGGAGAAGGTGATGGCCCTGCTTCCGCCGGTGGGAGTACACGGAGTCGAAGGAGTTGCTGAGCCGGGTGAGTACACAAACAACTTACGTAACATGGGGGTAATGACATCCACACCCCAACTACAACAAATGCACTCACCTACCCCCAAGCCCTCCCCGGACACAACCACACTCAAAAACAACGCTCATGCCACTAACATGTGTATGCCCCATTCACAAAGCAAGGCCATGCCATGTCCCAGGCTTCACAAACCACAAACCCAAGACTGGATGTCCGGGATGCTGGGAGGGTGGGGATCACAAAACATATTGTACAACTCAGAAACAGACACCATTGCCCTCAGCCGATATGGCCCAGGTACATACCCATGCACCATGCTAAATGCACAGGGACTGGCAAAGTACTGAAATGGTAGCTGACACTTTGCCCTGCTGTAGGCAACACAAGGCCCTCCTGTGACCGCTGCAAACTCAAACAAAAACACAACAAGCTCAGATATCTAGGACAGGAACTCACACTCACTGACATGGCAGCATGCTCCATGGGGGGACAGATATATCACCTGGGAGACCCACTGCCAAATCACACTACACCCACCAGCAGGCACCGTTAATCAATCAACAATCGATCAGGGTACTTATAAGGCGCGCTACTTACCCATGAGGGTCTCAAGGCACTGAGGGGGGGGGGGGTTCCACTACTGCTCGAAGAGCCAGGTCTTGAGGAGTCTTCTGAAGGCAAGTAGGTCTTGGGTCAGTCGTAGGTGGGTTGGGAGGGTGTTCCAGGTCTTGGCGGTGAGGTAGGAGAAGGATCTGCCGCAGGCGGTCGTACGTTGGATGCGGGGGACAGCTGCGAGGGCGAGGCTGCCGGAGCAGAGCTGGCGGGTGGGGGTGTAGAAGCTGAGTCTGATGTTCAGGTAGGCTTGTCCGACGTTGTGGAGTGCCTTGTGTGCGTGGGTGAGGAGCTTGAAGGGGATCCTCTTGTCGATGTGGAGCCAGAGCAGGTCACTCATGAGGGGGGTGATGTGGCTGTGGCGGGGGGCGTTGACGATCAGTCGTGCGGAGGCGTTTTGGA
The DNA here is from genome assembly GCF_964204655.1 of Triturus cristatus. Classification (NCBI taxonomy): domain Eukaryota; kingdom Metazoa; phylum Chordata; class Amphibia; order Caudata; family Salamandridae; genus Triturus; species Triturus cristatus. Next base: position 470,023,790 of record NC_140588.1, read on the forward strand.
AGCGTTGTAACCGCCGTTGGTGTTTGGATGGGAGTCCTGCGTAGAGTGCGTTGCCATAGTCCAGTCTGCTGCTGACGAGGGCCTTTGTCACTGTTCTACTTGTTTCGGTCGGGATCCACCTGTAGATCCGGCGGAGCATGCGTAGGGTGTTGTAGCAGGAGGAGGAGACGGCGTTGACCTGCTTGGACATGGAGAGGGAGGATGCGAGGATCAATCCTAGGTTGCTTGCGTGGTCGGTGGGTGTTGGTGCTGTCCCCAGAGCGGTCGGCCACCAGGAGTTGTCCCAGGGTGAGGGTGAGGGTGTGGGTCTGAGGATGAGGACCTCCGTCTTGTCCGAGTTCATTTTCAGATGGCCGCTCCTCATCAAGTCGGCGATGGCCCTCAGACCCTCGTGGATGTTTGTTTTGGCGGTGTGAGGGTCCTTGGTGAGGGAGAGTATGAGCTGGGTGTCGTCGGCGTAGGAGATGATGTTGAGGTTGTGGTGGCAGGCCACTTGTGTGAGGGGTCCATGTGGATGTTGAACAGTGTAGGGCTGAGGGATGATCACTAACCCCTTACACAAGCACACACCCCCGGGGCAACCAATGGAGTTACCCACTCTCACAATGGACATGTGACACAACAAGATCAAGCCACAGCCAAAGAAGCATCCAAGCCCAAATTCGACATGTCAAACACCCTGGAGAACATTTCAATCAGTCCCCTGCAACATACCCATCCACAAGTGAACATTGATGTGAATGCTAGGCACATACAACTACCTGGAGGAACTGTGGCAACTAGAATATGTATGAAACATGGATGTCGCATTAAACAGCATTAACATTGTCTCTCTCTCACACACAGGGCAACGTCATGGATCTCCCCCCAACAATGGGGGATAAGTACCACAGTCCCAGTCTCGGGAGGAACCTGATCTCACCGGCAGCGACACCTCACAACACTCCGCGGATGACCCCAACCCACCTGTCCCCTCTGGTGTCCAAGCCCCTGCAGCACCTGCTTCAGGTACATCTGTGCCAACCACCACCCCCATTACTGCCACATCCCAGGAGACACCCAGGAGCCCTGCCCACACTGAACAACTGAGCCAGTCTGACCTGGAGGGACAAAGTTTGCCGGGCATCCAGGAGGAGGCAGACAACACCGCAACTGCCATCTCTCAGGGGTCCCGTAGACCCGATGTGCCCACAACGGCAGGCCAGGCTCCTGTGGGCAGGGGTGGTGGGAGTGGAGGCAGGCGGAGGCGAGAACCTGACCAGACAGCTCATGGAGGCATACCGGCAAGACACCAGGGCCATCAGTCAGGTAGTGGTGACCCTCACAGACATTAAGAATCAGCAGGCCGAGCAACACGCCAGTCAACAACAACACCAAGGACGGATGGAGGGAAGACTGGCTGAGCTCCTGGCGGTGCAAACGGACATAACCCTCCCTGTGCCACCAGGCGAAGACCAACACCAGCCACAGGGAGGGAGGAGGAGGAGGAGGATTCGTCCGACGGAGCGTCCCAAGCATCGTCAAGGCCTGCTTCTGAGGGTACCCGGAGGAAGGTGGGTCGTCCACGGAAAAGACCGTGAAAGGCAGCGGACCATCCACATCTCCCAGGTCACCTGGCCTGGCACCTGGCCTTCATGCGCAACAGCAGCACATCATTCACTGACATTCTCTGCCACATGGACTTGCTGGTCACAGTCTGACCAATGATGACCAACACTGTGGTCTGGACTCTGATGACTTCAAATGCCAAGGATCCCATCTCCCCCTGTGAACTTTGGATTCTATGCACCCGGTAGAGCACCTTATTTTTTTCTAACAAAACACGCACCCCACCGAGAATAAAACGATTTATTTACTATTAGATGTTGCAGTCATTTTGCATTAGTCCACAACATACGTGTGAGTAAATGTCAAACTATGCCTGAGTGTTGAACTAACTCCAGCCATCCATACCCTGGGATCTGAGTCCGGTACAGGACACACATGGGTCATAATTTATCATCCGATACAGCCTGGGAGCCCAATACTCACCCGTGATGGCCTCAAGCTGCTGAGGGGGGGCTTGCAATACTGTGCGGACACACCAATCAGAAAGAGGATGATGAAGGCCTAGAGGTCATGGCTCATGTGGAGGTTCCCGGGGAAGGAGTCCCAGGTATGTTTGTCCAGGTGGGAGAACCATCTCCTTCATGCTGGAGTTTTGTGGATGTGAAGAATGGTGGCCAGGCCAAGTTCAGATACATAGAGTTGGGCCAACGGGGTCTTGGATGACAGACGTACAAGGTTGATTTTGGGGTCTGGGGTTGTTGACTGCCTCCTGAGTGTGTGTGAGGAGTGTGAAAGGCATCCTGCAGCAGATGCTCATTTGACTGGGCACACGCTGTTGCTGGCGCTGCTGCAGGCGCTTCGCTGCGCTTTTAACGCTTTTAACTCTCCTCGTTTGGTATATTGTTTAAATTTTATTTTCTGCACTTATTCCCTGATTTTAGCAGGGTCTTGGCCCCCTCCTCTTACCGCACATAATTCGGCTCCCTCACCGCCGTTTTGGCGGGCCTGGATCCCGGGGGTGGCTCATTGTGGGCGCCATTTTGGGTAGGGAATGGGAAGATAGCTTTGGGCGCCATCTTGGAGCGTCCTTGCGCTCGCGCTTTAATTGGCGAGCCTACTTAAGGCGAATCTAGTTTCAGGGCAGGCCTTGACAGATGCTCATTTGACTGGGCACACGCTGTTGCTGGCGCTGCTGCAGGCGCTTCGCTGCGCTTTTAACGCTTTTAACTCTCCTCGTTTGGTATATTGTTTAAATTTTATTTTCTGCACTTATTCCCTGATTTTAGCAGGGTCTTGGCCCCCTCCTCTTACCGCACATAATTCGGCTCCCTCACCGCCGTTTTGGCGGGCCTGGATCCCGGGGGTGGCTCATTGTGGGCGCCATTTTGGGTAGGGAATGGGAAGATAGCTTTGGGCGCCATCTTGGAGCGTCCTTGCGCTCGCGCTTTAATTGGCGAGCCTACTTAAGGCGAATCTAGTTTCAGGGCAGGCCTTGACAGATGCTCATTTGACTGGGCACACGCTGTTGCTGGCGCTGCTGCAGGCGCTTCGCTGCGCTTTTAACGCTTTTAACTCTCCTCGTTTGGTATATTGTTTAAATTTTATTTTCTGCACTTATTCCCTGATTTTAGCAGGGTCTTGGCCCCCTCCTCTTACCGCACATAATTCGGCTCCCTCACCGCCGTTTTGGCGGGCCTGGATCCCGGGGGTGGCTCATTGTGGGCGCCATTTTGGGTAGGGAATGGGAAGATAGCTTTGGGCGCCATCTTGGAGCGTCCTTGCGCTCGCGCTTTAATTGGCGAGCCTACTTAAGGCGAATCTAGTTTCAGGGCAGGCCTTGACAGATGCTCATTTGACTGGGCACACGCTGTTGCTGGCGCTGCTGCAGGCGCTTCGCTGCGCTTTTAACGCTTTTAACTCTCCTCGTTTGGTATATTGTTTAAATTTTATTTTCTGCACTTATTCCCTGATTTTAGCAGGGTCTTGGCCCCCTCCTCTTACCGCACATAATTCGGCTCCCTCACCGCCGTTTTGGCGTGCCTGGATCCCGGGGGTGGCTCATTGTGGGCGCCATTTTGGGTAGGGAATGGGAAGATAGCTTTGGGCGCCATCTTGGAGCGTCCTTGCGCTCGCGCTTTAATTGGCGAGCCTACTTAAAGCTCCCCTTTCCCGCGCAGCGGGACGCGCAGGTGGTGACGCCGTCGCTTAGCCGGAGTCGTGCCAGAGTCCTGCCCGTCTGCGCTCGTCCGCGTCGAGGCAGCGCGAGGCGGGGCAGGCTCTGTGCTTCAACACATCGTTGTTTAGCCGCTCCTGGCAGGTATGTTGTCCTACACACGGTCAGAGCTGCTGGCCATAGGGCAAATGTCCAAAGGAGGTGCGTGTAAGCCTGTGGACCCTTTAATTGGCCCATACAGCTGCGCCTGTAAAAGCTGGTCTCTGATGAGCCCTACTAAAATACGCTCCTTGGACGATACCATCCCAGTCACACGTTTACATGTTGCATCGCGAGATCTTCGTATCTGGTGCCTTAATGTTAGATCACTTGTAAAGCATCATTTGTCTATTTACGACCTGATAGAGAAAGAGGATCCCGATGTTTTTTTAATGACAGAAACCTGGCTTCAGGACTCCGACTCCGCCATATTGAATCTTGCATTCCCCCAGAACTATACCATCTTCACTTCTAACAGGACCACAAGAGGTGGTGGTATTGCTATGGCAGTCAAGTCCTGTTTTCCGGCGGAATGGAAGCCGTCAGAATTACCCGCATGTGAAAGCGCTATTTTTAAAGTCGCCTTCTCCCATCAATTTACTTTCAGTGGCCTACTTGTATACCGTCCCCCCGGCAATGACTCGGTCTTTAGGTCTGCGCTGGCCGATATGGTCAGTCCTATAGCACTCGGCTGTGCCAATTTTAATATTTTGGGTGACCTCAACATCCATTTTGATAATGGGTCTTCCACTACCGTGAGTTCCTTGTTGGCGGATTTGGAAGCTCTCCAACTGATTCAGCTCGTTACCCTTCCAACCCACTCGGGAGGCCATATTCTTGACCCCTTCTTTTCCACACTAGATGGGTTAAGGCTGTCAGAACCGAGGTTGATGGGGTGGACTGATCACTTGTTAGTAGAAGCTTTCTGTCCGGCCCTTGATAAGCCTTTTATACCTACAGACAGGCCTATTCTTAAAAGGCCTTGGCATAAGCTTACGTTGGAAGAATTCTACGGCATATTAGAGCGAAAACCTCTGAGTACCTTTACTAATGTGGATCAAGGATATCAACAGTTCTGCGCTTGGATCACAGATGCCTTGGATTCTCTTATACCTCTGCGGTGGTCGAAAGGCCGGACAAAAACACCGAGCCCCTGGTATAATGAGTCTCTCGCAGAACTGAAGAAATCCTGCCGAAAAACAGAGAGGGAATGGAGACGTTCCTATGACCCTGCGCTGAAAACTCGGTATTTCACTGAGTTGAAGCTCTATCATAGAGCTATCTGCAGAGCAAGAGCTGCATTTTACGCTCATGAATTTGCTACCAGCCCCAATCCTTCAAAATTGATTTTCAAGGTACTGAAGCACCTTATGAAAAACAGATCTTCATCAGAGGTGATTTGCACAGATTCGCACTGTGATAAATTGGCCTCCTTTTTTGTGGAGAAGGTGGCAAAAATCTATCATGGGTTCGACACACTCCACCAGGATCGACTGGCTTCTACCTCTGTCACGACAGATCTTGAGCCTTTGGCCATTTTACCTGAACTGTCTATTGAGGCCTTTGACAGGTTCAGCCTTAAGGTCAAGTCAGGCTCTCCTTTGGACCCGTTAAAGCCAGCCTTCATTAACACACTTTCCCCGCTGTGCCGTGACCCCATATTGAATCTCATCAATATGTCATTGTCTTGTGGAACGGTACCCGCGGCATGGAAACAGGCAGTGGTCACTCCGATATTTAAAAAAAACAACTCTGACCCCCGATTGCCAGAAAACTATCGACCTATCTCCCTGTTGCCTTGGATTGCTAAAGTAACAGAAGCCCATGTCAACTCTGTTCTGTCCGAGCATCTGGTTCGTAACCAGATTCTGGATTCCAGTCAGAACGGCTTCCGGTCAGGACACAGTACCGAGACGGCATTACTTTACATCACGGAACATCTTCGCCAGGTACTTGACTCAGGTCATACTGCAGCGCTTATATTATTAGATCTAAGCGCTGCCTTCGATACTGTGTCCCACCATATACTTATCCAACGCTTACAGGAGGCGGGAGTGACGGATGTCGCTCTCCAGTGGTTTCGGTCTTTTCTGGCAGACCGCTCCTTTAAAGTGGCTATACCACCTGGTCAATCTGCCACCTATCCCTTGGAGCTCGGGGTACCACAGGGATCTTCGTTGAGCCCGACAATGTTCAACCTCTATGTGAAACCGTTGGCTGGTGTCGTCAAACAGTGGGGTCTCACGATGGCCTCATATGCGGACGACACACAGCTAGCGGTGACACTTAGTGAAGACCCTGAGGTGGAGGCCCCCAGATTCCGTGCGGGTCTCTTGGCAGTAGCCGGTTGGCTTCGCACCAACTGCCTTCAGTTGAATGCCGCCAAAACGGAGGTGTTGGTTCTAGGTAAGCATGCGGAGTTATGGGGAAATCAGTGGTGGCCACCGGAGCTTGGTGTCACTCCTATTCCAGCCGCTGGACTGAGAAATTTAGGAGTATGGGTAGATTCTGCGCTGACCTTCAGAGATCACACCAAGAAGGTGGCTGCTACTTGTTACGGAATTCTACGTGGTACTAGGCCGGTCTTAAAGTACTTTGATCCCCCTACCAGACAGCTTGTAGTCCAGGCCTCAATACTTTCTCGGCTGGACTACGGCAGCTCATTGCTGTTAGGGGTGAATCAAGCGGAGGCCTCTAGGCTCCAAAGAGTACAAAATGCCGCGGCACGTGCCATTGTGGGCCTTCCCAGACATTGTTCAGTGTCTGGCACCATCACGGCCTTGCACTGGCTTCCGGTCAGACAGCGAATTAAGTTCAAGGCGCTGTGCCTGGCCTTTAAAATTATGAAATCTTTTTCGCCGCCGGCACTTGTTCCTCTTCTTACACCCTATATGCCTTCGAGATCCTTGAGATCGGAGGGGCTTCATCTGGCCATCTGTCCACGCTTCAAGCTGAGCAGAATGGGTGGCCGCTCCTTTAGGGTGCTAGCGGCAGGCCTATGGAATTCGCTCCCTGTACACATTCGTGCTCTTGAAGATCTACTCACCTTCAGGCAGGCGATTAAAACCTTCCTGTTCCCGGTATCTAGTTAATTTCTTCCTTTTATTGTGTGTTATGTTATAGCATCTGTCAAAGCGCCAGGACGCCCCTTTGCTGGGGCAGCTGTGCGCTATAAAAATACCAAATAACATAACATAACATAACATAACAGCACACAGTGATCCCTTGCAGCTATCTCTGGTGGACGGTGATGTGGATGGGGTGCGGGATGTTGAAGCTGAGTTGTGGACAAGTTTCCCGTGAGTTTGGATGTACTTGCTCCGTAGAGGGCATGGCAGTAGTTGACACGGCTGGTGTCGTGGACCTGGGGGATGGTCTGTCTTTCCTTGGAGTGGATCTATCTGTGGATCATGTGCATCATGCAGAGGGTGTTGCAGTATGAGGTACAGATGCTGGTGATTTGCATGGCAAATGTGAGTGACAAATCCATGAGGCACACCATCTTGTGTGCGTGGCCACTGGGTGCTTGTGTAGGGCCCCTGCGGGTGGGACACAAGGAGTTGAGCCAGCTGTAAGGGGACAATCTTCAGATGATTACCTCAGTCCTGTACAAGTCCAGCCTCAGGTGGCTGATGTTCAGCCATTCATCCACGGACCTCATGCCTTCTTGAATGTTGGAACTGGCAATGGCTGCGTCTTTGGTGAGGGTGAGGAGCACCTGGGTGTCAATGGCATACGACATGATGATGAGGTTGTGTGCGCATGTGACTGTGGAGAGGGGGGTCCTGGACACATTGAAGATTGACACGCTGAAAGATGATCCGTGGGCCATGTGCCAGATGACGCCACTATACTACATGCTGAAGGCTTGAGTCCCACTCCCATGGCCTTGCTGGTGGACGGAGCCGGTGTGGAGTAGGAGGGACATGATCTGGTTGGTGTGACAGGGCCTGGAAGGCGGGGCAGCGATATGTAGGCAGTTGGAGTTGCACACTCAGCATGCAAAGGTGTTGTGTGTGCGCCTAGGGTATGCCTGAGAGCAGGCGGTTGATTTTCGGATGGACATTGCTTGGGAGGTAGCTGCAACATCAGACTGTAGTGTGATGTGGGTCATGCAAGGACATGAGGGTCATGCAATGTGCATGTTGCATGTGCTGACGGTCCTGCCTTTGGCACCGAGTGGCCGCAACAGTGGCACAGACAAGATGATGACAGCCAAATGAATGGGTGGAGGGAGGCAGGGAGGAGCATCTTTGAGGCGTGCGTGTTGCCGAATCCCACTACTTTGTGGGCCCTTGCTGCAGGGGCCGCAGCAGCAGGTGGCATGTCCTGGAAACTATGCCAAAAGTAGCACACAAAGACAAGGATGTCAGAAAGGACAACTGCAACAGGCGTATGTAAAGGAAGGAGTGTCCGGTTACCCATGGCACACCCAGAGAAAATGGATGCACAATCACCAAAGATGACTGACACAGGATCAGGAAACAGAAGGCCGAGCTGCGCACAGGAGACACACCCTCAGCAGGCGTTGACGGCCCGTCGTGGGGACCAACATGCCCAAATACATACACAACCATGGACTTCATGCACAATAGAGATTCTAACCCATGAAGAACTGCATGCATGTAGCCAAACTACACATAGACTCATATGCACAATATTTGATAACTATGCCAGAGATGCCGCATGCAAAGTGGCAAGAGACCTGCATTGACAGATATGAGGCACCTTGGAGGGTGAGGAACCCCTTTATTACTCCGGCTCACACTAAGGGAAATGCATCAATATGAACAGACTCACAGGTCATTTGGCTGAACATGTGGGAACTACACTGGACACCCCCTTCACAACACAGATGTAGTAAATCCAAATGGCCTGGCACACAAGTTAAGGGGATGAGCCAAACACCCCCTGCTGCACACGGAGAGGCTGCAATTCCCCATTGAGACTCTTATGGGGACGTCCCACACTATGTCCACCCGTAGCATCCCGTATGTTTCTGAGGGAAGTTTTACACAAATTGATGCCTTCATCAGAATCCACAAACCATTACAGATGACTGTCACGAAGGTTGACTATCAATTCATGGGAGTCATGCTACATGTCATGTGCCCCATGGTGAGTCGACATGTATGCATGGTAACCCAACATGCACAGGAGCAGTCCCCACACATTCCAAACATGTAACACCCCCAAAATGCCTTGCTGCAATCCTTACCCAAAATGACTTTTCCCCATGTCCGTGCATGGAACGCTGATTCAGCACACGTTGCAATACTCATGGGGAATAGCAGGAGGCCAACGATGACACGACCAGACAACATGCGCAAGAACCTGTGGATGACAGACACACAAGAAGTTAGCTAAAAGATTGTTATCCGCATACATGGTCATTTACTCTATAGGAATAATGTTGTCACCATGCGAATTGAAAATTTTGTGTCTCAGCTAAAATGAGTGGAATGACAGCATCACTCGATTGACACATCAGAACACACATCTAAGTCACTTAGCATACAGTCAGCTGGACACACACATTGCAACACATGCCACACAAGGCTCCAAGCGTGCACACTCAGACCCAGTGACTCACCATTATGAGAAGAAGTTGCGTATGAGCTGACTCTGGATATCCTCCTCCTCCTCCTCCTCCTCCTCCTCCTCCTCCTCCTCCTCACTTGCCTTGTGACCAAGCCCTTCATCCTCCACGGGTGGATGTTCCTGCTCATGCTGCTCCAGGATGAGTGGCACTGCCTTCTCCACTGCCATGTTGTGCAGCATGCAGCACACAAGGAAGATTTTGCAGACCTTTGCGGGTGCATATGGGAGGGACCCGCCTGTCTTGTGAAGGCACCGGAATCGGCTCTTCAGGAGGCCAAACGTCCTCTCAATCACTCGCCTGGTCTGCCCGTGTGCATTGTTGTAACGGTGATCTGCAGCTGATCTTGGGTTGCGGAGAGGCGTCATCAGCCATGGCATGTTGGGATAGCCAGAGTCCCCTACATGGAAACATCATGTAAAGAAGTGGGTCAGGAGATGCCGTAAGATACAAAGATACCGCAAAACACAGGACAAACAGAGTATACCCACCAACAAGACATGCTCGTTCGTTGTGCAGCCGCAGCATCATTTGTGGCACCCTGCTACGCCTCATGATGTAGGCATCGTGTGCTAACCCTGGAAAATGTGCCCAGACATGGGAAATCAGCATGTTAGCAAGACACACCACAAGGGCATTTATAGAGTGGTAATGTTTACGGTTGCGATAGGCGACCTCCTGTGCCTGTGGTGGTACCAAAGCCACATGTGTCCCATCAATGGACCCAATGACATGGGGCATCCCTCCCAGGGCATAGAAATCACCCCTGACAACTGTCAACTCCTCAGGAGTCGGAAAATGAATGAATTCATCCAGGTGCTCCAACATGGCTGCTAAAACATCATGCAGGACATGGCTGAACATCGTCTGAGACATGCCATCAACATCAGCTATGGTGAATTGAAATGTACCTGTGGCAAAAAAATGTAGGGCTGCCATCACCTTCATCTTGGGGGTCAGCGCAGTAGGATACCTGTGTCGTGGTTGGAGGTGTGGTGCCAGCTTGGCGGTCAAGTCCTCAATCAACTGTTGGGTGAATCTGTAACGTCGTATGCAGCCACGTTCCCTCATGGCACCCAAGTCTGGCATTGGTCTGGGGACAGGTGGTGCCGTGCAGAAAATTGAAATGAATAACGAAGAGTGAGAACATAACAACATCAATGTCAATGAACTGAGCACATGCTCAACTGCTAATACACATCTGCTAAATACAGAGTCTGGTCTGTGCAATACATCCAGGACACGTATGCCAGCCAGGTGATACTCCTACGAAAAGCCAGCTACACCCGTTGATTGCCAAGTCTACATGACATGCCCTGAAACGAGCTGTGGGCCAGTGTCAGTGAACAGCCAGAGACATCACAAGAGTGACATACATCCACATATCTGCATTTGAACGATGTCATCTCATACAGACAGCTGACGGCAAGCTAGACGCACAGATCACATGGAATGTCAAATGTACAGATCACACACATTGCGATGAAGGGGTACACGTGAAAACAGAAAACACAGACATTGAGACAACGCAGATATGTCCTCATGTCAAAATATTATGTTCGATGCATACAGACACACGTTACGTGGAAATCCACATGTGGCATGGTGTGCGTAGATGTGTGCCATGCCCATCTACACACAGACACATGTTGGATGCAGCAACAGCAGATGCCGTTGATGGAACACCAACAGCAAGCTCATGGGAACACATGACATAGTCACATCGGTGCACGCTGGTCGTTAAATGTCAGTTGTTAGTGTCCCTGTCCCTGGCATCAGGGGACAGTTGCGGGTGGTGGTGCCTGTGCCATACCAGTTATGCTGTGCTTGACACGTTTGTACTACATGCACACATGTGCAAAGTGTGAAGGGGAAGTGTGCCACATAGTGCCCCATCACACATGACATGTGTACACAGGTCATCACACATCAATTGTGCAAATACATGAGGAGACATGTGCAATATCACTGCCTGACACACCTAGGCCCTACACATGTAGGACAGCAATGACAATGACTTGATGTACATCCTTGTGCGAGTCTGAGACCTCCATTCCTTTCGTGTGCGCATCCTATCAACAGTGTAAGCGTGTGAAACGCACCGTACACACGTTCTGAGGGCGTGTGTATGGTCCGTATCACTATAGTAGTGGTGCCGTAGGAGCACGCGTGGTACGAACTGTACACATGTATGTGTACTACCAGTGCCTACACGTACGTGTACTACCAGTGCCTACACGTACGGGTACGCACTGGTAGTACACGTACCCGTACGTGTACTACCAGTGCGTACACGTATGTGTAGGCACTGGTAGTACACGTACACGTACGTGTACTACCAATGCGTACCTGTACGTGTAGGCACTGGTAGTACACATACGTGTAGGTACTGGTAGTACACATACGGGTATGTGTACTACCAGTGCATACACGTACGTGTAGGCACTGGTAGGACACGTACGGGTACGTGTACTACCAGTGCGTGTATGTGTAGGCACTGGTAGTACACATACGGGTACGTGTACTACCAGTGCATTCCTGTATGTGTAGGCACTGGTAGTACACGTACGGCTACGTGTACTACCAGTGCGTACACATACGTGTAGGCGCTGGTAGTACACATACGTGTAGGCACTGGTAGTACACGTATGGGTACGTGTACTACCAGTGCGCACCCGTACGTGTAGTACACGTACGTGTACTACCAGTGCCTACACGTACGAGTACTACCAGTGCCTACACGTACGGGTATGCACTGGTAGTACACGTACAGGTACGTGTACTACCAGTGCGTACCCGTACGTGTAGGCACTGGTAGGACACGTACGTGTAGGCACTGGTAGCACATGTACGTGTAGGGACTGGTAGTACACGTACGGGTACATGTACTACCAATGCGTACACGTACGTGTAGGCACTGGTAGTACACATACGGGTACATGTACTACCAGTGCGTACCCGTACGTGTAGGCACTGGTAGGACACATACGTGTAGGCACTGGTAGTACACGTACGGGTACGTGTACTACCAGTGCGTACACGTACGTGTGAAACGCACTGTGCAAGTGGTGCCGTAGGGGTATGTGTGAAACGCACTGTACCTGTGTTTGGATTTGAAAATTACATAGGGGACACATAAGGGACAAGTATTAGGCACTAAATGCATGCTGGTTGTCATGGATACAGATTTTTCAGTTCAAATTTTTCCATCAGGTGTCCTGGGAAAGTCAGTTGGCCACAAAATACAATGTTGCAAAGTGGTTGTTGACTTGACATGATGCTCAAAATTTGAACGATGCAAATGCTGTCACTGGTGTATGTGGAAAGGGATTGGAGTAAACGTAAGATGCAAATGAATCTGACCAATCACTATGTACTCCTCCAAATGAATGCCCCTCAGCAAGACAGATATAAGTCAACCAGAACCCATGAGAGGGCACTTGCCTGCACAACTTTCCTGTTGACAACACTGCTGCTGTCTGTGCTTCCTCTGGCACCATGTCAAGGTCTGTGGAGAGGGCCCAGCCATTCACCCAGGAGAATTAGGCATTGCTGGATGTCATCCTCCCACAGTACACCAGCCTGTATGGGAGACCAGGGGAGCAGATGAGTGCTGACTCCACTACCTTTGACTGTGCACCTTTTGTGTGACTGTCACTTCTGGCATTGTGACCAGGTGTGACAGACATGCAATGTTGTTTAGAGTGGGTCCCGGGGGGGGGGGGAATGGCTTATGTCTCCCATGCAGAGCATGATGTAGTTCATGTGTGCACTCCTCACTTGCATTGTGCTTACTGTGACATTCACTGCATAGTGCATGACACATTCAGCCTGGCTAATCCTTGTGGCATTTTTTGTCTATAGTCCTGAGGGGATTCAGTGGTCCCCCCGGTGTGACAGGTGTCTGTACCCACAGATGTGTGTGAGTTGAGTGGAGCTGTGGTGAGAGTGTCCAAGTGATGTGTACGCCCCCTGGACATTGATGTGTGTGAATGTTCCTTGTCATGTGGGTGAGTGTCTATGTGAAGTGTTGCACCACAGCTGCATGGAGGAGGCAACAGCTCTACCCATCTGATGTGAGAAGTAAGCCGTGCTGTGTGTCTGACTTGCTGAGCTAGCCCCACACCTGTGACACCCCACAGGCAAGTGGCACATGTGCAGAGTGAGGTTTGTATCCGATGTTGCCAATGGCAGGTGATTGATCTGTGAATGTGTGTGAATGTGTACTCTGCTGAGGTTGCGTCAGTGGCCTGGGGCATGTAACTGCTTGGTGGTGCTGTCCATCAGCCTGGTGTTGCTTGTGATGCACAGTGTGTGCCATGATCATGGAGTGTGTCACACCCCTCATGCCACCTGTGAACTTTCAATGCCATGTAGTGCATTGGGGCTTCCACAGAGGCCAATGTCCATATGACAAAGATGCTATTCCTTGGCAGCATCCTATGCCCTGTTCAACATATCAAATATGTTCAAATGTGTGTCTCTCTGATGTAGTGATGTTGTCTCACTTTGTCATCCTCACAGCTAACTGCCTACGAGAAGGGGGAGATCTGGAAGCGGGCTGTCAGGGCCGTGAGATCGGTGGAGGGTCGGAGTCGGCGCCTAGCCCAAGTCCGGAAACGGTGGCAGGACATCTGGTGCTGGACCCGGAGGATCGCCCGGGTCCAGCTGGGGGACTCACCTCCACGCCCCCACGGCGGGCGCCGACGCCTGACCCACCAGATGAGGTGTGTCCTGGCGGTGGTCTTCCCTGACATGGATATGCAGTAACAGGAGAGACAGCAGCAAGGAGGGGGTAGGTACATGTGTGTTTGTTGTGTGTCACCAGCTTTTGGAAGTGCTCAGTCGCCGGGATACACTGCCAGGGTTTATATGTGCAGTGCATATCCTGTTCCCCCAAGTCAACCGGTGCTGTTCTTCCTCCCTTCCCCTCCTTGACATGTGTTCCCTGGTCTGTGTGTAATCACTATTGCACATGGTCATCTAGGCTGCCAGTTAATCCAAGTGCACATTGCTTTCTGCATCATGTGTGGGGGTGGTATGTGACATGTGTTGGTACCTTGCCTGTGCCCTGTCCTGTCATTTGGGGGTCCATATTTGTTGGCACTGATGCTGAGTCTCAACATAGGAGTGTGAGGTTTCAAATGAACAGACTTGCAGCATGCATGACCGATGTTGTGGCCTCAGACATGATGTGCATGAGTGAAAGATATGCATAGTGCTGAGACGGTTGCTCATGTTAGTCAGATCATTCCAGGACCATGGAGCAGTGTGCCCACTACAGTCCCCTGAGACACCCTTGCCTCGTAATCATGTGTGTCATCCAACACTGTGCCCATTCTCTGTGTGTTCAGCATAGGTTGGCCTCTGTGGCATTGTTCCCTGGCCTCATTTGTATTTATCTAAAGTGTGCTACATGTGTCCACTGGACAGGGTGACCCCATTTGGCTTGTGCATACTCACACTGGGCAGTGCCTGTGTGTCTATTCAAAACTATCTGTTGATGGTTGTTTGTTACAAATATGTGTTGGCAGCCTCACGAGGTGATGTGGAGTACATTTGGGAATTCTTGATGCACATTTTTGTATACCCTGATTAAGAGGTGTCACTTCTTGATCTGTCTCAATCACATTGTCTCAGGTATGGGGGTTTGTGCGGGCGAGGCCTACATGTCCAAACCTTATGTCTCCTTGCCAGGTCTGACCTGTGTGTGATAATTGTCTGGACAGACACCCAACATGCAGTGACCCAGTGATGTTGTGCAGAGTTTAATGTTTGTGCTTTGCAGCATGTGTCAAAAGTTTAAATACATGATTCCTGCTCATCCATTTTTGGCACCACTGTGTGGTCCAGATGCTACGTAGTTTTGTCGTTGTGTGCTGACATCTGTGTGGACATTCTGGCTTGCCATGAGGGTGTCTCCTCACTGCAGGTGTGCCTTATTCCAACACAATTGCAGGCCCATTAGCTTATGTATTGTCCTGTGTTTGGACATGTGTGCCACTCCACATGACAGGCAGTGGGTCAGATGTGTTGGCAACTGTATCATCATGGTACGGATGGCCATGTGACAGGTGGCATGATTCAAGTTGTTAGTCAAAAGTCTTAGACCTTGGCACTCACTACACTTGTCAACATGTCTTCATGTTTTCAATGCTTGACTTTGATGTTTTGTTGTGAAGGACAATAATGTGCCTGCATGACAGATGTCTCCCAAGGAAGTGCACAAGAAACCACCTTTACACTTTCAGGGAACACGCTGGCACATTTTAAAGAAAGGCACAGTTCGAATAAGACTGTTTTTCAGATTATACATATCCATGTTCCCACAGTGTGGTGGCATTTGGGTAAGTCCTTGGTTGTTGCTGATACCAACTTATGAGTGTCAAGTCATCTAGACCGCCGTGGTCCCATGTATATGTACTTTCTGAAACCCCGTTTCTTTCTAACAGTGGCTTCTTTGAATAAGGCTGGCAGCTCATACAATGACTGTGTAAATGTAGTTTTGTGTGCACCTCCTTGTGTGACTTCTTTTATACAGGCACATGTGTGTTCTGTTCACAAAGTGGCACATTCACACATTCTAAACATGTAGATTGTGTAAAGTGGTGTGATTCCCAAGGGATCAAAATGTACTTCGTTTGGGTTTCCAAAGTACTTACAGGTCTCTGAGTGTGGGGACACCTTCAGCATTGAGGTCTGTTATTTAGCCTTGGGTGCACCAATACTGTTTCTTTCACAGTAAACAAGAGGTGGCATGCCTTCATAGTATTGCTGTCCTCAACTGTTCCCAGACACTAGCTTCTCAGTATATTTCTAATTCAAGATTTTGGCTGTTGTGTCCTATTTTTCCTTGTTTCCAAGTGGCATGGTGGGTCAACCAACTGGGGAGTACAGGGCTTACACATGTGCGGAGTAATCTAGATGTTACTCATGATGCATTGCCTGATATGCACTGTGACCTATTTTGTTTGGACTCATGTGTCAGATGTATACAGGTGACTGATTATTTTCTGTATCTTCACCTTGCACACAGCATCATCGGAGGAAACCGAGGGAGACACCTGCACGGACCTGGAGGAGGGATCCAGCACCGGTGCCACCAGTGCTGCCGAGTCTGCGGGAGCAAGTGGCACGGAGGGCGAGGGGATCAGGCAGAGGACCTGTCTGGTGGCAAGACCGACTACGACGCTGACGGGCTGAACTCATCGAGGGGGCAGAGGCTGCTACAATACCTGGCAGCAGCACAACATCTGTCCCCGCCTCCTCCATTCCCATCACCACCCTCCCAGTTGCTCTGGTCCCTTCTGTCCGTGCAGGGCACCACCATTTCTCCTTCATGCCAGGCACCGCACCCCCTGCCCCTGTCACCCCTGCTGCCCTCACTGCAAAGTCTGTGGACATTCAGCGGCAGTTGCAGGTTGTCCAGACATCGATGCTGAATGTCCTCCATGGCCACACCACACTGCTGACACAGATAGTGTCGTTCATGGAGGGCATGTCAGCAACGATGTCTGACAAACGGATGTTGCTGAGGTCCATGGACTCTTCACTGATGGCAGCAGTGAGTCTCCTGCAGCGCTTTGTCCCCCCCTACCCCAGCCCAATCCACACTTCCCACTCCCATGCCTGTCCCATGCACACCCAGACATTCCCAAGCATGCACCCCACCAGACACAGGCAGCACACCACCATGTAAGGGCAAGCACACACCTCCTGGCAAGCACACTCAGGGGGATAAAGGCTCACCCACTGGGTCTGGGGCACACAGACATACACGCAGCCACAGTCTGAGTCCGCATGCCTCACTACTTAGTCCCTCCAAAAGCACTTCCCTTGGCTCCCCTGCCACACAGTCAGACAAGGAGAGCTACATGTCCGTGCTGGGCCTCAGCCCCACTGTGTCAGGGGAGTTGAGTCCCCCCCATGTCCACCCCCTCCCCCAGAAGCGCTGCACCCATTCCCTCCGACCCCCCCCTCCTTTGTGCCTGTGGTTTCTTCTGGTGCATGGGATACTCTGGACGCCCTGGCAGAAGTGTGCAGCGCCGAGCTCACCTCCACCTTTGGCGCTGCCCCACCCCCTGTGGTGGAGGCGTCCAGCCCTGCACCCACCACACCTACCCTTACACCTCCTGTCCCTGCGGTGCCTGGTCTTTCCCCACATGATGCCCCCCCCCAGTCAACGAACCTGAGGGTTCCACTGTGCAGGCAAGCTAGGGGAGACGCGTGCCCATGTGTCCCCCCCAAGGACTTCAATTCTGGACTGGCCTTTGTATATAGTGTTCTTGAAAAAAACAATTATGCTAATTAAAGCATTTTCTTTTTACTTTGAACACTATTGCATTTCAGGTATTGATGTTGGTGCTGATGCTCCAGGAGTTGGGGTTGTGGTAATGTGTTATGTTTCTGGCAAAGGATTGAGTCTGATGGTCATGAGGTGGACCATGGGATCTGCGTGCCATCACAAGGTCTCTGCAAAGGATCTTTGGTCATGTGTGCTATTTGTTTTTTGAGACATTGTACCAAGGAGTGTCCCTTCCTCCGTGGCACCTGACATCTTCCCTGCAGAGAGTTGCACAATTGTTGGTGACGGATCCCTTCAACTATGGCCATGCCTGCTGCAATGTCTCCGGCTGCATCGTCTGTGCCATCCTTGCTAGTCACTGTACTTGTGTATTGAGTATGTTGACATGCCTTCATGGAGAAATTCTCCCTTTTCCGCACTATGCATGTGTGTAATCCGAGCCTAGCACACATATGGTACTTGTTCGGAAGGGTATTTGGGCACCTGACTCACAATTCCTTCCATGAGAGACAACATCTTGGTGGCTGTCCCAGCACCTGTACATTCCTATCAGTCCTGGGATGTACGTGACAGTGTGTTTTCCCTTTGGCTCTCTTAGTTTAGTAGGCATTGACATGACTGTACAGTCTTGTGGCATGATCTCTGTGTGTGTATTGTGCTGCATCAGCCAGGGGTGGGTATGCATGTGTCATTTGTCCTCACACCCACATGTGGTGTGTCATGCAGTGGGGGAAAGACATCCATCCTCATGGGAGTGGGACACTGCTGTCAGTGATGTGTTGTTATGGCACTATCAACATAGTCGAAAATTAGGGATGCGTACATACACCCATGGATTTGTGGTCATCTGATAATGATGTACACACCCCCATGTCTCTGTCCACTGCTGGTATTCCTCTGCACCCACCGCTCACATGTGTCTGTCCACTGCTGGGAGTGATAGGCACCCACCCCTCACATGTGTCTGTCCACTGCTGGGAGTGATAGGCACCCACCCCTCACATGTCTCTGTCCACTGCTGGTATTCCTCTGCACCCACCCCTCACATGTCTCTGTCCACTGATGGGAGTGATAGGCACCCACCCCTCACATGTCTCTGTCCACTGCTGGTATTCCTCTGCACGCACCCCTCACATGTCTCTGTCCACTCTGGTATTCCTCTGCACCCACCCCTCACATGTCTCTGTCCACTGCTGGGAGTGATAGGCGCCTACCCCTCACATGTCTCTGTCCACTGCTGGGAGTGATAGGCACCCACCCCTCACATGTCTCTGTCCACTGATGCGAGTGATAGGCACCCACCCCTCACATGTCTCTGTCCACTGCTGGTATTCCTCTGCACCCAACCCTCACATGTCTCTGTCCACTGCTGGTATTCCTCTGCACCCACCCCTCACATGTCTCTGTCCACTGCTGGGAGTGATAGGCACCCACCCCCGTGTCTCTGTCCACTGCTGGTATTCCTCTGCACCCACCCCTCACATGTCTCTGTCCACTGCTGGTATTCCTCTGCACCCACCCCTCACATGTCTCTGTCCACTGCTGGTATTCCTCTGCACCCACCCCTCACATGTCTCTGTCCACTGCTGGGAGTGATAGGCACCCACCCCTCACATGTGTCTGTCCACTGCTGGGAGTGATAGGCACCCACCCCTCACATGTCTCTGTCCACTGCTGGTATTCCTCTGAACCCACCCCTCACATGTCTCTGTCCACTGATGGGAGTGATAGGCACCCACCACTCACATGTCTCTGTCCACTGCAGGTATTCCTCTGCACCCACCCCTCACACGTCTCTGTCCACTGCTGGTATTCCTCTGCACCCACCCCTCACATGTCTCTGTCCACTGCTGGGAGTGATAGGCACCCACCCCCATGTCTCTGTCCACTGCTGGTATTCCTCTGCACCTACCCCTCACATGTCTCTGTCCACTGCTGGTATTCCTCTGCACCCACCCCTCACATGTCTCTGTCCACTGCTGGGAATCCTAGGCAGCCACCCCTCACATGTCTCTGTCCACTGCTGGGAGTGATAGGCACCCACACCTCACATGTCTTTGTCCACTGCTGGGAATCCTAAGCAGCCACCCACCCACCCACCCACACCCTTGGTGCAGTACACTGCTGTCCTGGGCATACACACACCCCAATATAGTGGATATATGCTGCACCAGGCCCTAAGCCAACATTTGTGCCGTGTGTACGCCTTGTATCACAAATGTACTGGTGCCCTAGGGGTACGGGTGATGCGGACCATACCCCCGCATTCATAGGGTGGGTACGGTCCGTATCACGCGTACCCCTACATCACCACTACAATGGTGTTACGGACCGTACCCACGCTCTGAGGGCGTGGGTACGGTCCGTACCACCATTGTAGTGGTGACGTAGGGGTACGCATGGTACGGACCGTACCCACGCTCTGAGGGCGTGGGTACGGTCCGTACCACCATTGTAGTGGTACCATAGGGGTATGCGTGGTACGGACCGTACCCACGCCCTCAGAGCGTGGGTATGGTCCATACCACGCGTACCCCTACGTCACCACTACAATGGTGGTGCGGACCGTACCCACGCTCTGAGGGCGTGGGTACGGTCCGTACCACGCGTACACCTACGCCACCACTACAATGGTGGTATGGACCGTACCCACGCTCTGAGGGAGTGGGTACAGTCCTTACCACCATTGTAGTGGTGACGGGTACGCGTACACGTCCACTTCCGTTGTTGCGGTACGCAGGGATTGGTGGACACGCCCCCCGAAGTGACCAGACCCTGGAGGTAATGCATGTCCTCCATATTGTATGTTTTAATTTGTGTAGGGGGTATGTTTCATGCCCCTCACCCCCCCTTGACCCATGGGTGTTGTTCTCACCTTCTGAGGCGTGTGCGTCGGGTTCGGTGCACCAGGTCGTAGGCTAGGAGGGCTGGGATGACACGTTGCTGGCTGCACATTGAGTTTTTAAGCTCCCTGTTTTCTATCTTGGTTAACTTTTAGTTTCTTTTCTCCCTGCTTTTATTAGGGGGTTCCCCTCCCTGGCCCTCACTTGCACCTTAAAATTGTTGAACTTGCACCGCTGTTTCGGCGGGTCCGGGCTCACGGGGCTCCCGCGCGCACTTTGGCCGCCATCTTGGAGCGGGTTGGAACGCTCATTCGACATCCAGGTGAGCGCTCTAGTGCTCCGCCTGGTTAACCTATTTTAGGTGTGGGGTTTGTGCGGGTCAGCCTGGAAGAGGTGACCATCATTGGCCATCTAGTGCTTGTTGCGCATACACGCTTGTTTGCTGGCTGCACATTGAGTTTTTAAGCTCCCTGTTTTCTATCTTGGTTAACTTTTAGTTTCTTTTCTCCCTGCTTTTATTAGGGGGTTCCCCTCCCTGGCCCTCACTTGCACCTTAAAATTGTGGAACTTGCACCGCTGTTTCGGCGGGTCCGGGCTCACGGGGCTCACGGGGCTCCCGCGCGCACTTTGGCCGCCATCTTGGAGCGGGTTGGAACGCTCATTCGACATCCAGGTGAGCGCTCTAGTGCTCTGCCTGTCACGCCTATATAACACCATCTGCGTAGCGCAGCGGTCACGCGCAGCGGTGACGTGCCTTCGCTACGCCTGAGTCTCGCCAGAGTCCTGCCCGTCTGCGCCCGTCTGCGCCCGTCAGCGTCCCGGAGGCGACCGGAGCAGCGGGTAGGGCTCTAAACATCTGGAATGTGCCCCCCTGGGACACCAGTGCTGCAGTATTCCCTTGGGGAACTTCGCTCCTTTGACACCTTGGTCGCAGGCTGTCGCACTGTCTTTCCCGGACGCCATGGCGGGAAACGCGGCTGCCCTGGCTGTGGCTGGCGCCCTATCCGCTCTCAGGTATCACGCCCCAATAAGAACACCCTCAGTGTGGGTTATCGCTGCATGCTATTAAACACCAGGTCGGCGTGCAAACATGCGCAAGACATATTTGAGCTTCTAGATACAGTGAAGCCACTATGCCTTATGCTTACTGAGACGTGGTGGGGTGAATTTTCCAATCCTGATGTAGTTACGGCAATCCCGCCGGATTATAAAATTTTCAGGAAGGATAGAGCTAAGGGAAGGGGTGGTGGAGTGGCATTGGTGGTCAAGAAAGGCACGCCTTGTGTGATCCTGCCAGTGAAGGATATCCGAGGTTCAGAGACCCTCGCTTTTTCTATTACTCTGTCTCCACATCAATCTGTTAAGGGATTACTCGTGTATAGACCACCTGGTTTACCCGGTACGTTTTTTGAAGATCTGGACTCCGTGTTGTTGGGGCTGGCCCTGAAAGCGGAACATTGCATCGTGGCAGGGGATTTCAACTTTCGGATGGATGATCCGTCTGACCCTGCTGCCATTAAACTTTCTGAGGCTATGGCCCCGCTGGGACTGATTCCTCATTTGCAGGAACCTACGCACGAGAAGGGGCACACTCTTGACCAGGTATTCTCGTCTTCCCCTCTCGGGGCGATTGAGACTATACCAGTACTATGGTCAGACCACTTGCTGGCCAAATTTACGATCAAAGGCACAGTCAAACCGGTGGCTGCCTTGGCACAGCAACAGGGTCGTGTCCATAGGGCATATCATCGTGTGACCCCAGAGATGCTGGCTCAGGCTGCTGTGGATCATCCATGCTCCCTCTCGGGCGATCTGGATAGGGACTTGGAGACCCTGCAAGCTTGGCTTCTAGACAGGCTGAATGATCTTGCCCCGGAACTGACACCCCGCCTGACACCGAAACGGGTCTCTGCGCCTTGGTTCACCGCAGCACTGTCGGCTACGCGACAGCAGTGTAAGGTGGCCGAGAGAGCTTGGCGGGCACAATATGATACTATAGCCAAGCTGACCTATAAAACGGTGGTCAAGGCCTATCACCGGGACATTCGCCTGGAAAAAAAAGCGTATCTTGCAAGGAGAATAGAAGCTGCTTCTAACTCCTGCAAGGAGATTTTCTCCATTGTGAGAGAATTTATTTCCCCATGGTCTAACACCTCGGATGAAAAACCGTCTGGTACCTGGGCTTCGGACCTTGCTGACTTTTTTACGAGCAAGATCCAACGCATACAGGACTCTTTTCCATCGCCTGGGCCCATGGGTCAGACTAATCCTGAAGCCATTTTATCCCCGCGGGCTTGGCCTGGTGTGACGCTAAGTGTGTTTCCTTCGCTCTCGGCTCCCGACTCTTTAGCACTAATGGGCAATCTTAAATCGGGTTCGCCCCTCGACCCATGCCCTGCTAAATTTTTTTAGCGAAAGTTGCGGAGGTGATTAATCCATTAGCAAACCCGCTGCTGAATCTTTCGTTGAGTCAGGGAGTGGTCCCGCACGCCTGGAAACAGGCGATGGTGATTCCATTGCTTAAAAAGCCAGGCCTAGACCCGAAGGCCCCGGTCAATTATAGGCCCATCTCTTTGTTGCCGGCTCTCACGAAGATTGTGGAAAAGCACGTTCAGGTTGTGCTCTCCAATTTTCTTGAGACCAACGAGATCTTGCACGCTACCTAGTCTGGTTTTCGTCCTCATCTCAGCACAGAGACTGCGCTCCTTGAGGTCTCAGAAACCATTAAAGGTGTCCTGGACTCTGGGGGCAAAGCCATGCTGGTGATGTTGGACTTGTCGGCGGCGTTCGACACCGTCCCCCATGATGGCCTTCTCGCAAGACTCTTTGAGATAGGTCTGCGGGGGACGGTGCTCGGCTGGTTTTCCTCCTTTCTTGCCGGCCGCCGGCAAACGGTCTGGGCCTCGCCAGTTTCCGCCGTGATGCCGCCTCTGGGAGTCGGGGTCCCACAGGGCTCTATCTTGAGCCCGACCCTATTTAACATCTTCATGACCCCGTTGGCGGCACTAGCGGAGTCGTATGGGGCCCAGATCGTATCCTACGCTGACGACACCCAGCTCCTCTTCTCGTGTAAGAGAGGAGGAGACTTTGATGGGGAGAGTATCAGGGATTGCCTTGGGGCTGTTTTTTAATGGTTCCAACTGAACAGCCTCAAGTGCAACTCCGATAAGTCTGAGGTACTCTTCTTTGGGTGCGACACTGAGCCAGACTGGCAGGCCTGGTGGCCGATTGATATGTTTCCTCCGTCCTGCTCCTCCCAAGTCGCCAAGAATTTGGGGGTTAAGATGGATAAGGGGCTAACATTTAAAGCCCAGATCCTCGGGGTGTCGGGCACCTGCTTCGGCATCCTTAGGATGCTGCGGAGGTTCCTTCCCCTGCTGTCTGAGGAGCATAGGAAACTGACAGTGCAGGCTCTGATCGGGTCCAGGTTGGATTATTCTAACATTCTTTACCTGGGCCTGCCAGAGTATTTGCTGCAGCGGCTCCAAGTGGTGCAGAACGCTGCTGCCAGAGCAATCTTTGGATTAAATAGACGGGCCAGTGCATCTGGCTTGTTGAGAACCTTGCATTGGCTCCCTATCCGGAAGCGGATCGCCTTCAAGGCTCTGACTCTGGCCTACAAAGCTCTCCACGCGGTGGGAGCGAAGTATCTTCAAAAGAGACTGGTCTTCTATCAGCCGACCCGGTCTTTGAGGTCGGAATCTTTGTTTTTGGCGGTTGTTCCGCGCGTGAAGAGAGCTCGCCTGGGTGGCCGCTCTTTTGGACTGCTGGCGCCACAGTTGTGGAACTCTCTGCCGCTCACTCTGCGGGGAGCTACCAGCCTATTAGCTTTTAGAAAAAGCCTTAAAACCTGGCTGTTTACTCAGTAGTTTGTTTTTCTTGCATGTATTTGTCTGGCATTCTGTTTTTTCTTTTAATGGTGTTATGTTATTGTGTTGCAGCCTTCCTTTTCCAAAAAAAAAGCGCCGGGACACTCTTTTTGAGTAGCCGTGCGCTATACAAAAGAATAAATAACATAACATAACATAACATAACGTAGGATGGGGTCCATGGCTGTCCGTCGCGTACCGGTGCTCCTTATTCGCGTCGCACTCAATTTCCCGGGAGTTTTTGGCTGCCGTAAAAAATGAGCCGTGCGGAGTGACGTAGGCACGAATCGTACTTGCTGGTCCGTAAAACGCTGCCTGACTCCGTACGGACGTCACGTACGCGATGTCCCGGATCAGAATTGTTGGTATTTTTTAGCCGTACGTAGTTTTGTACGATTCGTACGGAAATGGTATTTCTGTACGAATCGTACTAGCTGGTTTGTAAGGTGGATTTCCCGGGTACGAGTCGTACGGAGAATACGCTCCATACGACCATTCGTACCCGGGTTTTACAGGGTTGGAATCGGCACCTTAATATATAATTACGAATGGTATTACTTACATGATTTATTTAATTAGCAATTAAACAATTGATAACAATTAACTGATAATAAATTAGTTATATTTAATTAACTTTCCACTCTTTACCCCTACAAGCTCAACAGCCCGCACCTGATATATAACTAACTAAACAAAAACAACTCATACAAAATAAATAAATAATTGAATTAATTACATATTTAATTAGCAATTAAATCATTAATAATAATCCCAAATTAAATACTAATTAATCATAATCAATTACTTCCCATTCTATACCCCTCAAACCTCACAACCCACACCTAAAACTTAACATAATTTAAAAAAGTAATTACACACTTAACATAAGTAATTGGAAATGTTATAATTATTATTAATTACATAATGAATATTAATTAATTATAATTGATTTACTTCCCTCCGTCTGCCTATAAACCTCACAACCTGCTACGATACTAAAAACAATAATAAATAAATTAAATTTAAAAACAACTAAAAATGTACAAACTGTATTAAAAAACACCTTAACAATAATTATACAAACAACATAACATATACAATTAAAATATATACTAAAATACATTAAAAAATTAAAAAATATATTATTAACAACTAAGGGGTGTATTACAATAGCGGGCGGATCGCCATTGCCTGTATGGTGGTGGCGATCCGCCCGCCATTACCCACCGCCCGCCTCCCATTCCCCCCCTGCCATATTACCATGGCGGGGGGGACCCTGGCGGACGGAAAGAACCGTCCGCCGGTTTTCCGCCCGTCGACGAGTCGACCAGGCGGAAAAGAGGCTGAAGATGGTGGCGGTGTCTGCAAGACACCGCCATCCATATTACAATGAAGGCGGAGATGTGCCTTAGGTGGGGGGTGCACATGGGGGGTACCTATGGTACCCCACTGCATTTGCATGCACAACGTGGCAGACACCACGCGGTGCCTGCCATGCTGTGCATGCAAATGCACAGTATGCTATTTTTACATTGCAGCGGGTGCTGCTGAAAGCACCGCCCGCCGCAATGTACAAAATGCTGGATGCACCCGCCGTTCTGGCGGGTGCATCCTAATATGCATCACGGGACCGCCGCACATTTGGCGGGCGGTCCCTTTTGCCGTTACGGTGGTGGGCGGACTTTGTCTGCCCGCCATCATAATAGACCCCTATGTTTTTGTAAATTATATTAACAACATAGATATTTTTAAGATCGATGTTAACAACGTAGATATTTTTACCATCAACATGCGATTCATTCAGTAATCCATCTACGGTTCTCCTACTGGCTTATTTGTTGAAACTTGATGATTATCCTACTGTAGTAGGATCCATTGCCCCTCTTTGAATTGTTACATGTTTTGATTTGCCTCGGGTCTCTCATTTCATGCTTAGATTGAGGCCGTATTATTTTCCTACCTACTATCGTGGGTCTCTCAGGGTTCAGTTTACGGTCCCCACTATTTTGTATTATTTAGAAGATTCTTGTTAAATTCTTTTAACTTCTCTGCTAGTTTCCAAATGCCAACAAAATTGTTCTGTCATTCAGAATGGTGGTTAAATCCAAAATCATCTCACATTCTACTTGTTTGCTGTAACCCATCAGACTGATTTTCACTTTACCATTGTAATGATCATGTCCAAGTTGATATTCTGACCTAAAACTCATAATGCGCGACTCAATCCATATGTCATTTGCTCATTGGGTCAGATTTGTCTGTATCTGCAGCATCACTTCGTTTAGATGTTTCACTGCGTTTATCAATACAAAATGTTGGCTTCTCAATACAATAGGTTGGCTTCATTTATGAAACCCGGTCTAAAACAAACAGAAAAGTGTGTTTCAAATTTGCAGGATATTAATTCATAGCGTCTAGTAGACACAATATTGTGCTTGAAGAGGTTACACCTCTCACACACCCCTCGCTAAATTCAACAATTTACATAGAACATTACACTTGGTCACACCCCACTCGAGGCAGCAAGCAGAGCCTCCAACTGTGGCCGCGTGAATCAACACACCCATCTCATTCATAGCACATCACAATCCGCTCCCATCTGATACATATTTATTGTCACTGCTCCTTGCTTTTCATCTGCAAGGGATATCTGTTCCCATCTTATAAGTAATTAAACAAAAGTGGCATTTACATTGCAGTCCTGCTTGCCAACAATCTCATTTTCTGGTTTAGTCAGCAGCATTTATGCATGATTAGACTTTAATTATACAAATACCTACATATTTATTATAAAAAAAGTTTTCTTTATCCGTGCTTTGAGCATGTAATTATTTTTCTTGCCTCCAACAACCTTTAATTTTAGGATTAAGCCACCGATTCCTCTCTGTACGCATGGAGCTCTCCAAGCGCTTAAACGTATTTGGCGATCCTCCTACGATAGGAGAAATTAATTTTTGACAACCTTTCATTACAGACTGGTCGAAAGCACCGAGGAAAACTCCACAACATTACAATTTAAAAAACACACCTGTAGCATAAGCAAAAGCTTTTACTATTGGTCTTACTATTGTGAGCGCACTAGGGATAGAGCAGGATGGTGCCATATCCCTGTAGATATAGCGCTTTCCTGCTCTCCCCTTCATGCAGCGCAGTCACTTTGGGTGTTGCACACTATTCTGTTACATCTTTATAAATCTGGGGCATAGTGTTGAAATTACTTCATGTATGAGTGCAAATTTATGTTTGGTATTCATAAAGCAAGCAGAAACTCTTGTGCTTAGATTTATTCACAGGCAAAACACCACCATGAGCCACATTAAAGAAAGAGTGCACAATTCCTGTTTGCACTGCATCACACCTTACCTATGTGTGCCAGGAACAAACATGGACAGTGCACCTTATTATACAGATTAGTTGCTGCTCCAGGGCATCTGCAAACTAGCCGCTGCCCCGGTGACAGTGCAATAGTGAAAGATGGATGACTGTATCTGCTGGTCTGTCTTTCACAGTGCAGCTGCAACCCATCCTTCTTTATAGAGTGGCAGACATCCCCTGTAGGTGGATGCTGTGAGTGACTGCAACATCCTCCAGAGAGATGCCTGAGGGGTCCATGGTATCCCATCTTACCACTTACACGGGGAACCTTTAGGAGGCACACTGACTATGTGTCACATCCTTGTGGCACACAGTCAGTGTGTCTCCTTACGGACTCTTTGCCTCTACACCTGCATCCATAATACGTTCCGGACACAGAGGCCAAATGTTTCCCTCATTGCATGGATGCCCCTTTGATATCATACTGTCACTACCTATGCACCAGCATGATCTCTATTACCGGAGGGGAAGCACAAGTATCTGCAGCCCCTTCTGTTATATCAAACCGCACCAAGGGCACTTAAAGTAATAAGTCTCCAGTATCTAATCATTTTATGTAGGAGGAGATTTGCTCACCAACGGTGACAGTGGCAAAGCCTACCTACAAGGATGAGCACCCGCAAACCTGAGTTAGTGTGTCTTCAGTAACATTTAGTTGACCCATTCTCATTCTGGACATGGTTGTTGTTTTACTCCTGTTAAAAGAAAGATTAAGTCCAAATCCAGGGTGGATATAGAGTGAAAACAAACTTAGAACTGGTGGATGTGTAGGAGTAGATAGTTCTCTGCAGGGGTATAATTGCTAACATGTTGTGTTTATGCGTGTGTATAAAATGTTACATTTGAACACTTCTGGATATCCGCAGTAGTCACAGTTTCCATTGAGTGCCCCACAAAGGTGCCGATTCCGATCTGGTAAAAATGCCCTACGAATCGTCGTACGGAGCGTTTCCTTCGTACGACTCGTACCCGGTAAACTGTCCGTACAACCTAGGAAGTACGATTCGTACAGAGAGCCTATTTCCGTACGAATCGTACAAAAGACCGTACGGGTAAAAAAACTCTACGAATCAGATCCGGAACAGCCTGTGCGTGCCGTCCGTACGGATGTAAGCAGCGTTTTACGGCCCAGCAAGTACGATCCGTCCCTACGGCACTCCATACGGCTCTTTTTTTACGGGAGCCAAAAACAGCCGTAAAAGCTGATTCCCCAGGGGTACAAGTCATACAGGCCCCCCCCCGTATGTACGCACCGTACCCCCACCCTCCGTATGTACGCACCGTACCCCCAGCGCTACGTGCTGGGGGTATGGTGCGTACATACGGGGGTGGGGGTACGGTGCGTACATACGGGGGGGTACGGTGCGTACATACGGGGGTGGGGGGGCCTGTACGACTCGTACCCCGGGAACAACTTTTCCCAGGCTACGATTTGTACAAACTTCGCCTCGTAGTGGGTAGAGTCATTCCCCGTGTACGGGCCATTTTCTGTACGATTCGTAAATCGGATAGCCGGTCCGGATCGTACTTGCACGCTCGGACTGTCATTTTATGAATCGTACGGAAAAATGTCCGGGTACGTCTCGTACAACTTTTCCCGCTACGGTTCGTACGGAACGGGCCGATCTGTACGTACTTTTTCCCGTACGAATCGTACTTCACGGGTCGGACGTGACTTGTACGATACGTACGGAAAAAAATACGGATTCGAGTCGTAGAGAAATATTTTTTAACGGATCGGAATCGGCACCAAAGTCTCTGTGATCTCCTAAATAAGTAGAACATTTACTCTAAACGTAGATGTAGGACTTCATGCCTTCTTCAGTGAATACGGCCCAATTTAAGAATTAGACCAAAAAGGCAATGCATAAGATACCTTTTCAAAGTAAGTTTATTGTGGTCAGTGAAGATGATGGAGGCAACAGTGCATCATAGTTTGAGGCCTTAGAGTGCCAATCGGTAATCTATTTTAATGCTCATAACAAATCAGTAACTCAAAATGGTTATGCTACCCCGCCTCCTTTATTATTTTGTGAACTTACCGGTGGTCCTACCGGCCTGGATTTTTAAACTGCTTGATAAGTTATTAATATCTTTGGTTTGGGGGGTGGGCAGGCGTCAATTGGCATTGGCAAAGCTACAGCTGCCCAGTACTGCAGGAGGTATGGGGGCACCCGATTTTAAGTTATATTGTATAGCGGGACAGTTACAGTGGCTGGCATATTGGCTGGCAGGTAAGAATCTATTTGAAATTGGGTACTCTCCAAACTTGTTAAAGCGAGGGCTTCTTCAGTCGCAGCTCTGTCCAGGTGCACAGAGATTGCGGGACCCTCCTTACTTGTTGCAAGTCGCATTGCACTACTGGGCACAGGCAAAAAGGACGGCGAGGGTACCATCTCCGTACACCCCGAATATCCCTCTATGTGGACTGCCTACTAGGCGAGGGGTACTATCGATGATCCAAATACGAGGGTGGACCCAGGAGGGGGTGGAGACCGTTGGGGACTTCTTTTTCGAGGGTCAACTGATGCAGCATGACGAGTTTGCACGTACCAATTCGGTGCCTGACACTTTATTTCTCACGCATGCGGCTGTAGTGCGTTTCATTTGAACATATTGGTACACAGATCAGGCAGAACCTCCGACTTTCCAATTGCTGAGGTCATTGCACATTATGGGACATGGCCGATATCTGGTGCGCTGGCTTTACCGCGGCTTGAGAGAACATTTGCATATCCCATTGCTACATCTTCGGCAGAAGTGGGACTTGATCTTGGGGCGGGAATTGGAGGTTAGGGAATGGGCACAAATATTAGAGCATCCCCGGCGAGTCTCTCGGAATTGGCGCTTAAAAACGATCCAGTTGTTTATCCTGCATAAAGCATACCTTGCCCTAGCAACGATTCGGAAGATGTTCCCCGCGGCATCTGCGGCATGTCCGCGCTGCAGGGCAGCTGAAGCTGAATTCTTACATATGATATGGTATTGTCCACCACTGCGGGGGTTTTGGTCAGAGGTTATTCGGGGTCTGGAGGTGTTGACGGAGCGCTCACCATGGGACACCATCGAGGCCTGCCTCTTGGGATTATTCCCTCTCCCCAAAAAAGCAAAATTGATGTGCAGATTTGTAGGGTGGCACTAATATTGGCTAAACGTATGATAACAAAATGCTGGAAGTCAACCCTAGTGCCGCGGGTGGGCGCTTGGCGTGAGGAGGTGGGTAGATGGGCGGTAGCTGAAAGAGAGGCTTTATACCGGGAGGAGAATAGGGGACAGCGGAAGCGTTCGATTGCAATGGACTGGGCAGGCCTTGTAGAACAATTTAAGGCGGGGATGAAGTCGACCCGGCAGTAACACAAAACAGCTTGCAGGGGAGCGGTACGGAGGGGTAGTGGGAGGCAGTCTCGTGACCGTTCATTCTCTATAAGAGTGTTGCCCTTTCACTTTCACCTCCCCCTCCCCGGATGTGTATCTGGTTCCCCTCCTTCCCATCCCTCCCTCTTTCCCTTCTTCTTGCTCCCCTGTCCCATCCCCTCTTCTTCCCCCCCCCCCGCGGGGCAAGCCCCTCATTGGGGTTCTTAGGCCCGACACACACTGGATGCAGGTACATCAGCGTGGCGGTTAGTCTGCCAAGCTGCATTTTGGTTTTTTTTGTCCTGTGGGGGTGTTGATTAGGGAGGGTCTTAGGGGGGGCGGTGGAATGGGTACTGCACTGGGTAGCATCTAATAGAATCGATACTAGCGGCCTGGGATTGCAATTTGTACACTTCAGCTGTAAGACCTGCTGTACTTCCTGTAAGCTCCTATTACTTTCAGTATGCAGAGTAATGAACAGTGAACAAGACTTAGGCTAAATTGCGCTATTGTATTATCTTCAAAAAGCATATTACTTGCAGTGTACATTTGTGAACCATTTGAAATGTTCAATAAAGATATTTTTTTTAAAAATAGATAATAAAAAAAAAAAAATCAGTAACTCTTCTTTGTCTCTCCTACTTAGGGCAGCTCTTTATTAGGCCTGGGCAGTGAATTCTGTTCCGCTCGTGGAATTTGCCGAGTTTGGGTAATTTCGCGTTCCGCGGAGAACCCGGAATTGCTAATAATTCCACGATCCGTGGCTTCGCGGAATTATTTGCTTGTTCGCGCTTTCAAAATGCATGTTCGCAAGATATTTTCCCCTCGAGCATGCAAACAGCGTTTGCGAACAGGAAAAAAGCTTCGCGAACGGGCAGAACAAGTAATTCCGCATGTTCGCGGAATTTCTACGTGCTCGTGGAGATTTTTTACAGTTTCGCGGAGCTTTGCGTAGCGCGACTATGCAAATTCCGCCCACCCCTACTCTTTATATCCTATACCAAAAAGAGGTATACCGTGCGGTGCACAGTCTAAATATCGACTTTTAAATATCGACCTACAGAAATATCAAGTTGTAAATATCGTAGGGACAGAATATCGAAATCAAGAATATCGACGCCCAGAATATCAACCTGAAGGTAAGAAATATCGTTTTTGTTAATATCGAAGTTAGTAATATCGATAGCAAAAATTTATATTAGTGCTATGTATTTTATTATGTATTTTATAATTATTTGTTACATATTTTTTGTTAAGTGTTGTACTTGTTTTTAAATATATGTATACATTTTTTAGAAGTTAGTAATGTTTTTTAAAGTAAATTATGCGTTTTAGTACTGTAGCGGGTTGTGGGTTTAAAGGAGAATAGGGTGGGAATTAATTTAATTATAGTAAATTAATTAATCATTTTTAGGAATTATTCATTAATTTTAATTAAATTATGCGTTTTAGTACTGTAGCGGGTTGTGGGTTTATAGGGGAATAGGGTGGGAAGTAATTTAATTATAGTAAATTAATAATTTTTAGGAATTATTAATTAATTTTAATTACATTTTGCATTTTAGTTCTGTAGCTGGTTGTGGGTTTATAGAGGAATAGGGTGGGAAGTAATTTAATTGTAATTCATTTTATTCTTTTATTGGCATTGATAATTCATTTATTGTTAATTAATTATTCTTTTTTATTAATTGGTAATTAATTTATATTTATTGATTAATTGATAATTATATTAAGTGTATTCATTTATTATTGGATCGGATTGTGAGTTTATAGGGGAATAGGGTGGGAAGTAATTTAATCCTAATTAAGTAATAATTAATTTTATTTTTGTGTAGTGATAATTAATTAATTTTTATTAATTATTAATTGGAAATTAATTTTTCTAATAATGAATACTTTTTGGTATTGAAAATTAATGTTTGTGTTAATTATTAATTGGTAATTACTTTTTAATACTTATTATTTTTTGGTATTGAAAATTAATTTATTGTTACTTGATTTTTATTTGGTAATTACTTTTTAATAAATATTATTTATTTAGGTTTTTCATTACTTTTTTGTTAATTAATTGATTCGTAATTATTTTTTATTAATTATTCATTGGTATTGATAATTAGTTTATTGTTATTTAGTAATTAAAAGATTAGTTATTTTACAAAATTATTTTAATTATAAGTAGGTTATTTTTAACCCCTACGCTATCCTACACTTTCCCTACCGTTGCACTCACTGGAATGGGAATAGTAATTTTTACCCCTACACTATCCAACACTTTCCCTATTGTTGCACTCTCTGGAGTGGGAATAGTAATTTTTACCCCTACGCTATCCTACACTTTCCCTGCTGTTGCACACACTGGAGTGGGAATAGTAATTTTTACATCTACGCTATCCAACACTTTCCCTACTGTTGCACTCACTCGAGTGGGAATAGTAATTGTTACCCCTACGCTATCCAACACTTTCCTTACTGTTGCACTCTCTGGAGTGGGAATAGTAATTTTTACCCCTACGCTCTCCAACACTTTCCCTACTGTTGCACTCACTGGAGTGGGAATAGTCATTTTTATCCCTATGCTATCCAACACTTTCCCTACTGATGCACTCTCTGGAGTGGGAATAGACATTTTTACCCCTACGCTATCCAACACTTTCCCTACTGTTGCACTCACTGGAGTGGGAATAGTAATTTTTACCCCTACGCTATCCCACACTTTCTCTACTGTTGCACTCACTGGAGTGGGAATAGTAATTTTAACACCTACGCTATCCAACATTTACCCTACTGTTGCACTGTTTGGAGTTGGAATAGTAATTTTATTCCCTCCACTATCTTATTATTAAGACGTATTAATAAGTAAGTGTATATATTATATGTATATATTAAATGTATTTATAAATTATATATATAATTTATAATTTTTAAACATTTTAAAATATTTTTAACTATGTTTATTTTAATTATATGTATTGTTTACTTTATTTTACATTATTTTTTTAACTTTAAAAAACCCGATATTTTTAACAACGATATTTTTGACAGCATTATTTTTTTTCTCGAGATTTTTGTACTTACCATGATGTAGAGAGGATGTCAATATTCTGGACTTCGATATTCTTGCTGTGATATTTTTGTAGGTCGATATTTTGACCTTCGATATTCTGTCAGTGATTCATACCGTGCAAAGAGTCCAGGTATTCCCTTACTAGTGGATAGGGACTTGATGTAGCAATCCCAATGTGCTCTTCTAGGAGGTAGTGTGGTTGAACAGCCTTAGGCTTATCAGAGAGGAGTGTTAGACATCCGCTGCACACACACAGCCAATAAATGATACACATGGCTAAATAAGGAGATCCACACCTATTTATACTAATAGCACTTATCATTATATAACTTGAGGAACCATGATCAACAAGATCAGGTAAGTACTTTTTTTAAATAGCAGGTTTGAAGAAAACACGTTTTTGATACTTTAAATCGTAATTAAAGCATTTTGCAGCAATGTTCACTTAGAAAAAAAACATACGCTGTAGACGGTCACTTAACAACAACTTACGTGACCCACGGTCCAAGGCAACACCAACGGGTCAACTCAGAAGGCACTGGGCGTCCAGGTGCAGAGGAGTATTTTTTAGCGTTGGGTGATTTTGATACTTTAAATTGTAGTTGAAGCACTTCGTGGTATTGTTAACATCTGGAGGAAAAACATGTATTGCATTCAGGCACTCCACAGCTACTTACAGGACCAGTCTTTTAGACTTAAGGTGAGCATGGGGCAAGCTCCAAGGCATCACCAACAGTTCACTTTGGGCAGTATTGGGGCAGCCAGGTGCAGAGGGGCCCTTACAGCGTCAGTTGCCCCATTCAAGTCTATGGAGATCGGCCTGTTGGAAAAGAGGCTGCAGGCTCGGACTGGGGGACAAGTCGGGCTGAACCAACAAAGGTGCTTAACTCTTCCGATGCTCGGGATGTGGGGATGCCTTTGGTCCTCTTTTGCAGGGGCCAGGGTGACGCGTGCAGAGGTGTCTTTAAGTGTCGGATTTTCATCACCAAGAGCATTCGCGGTAGAGGGGGCCTGCAAATAGAGGCTGCAGGCGGTGGTAGGAAATCCACAGTGGGCCAGTCCAAGGTGGACTTTGTCTCTGGAGGTCTGGGTGAACCATGCTGGCACTGTTGGCCCACTTCAGCCCAGGCTAGGAAGCACAAGGTCTGTGGTGTTTGCTGGTGTCAGGTTTTTGCAGTCAGGAGCACTCACAGTCTTCTTTGGGGGTGCCTGCAGGATGCAGGGAAGCAGCTCTGCTGGATTTAGAGGCACAGCAGCCTTCTTCTGCTCTCAACGCTCTACAGTGTCCTTCATCTCCTTCTTTCTCCACTCTTCAGTGTCCTTCTTCTTCGTAGGTCCTCAGGATCTGGGGGCCACGTTGGCACTATTAGCCCACGGCAGCTCAGGCTAGGTGGCTCGGGTGCAGTGGTGCTTTCCGGTGTCGGGTTTTTGCAGTCATGGAGCCTCACAGCTCAGTCTTTGATATCTGAAGGATGCCGGTGAACAGCTCCGCTGTTCCATGGAAGTAGCTGAGTCTTTGGAGAAGTTCGGACAGTCCCCCAAGATTTTGGAGGATCTGTCGCTTGCAAGGCGAGATGACTTTGGTGCAATTGTTGAGAAAGGTGAACAGGCTGGCAAGGCTGGTGCCAAGTCAGTTGCTTCCTCTGCATTCGCGGCTCTTCTGCCCTTCTTTTGGCTGGCAGAATCTGATTTCCTGGTGCCAGAGCGTCCCTAAATACTGAATTTAGGGGCACTAGGGGAGTATAGGGCAATAGCCAATTGGCTACTTACTCCTGGGGTCACTCCGTCCCCTATATGACATCTTCTTGCAGGACGCCGGCATAACCCTTTCTCAGAGATCCTAAATTTGTCATCACCAAGATGGTAACTTCTGAAAAGTCGCATCCACTTCAGGTAGCCCCATTCAGAGGTGGTACTCACCTGAGGGTGGACACAACTGTCTTGCCTAGCTAATTGTCCTGCCTATCCAGGTGCAAAAGGGCTCTGGACAAAGGGGGTTGGTTTCCTCTCTTGTGACAGAAGCCAGATTAGCATACCAAAAGCGGTGGGCCTCTTTGAAGCTCCCCGACCCTGGAATACTAATCTGCAGGTCATCCTGTGGGCGGGGGGAGTACAAAGCACTCTCTGCCTGAGCTGGCTTGTTTTATGTTTTATGGTCTTATTATTTATTTTATGGTCAGAACCCACCTCTGGTGGCAGGCTGGCAAAAACCAGTAAGTCAGCACACCAGTAATTGATAGGCGTTCAGGGGCGCTCTGGGTGCATGTATTACTTAATCCGACACTGGCATCAGTGTGGGTTTATGAATACAAGATGTTTGATACCAAACATCCCTATTTTCAGTGAAGCCATCATGTAGCTGGGGAGCTCATTTTTACCAATGCCCAGCACATGCTTTTAAAATGCCTTCCCATATCACTTGTATTGGCAGTAATGGAACTGACCAGTATGGAGGTATATCTGCTCATGAAGTTATGCCCTCACATTCAGTATAGTGCACCATGTCTAAGGGTGGTAAGGCCTGCTGTAGGGGTGACTTACTTATACTGCATTCAGTGTCAGCAGGCGGGCACCCAGGCTGCGCCATGTCGTGTTTTTGTCTACACCAAGACAGACAGTCTGCAGTGGCAGTTTGCATGAGCTTGGAGAGGCGCTCCATAGGGTGCACAATTTGTACTGCAACCCTGAGTGATCCTATTTAGTACTTCAGGCCCTAGGTACCGTGGGTACCATTTACTAGGGCCTTACAGAGGGCAGTAAAGGTAACACCAATTGGGGGAATCCATTGCACAGTTTTGGGAAAGATATCTGGCAATGGGGACCTGGTTTGCAGGAACACCATGCACTTCTAGTCAAAATCACATGAAATATCAGGCAAAAAATGGGGGGTGACCATGTCAAAAAGGGCACATTCCTCCAGGCATGTACAATTTGATCAGTCAACTAGCACTCAGGATTATTCCCTGTCACTGTAATCTTCACTTCAGTCTCTATTTCCCTGTGTTTGTTTCATCTTGGAATCAAACCTTGCTGCACTTCATGTAAGTTATCATATGCAAAGAAAATAGGTACGGAGGAATTAATATCTTATTTATTTTGTCATAGGGCACAATCAATTACCCTAACATTAGTACAAAATCATATAAGAATATCTTGTCAAAATTAATTCAAAACACACATGTGCCATGGGACCGATCTTTGAACATAAATCATTCTGAAATTCATAAACGCATACAAAAATACATTTATATTTAACATAAAAAACACAAACAATTATAAACTGAACTCTACGTTGCCAATACCCAAAAAGGTTTTTTGATGATAAATAGTGTTCACGCACTAAATCTGGGTGATACATTCAGAGGTAGTCTGTAAAGTACATGAGGTATAACACCTCTAAAGCCTTTACTTTATTGTGCTTCAAACTATTAAGTTACACATTTTTATTTTAATGGAGACTCCTCTACAAAGAAATGTTGACGTGGACGCGTTTCAGCTTTCAATTTCTTCTTGGCCTCCTCAGGACAAGGGCAATGGAACCAGTCTAAAAAATCCATACAATACATGTATATTAGCATACACATCTGTCCCATTGATTATACACAATGTTCTGGGTCTCGGTTCAGCTACAAAACAGAGATGCACCACAGGGCCAACCAAAAAAATTTAAAGATGGTAAAGAGGGGGATAAATAAGAATAATGTACCCAATCCGTTTAGAAAGAAAACATGAAAAAATGGAGTGCTTGTGAAAAAATGGCTACCATTTGATCCCAAACAGCCTCACGCGACACGTGCACCCATAGAAACCATGCTTAGAGAACCAGAATGGGCATACCTCTCGCAAGTGAAATATCATGTGTGGGTCACAATTAAAGCAACCATCTTCCTGAGGGAAAACACTCCCTGAATCCAAGATCCGGTACAATCACCTATGATTACAAAAAAACAGGCTGATATAACACACTGTTCTCCGCTATGTAAATTACAACCACATTCGTCTATAAGTCTGTGCACCAAAAAACAATCGTCACATACCTCTCTCAACAACGGATGTCTGCTCCTAGTGAGCCCTCGTGTCCCTCGTACAGACACTGTTTACCTGTGTTGAAAAAAAAAACACCCTCTCACTATACTAATTGTACCACAAGCAATACTACTTGCGTAATCAAAAAGGGTGGTGTGTCATTCTTACCTATTTGTTAAACGGTCTATCACGACAGAGTTCTTCGGTCCTTTCCAGCAGCGTTTCCACGTGTGCCAGACAGGGACGTGGAAATCACACTGCTTTATGATAATCCGGCTGGCATGACAAATTACATAAAGACGTAAATTAAAATAAACATGTAAAACAGACTCAGTGTAGTCTGTATCGTAAATGCTGCTAAGCCATCCCCGCATCACTGAAATGATCACGGACAACTCTGATCTTAAAACCGGAATAGCGAATAGTGTGACCAACAAACAATGGAATTAGACAGACGATATCTCAAGCGATGTTGTTCTCCTACAATAAGGATCTTTAAGGCCTGAAATAACCACTGATTATGCATTCAGCCATTATACAATCATGTCTCTCAAGAGATACATAATACCAGGGCAATAAAATAACAGAGTCCACCGAATACATCCAGTGTCATGAGCAGAAAAAAAATAGAAAGAAGTGAAAAATAATAATGATACAAAGAAGTGGAAAATAAAATAAAATAAACTGTGGTGAACAAATATTTTCCATCTGATTCTCCAGCACGCTCTGTGAAACATGGACTTACATTCTAATACACATATTAAACATACGAAAATACAATTCTATATACAAAGATTTTTTTAATAAATATATACAGTGGTCATACAATATGTACAGAGGAAGCAAAACTTTCCTCCTAATGATCACACACAAATACTGAAATTTCATACGGATACTTCAGCTAAACCTATTTCCGGTGGTGTCAAACCTTAGATCAATGCCCAGATTTTGTCGCAATCATTAAGCCCTTCTATTGCTGTCTGGTATCTTTCAATCATGCGTGCCTCTAAGTGGTTCAACGTCATTTGAAGGTGTCCTTTATTTTGTGGTCTCACTACTAAGAGTACTGACCAACTTAGATCATACTCATTGTGTCCACATTGCACATAATGTTGGACTAATGGGGCTCCCTGTGTTCTACATCGTATTCGCGATTTATGTTGTAATATTCACATTTTAACAGCCTGGGTCGTCTGCACGATATATGCCTCCCCACATGGACATATCACTGAATACATAACATTTTTCGTGTTACAATTCGACAGACTTTGTTGGATATGCTTTTTGTTATTATTCATAATGAATTTAGAATCATTTGTCTGTGGGCATGCGCCGCAGTTATTGCATCTGAAATGCCCTAACAGCGCTGGAAGACCCAATAAGCCCCTCACATCTTTCTTAACTGGTTGTGGGCGTGCCGCTCTCACTAGATGTTGTCGTAGGTTTCTACCTCTATGGAATGCAAAGATGGTTTGGGAATATTGAGATGTTCGACCAATCTCCAATTGTGTGAGATAATTTGCTTCACTTTATTAGCCTTGGGATTGAATGTGAGAACACATGTGAATTGTTCAGAGACCTGTTTGGTCTTAGGTGTTAAAAGGCTTTCAGGCGGTTTAAACCAGGCCCTTTTAAGTGCTGCCCAGACCACTTTCTTGGGATAGCCTCTATCACACAATTTATGTTGCAAAATTTCTGCATTCTTAAAGTAGTCGTTTTTGTTGGAACAGTTCCGACGAATTCTCAAAAACTGCCCATAGGGCAAATTATCTTTGAGATTCCTAGGATGTCCAGAGGTGTATTCCAACAGAGTGTTTGGATCAGTTGGCTTGGTATACAAACTCACCTCTAGTTTTCCCTCATTTCCAATTATCCAGACATCCCAAAAATCAATGTGGGCATTACTTGACGATTTTGTAAATCTCAGGTCTAAGGTGTGGGAATTTAGCCATATATGAAACTGTTCCAACTCCTCTTGTTTCCCCTTCGAAACCATAAAAATATCATCAATAAATCGCACCCATTTTAAAATGTGTGATTTAAAGGGGGTGGTCTCTTGAAAAATGTGTTGCATTTAGAAACAATCCATCACAAGGTTGGCTATTTCCGGGGCGAAGCAATACCCCATAGCCACACCTTTAACTTGTAAATAAAAATCATTTTTAAAGGCAAAAAAGTTATTCTTTAGACATATCCTGGCTAGGGCTATTAAGAACTCAGTTGGTACCTTATATGGTCTCGGTTTCTTGTCCAGGACCATGGTCATAACCACCAATGCTTCATCTTGGGGAATGTTTGTGTATAAACTTTCGATGTCGAAAGAGACCAACAACTGTTGGTCCCTATTGAACACCCGGGGGCCGATTCCGATTCTGTATTTTTTTTTCCCGTCCGACTCGTATCGGTAAATTTTTCCATACAAATCGTACAAGTCCCATCCGACCCGTGAAGTACGGTTCATACGGGAAAAATACAACTTTTCCCGATCTGATTTGTACGGATCGGCACGATCCTTACAAATCGGATCGGGAAAAGTTGTACCAGACAGACCCGGACACTTTTCCGTACAAATTGTAAAAATACAGTCCAACCGTACTAGTACGATCCGGACCCGCTTTCCGATTTACGATTTGTACGGAAAACGTCCCTTACACGGGGAATGCCATTACCCGCTACGAAGCGAACTTTGTACGAGTTGTTCCCGGGGTGTGAGTCGTACAGGGGTACGAGTCCTACAGGCATACACCCCCGTGCGTTGTGTATGTACGGTGCGTACCCCAACATCGCGTATGTACTGTGCGTACCCCCAACATCGCGTACCCCAACATCGCCTATGTACGGTGCGTACATACGCGATGTTGGGGTATGCGATGTTGGGGTACGCGATGTTGGTGTACGTGATGTTGGGGTACGCGATGTTGGGGGTACGCACAGTACATACGTGATGTTGGGGTTAGCACCGTACATACAGAACTCATGGGGGTGTATGCCTGTACGACT
Organism: Triturus cristatus; assembly: GCF_964204655.1. Classification (NCBI taxonomy): domain Eukaryota; kingdom Metazoa; phylum Chordata; class Amphibia; order Caudata; family Salamandridae; genus Triturus; species Triturus cristatus. The sequence goes on from NC_140588.1 coordinate 470,064,985, forward strand.
CGTACCCCTGGGGACTCTGCTTTTACAGCTGTTTTTGGCTCCCGTAAGAAAAGAGCTGTACTGAGTGCCGTAGGGGCGAATCGTACTTGCTGGGCTGGAAACCGCTGCTTAAATACATACAGACGTCGCGCGCAAGCTGTTCCGGATCAGAATCGTTGGTTTATTTTAGCTGTATGGTCTTTTGTACGATTTGTATGGAAAGAGGCTTTCTGTACGAATCGTACTTCCTAGGTTGTAAGAAAAGTTTACCGGGTACGAATTGTACGGGAAAAACGCTCCATACAACGATTTGTACAGCCTTTTTCCAGGATTGGAATCGGCCCCCGAATGTTAAATTTTGGAAATCAAATCCATGGTGTCTCTTATATACGCTCTTGTCTGAACCACAAATGGTTTCAGGAAGAAATCAATATACTTCGCCTGGGGTTCTAACATGGACCCACAAGTCGAAATGATCGGTCTACCCGGCGGTTGTTCAACATTTTGATGTACCTTGGGAAGTACGTATATATTTGGTATTTTTTTGGGTAAAATTAAGGTACTCATATTCTTTTTTACACAGATATCCCAGCTCTAAAGCCTCCATTTGCTTTAAGATGCGGTGTAGGATTGTCTGAGATAAGGCAATAGTGTTCTTGATTGTTAAGTTGGTTCATAATCTCTTCATCGTATTTGTCGCTATCCCACAAAACAATTCCCCCCTCCCTTATCGGCAGGTTTGATTACCATGAGGGAGTTCTCTGCCAGGCTTTTTAGAGCTATTTGTTCGTTTATTAAAAAATTAGGTTTAAAGAAGATCCGTTTGGCATTTCATTTATCTATCTTCCGCAGTATTTGATCTTCAAACAATAGAATTTCATTAGGCAGGATCGAACTGTCTGGACAAAAAGAGACTTTTTCTTAAGCCCACTGAAATTTTTTTTTCTGGGACTTCACTGTTTTTTGAGAAAAAGACTTTAAGTCTAATTTTCTGTAAAAATTGAAGGACCTCTGTTTTGGTATCTCCTGGATCTTGTACAGATAATGGAACAAATGCTAACCTTTTTGTAGTATCTTTGTTTCCACATTTGACAAAGAGTATGTGGATAGGTTGTAAATAGGCATCAGCTCATTGGTGGTTTGACCATTCAACATCAAATTTTGATCTATCCTCTGTATACTCTCTGTCTCATTCTGAAGTAGCCCTGTTCTTGATTCTGTTGTTGGACTGGAGCTCGCCATCCCCCTCTGAATCCCCTGCCCCTGTTTCCACCTCTGTCTAAAAAAGAAAGGGCCCTGGGATATTGATAATATGGTTGGCATGGCTGATAATACGTTCCAGATCCTTGCTCAGAATCCGAGGAGGCGTCCGAAAAAGTCCAAAACTTAGTATGTGATCTCCCTCTATACTGTTAATTTAAAGAGCTGGGATTATTACTCTTGAAAAAATCCTCTTTCAGATAAGGATATACCGAATCCAATTTGAAGCTCTTTATATCTTTAGTCACTTTAGAGGTTTTTAAGTTTACAGTATGGGTCTTAAAGTCTGTTAATGTTTTCTCAATGGTTTCCAATAATGACTTGGCGTCAGCTATAGTTGTATCGCTCCAAATTTGTTCTTTCTAGTTTTTTAATTTCCTAAGTTCTTTTTCGCTAATTTTAAGCGCTGTCTGGATATAAAGTACATTCCAGTCTCGAGAGCATTTAGTGCCCACCCCACTGAAATCAAGCAAATATGGTTTATCATTCACAAAAATTACAGGCATGTTTTTTACCTGCAGTCCTGCAGGAATAGTATTAGTCGTTAAGTATTCTAATAATGCTTTGCGCATGGAGTTGTGTTCTCGTATTTTTCTTTCTCAATTGTATGAGCCGATCTCCTTAATCAGAGCTAAGGTTATCAGACCCCACCGGATCTCCACCTAATAAGGATGGAATTTGCTTCAGTTTGTTTATTTCCTCCTCAGAGTAGCTAACCATGTGCTGCTCTGTCATTCTATATAACCATGTGTATGTATGAATAATGCAAAAAAGAAATGCAAAGAATAAACAACTAATCATACACTCATCAAGCTCCAAAGACAAGTAACCACAGCATGTGAAACGTTTTTTCCAAAAGTATTTTGACTAACAAACCAAATGAAATATTTATACTCAAAAACTCTCGCACTTGAAAAAGTGTAATCAACAATGTAGCAAAAGCAAGGGGTTTACCCAAATTACCCTCCTATATCTGGGTATAGAACAATATCATATGCAAAGAAAATAGGTACGGAGGAATTAATATCTTATTTATTTTGTCATAGGGCACAATCAATTACCCTAACATTAGTACAAAATCCTATACGAATATCTAGTCAAAATTAATTCAAAACACACATGTGCCATGGGACCGATGTAAGAACAGCAATTATTTAACCACAATCACAAGCAGTGAGACTCCCACAGACTATGGTGCCGATTACGATCCGGCAAAAACCGGGTACGAACCGTCGGTCGGAGCGTTTTCTCCGTCCGACTCGTACCCGGTCGTAAAACTTCACAAACATGGAATTACGATTCGCACGGAACCACCATTTCCGTACGAATCGTAAAAAACACCGACCGACGAAAATATACATACGAATGTGCACCGGGAATGCTGCGACGTGACGTCGGTACGCTGTCAGGCAGCGTTTCACGACCCAGGAACCACGATTCGAACCGACAGCAGTCCGGACGGCAATATTTTCACGGCACCAAAAAAGTGCCGGAAAAGCGAAATACGTCGCGAAACGACCAGAGTAGGTGGCCCGGTACGCGCCGTACCCCCCCCAGCCCCCGTACGTACGCGCTGTACCCCCCAGCCCCCGTACGTACGTGCCGACCCCCCCAGCCCCGTACGTACGCGCCGACCCCCCCCAGCCCCCGTACGTACGCGCCGACCCCCCCCAGCCCCCGTACGTTCGAGTCATACCCCCGTGTATGTACACCCTTGTATGTGTCGAACCCCCCGTGTATGTACCCCCGGGGGTACGCACCGTACATACACGGGTGGGGGTACGACTCGAACGTACACGGGTGTACATACACGGGGGGTTCGACACGTACACGGGTGTACATACACGGGGGGTTCGACACGTACACGGGCGTACATACACGGGGGGGTTCGACACGTACACAGGTGTACATACACGGGGGGTTCGACACGTACACGGGTGTACATACACGGGGGGGTTCGACACGTACAAGGGTGTACATACACGGGTGGGGGTACGACTCGAACGTACACGGGTGTACATACACGGGGGGGTTCGACACATACACGGGTGTACATACACGGGGGGGGGTTCGACACGTACACGGGTGTACATACACGGGGGGGTTCGACACGTACACGGGTGTACATACACGGGGGTTCGACACGTACAAGGGTGTACATACACGGGTGGGGGTACGACTCGAACGTACACGGGTGTACATACACGGGGGGTTCGACACGTACACGGGTGTACATACACGGGGGTGTTCAACACGTACACGGGTGTACATACACGGGGGGGTTCGACACGTACAAGGGTGTACATACACGGGTGGGGGTACGACTCGAACGTACACGGGTGTACATACACGTGGGGGTTCGACACGTACACGGGTGTACATACACGGGGGGTTCAACACGTACACGGGTGTACATACACGGGGGTTCGACACGTACATGGGTGTACATACACGGGGGGTTCGACACGTACACGGGTGTACATACATGGGGGGTTCGACACGTACATGGGTGTACATACACGGGGGGTTCGACACGTACAAGGGTGTACATACACAGGTGGGGGTACGACTCGAACGTACACGGGTGTACATACACGGGGGGTTCGACACGTACACGGGTGTACATAAAACGGGGGGTTCGACACGTACACGGGTGTCCATACACGGGGGGGGTTCGACACGTACAAGGGTGTACATACACGGGTGGGAGTACGGGGGCTGGGGGGGTCGGCGCGTACGTACGGGGGCTGGGGGGGTCGGCGCGTACGTATGGGGGCTGGGGGGGTCGGCGCGTACGTACGGGGCTGATGGGGGTCAGCGCGTACGTACGGGGGCTGGGGGGGGTCGGCGCATACGTACGGGGGCTGGGGGGGGTCGGCACGTATGCGGGCACATGTCTCCATGGTTGCTATGGGAGTTCGGTGCGGACGGTGTTTTTTCCATACGGTTGTCACATCGGACGCACGGGATGGATCGTAATTTCTCGGTCGGACTTCACTTTTCACATTTGTACGGTAAATCGTCCGTGGACGTGTCGGACACATTTTCCGACCCGAGGACGTGTGGGGAATACTTCCCAATGCGATTCGTATGGACTTTTTACCATGCGAATCATAATCGGCAGTTTGTACGGCACTTGTGCGATTCGTACGGTAAAAAGACCGGATACGAGTCGTACGGGGAATTTTTTTACCGGATCGTGATCGGCACCTATATCTAAACCTCCCATAACCTAAATCTCTGGATTTACATCTCTATACCTCAATCCTCTAAGGGATAAATGGATGAACTTTCTACACCGCTGATGACAACCTTTTCTGATGTGAATACATTTTATTAATTTGTAGCTTTCTCTAAAGATATTAAGGAATGAAGGTGTCCTGAAAGGAAAATGTCCATGTAATATTGATAGAGTACAAAGCTATGAACCTGAGGCTGCAGCTACTCCTATAACATTTCCATACAAATACATTTAAATAAGAACATACTTTGGGCGAACCGTAATAAATGAAGTTGTTGTCACTCATTTTTTACTAGCCCTGATGAACAATGCATTGTTCCACCTCTTTTCTCTTCTTTAGTGGTATCATGGTTTGGGACAGGGCTGCCGTTTAGGCTTTTACCCATGAGCATTGACCTCACTACCTCACTGGGAGAATAGAGAGGTTGGCTTGAACAGGGATTTTATTTTGCTGTGTTGAATTTTTTTCCAATATGCCATTACCTTTTTCTGTGTGACAGAGGTTTTCTAAGATAAGGTTTATTTCCGGTAAACACGATGACTACAGAATTTTGTACAAGTGTTTAATGTGACATCTCTAGCTTAAGTGTTGTGTTGTAGATTTAAATATATACAACATGAGGTGTCGAATCTGGGCTGGCAGGGAAGGTGAGGCGGGGTCAGCAGTGAGGCATTTGTTCCATTCAGCAGTGATGTGTCGATGAGTTTGGGAAGTCACCCACATCAATTATCTGCTCCTCAATGTCGAGATGCAGGTGTGGTGGCAACCGGCATGGGTGCGAGCAATGGCATTGGAGAGTTTGATAACTTGCAGGTGTTGATGGGTGTTGGAGCTGCAGTGCAGGCAGGGCAATGCATGGTGCCCACAGCCTTGGTGCAGGTCGCGGCATCACTGGAGGCACCCTTTGGCAATGAAGAGTCCAGCATGGGAGTTCACGTGCTGTTTAGCAAGATGCATGTGAATTCTTTGTGTCCCTGAGACATCAGAACAGGAGGCAAGCTCTATTTCAAGCCCTTGGAGAATCTTCTTCTTAAGCAGGATACCACAGCAAGGCAAATGTCTAACCCTCATCCACTACCGACAGACAGAAGCAGCAACTGCAGACAAACCCAGCAAAGCAACATACAGCAAAGGGGCAGTACTCCTCCAGATAGCTCTTCTGTTTGGCACGGTCCTCTTAGTCCAGAAGTAATCTAAAGTTCTGGGGTTTTAGGGCTAATATTTATACCCAATTGTTTTCTCTGTAGCCTTTTTGTAAGAGTCTCCGAGCTCAGTAAAAACTGGTTCTGTCCTCCCTTGTCCAGCTTCACTACAGGAGGTGGAGACAGCATTGTGCAGAGCAAGCACAGCCTATTCAAGAGCTAGTGAAAACTCCTCCCACCACTCTAATTGCAGACCAGGTCTATTCAGCTTAGCGATGAGTCCCCAAGGCAAGGCACAACACACCTCATCCCCCCCTTATGTTAAGAGTGAATGCACATCTTCCACTCCTGTCCCTCCAAAACCAGATGGTGAATACAAAAACAGGCAGAAGCACACAGGATGGTTAAGTAAGAAAATGTTCACTTTCTGAAAGTGGCATTTTCAAACGCACAATTTAAAAACTACCTTTATTAAAGATGAGGTATCAACTTCTGAGTTCAAGAGCTTAAACTCAATTCTCTTGTCCATGTTCCAATGGAAACTTACAATTATAAGATGTTACAAGGCAGCCTCCATGTTAACCTATGGGACAAAAAGCCTTTCAATGGTGAAAAATGAATTGCACAATATGTCACAATTAGGACAAGCAACACACACTACTACATGTCCTACCTTTCACATGCACTTCACCCTGCCCATGGGGGTACCTTGGGTATACCTAAGGGGTGTCTTACATGTAGTAAGAGGGATGGTTAGGGCCTGGCAAGTGGGTGCACTTAACAGGTCGACACGGCAGTAAAAACTGAGTGCAGGCACTGCCGTGGCAGCCCTGAGACACCTTTGAAAGACTACTTATTTGGGTGGCACAACCAGTGCTGCAGGCCCACTAGTAGCATTTGATTTACAGGCCCTAGGCACACACAGTGCACTGTACTATGGACTAACTAGTAAATCAAATATACCCATCATGGACATCCATAACACAATTAACATGGAGAGCATAAGCACTTTAGGACTGATTAGCATTGGTGAAGTGCCCAGAGTCCTACAACCAACGAAAACGAGGTCAAAAACAGGAGGTCAAAAAGCAAATAGTCCGGAGATAAACCCACTAAAATGCCAGGTCTCTAACAGGTATTCATGCATAATTTCTGTGTTCTGTACTATAAAATAATCTCACTAAATGAATATTTGCAAAATTGATCATCATAACTAGGAACTAGGTGGTAATTCGATTGTGACCACAACATTTCTAAGTGGTGCGTTCTTCCTAACTTGTGAGGCTCGCATTTAAGACGTTTTTAGAGGTCTGGCGGCAAAAAATTTAAATGGAGCCCTAGATAAACAGAGGACCTGTTTTGAAGTCAAAACTAAATATACTGTAGGGCAAGCTGCTTCATCAATAAACAAGGCATTTTTCCTTCAGCGTCTATAAATAAATGTCTGGTGCTTGGGTGTGGGGCCTTCAAAGACCCCATTGCCCCTCTCCCTTGGTGCTGACTGAAGAAGAAGCCACTCACTGGGTCTTTCCTGACCTTTCTGTCAACTGCCTACTTAGGTAACATTACATCAAACAGGTCTGCAGTGCTAGCTCCACCAACTGTTCTTAATAGGTAATTGTCTGCTGTGATTTGTATCATCTCAAGCCTAAGGTCCTAGTCAGATGATGGCTAGTAGGAGCAACTCGAAACAGGATAAAAATGAGAAGACAACTTTGAGTGAGCTAAAATTCTGGTAATTTGCTTCAAGTAAGAGAGAGCATGTAAAATGCTCTCGCTTACTTAACTTGAAGCGGAGCAGAATTGCTTATGGACAGAGGGAGCTGCATGTTCAGCTGCTCCCTCTGTCCAAAAGTAGTGCCGGTTCCCGCAAGACACGGGAAGGCGGTAGGGACCTCAGGAGTTTTCAGCCTCTCAGCGCGGTCCCAGAGGTGAGTGGGTGCCCAGAGGCACCTACTTTAAAGGGGCATGCCCTCGGTTATGGGGTCTCCGGGGCGCAATTCGGCCCGGGGAGAGGGGCCGCGCTGCCCCCATCTGTAAAAGGCCAGGCCCCAGAGGAAAGGGGTCCCTGGGGCCAAAACCGTCCCGGGGAGGTGGCCACGCGCCCCCCTCCCCTGTTTTACGATTAAAAAAAAATAAAGTAATGGCCAGGTCCATGGGATGGGGACCCCAGGGCTGAAATCGCCCCGGAGTAGGGTTCGTGCGGCCTCCCTCCCCCATTTTGCAATAATGGCCAGGCCCCAAGGGACGGGACTTCGGGGCACAAATCACCCCGGGGAAGAGGGGAATTCCACTTTACTCCTGAGGGCCTAAGGACTAAAGTGGACTTCTTCTCCCAACCAGTAATGCGCCAGGAGGCGCGTTGCAGAGTGGTGGAGAAAGGGGGCGTAGCCTCTGGGGACCTCTCAGCAATCCAGCTGTGTGGGTCTTACTGGAGGTAAACGGAGGGGTAGTTGGCCCCCAAGGATCCTCAAAAGCCAAGGGGACTTAATCCCAACTATGAAGCAGAGTCCCATAGAAAATTTGGGAAAAAAAGAAAAGGGTTCAGGGCAGGAACACCCTGACTCTCAAGCCTTGATCTTGGGGTCCCACAGGAACCCCAGCAAGGCAAAAAAACATTTGAAAAAATGTATTTTGCAATGAATTTGCAGCAAAAATGAAGAAAAAAAACAAACAAGCACGGTCTCCAGCGCATGTTTATACTAAAGCCCCGGTCCCAGGGGTATGTGTGCATATTTTAAAATTCAAGGAGGGGGCACACATGGGGCCCCATCCTGGGGCATTTTTCTGCCCCAGGGTCCACCACCTCCCCGGGTCTTATGTTTCTATGTAGTTGGGTCACACGGATTCCCCATGCCCTTGGGGCCACCACCTCCCTGGGGCTTTAAAATAATCACTCTTCTGGGGGGGGGGTGAAACCCCCCAAATCCTGGGCACCACCACTTCCCCGGGGATATATAAAAAGAAATGAGGGAGCCTTGAGGACCCTGGGGACCACCACCTCCTGGGGGCTAATTTGAAACAAATGGGGGGCCTCACGGACCCCCTAGCCCCAGGGACCACAACCTCTCTGAGGCCCCCAAAAACTTTTCAAGGTGGGAGGAGGGCCACACAGTCCCCCCTTCCAGGCCATAGACGGCCCAGGGACCATCACCACCCCGGGGCCAGCTCACAAACAACAAAGGAGGGGGGCCATGCAAACCAACTCCTGGAACCATATTTGGTCCTGGGGCGTGCCACACCTCAGGGCAAGCTCCTGCTATGTCCTGGGGTGGCCCCCCCCAGGACATAGATGTTTGCTCTGACTTGGTGGGAGCTTTGACGGCTTCTGATCTCTTCACTCAGCAAGCGAGAGCTGTGAAACCACTCCCGCTTGCTGAGAGAGTAGTTTTAGTCTGTTTACCTGCCCGCTGCCCAGATGAAATAATTGCTCTCACACACAGGGAGCTGCATGTTTAGCAGCTCCCTATGTGTAAGAGCAATGCAGGCTCTCGCAGGAGGCAGGGAGCTGGCAGTCACTGCTGGGGCATTCAGGCCGCCCCCGGTCCATCCCCAACGGTGCTGACTTAGTGACCTGGATGGGCTCCAGGGCACCCAGCATTTGAAGGCAGGGCCCTGGGGGATAGGATTCCTTGGGCGGAAACTGGCTGTGGCCATTGTGTGGTTGCAGTGATTTTGGTATAATTACAGAGTTGCAGCATTTGCCACATAATTTCCCATTTCCCATCTGCCACATAATCTGCAAATTTTAACAAGAAAAATGTCTCTAGCTCAAATGGTTCAAACGTTACTATACATGCAGCGAAGAGCATTGCTGCACAGTGGAAGGCCCTTTACAAAGACTGACTAGGTACATTTTTGTTGCTTATTGCAATCTTTGGGTATTAAACTGGTACTAATAAGTTGCTAGCAATGCCCAAACAATGTTATCAAATTTAAAAATGAGAAAAGAATGAAGTAATACTATAAAAAAATGTGTCACATTATGCAGCATAATTTACCTTTTCTTGCAGTGTTATTTACTCAACTTTGCCATATAATGTGGCCCTTCATTGCTGCACAATTCCAGTGGCCCTGATAAAGATGCACGAGGGACAATCACATTGCCAAAATGCACACAAGGTAACTGGTGATGTTTACTCGTGCTCCATTACACAGCAGCAGTGCAGTTGTGTCGTGACCCAGTCACTGACATGGTTACTGACACACCCACACAGACACTTAGACAAACACTCAGACTCTCACACACCCACTGACAGACCCACTCAGACACTGATTCAATCACTCACAGACCCATTCAGACACTCACAGCCACGCACAGACCCGCTAACACACCCACTCACAGATGTACTGAGACACTCTCACATACTCATAGACCCATGCAGAAACTCATGCACCCACTCACATATGCACTCAGATACTCTCACATCCACTAACAAACCCACTCAGGGACTCATGCATCAGCTCACAGAACCACTCAGACACTCTCACAGCCACTCACAGACCCATTCAAACACTCATGCCCCTACTCAAAGACTCACTCAGACATATACACCCACTCACAGACCCACTCGGACACTCATGCACCCACTTACAGACTCACTCATACTCTTGCACACCCACTCACAGATGTACTCAGAGATTCATGTACTGGTTCACACACCCACTCACAGACTCCCACACCCACTCGCAGACCCACTCAAGACTCATGCACCCACCCACAGACCCACTCAGACACTCATGCACTCACTCACAGACTGACTCACACACTCATGGAGGCACTTGCAAACCCACTAAGACACTCACACCCACTCAGACACTAGTACACCCACGTGCTGACCCATTCAGACACTCACACACCCACTCACAGACCTACTAAGGCAATCTCACACGCACTCATAAACCATTCAGACACTCATGAGCCCACTCATAGACACACTTAGGCGCTCTCACACCCACTCACAGACCCCTTTAGACACTCATGCACCCACTCAAAGACCCAATCAGACACTCAAGTGCCTACTCACAGACTTACTCACATACCCAGGTTACAGGGACGTTATAGTTAGGAAATAGCATTAAAAACTTAGAAATTCAATGAAAAAAACTAACCCTGGGGGGAAAACTACACTAAGCTCGCGGAGTGTGCATAGCGAACTACGCGAATCGCACGTAGCACAGTGCAAAAAATGCATAGCGGGCATTTTTTGCTCGCTCGCGGTCCTCAACAATAAGTTGGCGACCGCGAGCGAGTAAATCAACATCCCGGCAAGGCTTTTTCCTCGTTCGCGATCGGCAACATCAAGTTGCCGATCGCGAGTGTGGAAAATAAACCTCCTGGTAAGATTCTGTGGGAGGTCAGGTTTCTCATTGCGAGTGGTCGTGTATGCTCGCGATCGCTCGCGATGAGAAACTACCAGTCCCCGTTTTGAAAGCTGCCGCTCGAGTACAAATCTATTCGAGCGGCAGAAAACGACCGCTTGCACTGTGCATGATGCCATTTGCAATGATTGCACAGTGCGGACAAGCATCCAGCACTGTGCAATCATTGCGAACAGCATTTCCCTACCGCACTACGCAGTTCGCGTAGCTACGCGTAGCGCGACGTAGTGTAAAGTGCACTTCGCGTAGCGTAGCGCGTCTACGTGAACTACGTCCAGGGTTAAAAAAACAAAGGTTACAGGGACGTTATAGTTCAGAAATAAAAGTTTAAAAAACCTTAGAAAATCACTGAAAAAAACAAAGGTTAAAGGGACATTATAGTTTGGTAATAGAATTAAATAAACCATAGAAATTCACTGAAAAATAGAAAGGTTATAGGGATGTTATAGTTAGGCTCAGATTACACTTGCACAAAACCATAGAAATTCAGTAGTTATAGTTTCCTGAGCTAACTATAAGTTACACACCCTCAATGCATTGCTTATTACCTCACATAGTGCATCACTCATTACATGGACAGTGACATCACTGATAACATCTCAAATGACATTACTGATGACATCCTCCACAGAAACACTCACACACCCACTCATATCCCTGTAGAATCTCTCATACACCTACACCCACTCCCACAAAACCCCTCACATACCCATTCACAGACCGTACCAGTACTAACATGACCAATCACTCATCCATAGAGCCAATCAAACATCCACTCACTCATCCAGCCACTCTCACATCCACTAACTCACCCGCACAGCCATTCATGCACCCACTCAGTCACCAATACAGCCACTCACACAGCCAGTCATACAGACTTGCAGACACTTACACATCCACTCATACACCCTTACAGCCACTCGATTACCCATGCAGAAACTCACACATCCACTCACTCACCCATACAGGTAGTCACACACCCACACACTCACCCATAAAGCCACTCACACTGCCACTCACTCACCAATACAGCTACTCATACACCCACTCACTAATCCCATAAAGCCACTGACAGAGCTACTCACTCAACCCACAGAACCACTTACATACCCATTCATAGATCCATACAACCGCTCACACACCCACTCACTCACCCTTACACCCACTCACAGACATTCACTCCTAAATTCAGCCACTCACACCCACTCACTTACCTATACACACACTCAAATAGCTACTCACCCATACAGCCACACACACACCTACTCCCTCACCCACATGACCACTCACACAGCCACTCAGTCACCCATACCACCACTCAAAAACCCACTCATGCACCTATGCAGCTACACATGTAGCCACTAACTCACCCATACAGCTACTCACACACCTACTCACTCTCCAATACAGCCACTTACACAGCCACTCACTCACCCATGCAGCTAGTCACATACCCACTAACACATCCATATAGCCACCCACACACCCATACATCCACTACAGCATAATGTATGGAGGAATGTGTCAGCCCATTTCAACCGTTAGCTAACGTCACTGATGGCATTCTGTTCTTTCACATGGAACAAAGCCATACACAAAGTAGTTCCATTCAGTGCCAGGTACTAGTGTGGCAATGTTTTGGGTTTCTTTTTTAACAAGCAAATGTTGTCTTTAACCTTTTCTGGTAATGGTGAGGGTCTGGCATCCCTATCAGCAATTATGTTTTGCACAAGCTATGACAAAAAAAAAAGCATTGACAAACCCATAAGGCTGGAAGACTACCCCAGACCTATTGGCTTTGCCAAAACTTGTTTTCAATAATGAGGGGATTATTTTAATACATGACACATACTAGGGTAGACATGGGAAAAGGGGGTCTATTGCAGCTTGCTACGTTCAGGAGTCCTTGACAAAAATAAATGGCTGTAGACAAGTGACTTGCCTATCAACATATGAGAACAGATAAAGGGAGATTTGGACAAAAGTCTGTGAAATCTATTTGCCCATTAATTTACATTTTGGCCGAATATGTGCGGGAAAAGATTAAAGTAAAAACATTTTGGTTCTAAAAATTAAAAGTCTCACAGGAACAATTGATGTGTCTGAACTATGGGTACTATGATAAAAAGCTAACCTTCCTACAGTCTAGTATTGCGGCGAGCAAGTTATGAGGGAATCAGGGGTGGTCGATAGAGAACAACACATTTCTACTCCTGGTTCAATTTACATTGAAACAGTATCAAGACACCGCATTCAAATTTGAATCCGCACCCTGCACATAAATAATTTTTTGAATTTCTTTTATCCTTTACCGTTCAATCAAGTTCACATTGTTTTCAGCCGGGTCCTTGAGTGGTGAGGTAGGAAGGAGATGAAAACGAGCAGGAAAATAATATACCATATTACAAGCAGTACAGAGAAGTCTATACATGTTGAGGGCAGTCATGAATTTGCAGTAAGAAGTAAAGACATATAATTTACAGAAAATAAACTGGCCCTTGGGTACACCAGCACCTCTTTGTAGTACCGTGTTGCCCACACTGTCTTTTTGCTGTAGTTCTGTGAGGAGCATCACTCTTTCCCTTGCATACTTTTACAGCAGCTGTTCTTGCAACAGATAGTTGGCTCCCCCAAATGGAGATGGAGCAGAAATCGCATTAACTGCTAAATGCAGCGCCATTTTGCAGTGCAGTCATCGGGACGAAGGACGCTTCCTGTATTTGCCGCCTTTGCTGTTCGCGGCGCGCTGAGGTCAGAGCGCGCGCACAGTGCGGGTGGACTAAGCTGCCTGATGGGCTGCCCGGAGTTGGGTGGTGTTACGGATCAGCATAAAACCTGCTGCCTTTCCTGTGCCTGGGCTGATGTAACTCACTGGAGTGGCAAATTACATCGGACCTACAGCTGTAACCCGACATTATGATTAATTTGATCAGTAATTTCTCCTGTTTTTCATTTTAATCGGTGTGACTGTTCTGCTGTGGCAGGTCTTTCAGATCTAATTAAGATAAATTTCAGAGTAAAAGACTTGGCTGAATTCTCGAGTCAAGTGCCAGCTTCAAGTGTGAAGACCTGCGGCACTAATCAATCAGCCACTGGAAAACACACTCAGCTCTAGTTCAGCAATCAGCGCATTAACCTAAGCAAATCTCATAAGCATCAGAAGTGTTCAGTCACTCTTGTGAAAACATCCTGACTTAAAGAGGAGCCCTGTCCTCGTGTCCCCAAATGAGTGAATTGTTCCAAAGAACTCCCACGAGCGGACACTTACATGACATTTACTTGTGGGTGAGCTATTATTACATTTTTGGCCCCCACAACCAACCATGGCACATTCTTCCTTGTGCACCTTCTCTCTTAAAGGGGTCATCCAGTCTCCCATCTCCAACAGTCACTACCAGTAAGCATTCTAGAATTCTGCTTTGTTTGATAAAGTCAGCTGAGGTTTTTAGATGTATTGTGACATCATTCACTGGATGGGTTCTTGAACCCCTGCGTTTGCGTGTCATTTGAAAACAGTTTATGGGTAATGCTTACACAATTAAATCCATTGGGCCAGATCTTGCCACCACACAATGCTAACAGGTCTAATGTGATTAATTCTGGACATGTCTGCATGTTTCAGAAATCACATCCATTAAGTCTTCATTTGGTACTATCCACCTTACTGTTGAATATTCCGTTTTTACCATCAATTATTCCTCCTATCACCTTCTTCTGCCACTCCATTTTCTCGAATGCTGTCGTAGAATGTTGAGGTCCTTAGTAAGGGGTTAGTTTCAACTGCAAGGGTTGTTTGCTTTAAGTGATCAATGCCCTAAACTCTGCTACATTACTATTATTCTACCAGCGTCAGGAGTGGTCGTTGCTAATTCCTCAACAATCATTTAAATCTGTTAATAAACGGCGTGTGACAATTAAGCCTAGCTCTTCAGAAAAATTATTTTCTCTCATTCATGGTTGAGGACACACACAGGGTACCTTTTTGTGGTTCATTGACAGTGCTTAACCCACTTCCTGAGTGAAAAATGCTGACACTAAGTTGCTAACTACCAAAGTGTAGCGCCCTTGCCCCAAGTATTAGAGGTATAGACTTGGCGACCCTCTGTTCCCAGGGGCCACAATTGGCCACTATTCAAAAGGCTTATCCAAAAGGCTTATAAAAGGTTTTTTAATTATTGTTGACCAGTGACAGGAACTAATAAATATTCCTAACCTCTTGACCAGAGTTTTATATGAAGATATCAGGCAGTCCTTTTTTCTTGAAGTTGCAAACCACTCTTAATGGACAGATTTGAGCAACTGTTCAATACAGGTAGGTCAAAATATTCTTGTCAACTATCTCGGGCGACAACCAAATTTCTCTGGATAGTTTTCAGTCAGAATACAAACTTTTTCCAACATCTTTTTAATAGGCCAAGTTTCCACAGGACAACTGTTAGTTTTCAGTATAGGTCTGACACCTATTATTGGTGGGAAGGTGACGTTGGTTTAACGTATCTAAAAGTAATCCCTCCTGCAAAGTGTTGGCCCTCCTTAAGCATTTCTGGTTGTAGGAAATGTGGTTATATGATGAGGCACAGAAGAATCCATGCTGGCTGCTTCCATTCCTTCAGAGAAATTGCGTCTTCTTTTAATATAATTAAGTTTTTTCAGGTTATAGTGCCTAGCGCTCACATGCACATCTATTCACCTTGCTCACCAGGGCATAATTAAGGCGTGCTTGCAATGGTGCCAAACTTTCTTACCTTTTGAAAAAACACAGTCCAGGCCTTCAAAGTTTAGTGGAGAGATGTTTGTCTACTCACGCTGATACTGACCCAGACAACTACTCACTTCAAAACGCAGAACTTTTACAGCACTTTGTCAAAAGTGTTTAATTTAAAAAATATATAAAATAAAAGTGCACTACTAAATAAAATAAGAATAAAACATTTATCCCAACATAAAATGTGTTAAATATAATGTCACAGGTTACTAAAATGCAATTTAATGTGGCGTGCAACATCCCATATGACTTATGCCATAGCCGCATTTGTCACTGACTTGGAAATAGAGTTACTGGTTTTCTATGACAATCAATTGATACGTCCGCTTGAGCTTACAGGTTCAAAGCCTGGGCAAAGTGAAATGTAGGGGCAATGAAACAATATATCCACTGGTACAACAGGAAGGGAATGGAATGGGCTTTTGACCCCTGAGAAACATCTACACTAGCTCCTTACCTTAGCATGCATCCAAGAACGAGAACTATGTGGCTCAGAAAACCAAAAATATTTTAGATTACCATGATAGTTTAAAATAGCAAATTCTAAAATACATTTTAATATTTTATTTGCAATTGTTAAATATCTATTTGTTTGGCTGTAAATATGCATTATTATGGTTTGATTGTCTCAATTGCTACCACTTAGATCATTTAAATAAATTCCTCTTTGACTGGCCCCACCACAGCCACCACTAAAACTTCAACCAATAGAAGCCTCAAACAGGGATCCGTCATGAGCCCCCTCCTTTTTAATCTTTGCACCATTGACTTGAAGGTACCAACATAATTGCACCCAGGCTAGGGTAATCAAGACTCCCAATTCTGCAGTATGCAGATGACATCGTTATCATGGTCCATACAAAGTCAGGCCTGCGGAGAACTCTTAGTACACTTCACGCATATCATGAAGACAATAAACTCCAGGTGAACCAAGGAAGAACGAAACTCATCATCTTTCGGCAGGTACTCACCAAAAGAAACACAATCATTGGTAGCTTGGCAATCTACAAATAACTACAGTTACAAAATGCAACTATTTAGGCATTTGGTTCACAAAAGAGGCCAAACCATTGGCACACCTGAAGCATCTAAAAATCAAAGGCACATGTGTTGTCCTTGGCCTAAACCGCCTAAATAGCTGCCGGTTGAGTCTATCGGCAGACCCCATGATAAGAGTTCTAAAAGCCAAACCGATTCTATCTTTAAACTATGGTCACTATGGTATCCAAACTACTGGCAACATTCTAAGCAGAGCATACAAACAAATCTTCCACATACCTCGGCATGCACGAAAGACGAGGTTCAAACTGGAGTTAGGCCTTGTGAGACAAGATATTGAATGCCAAGGGGCACTATTGAAACATTATATCAGGACCCAACAGGCACTAGAGAACTCCCTCAAGGTGCGACTCAAAGCAGTATTTGAAATATCTAACAACCCGTGGCATGATTACGTAGCAGAAACAATTAAAAATCTAAAAATTGAATCTTGCAGGATCTATCACTTTGACATCTCATTTTCATTCTGGAAAAGGATAGTGAACGCTCAGGTAACAAACATCTCAATTTAAGAGGACATGAGCAGCTTACGTCGCTCTGTGAACACGGAGGTACTCAATGCTTCCTATATGGTTGGGAAAGAACAGCCTTATTTCCACTAAGCACTAGTTGCCCTCACCTGCAGTAAAATCCTATACATGTGCCTCCTTGCACTGTCAATCATTGATTTCAGCCTCTCCTGGAGAGGGGAAAATGAGGAAAGATCCTGTAGTCTGCGCAACTATCACAACGAATCTTGGCTTTATCTACTGTGTTGCTGTCCCGAACTTGATAGTGAGCATCGTCGCATGATAGATCCCCTATGACTGGCTTAAGGGACTCACATCTGAAAAGGGCCTCAGATCTGTGCTTCTCCCAATCCACTCTTGCGACCCTAGCAAGGTTTGGAAAATGTACCGATGCCATTAGATTAGCACTCCATCCCTCGCTGGCTTTAATGGCCGAGACTCAACCTGACCTCTGTTCAGAACTTCTAGGAGACTAATGGGACACACTTTAGTTAATTCTGCAAAGACACTTTTTGATTCACCCACCACACATTCTTTAGGTGGATCTTCAAAACAAGAGTACTTTCAATCCTTATAAAGCCACCTTGGATACTTGCAGTCCACCTAAGGCGTTCTAACTGCACCTGCTCAGATTATGAATTAGATTAATTCATTTTAATCATCGGCATTAGCACTTTGTCTTCGTAAAGCCATTCGGGATATTCGTGGACACCTAGGTGACCCAACCACTCTTTGTAATCATGGATGTACTATGAAAATCATTTAAAAACTGTATGCGTCAGCATTTTCATGAAAGTTTTTAACTTTTCAAAATTATAAATACAGTGTAATCTAATTCTGTTTTTCTGGGGTATCTAGTCTGCTGAAACTCTTACTCATTTAACTTCGTTTTCATACCTCCGTCTTTGAACTCAGCAATTCATTTGTGCATGTTTTATGATGTAGTGATTTTAAGTAATTGAACATGAATAATGAAATTGCAAATTGCAAATGTCTGTCTGAGTACTCTTTGACAATTGCAAAGTTATTGTAATGTAGGGTAGGCGAAACTATACAAATACTATTAGCTTAGTATTCCATCATGCGCTCAGGGTTCATACACACTACTGAGATCTTATTGTTCTCATAAAATGATCAGTATAATTGGACATAGATTGTTTTACAAATATATTTTCTTCAAAATATTAGGATGACTACATAGCCTGCTTCCAAAACCCTTCCTGTTCACAGCAACACTGTTATAAAAGCAATGTATCTCAATCATTCATATCGAACTCTGACTGTCTGAAGAAACATTATTTGGCATTAACAATAAAAGTCTTGGCCATTATGCTATGTGCTGTTTACCTCAATATAAGCTGATTTAAACCTTGTAATTGATTTCTTTCTTTATCAGCAGACTTCAATGTGACTGGCCTGTTTACTACAAATGGAGGCCATCTTGAATTTATAATTTCTGTACTATTGTCATTACTATTGGTTGTTGGTCGTACGAAACTTAGCCTTACACTAGTGTATTCAACATCTATTTCCAATTCTAAATCCACTGAATGATGCAGATAGTATTTATTTGTGTTCTGCGTCATTACATTTAATTGATAGCGTTGGCTAATAAATAAAAACATCTATAAAAAGGTAGCTCATTAAATCATTATATCCGAACTGCCATTGAAAATATAATACTAGTCGGCCATCGCATCTCTCAAACTGTGCAAAATGAATTCTAAGTCTTTGTAGAAAACTGATAAATTTTGCTGCCAACCTTCATTCCATTCTCCTGGACTCCTACCTCCTGCACTCTCTGGTTTTCTCTTGGTCCATTTTTTCCTACCTACACATGCTTTCCTGATAAACCTATACAACATTTTCAGTGAAGGTGTACTGGCTTTATTTTGTGCTTCTATAAATATCACCATGTGGTTTATGCATGGAACTCTGGTATAACAGTGAAAAACTTACCCTATCAGGTGGTGTAAAATATGGCCTTGTGGTGCTCAGGTGGAGGTCCACCACTTTGTAAGCAGGTGGAGGTCCACCACTTTGTAAGCAGTCGCGGCTGCTACCTGGCGGCAGCAGTGAGGCGGGTGGGGGATCGGTTAAAAAAAGAAATGCTTACCTCCTAGCCGGCTGGCTGGCCGGCCTCCACCGCCTCTCCTACTTACCCTTCCTGGCTTCTTGGGAGAAACAGGCAGCACCAGGGTCCCACGCTCCCCGCAGCCAATCACAACACTTCAATGCAGCATTGTGATTGGTCTGAGCGCCGTGACACGAAGCTCAGCCAGGGGCTGGGGGGGGTGGGCATGTTCTTCACGCAGGCTGTAATGCAGCCTGCATGGAGAACAGGGAAAGTGCACATGACTGTTTTGGGTGGCACGAGAGGGCCGAACAAACAGTCATTGCGCACATAGGAGTGTTCTATCACTCCTCCCCTGCTCTGCAGCCCCGCTCCGCCCCCTCATGCAAGCTGCAGCAGCAGGAGGACAAAATAAAATGATAATAACATTATGTTATTATCATTTTATTTTTTCCTTTCTTTTGCTGCTTCCTGGCAGTGGGGCGATGCTCCTCCACCTTAGCGGAGGAGCCACCACTGTTTGTGAGGCAGCTTAACTAATTAGTTCTCCACCAGAGCCTGTGATACTTTCTAAAAGGGAGGTCTTCACTGTCATTTAAAATGAGCACCACATACTCTGGCAGTCGACCAGGGCTTCAATGTCATTAAAACTCACAATGATGTAAGATGTGCGGGGAGAGACCATGAATGGTTTGGCATTTACACCCTTTGGAGTTGTAGAATTGTATCTAAAGCTGAGACCTCCAACAGCAAGTGCTTCTTCTGAAGACTTTTATAAGTTAAATTGAAGGTTGATGCCTTGCGACATTGTCAATCTAAATTGCAATAGAAGCTGGTAACCAGTTTATTATATTACCAACAAAAAGCATCCAAGAGGAAGAATTGACATCAGAAAACTGCCTGACACACCTAACATTTTACGTTGAATAGTTGGAATAAGCTGTGTGTCTTATCACCATTTGCCACTGGTGAGGAAGATGTATACCTTCCAAATGCAAGATTGAAAAATAACTGTAAACTTTTAGGTGGGTCGGGAATTGCTTGCGATACGATTTCTCCTGACAAGTTGTTCAGTGTTCCCTTTGGTATACCCAATTACAATGTATCTTGAATTTGCAAAGACCATGCACTTGCTGACATAGCTAGAGGACATGACCCATGTCTCCTATCCCATGTTTCTGCCTTTTGTGAATTATAGATATGTGTACTGGCCTTGGGTCTGTGCCCAATGACATTTGATGACAGTGAGAATGATGACAGGACAAACCTATTATTTAGGGCTTGCTGGGCTAGACCAGATGTCAAACTCTGTAGGTGCGGCAGGGAGGTAGAAGAAGCGCTCTACCCAAAGTGCTGAGTGAAAAGGCATGCATTGTGGGGACTGCCAGCACAGTTCACAGTGTAAAACCGGCCAGTATGACTAATGTGGGCTCCATGAAGGACATGGCCATATTCCATGCTCTGACGGTACTGCCAGCATTCTTACAAATCACACTACATTCAGTGAAGCAATTTAAGGGCTGTTATCATTCTCTAGTAAAGTTACATACTAACCTTTGAATAACAAAAACCTTTAATTTCTCTGACAAATACTAGTTAAAAGGGCATTGTGGTTTGAACCAAAAATCTAGAAAAAATACTGACATTTCTCAGTTGGGTTACATGCACATCAACAACTCCTTCCAATGCACACCTTAAGGCATCATATATGACTTTAATGGTGGATTTTCAAACAACACCATAAATAACATCAGTAGTTACATTGATTGTAGCACAACCAGTTGCATCATAATTCATATATCTAATGAGGATGTACACATGACATTTGATGGAAAGGTTCCAGCTTGACTGACTTTCAGCAGCTGTCCTCTTACTGATCACCTAGAGAAGAAAGGTTGCGGTTCTCCTAACAACAATGATATATTCTCACAGAGATTACACGAGGCGAAAGGATGCAGATCCACTGACTTGTAGATAGGAGGCTGTAGTTACACTGACATCAAATACATATTTTCACTTAGATTACCTGGAGATGAATGTCGTCAATTCCCTTTGCAGCCAATAGATGCCTCTCAAGAGACAGCATGTTGAAAAAAATATGTACTTCCACTAACAGCCAGTAGACGTCTCCAATGAAATTCCACAACAACAAACAGATATCCCCGAACAGCAGCTGTGACAAGAGCGTGAGGGAGAAGCAGACGCTGATTCATGAACCAGAGGTAGCAAGGGCGGTGCAGTCGCGTCCAGAAGCCCTAAGTCACCTGCTTGGTGAAGCAGTTTGTCCCTGGAATTGCCAAGGCAGAGTCTTTGAGACAGAGCTGCAAGGAGCATCTGACTGCGCCAACTGGGAAGAAGGGTGGGTGCAGAAGCAAGGTGGCACCTTCGGCAGCATTTCTGAAGAGGACCCTGCATGTGAAGTGGACCGAGTCTGGAGCAAGACACAGGACTGGTGAAATTTCAGGATAAATCTGGTGACCACTGATCCCACGAACGTTTATAAACTTTCAGGAAGAAGGAGGAGGAGGTTTAAAGCCGGTGGTGTCTTCCCTACTTGTGGCGCTTCCCAGGAGGCTGGCGAGTCCTTGATTGCTGTCCTTCCCCTCCCGCTGTCGCTGTGGGATTAGCGGCGACCGCTGTGTGGAGGCTTTGCTGGACTACGGTGCCCAGGCTCCCTTGCTGCAACTTCCGGAGGCGGACACCCTGCATTTCGCGCCCGAAGGCGCTTTAAAAATAACTCCGCCCCCCGCATCGCGGGACCGCGCGCGGGCGGCGCCGGGCTAAGCCCGGGCAAAGGGCAGGCCCTCTGTAGCCCTCCGGAGCCGAGGGAGGCCGGGCCGGGCCTACTTTCTAATCTTTGGATTTTACTGTTCCTATTTTGTTACTTTTTGTTTTGGAATGATTATGTAGTATATGTAAATCATACATTGGTTTGTTTTTGTGGGTCTGGTTGTATGTATTATCTGTAGCGGGTTATTGCTCTAGTACTATTAATATGGCTGATGGTGTAGGCAAGGGGACCCTTGATGGTTATTTATTTAAAGTCATCTCGGGAAATGAACGGGATGCCACTCTTGCGGAATTAAGGGCGAAGCGTCGTAGCTCTATCGAGCTTATTAAAAATACGCCTCTCCCCGTGGCCCCCTTTCATTTAGACACTTCCCCAGTTGGGAGTGGACCCTCCCACAAAGAAGTTTTATGTATTTCTAGTAATGTCGACTCCCCAATACCATCTCGAAATTTAATCTCCATAATTGAGTCACGTCTGCAATTGCTTCACTTATACCCCTTAATTTATCTCCTGAATCAGCTGCACTAAACGGGTCACTAAACGGGTCACCTCCTCAAGGTACTAAGCCTTTACCTCAAAAGGCTAATTTATCCAGGCAAGCCAAAAATTCAGGCCCAATTCCTAGAAAAAGGAGAAAGGTAGATTCTGAGCTGCTAAAGAATAAAAATAAACCTACTTGTAACTCCGACCTGGTTTCTACTGACAAAGGTCCTACATTTTCTGCCGTTAACTCATTGCCCCAAGTTACGTTTGCATCTTGTTCTGTAAAAGATACAACTACTACAGAGTTATTGGGTCATATAGAACAGCTATTGAAATCCCTTATGTCACCTATTGTTGAGAGTTTAAAATCCATTGACAAAAGGCTTGATAAAGTCGAGCTGTTAATAGATAATAATAGGGAATTAATCAGGAATCTTGCTAAGCCAATCATAGCGCCCCCTATTGTTCCAGCTTCTGTCGTATTACCCCCCATTGTAGTACCATCAAAGCTCATTTCCCAAAATCACTCAAACACTAATAATGCAATCCACAACAATGTAGGAAGAACCAATCTCCCGAAGTTAACGCAACCCACCATTTTAAATGAAGAAAGAGTTACACTGGGAAGGAACAATGCAACACGAAAAGGCATAACATGCGATAGCAAAGCTAATACTCCAATCTCTATTACAAAGAAGCGCAGGTTTTTTTCGATTGAATTGCCACCAGAAGCTGTCCCCTTGGTAGTTGTTCTTGCGGGTGTTCCAACTTTAAAGGATGGTGTAGCTGAGGGCCATTTCCAGTTAAAAAATAAAGTGATTCACTGGCTTGAGCAGAATCGCCCTCTTCCCTCATATATAAACGGGGACATTTTACGGTGAACACCCTAAATATCGATTCCAAAATATAGAATGGACAGAATATCGACTCCAAAATATAGAATGGACAGAATATCGAAAATCAAAATATAGATAGGTCAGAATATCGAAATTGGGGTACAAAATATCGATTTCCATAATATAGAATGTAAAAATATAGAATTCCATAATATCGACTTTAAAAATATAGAATCCCATAATATCGATTTTTTTTTAGTGTTATGTATGGTAGTATATGTGTTAAAATTATGTATTATGTTTGTAATGTATGTTTAAATTTTTTAAACTAATGAATGTTATGTAATTTAATTTTTGCGTAATTTAATTCCGTAGCGGGTTGTGGGTTTATAGGGGAATAGGGTGGGAAGTAATTTAATTATGGTAAGTTAAATATTAATTATATTTAAATATTTAAATTAATTATTAATTGGTCATTAATTTTTTTATTAATTGATAATTAATTTATATTAATTGATGAATTGATCATTATGTTAATTTTAATTTTGATTATTAGCAGCGGGTTGTGGGTTTATAGGGGAATTGGGTGGGAAGTAATTTAATTGTAATAAAGTAAATATTAATTATTTAATTTATGTGTATTGATAATTAATTGATAATTAATTATTAATTGGTAATTAATTTGTGTTAATGGGTAATTAATTTGTACGAATTGCTAATGAATTTTTATTAACTGCTAAATTATTTTTATTAATTGATTAATTGATAATAATGTTAATTGTATTTTTTATTATTGGGAGGGGGTTGTGGGTTTATAGGGGAATTGGGTGGGAAGTAAATTAATTGTAATAAAGTAAATATTAATATTTTTATTTATGTGTATTGATAATTGATAATTCATTTTTAATTGGGAATTAATCATTATTAATTGGTAATACATTTTTATCAATTGATACTTAATATTTGTTAATGGTAATTATTTGTTATTAATTGGTAATTATTTTTAATTAACTTTTTATCGGTATTGATCATTAATGTAATCTTATTTTAAATTTAAATCATTACTTTCCCTACTTTTGCACTCTCAGGAGTGGGAATAGTATGTTTTACCCTCTGCTATCCAACTCTTTCCCTACTGGTGCACTCATTGGAGTGGGAATAGTAATTTTTACCCCTGCGCTATCCAACGCTTTCCCTAGTGTTGCACTCTCTGGAGTGGGAATAGTAATTCTTACCCTCCCGCTATCCAACGCTTTCCCTACTGTTGCACTCTCTGGAGTGGGAATAGTAATTTTTACCTCTACGCTATCCAACACTTTCCCTACTGTTGCACTCTCTGGAGTTGGAATAGTAATTTTTACCCCTACGCTATCCAACCCTTTCCCTGCTGTTGCACTCTCTGGAGTGGGAATAGTAATTGTTACCCTCCCGCTATCCAACGCTTTCCCTACTGTTGCACTCACTGGAGTGGGAATAGTCATTTTTACCCCTGCGCTATCCAACGCTTTCCCTAGTGTTGCACTCTCTGGAGTGGGAATAGTAATTCTTACCCTCCCGCTATCCAACGCTTTCCCTACTGTTGCACTCTCTGGAGTGGGAATAGTAATTTTTACCTCTACGCTATCCAACACTTTCCCTACTGTTGCACTCTCTGGAGTGGGAATGGTAATTTTTACCCCTACGCTATCCAACCCTTTCCCTGCTGTTGCACTCTCTGGAGTGGGAATAGTAATTGTTACCCTCCCGCTATCCAACGCTTTCCCTACTGTTGCACTCTCTGGAGTGGGAATAGTAATTTTTACCTCTACGCTATCCAACGCTTTCCCTACTGTTGCACTGTTTGGAGTTGGAATAGTAATTTTTACCCCTACGCTATCCAACATTTTCCCTACTGTTGCACTCACTGGAGTGGGAATAGTAATTTTTACCCCTACGCTATCCAACGCTTTCCCTACTGTTGCACTCACTGGAGTGGGAATAGTAATTTTTACCTCTACGCTATCCAACGCTTTCCCTACTGTTGCACTCACTGGAGTGGGAATAGTAATTTTTACGCTCTCACTATCCAACAAAATCTCGACTTTTTTAAATTACTTATATTATGTTTACATTTTAAGCATTTTTATATTATATTATGTATGTTTTATTTAATTGTTTTTCATATTTAATTAATTTTATATTAATTTTAATACATGTAAAAAATTCGATATTTTGGCTAACTATATTTTGACAGTCTATATTTTGGAATCAATATTTTAGTACTTACCTGTTTGTAGATAGGGAGTCGATATTCTGTCCCTCTATATTTTGGTGTCGATTTTTTGTGTACTCGATATTTTGTCCCTCGATATTTAGTCACTGAACCAAATTGTACATGTTCGGCGTCTACCCTGGCTGGGTAACACTCCAAAGAATATAAACGGGGACATCATTATAGTTAACTTTAGAGATCCTAGAGCTCTGAGCCACATTCTTAACTGGCACACAAATCATGCGAAGTCTCTCATTACCACCTGGGAACTGACTTACTTTTATCCTCGTCCTCAATCAGTTCCCACTTTTAACTCAGGGGCCCTACTTTGCAGCCAGCCCAATCCTTTTATACCGCTTAGTAACCGATATGAGGCACTAGCAAACCTTGAAGATGTTGACTGACTTAATCATCCCAAGGGTTCATCATCAGCCCCTGTCGAACCATCTTCTGATACATTTTCAACTCCTAGTGAGTTGAGAATTCAAGTACCTGAAGGTAGTGTAGATACTTGTTCCAATCATTTCATTGTCCCTGATTCTCTGCCTTCTGCCAGCCTTTTGGCTGACACTGAGGTTATAACGGGGAAGTTATTTTCCTGGAATATTGCAGGGTTGACTTCTAAACTGGAATCTGAAGATTGGATACGTTTTGTCAACAATTTTGATCTATGCATATTCCAGGAAACTTGGTCATGTGAACCATCTTTTGTGCAGGGACACTTGAATTATGTTGTTCCTGCATTAAAGGGCTTAAAGGGGAGACCTATGGGGGGATTAACTATTTGGGTCCGCCAGAGTTTAAAGTTAGTCATTAAAGTTATAGATACCAGCCATAGAGATATTCAACTTATTAAGATAAAGTTAGACAAATCAGGAATGTTGGATATTTATAATGTCTATGTTAGGAGTAACAGGGGAGGGAGGACTGAGGTCTTAATAGCCTTGGGTTGTCTCCTTGATACCCATTCTTTAAACAACAATATTGTTATAGCGGGTGACTTCAACAGAACATTTGAACCCTTAGTTAATGACGACGATCTTTTTGGGGACGAAGAGGACCGGCAATGGGGAGTTCCTAAACTGGAGCTCACCCCGGTTGTGCGTTGGACTGATGACGTGATTAGTC
The DNA here is from genome assembly GCF_964204655.1 of Triturus cristatus. Lineage (NCBI taxonomy): Eukaryota > Metazoa > Chordata > Amphibia > Caudata > Salamandridae > Triturus > Triturus cristatus. The sequence goes on from NC_140588.1 coordinate 470,091,886, forward strand.
TAAACGCCCTTTGTTATGAAAAGGGTCTAAGAGCCCTAAATGAAAGAACCCGTAGTGACAAAAATGGGACCAGTACATTTGACAACGGGCGATATAACAGCAGGATCGACTACGTTTTATGTAGTCTTAAATTATGGCCCTTGATCTGCGACATGGAAGTTGTCTGGCGGTTAGAGAGTGATCACAACCCCCTGTGCGCAGTCCATAAATGGTGGTCCCATATCAATCAGCCCATTGGCCACACTGAGATGGTCCCTCCCCTGACCGTCCCCACCAACGACATGCGTAGATTAAGGTGGGAAAATATAGTGACTAACCAACAGGCCATCTCTAATATTAGCAATCAGGTTGATAAAGCAATATTGGCCATAGAGCACTCTAAATCACTTAGCACTGGCTTGGACAAGATAATAGGAATTCATAACACCCTTTTTTGCACTATCAAGGCTTATTTCCTTAAACCTGTGAAAAACAAAGGAGCTAGAGCCCCAAAATCTGCAAAATGGTACAACGATCAGTGTAGGGATGCACGATTGGCTTTAGGTAATGCTATCAAGGGTGGACAATCTACTGTAATCAAATCTGCCAGAAAAGATTACAAAACTAGTATATCCAAGGCAAAGAAAGCCTGGGATGAGCACCACTGGTCTGAGTTAAAGGTAGCTAGTGATAGGAAGGATTCTCGGTTATTTTGGCACATTGTCAAATGGGGAAGTTCAGGTTTACCCGGTCCCCCAAGCAATAACGTCCCAGAAGAAGAATGGGTAAAATTTTTTAAATACCAGTATGCTGAGCCAAACAACGTTGTGTCAGGGCCAGACATTAGTGTAAATCAGTTCCAAGACAACCTCTTTGGTGCTGATGAAATTATGATGGCCCTTAGCTCAGTAGCTTCGGGACGTGCTCCTGATCTCGATGGTGTCCCAGCTGATGTATTTATAAATGATAAAGAGCGCTGGTGTAAGTACATTCATCTTCTTATGAATGCTATTGCATTTGGTGCAGCGGTACCAACTTCCTGGCAGGGTGCTGTAATTATACCTAACTTCAAGAAAGGTGACTGGTCCCAGCCAGGCAATTATAGACCGATAAGCCTCATTGACACTATTCAAAAGATTGTGGGGCGTGTGATTTTCAAAAGGCTTTTGGACTGGGCGGAGGAGACTAATGCCCTCTCACCCTTCCAGGCAGGATTTCGAAGGTCCACAAATACGGTGGACCAGGTTTTTCGTTTCACCCTGTTGCACTGGAGGACCGTCGTACTGGGTGAGGGCAGCTTGTATGCGGCTTTTGTAGACCTGCGGGCTGCCTTCGACCTTGTCCCCCGGTCTAAGCTAGGGTTGGTCCTTAAGAAACAGGGACTACCTAGTGACTTATTATCTCTCATAATGAGACTCCACGAATCCAATTTTGCAAGAATCCAGTGGGGGGGACTAGGCTCGGTAACTGTGGACTTCCCAGTTGAGAGAGGAGTTCGACAAGGATGTTCAATGGCTCCTGTTCTTTTCACTTTGTACATCAATGATGTTATTGCCCGCACGCTCTCTGCCCAAGTGGATGTTCCCTTTTTAGCTGGGATTAAAATTCCTATTTTAATGTTTGCAGACGATACACTCATTTTATCTAAAATCCCTAGTGGCTTGCAGCGTGCCTTGTCTATTTTTGATCAATTTTGTGGGGAGTATGGCTTAGAAGTTAATTCAGCCAAAACAAAACTTATGATTTTTAATCCCCATCGTAATTTTAAATCTAAAATTACTTTGAACGACCGCCCGCTAGAAGTAGTGAATACTTTCACATATTTAGGCTTACATATTTCCAGCGATAAGAGTTGGCGGCACCATATTGATATTGCCACACTTAGACATAGGCAATTGTCCGGTGCTATTTGTGCAGAGCATAGAAAATCCTTAACCAAACCAGTAAAACCTGCCCTTCAGGTTTATGAAGCAAAGGCTCTAGGCTCCGCCCTTTATGGTGCTGAGCTCTGGGGCTTTGAGAAAGTGGTTGTGCTTCAATCCTCTGAAAATAAATTTTTCAGGGCTATAACGGGTGTCCCTAAAAGCACCCCCCTGTTGCCCCTCAAATATGATTTGGGCAGAAGAGCAGTTTCAGACTTGGTTAGGCTCCGTCCAATCTTATATTGGCGCAGGTTATGGACGACTCCTGTGCTCTCTCACTATGCCGAGGGCTTTTTAGACATTATAAGATCTGATGTATTCCACAAAATTGGGTGGTTAAAATCACTTAAGACAACTTTGACTGAGCTTGGTTTGTGTTCACTTTGGGAAGACCCGGAGAGAGCAATTTTTCCATCAAAAAGCACTCTAAAAGACATTTACTTGGAGATGGTTGCCTCCCGGCATTGGAGTAGCTCCAGAGCTGGATCTATGACTGGAGAATTCCTAGAGGCCAAGATGTATCCCTGTTTAGAACCCTACTGGGACATTATAACCAAGCCAGGAGAAAGAAAGCTCCTTTTCCAACTTAGAGCAGGCGCTCTTCCCCTAAGATATCTGTCAGCGAAGTGGGAAGGTGGATCCTGTGGCAGCTGCCCTGTTTGTGGTATTACTAAAGAATCAATCGGCCACTTTTTATTTTCGTGCAAAGCTTACGCTGCTCCAAGGCGCATCTGGTTGTCCCCGATGTGTAAAAATCTGGGGACCACCAGTAGTATTATCGCTTTGCGTATTATATGCACCAGCACTTTGACTTGGATCTCAGCAGCCACTGCAAAGTACCTAGGGTGGGCATGGTCGATAAGATAGAGACTGCTAGTCACTTGACTATTCTCTTGCTTAGAAAGAGACTGCTAGCTTTTTGACTATTCTCTTGTTTAGATAGAGATTGCTAGTCATCTGACTATTCTCTGCCATGTCATTTCGTCTGCATCTTAACTTATATACCTTTTTTAAACTATCCCTGTATTAATCCATTCTTACCATTTTCTTCTAAATGTTCTTTTGTTTAATAGAACAGTATGTTACATAAATAGGATCAGTAATCAAGTTTGAAATCTTCAAGAAGTATGTCTTGTATTCTGATATAATTGATTGGAATTTAATTCTATTTTTTAAAATGTTGTATGAATTGTTTTTATTGTATATTTGTATTTGCTTTTATGAATGAATTTCGAATAAAGCATACTTTGAAAGATTAAACAGATATCCTCAAAAAGAGTGCATTGAGCCAGCAGTCTACAGTTTCATTGACAGCCTAAAGATGTCCTTGCAGAGAATATAAGGTTCAAGTTCCAGACCACAGATGCACTCCCAAATATTACAGGGACACAAAAGGCCATCACACACTCTATGAGTTGCACCATATGGCCTAAATGTGCAAATCTCGTGAAATGCCATAATATCCCTCACTAGTACCATGATTTTTCCACATTATTCCAATGCATTCCCAGAATAGCATCAGCTATTAAAATGTGCACGCTTAGGAGTCAGTGATCTCCTTGGACATGTCATTAGTGTTGCTGTTAGTGATGTTATCCATGATTTGATTTCCAATGTCTTCATGATGTCATGAGCCTTGCACGTTGGGGAATTATTGCTGCAAAGAAAACCATAGTTGGTGACTTGCACTTGTTTTTAGGGTTTTGCCAAAATGTTCCTTAAAATAAGGTTGTTTGAGTGAATCTGTACAGATGCTTTTAATGTAGGCTACTATCTAATCTTTGTGGGAACCAGGAGGGCCTTTGACTGGAGTCTTTTAAGTGACTGTGTAGATCTCAAAATACACAATCACACACTTTATTGTGTGCACTTAACACCACAAAATCATCACAGAAACCTTCAGAGAAGCTCCCAGCTTTCAGTTAATTTTTAACTAAGCACTGCAAAAAATAAGTGTTGCATTTTCCTTTTAAAGATAAGGAAAGGCTATGTTTATTTTACATTATTAAGCAAAAACAATAAGATGATGGACGGAGTGCTGAAACCTTTCAGACACTCACCTCCAGTCACTAATAGATCTGGGTTGAATCCATCATTGTTCTTATGCTCATTTCACCACCTCAGTTCAAAACCAGCCATATGCAAATCAATCTTGACCCGTGTCCTCATGGGAACAGACCAGCCAAAACTGCCAAGCCAGGACTTCCCTGGACCGGAAACAAGCATCCTGGGGCCGGTTTCAGGGTAACAACCCTCATCAGACAGGCTAGCTTGAATCCAGTGGCAACATGAGCAAGGGCCCCACGTCTAGGCATACCATGCCTAACTTAGGGCAAACTAAGCAAACACAATAAGATAATGGATGGAGCGCTGAAACTTTTCAGACATGGGTCCCTTCTCACTTTGCCACTGGATTCAAGCTAGCCTGGCTGATGAGGGGTGTGAGCTAAATTCCGATGATGGATTTAACCCAGATCTAATAGTGACTAGGGTGAGTGTCTGAAAAGTTTCAGTGCTCTGTCCATCATCTTATTGTGTTTGCACTGTTTGCCCTAAGTTGCCAGAGTATGTCCAGACGTGGGTCCCTGGTGCACTTTGCAACTAGATTCAAGCTAGCCTGGCTGATGGGGGGGTGTTACCCTGAAACCGGTCCCAGGATGCTTGTGTCCGGTCCAGGGAAGACCTGGCTTGGCAGTTCAGGCTGCACTGTTCCCATGAGGAACAGTGTCAAGACTAATTTGCATATGGCTACGTCTGAACTGGGGTGGCGAAGTGAGATAAATACCGATGATGGATTCAAACCAGATCTAATAGTGACTGATGGGGAGTGTTTGAAAAGTTTCAGCGCTCCATCCATCATCTTTTTGTGTTTGCATTGTTCGCTCTAAGTTGGCAGGGTATGCTCAGACGTGGGTCCCATGCTCACTTTGCCCATGGATTCAAGCTAGCTTTGCTGATATGGGGTGTTACCGCGAAATCGATCCGAGGATGCTTGTTTCCGGTCCTAGGAAGACCTGGCTTGGCAGTTCGGGCTCCTCCCATGAGGAACAGGGTCAAGAAAGATTTGCATATGGCTGGGTCTGAACTGGGGTGGCAAAGCAAGTTAAATAACGATGATGGATTTAACCCAGACCAAAGAAGACTGAGGGTGAGTGACTGAAAAGTTTTAGCAATCCATCCATCATCTTATTGTGTTTGCATTGTTTTACATTATTAGCAGAGCCTGATAATGAGCAGTGCTCTACTAAGATTTATGACCCATGTGGGTCAGAGGTTCAGAACTGAAGCAATGAGGTATTTAACTCTTAAATAAAAGCCAATCTCAATTCGATTTTGGAGCAGGAGAACAAAATGATGTTTCTAAATGCTTTCAAATGAGAGAAAATTAAAATGAAGTGTTAACTTAATGATTAACTTAACTCTTCATTTTAATGTTCTCCCTTTTCAAAGGGTCCCCTTACCAACAGCAGTTATCTCAGAGGCATATTTGTAACTGAAAAATACAGTCATTTTATTTCAAATGGGAGAAATTTAAAATGAAGAAAAATGTTTCTTTGAAACATTGTCTTAATGTTTTTCTCTACTTTAAAGTACACCAATTAAGTTCTAAGGTTTTACGAAGCATGTTTCTTTACTTTAAAATCCTCACTTTTAAACAAATAAGTGTATTTTCCTGTTATAAATATGGCACCATGGCTATAGGCTACTGGGAGTGCCACGTGTTGACATCGCAAAGTTGGCATGATCCCAGCAAACGCAATGCTGCTTTTGCGCATGTTACTACAAGCCTTTATTTTTGCAAGACTCTGTTTATGCCTTTCACATGAGAACCGTCTACTTTGTTCGTTCTCTGGGGGTTACTGGAGTTTAGTCTGAACACTGTGAGCAAGGTCGAGAAACAATGCCCCTTCTGTTCTGGTCAGTCCCTAGCACCTAGACAAAACATGCTAACACAGCAGCTGCATGAAACTCGTACTTTGATATTATGGGGATGCATGTTTAGGTAACACACACTTGGAGAGGGAGCTTTCCAGGGAGAAGAGCCTAAGGTATGGGGTCTGCTGATAAAGCCCAAAGATCTTCTATTATATAATAATAACTATTCTTACAAAGGAGAGGGTGGTTAGGCCTTTTAGTCCTTTATCCACTGTCTTTATGTGATGATATCTCACTTTATGATATATGGCCTTGCTGCAATTCTAACTGTATTGATGTTCTGCATTTTGCTGCTGGTTGTGGCTCGTATACTGCGTTTTAGAGCACAATAGTTGAAATAAATATTTTAAACTATATTCATGTTTCAGTCAGTTCTTATTGTGGACAGGTACGAGAGTGTGAGCGAAAAGGTGTGTCTTGTTACCGCGATTCCTGAGAGATTCAGGAGTGTTGTGTTCTGGGGTGTCTAATAATTTGCTTCTTTATGAGTGTGTAGGAGAGCGAGTGAGACACTATAGCTAGTCAGTCCTGGGTTTGTGGGCGCTAAGGTGGTGGGAAAGCTTAGTCCCTATACACCGAGGTCCCATTTTCCTGCGCATAGTTCTGTGTATGTGCAGAATCCCTGCAACAGGAGTAATATGCCTACTATTTGTAAAGGTACTTTGACATGGTAGAAAATGTAATGATGAGTTGTATGTAATGCATGTATAAAGTTAACTGTTCAGTTGAATTTTCTTCCCATTTCAAAGTGTTGCATTTACACACAGCAGGCATCTCACTCCCAGTGGCTGGTAGACACGCTGCCATATTCATAACTGAAAAATACAGCCTTTTTTTAAATGGGAGGAATTTATAGTGCAGAAGAGTGTTCTATCAAGTGCAGAAAATCTTACCTTCCTATGAACATTTTTGCCGAACATTTTTATCCACTTTAACTTTCTCCAATTTAAAAAAACAAAAGGATGCATGTTTATGTTGTACATGTAATGGTGCCACATATGGGGAAAGGTATGTCCTGTGCCACAAGTACATACAACACAGGCTCTCAGTCACCCATACACATATATCCCATTCATTCACACACGTGTTTATACATCCCCAAAGACTATGCACTCACTGATGCACATGGCAGCCCTATCATAGTACCCTAGTCACAGTATTTTGGTCAAACCATAGTATTGGGCTACATGACATTAAGGGGCATGTATACAAGCCCCTATCGCCCCATCAACGTCACTTTTTTTGACTTTCTGTGGCGATATGGGCTTTGCCTTATTTACAAGGCAGTGTTAAGCCACTTAACATGGCTTAACGCTGCCTTTTAAATAAGGCACCCTTTCACGCTATACTTAGCAGGAAAGGGGTGGGAAATACGTGTTGCGGTGGGTGTTCTGCCGCAGCACCTATTGATTTTGACGCACAAGTTACTTGGCTCTCGACAATCTTTACTGGTCAGAAGTAACTCTCATTACAGAAAAGGTTGGAGACCCCTAACCTATACAGACAGAGACACCGGCAAAAAAGCCTGACATAGGAACTTTCTTTAGATAAATATTACTTCAACCAATATTATTATGTTATCTTAAAAGTTCTGTTTCCTAGCATGAACGCATTTCACCAAAATCAAGTAAAGGATAAATATTAAGAAGTACACCAAAAAATACAATGTGAACGAAAATATAAATCTATTATACACGGTTTCAGAGTTATTATTATTTTTTATTCCTCGAGATAGCCCCAGCAAAGCATACCTAAGCAAGTCACTTTCATTCCATTTCAGTCTCCGAAGACATGACAGCTTCTGTTCACTTTTTCGGAATAATGGTTGTTATCGTACAGATTTTTTCTAAAACAAACACAAACATCCTTCTAAATTACAGGCCTTCAATGACAATCTTTCTAGGTTGGATTGTTCTAAACTAATATGGCTCAGACAGATTCTGAATAATGTAGGAGGATACGGCCCACAGAAATATCAAGAAATCTGAAATTGAATTTAGCCTGTCAGATTTTCGCTTAGTTGATCCGTATTGCTTTAATATTCTACAAGCTGGAAACCATTTCATTCTAGTTCATAAAGATCATCACGACAGAAGATACAATATATGAATTTAGCTTATTTTTCATTTTCCAGGAGCAAAGCTTGCTTTTGCGTATAAAACTGATCAAAGCCTTTCTAGCTGTTGCACAAAAATGGGACTCAAACTACTACAAGAATGCTTCAGAAAATAAGTGCTTACGAAGGTAAATGAACTTTAAGTTTCCCATTTCTGAAGCATCTTCTTCTCCTTTCAAAAATTCAAAAACAGCATTTATTGTTCCTAAATATATATACTGAATGGGCCTTATGCACGAAGGTAAATTGAGTCATAAAGGTTCGTTTATGACCAAATGTACTCGTTTTATACCTGTCAGGAATTCACAAAGGGATTTCTGGCACTTGTAAACCCATTTGGTGTGCAGTGAACTCTGCCACAAGTGTGAAGTTCCTCAAACCTGTAAATCCTCCTCATGGTTTGGGAAAATGAGGGTTCTGAGCGTGATTACCATTGGAAAATTGACTGAAAAAATATTTATAGAGCGCGTAGCTACCCAGGGGCATCCCAGCGCTAATGGCAGCTGTGCACAGATGATGGTCGATTACTGAGCAAGATTAAGGAAAAGCCATGTTTTGAGAAGTTTCTGGAAGGCTAAATTGTTGGACTCATGACAAATGTGATGGGGAAGGGCATTCCACCGCCTAGCAGCATTATAGGAAAACAGATGGCTACCGCTTCTCGCCTTTTTTATTCTGGGAACTAAGGCCAGGCGAAGGTTGTCAGAGCGCAAGCACCTATTAGGACGGTAGGTTGAGATGATGGAGCGGTTGATAGGCGGTCCCTTCCCTTCTAAGGACTTGTGCGCTATACAGAGAGACTTAAATTTAATTCTCTCCAGTATGGGAAGCCAGCGAATGGTCTTGAGTGCTGGTTTGGTGGTTTGGCGGTCAGGAATCCAGAGGAGCATACGCCCTGCACAGTTTTGCACAATCTGTAGCTTCAAGATGGTTGCATGGGGAGCTCCCAGATAAAGGGCATTCCCATAGCAAGTGGCCACCAATTTCAAAGCTTGATGCTTGAAATTCAGATCTCAGTCAAGCCATATGCTCAGGCTTTTGATCTGGTTTTTAGGGGCAGGAGCAGGGTCGGGACAGTCTGTCCACTGCAATCCTGCATTAAAGATAGGGTAGTTGACTAGGAGCATCAGCTCCGTCTTATTCCCGTTCAATGTCAGATATGAAAGCTCCATCCACCTGGCCACCTTTTCCAGGCATGGGCCCAGGCAGGGGGAGGAGTTGTCAGAATGGTTTAAGGCCACGACGAGTTGGGTATCGTCAGCATATGTGATTATCTTTCCCTCAAAAGGAAGAACCACCTCAGCTAGCGGGCGCATATATGCATTAAACAGAGTGGGACTAAGGGACGATCCCTGTGGAACACCGCAGCTGAGAGACTTACGTTTTGAGATATTATCTCCTTCAAAGACCTGGAAGGACCTGTCTTCCAGGAGGGATTGCAGCCATGCAATGCACCCCCCCCCCAGCCACCCTGAGATTCCTGAGTCTAAGAACCAGGGTATTGTGGTTGTGTGTTGAAAGCCGCACTGAGATCTAAAAGGATAATGGCCGCTGTGCCTCCTCAGTCTAGGATTTTCTTGGACTCTTCGACTACTGCTAAGAGAGCTGTTTCCGTCCCCTGTTGGGGTCCAAAGCCAGTCTGGGAGGGGTGAAGGAGATTGTGAGACTCCAAAAATGTGAAGAGGACTGAATTAACATGTTTCTTAACAATCTTACTGATCCCCGGAAGGAGGGAAATGGGGTGATAGTTCCCCAGGAGATCAGGATTGAGACTTTGCTTTTTTAGCAATGCTTTCGCCATGGCACATTTCCACGGTGGGGGGACTACTCCAGTCGAGATAGAGGAATTGATCAGCTCCAATATCACTGGGGAGACTGTTCCAGCGACTCGGTTCAGAAGACTGGGGGGTGCTGGGTCTCTGGGAGGACCTGACTTTACCAGAGCCGAGATAATTCCTAGAGACTTGAGATCCATCAGAGGAATTTCCTCCAGAAGGTGCTTAATGTTCTGAGGAACAGTGTTGAAAGATAGCGGATTGCTGTGGCAAGCCGTATGAGGAAAGGTAGTATAAATGGCTTGAATTTGTTTGTGGAAGAACTCTGCCAGTTCATTACAGCCAGAACAGGCACCATCAGTGGTAACTGGGGAAGAGATGGTATAATGAAGATTCTTTGCAATGCAAAAGATTTCCCGTGGAGAGTTGAATGCCAGGGTGATTTTTTATTCATAGTATGTGTCTTGCGCAGATTTGATTTCCGCTTTATAAGTTTTGATGGCCTCCCTATATTTTAGTTTGTTTTATAAGGAATAGTCCTTTCTCCCTGTTCTTTCAAGTCTTTTACAGACTTGTTTATGCTCACGGAGCTTAGGGAAATACCCCGGCATTATATTAGTCCTGGCTTTATTCCGAATACACTTTTTGGGGAGAACACGGTCTAATGAACATTCAATCCACTTGTTAAAATTGTCGTTAGTGCCAGTGGGATTGAGTCACAGATCGGCCTGGTATCTTGGAGGACTGAGATCCATTGTTCTAGCGGGAGTTTAGACCATAAACGTTCCTTGCTTCTAACCGGGCTAACAGGAAGGTTGGGGCGCTTGGTGACCCAGGCAAAAGGAATCAGGTTGTGGTCTGACCAAGGCACGGGGATAGGATCCATCACCAATAACTTGTCAATATTGGAAAAAATAGGGTCGAGTAAGTGGCATTTGGAGTGGGTAGGACCAGTAACTTTTTGTTTGAGCTGAAAAACTGCCAGATCGCTGACTAACTCAGAGGTGACTAAATATGAGGGGTCATCAAAGTGAAGATTGAGATCCCCCAATATCGTAAAGTTAGAGGGGGAGGTGGTTAGGTTGCCTGTCATTTCAGGGAGAAGTTTACAAAATTGTCCATGGGCCTCAGGGAGTTGATAGATTAAGATACCTGAGAAAGTGAGGGTAGGAGAGAATTCTATCGCAAAGGAGAGGTTCTCGCAATCAGGTAAGGGGCCTGCTATAATGTGACATTTAAGCTGATTTTTATGTATAAGAGCAATGCCAAAACCTTTGCCTGATTCCCGATCTAGCCTCTGAATGTGGTAGCCAGGTGGGGAGGGCTTGAACGAGGTCATGGTCTGACTCATTATTGAGCCACTTTTCAGTTAGAAACAGAGCTTCTGGGCGTTCTTCTTCAAACAAGATGAAGATTTCTGCTGAGTGTTTGGATAGCGGCCTACAAATTAACAGGAACATTTTGTAGAGTTCCTGGTTAGGCAGAGCGACTTGGGGTTTGAAGGATGGGCAGAATTTAAAAGGACAGTGGGAGCAAAGGGACTTGTCACTAAAAGGAGAAATAGAGTGCAAACAATTATCGTTAGTGACCCCCCTTAGATGTTGAAGCTGGTCCGATGTATAGACGCGTTTACCTGTGGAGGAATGGGAAGGGGTTGTGGCCCATGGCCCCAGTCAAGCGCAGAAGGGTGCAGACGGGCTTGCCTTTGGCGCGCCTTCAGCTGCGCAATTGTGTCATCAAGCCCATTTATAGGATGCGTCCAGCAACTAGACCGCTAACCCAAATGGCGGCAAGATCAATGTGCAAAATAGCAAAAGTGAATAGGTGCCCCCAGGAGCTTTAATACAGCTCCTAACATTCTGGAAATACAGCAGAAATAAAGTAGTCAAAGTGCAGAGATCGATGTGGTTAAAAGCAGGATAAAGCGATTTAAAATGCTCCCAGACCCTTAGCACAAATCAAACAGGCTAAAGCACAATGCTGCGCTGTCGCGTCATCAAGCCAATGTAGAGAGAAGCGTGCAGCAACTAGACCGCTAACCAAAATGGCGGCAAGATCAATGTGTAAAATAGCAAAAGCGATTAAGTGCACAACCCGCCCCCCCCCCTTCCCCCGGAGCTTAAACACAGTTCCTTACAGTCTGGAAATACAGCGGAAATAACGCAGTCAAAGTGCAGAGATCGATGTGAATAAAAGTAGGATAAAACGATTTAAAATGCCCCCAGAGCCTTAAAACAGCTCAAACAGTCTAAAGCACAACACCGAGGGGTCAAATCATCAAGCCCATTTATAGGAAGCGTCCAGCAACTAGACCGCTAACCAAAATGGCGGCAAGATCAATGTGCAAAATAGCAAAAGCGATTAAATTGTGAGAGCCTATTCAAAAACTTCACTTATTACCATTTCCACCCTGAAAATGGTAGACCCTTTAGTCTAGTAAAAGGCTGGCCTAAATCGCTTTACAGAGTGGAAAGAGGAATCGACGTAGGTGTAGATTGAGGAGTATGTTAATGGCTAAAAACATTTTCCCTGTGGATGAGGAACAGAAGCTGTGTGGAGTTCTTTGCTACGCAGAACTCTGCACATCAGAATGGGATCGCAATGGCAACATGACACTACCTTCCCAGAAGTATACCTGGAAACCTGTGAAACATGTCAAGGCGGTGACCTCAGTCCATAATACTCTGATTTTATTTGGTAATCAAGTCCAATATTTTTGTAAAGTACTATATTCCCACATCACATTCCAAAGCATTCTCTGTATCTTAGGGCTTGAATTATAGGTGTCCTTGTCATCTAACCCATTTCAGGTACCTTCAACAGATTAAAGGCCAAGTTGACCCGCTGAAATTTAACCTTTGATTTGCAGGTTGCAATTATAATTACTTTCTCAAAATAGAATGATCAAGCAAAAAATAGACCAGATGTGACCATATTATAGAAAGTGCCCCAGGGGTGCAAAGGCTGTTTGCATGAGTTTTCAGGCAACCCAGGGGCACCTAGGTATTAGAGAAGAGCCCAAATGCACTTCTGGGTCATTTCTTCATTTTCACCGGTGCACTCTGTGTACCCTTTTTTATGTTGACCTCCACTTACTATTCAAAATGTAGGATCAGGGCAAATAGGAGTAGTAGATATTCCACCACACTAGCTTCATCTTCTTCCATTTTCACATTTCCTGATTTCAACCCTCTTCTCTGTTGATGCACCTGCTGAGGACAGCCTTTGAACCTTTTCTTTACTCTGAAAAGTTCTACCTATCCATTTCTGTTTATGATCTTTGCTCCACTACTTCTGCAGAAACTGCTGACAGTCATTTAGATCTGCTTTTGTTGAAGGTGTTTCTTTCTTCCTTGCTACCATGACTTTTTCTTTCCACAGTCAGAGGGTGTCTCCAAGACAGTCACAACAAACTATTTTGCAAAACATCCCCTATGGACGCGTCTATTCCCACTGTCCATCAGGACTGTCACAATGAAGGAAAGAGTCTGATCACCCTTAACGAAGGCTTTCTGTACAGGCTATGGTGCCCGTTACCTCTCTCACATCCACTTCTGTTCGGCTGTTAGCCAGGAGCAGAAACCATCACCTGCAGCCACTTAGTTGTCCAGGGATTACAGGATTTCACCAAAGAGTCAGGGACATGACCAGCAAAAATGTATCATTGTAAACCTAGAATTTCAACCCTGCTTCACTTATGTAGCTGTTTGATTGCTGAACCAGCTGCATGGTCTGTGCACCATGCTGCAAGAGAAAATGTTTCATTTTTCCTGTTTGTGCCTCGGATTTCAGGATGTGGTGCACAAGAGCTTGTGGAGGTAGAGTGCTGTACAATTCCAGCAGTCTCACATACCCAATTCATCACCCCTCACATCGCTCAGGGTGCAGCACTACAATTCCCATCAATCCTTTGTATTCTCTGTGATTCCTTCATGTTGGTCACATCTTACCTTCCTCCTGCTCCCCAAGTGATTGCCTCTCCTCACCACTGCTATCATGGAGGGGTCATGCTTCAGGCAACATATTCTTTAGCCTCAACGTGGTCAAGAAGGAAGTAGGTAGAGGGTACCAGTGCATGTTCTCCTTTACAGTACCCTAAACCATGGATGATATTCTCCTCCTTGTGCTACCCCCCAGTTCAGGGTGTGGGTCTGCCTTATACTTGATTGGGCCAGCACTTTTTGGCCATGTTACGAATTGTTTTGTTGAATTGAATCTCCTGCCTCTGCCTAAGACCTGTGCTTACAGGGTGGGTGACAAGCATAGCCCACAGGGCACGTTGCACAATGTTCAAATAAATGATTCATTCATATGCTCCATTGGGTTGCCTTCTATTCCCCCATGCTCTATCAACCATGTTTCCTACACTCTTACTTTAGGAGCTTCTTTACGGAACTGAGCACCGTATGTGTAGGGCCAGGAGTCGTCCCTTAGGTATGTTTCAAAACACGATCAAAGTCATGAGTCAATGATTCCTGGTGTCTGTTCACTGGGCCTTCATGCAGTCACATGTCTTTTTAGGCATTCAAGTTTTTGGGGCACAGGAATTGTCTTGGCTCAGAGAACCTTGAGTACCATGTTAAAGGAAATGGTCATGCCCCACATGTTTTTTAAACGTTTAACTTTTTAGCTACATTTAATTGATTTACCTTTTTTGTTGATCTTAAATTGTCTAAGGAGTTGCCATATTCTCCCTGGCTATCACTAAGTACGCAGATTGGTAACTTTACAAAGGCTTGGTTCGTACAATGCTTGGGGTATCTAAATTAACTTCAACCTTTGTTTTGGTGTTAGGATATTTGCAGATACTTCCAAAGTCCTCCAATATTTGACAGTAAAAAAATCTTTCTAAGTAAGAATCCGGGATGGACAATCATAACTAACTGGTTTGTGATCGCTATGCAATTTGATATTCAATCAATGTACTAATATGTTGCATCACAAATTGTCCATTCACAGTGGGCTGCAAAACTTCCTTCCTAATGAATGTTAAGTAAGCAGGTGAGAATGTGCAACATATAGTAAATGGCTTCGAATGCACGATTTGGGGCCTGTGAGGGACCACAAACTGCTGTCCCTGCATTTGCATTCACAACTAGGAAATATTTTTTATTTAAAATGCAGCTCATGGGCATTAATAGGCTAGACTTGTCTTATTTTTAAAATAAACAGTTGTGGCAGGTAAGAGCGGTGTGGCGGGGCAGTGGCGGGACAGGGAGGTAAAGTCGACAGATGACAGAATACGGAAATTACATTTAAAAAAAGAAAAAAACACTAACGGCGAGCGCAAGGTAATTGGTTTTATTTATTTATTTGATAAATTTTTCCTATTCTGTCGTCTGTTGACTTCCCACCCCCTGCCCCTACCCCACCGCTGTACCTGCACTGGCTGCCACTGAAAATAACCCTGTTTGGGAACACATCGGAGGAAGCAGGCAGTATTCCCCCTCGAGTCCATAAACATCAGCACCATTTTCAAAGGGGGAAGCTGTCCAGTGGGGACTGCATTTAGTGTGCGAGTAATGATTAGCAGCACAGCAACATACCTGAAGAGGATTTGGTGGTGTGAGTGGTGATGGAAGGCTACGTCCTGGTGAGTGGCTGGTTTTCTGAGGTGAGCTTGATGGATGTTGTGCAGGTGTTTGTTGGTTTTGGCTTTGAGGCTGCGTTTGGTTTGGTTGCTGCTGATGTTGTTGTTGGTGCTGCGGTGACTGCTGTTGTAACTGCTGGGATTGATGCTGGTGTTGTCCCGCTTGTTGTTGGCTTTGATTTTGGTGTTGCTGATGATGTTGATGATGCTGTTGTTGATGCTGCTGTTGTTGGTGCTGCTGTTGTTGGTGCTGCTGTTGTTGGTGCTGCAGTTGCTGTAGATGCTGAAGTTGTTGGAGCTGTGAGTTTAAGGATGAGGTAGCTGTCCAAGAAAAAGAAAATAGTTCACCTATTGAGTTACAAAGCATCACAATATGCACACTTCATACCGGACAGTGAAGGAATATTTTGTTCTCGGCCCGATGCACTGCTGTTTGATATCTACTACATTACCTCTACAGTTATGAAAAACAATTTCATTTCAAATGTGTGTATTAATAATTTTACACTGCCAACATGAATGTCAAGCATCGGAAGACAAGACCAGTAATAATGAAGAACTGTATCTAGTTAACTAAATAATACCCATATAGTAAAATAAAGTATGAGGTCATGGATTGCCTATGCTCTTCATTGGCATTGTTAGTTGCCAAAGTAGGTTATGCTGGAAAATATTTCCATGATGCCTGTCACTAGTATGTTTTAAAAGTACCTGCATATATCTAAGCAAAAAACAACAAGGCTCTAAGTCATAGCATCCGACTTGTTTAACAAATGAAAAGTACTCATATCTGTGGTTCTTCTATTCTATTGGATAATGTACACAGATGCTCTGGGCCTTTTAACATGAATACTTGTAAAATAAAGCAGGCCTCAAGCCAAGTTTAAATACCTCCAGCTTCCACTTGCTTCCACTGATTGACTCTTTCGCCCAGTGAGTGCGCTGGACTGTGTCCGGCCCTCTGATTTACTTTGTGTATCTTCTCCACAGTGGCATACCAAGTGTCACTAGTTCTGCAACTTTTGGATGTCTGGCAATCTGTACAGACTTGTCTACAAATCTCAGTTGTTAGGGACTATTGCAGCTCAGCATAAGGCATCCTAAGAGGGCAGTCTTGTTGAAAGATGTGGGGTGCCTGTATAAAATGTTCCTCAACCCAGCGTGCACTAGCACAGTGCGTGCCATGACAGGAACAGGATCTAGACTGCTTGGCAGGGCCATGATGTATTAAGCTCGCACTGGTGTAGTGGAGTGGCCTGCACAATCTCACAAAGCTGCAATGCAGTCTTACCCTGATCACTCTGAGAGAGGGGATCTATCGACGAATTTGATCATTCTGCAGTGGGAGAGAGAAAGGCTTTAAAGAGCATTTATTTTGACAGCACTCTTTCTCTTCTAAAAGGCTGCTTAAACGCCTTTTGTATACCAGTTGACCCAAAAGGATGTGGACAAGAACAAGGGGAAAAAGAAAATGAGTGCGAATGGACAGGGAAAACAAAACAGAGAATCTTCAGAAGTGTTAAGCCCTTCTAACCGTGGGAATATTCCGATTTTTTCATTCGGATGGCATAATCTTCGTTTTCTGATCCAGCAGTTTGACATTGTCTCACATAGCTGTCTCTCGTTCTGCTATGATTTATCTTTATGCTTTGAACCTCCCTCTAATGTAAATTTGTATTTAAATCTAATGTTTTTGTTTTTCAGGAAGCTTTGTTTATATATAATACCACTTCATATCTTTCTTATACTGCTAACATAATTTCTATTATATTTTGTAATTCATTTGTTTCTGCACTTGTACATTTTCACTTTCTGAAAACAGAGCTACATTTTGAAATTATTAACACCTCACCTATCTTTATAATAATGCACACCTCTTAAATTACAACCTTAAACATTATCTGAACACGTTGAGGCATCTTTTTCACACACTATCCATCTACATAATATCCTGTAAATGCATCATAAAATCTTCTTGTTTAAATAGTTTCTATCTCACAGGGATTTTAGTAAATAATTGTCATGCCATACAGTTTGTAAGAAAATGTAACACCATTATAGCATTTCATGTAAATAGTACTGTGAATAGTACAGTTTCTTCTCAAATAGTGTTCATTCCTTGTATAATTCTCAGGGGTAGATTGATACATTTAATTGTTTTAGGTTTGAGCTCCTCATTTTGGGCACTGTCTGCTGTAAATTCATTGATCCTCAATATTCTTTCTGTAACTCCATTTTTTTCAAGCCAGTATTTAATTTTCAGCAGCCCTGCTGTCCAATATATTCTTTAGTTGAGCATCTGATGCCAGTGCATCCCTCAGTTGTGGCTGATCGTTTTATATGTTTTATCATTTTTGTCATCAGTTTGTAGTTAAATACCTTTAATTTAATATTATCCCTTTTAAATGACTTCCTGATTATTGGGATAATGTCTGTGGAGCAGTTCTTGTTTTAGAACACTTGAATGTTTTTCATGCTCCTTTGTTCAGGTACAATTGTCCTCATTAAAAGAAAATCTGTACATATGACAGATTTTCCTTTACGCTTATTTTGTGGTTGTCTGTAAAACGTAATAAAGCATTGTGATGTGATAATTTTCTGAACAGAGTATTTTGACATTTTCCATGTTTCGTAAATATCAATTAGTCCAAAAACGATTGTAAAATGTACACATCAACCATGGGTTAGTGTCTTGTTCAATCATCTAGTTTATAAATATGTTTAATTCCTCCACCAATCCACTACAATGTAAAAGGATATCATCCAGATAAGGTCAAATCTGAAATTATGTCTATATTAGTATGCAGCCACCAAACATACATTTTTCTTCTAAATATGACGTATTGATAAGCCACACTGGGGGCACATATTTCCCCCATATTTGAACCCCTGCTTTGTTTAAAAAAACAAAATCTGTCAATACTAATTCAGTATATTTAAATAACATCTGTTGGCACCATTTCAATATGTCTTCTTCAATCAAAGACTCAAAATGATGTTATTAGAGACTCTTCCTGTGGTCTATTACTAGTCAATGCTGTGGTATGTTACTAGTCAATGCTTCCACACCACATCACTAGCAGTTGCCTATTTTCAGTTTCTTTATTTCCAATTCTCTTTAATGCCAAGGCCATGCCCTGTAAAAAAAGAAGGTATCTTCTAAAAAAAAAGCTGAAGAAGAAATCAGCCTCGCAAATTATTTATGGCAGAGATTATTGGGTGAGAATGGTTATTTATGACTTTTTTCCTTTTGAAAATGCATACAAAATGTGGATTTTAGAGTTTAATGTGTTCACAAAATCTCACTCGTTTTGCTTATCCACCCAGTCTATGGAGCCTTCACTATATAGTAAATTCCTTTAACAATTTTATTGTGAGAGAGGAGCTATGAGGTTCATATTAATCTTTTTGAGCTAGTAAGTTTCTCACGTTATCATCATTGGTCAGTATCAATCAAAACAATTGATCCTCCTTTACATGTTGACTATGTTGTCACATTGTTTTTATTATTTTGTATTTGAATGCCTTTGATTCATCTCCTATTGTGGCATTTTAAATTCCAATGTTACGTCCTTCTTTCACTGTATATTACTCTTTTTGACATTACCTTTTTAAAAGTTGTGACTTCATTACCAATTTCAATTTAGGCAAACCGAATTTTGATTTTGCTTTCAAGTCACTTATCTCTTTTAGTGGGAAGAAATCTCCTTATTTAAAAAAAATAAAATTAAGACATAGCTTCCTGAATAAAACGATATTTCTGCTGTGGAAACAGTGTTTGTTGACAGATGAATTATTTGAGTATTCCGGACATCATTTGTTGTTTTTTGTTGCATGCTTTGGATAAAAACAAATTGCCCCCTAATGCATCGTATATAACATTCTGGCAAATTAATTGATCACAAACAGAAAGTTCTTATCTATCAATCAGAATTCAGATTCATACCTACATTTCAATGAAACCAAACTTTGATCACAAATATGCTTAGAAAGATACTACTAATTGATGAAGTGCAACTCTATCTACTTGTACAGAGACTTTATGGCTATGCAAACTATTTGAAATGACAATTATATACTCAAAGGCCACTGAGGGGAAAAAAATGAAAAGTGTGGGGAGATTTATGCTAAATAAACCAGCATGGGATAATGTGTAAAATGTTCAGGTTTCACGCTTCCGTCACAAAGTGATTGGTTGTACAGCTTAAGCCCTGGGCTGGCATCACAAACCAGTAAGCTGTGATTGTTGGATGAAACAGGCAGGTACAGTACAGTGGCTGCATGTACTGAGGAAATGCAAAGGATGTGTGGTCTTTGTAGCGTGTAGTTTAATTTGTACTTTAGTGTGCAAGACCCACTTCAATTACTACGCAAGAAAGAGGCAGGATTAAACTCTACAATTGCCTTTCTGGCACGGAGTATTGGCAGCAGAAATACAATCAAAAGCGGAAGATTTGGCATCATTTCTGAGTGATGTACAATGATTCTGAGTGATGTCTCAGCCTCTGTGAACAGTCTACTGAGCAGTCACGACAGTGGGTGGAATGTAATCAAATGAAAACAATGCATATATTTCATATTTTGCAGACATTCCAGTGATACGTTTTGCAGAAACAAGATTAGTATGGAACATCAAGTTTTCAAAAAAAGAAATATCAATGCAGCTGGAATATCATGGCAAATTCTTGATACACTGAAGAGCGATAAAGGTGAAATAATCCGGTCCAACAGTACGATTGGGTCATAATTATGTCAAGAACGCACTACCACATCAGTATAAAATAATGCCATAAATCCAAAAATTGACATAGAAATGGTAATAAAAGGTTCATCAATTACAAATGTTAGTACATAACTGTTGGAAATTGGGTTAGTGGTTGACTGAGGTGTTAGCCCTTGTCAAGCAGCAACCACAATCCTAGTCAGGGTAAGGCACCCGCAACTTCAAACTGCAACCCAAAATTAACCTGCGCTCACCCCCTGGTAGCTTGGCACAGAGCAGTCAGGCTTAACTTAGAGGCAATGTGTAAAGTATTTGTGCAACACTTCAAACACTAAAACAGTGAAACCACCACACAAAAACATCCCACACCAGACAAACTGAGTTTTATTTAATAAAAATAGCACCAACATGACAAAAATCCAATCAGTAGAACAGGAGTTGTGAATTTTTTAAGAATAAACTGTAATATGGTACCTAAAAGTATAAAGGACCAATCTGGTTGCGCTAGACTGTGTCAAAGTCAAAGGTTCAGGCCGACCGCATTGGAGCGCGGGTCACATGCAGTGCCAGGTTAGTCCCGCTGAAGGTTTACCTTCTCACGTTTTGTGCCAAGAGTCCCATTCACGTTGGAGGGCCACAGGGAGCAAGAAGGGCATCGCTTGCGGTTGTTGGCATAGCGTGAGGAGCAGGCCAGGTGTTGTGGATGGGCAGGCTGGAGCTCGCATTGGCAGTCCTCTGCAGCAATCAACGCTTGCTGTGTGAAGAGACGGGCTCACGGCTTGTCACACTGATTTTTGGTGCAAGGGGCATGGTTCCAAAAGGCTGGTTTTAAGATCCCTTGAATCACGTCAAGCGTCCAGGACCTGAAGGGCACCACCTGGGGGTCAGTACCTTGCTGAAGACTGGTAAAGGAGCCTTTTTATTTCCCTGAGGCTCAGATCAGGAGGCCAGCAGACTAGCCCTTTGAGTCACTCTAGAGGTCCTGGGTTCAAGATGGGTGACAGACCCAGTTCTTCCTCCCAAGGCAAGAGGGCAGTAGGCAGCAGGTCAGAATAACACGGCAGCAGCTTCTTTACAGTGGCAGTTCAGCAGCAGAGCATTTCTTCTTCCTGGAAGAGTATCCATAGATCCAGAAGTGTACCGAAGTGTTGGTGTCCGAGGTCCTTCTTTTATACACTGGTGCCCTGGTTCTGGAAGGTGGGAAAAGCTCCTAGACAATGTCTTTGAACTGCATGACATTTCCTTCCTCCCCTGCCCTAGGCTCCAAGCTGGCTAAAGTGACAGTGCAGGGTTTCTGGGCCCTTTGTGTGAAGACAGGACACCACCTATTCAAGTGTAAGTGGTGCTGTGCCCAGCTTCTCCCTCCCATCCTGCCTGTGATTGCCCATCTAGTCACACCTAAGCTCCCATTGTGCGTGGCTGTCTAGGAGGACTACACAAAGCCTAGCTGTCAGCTGCACCCAGTCATGTGACCAAGGCAGACACCAGGAGGCCCATTAGAATGTCGGGCGGAATGCCACCGCCCGCATTGCGGTGGCGATCCGCACGACATTCTTTTTCGCCCGTATGCCAATTCCCCCTGCCATATTACTATGGCGGGGGGACCCCGGCAGATGGAAAGACCATTGGTTTTCCGCCGGTAGGGAATCCGCCCGATTGCCTACCGGGCAGAAAAGCTGTTAACATGGTGGCGGTGTCTGGTAGACACCGCCCATATTAATATGCAGGCGGGGACATGCCTTTGCCGCCACGGAAAGGCATGCGGACTTTGACATTGGGGGCCCGTAGCGGGCCCCTGGGGATTCTGGGGGGTGGGGGGTGCACATGGGGGGGTACCTATGGTACCCATTTCAATGTACAGCATGGCAGGCACCGCGGTGCCTGTCATGTTGTGATTTGAAAGGCACAACTTGCTTTTGTGGCATTGCGGCAGGCGGTGCTGAAAGCACCGCCCGCCGCAATATCATGAATGCAGGATGCGCCCGCCAGTGTGGCAGGCGCATCTTAATTGTAGTTGCGGGACCGCCGCATGCATTGCGGGCGGTCCCGTTTCCCGGGGGTATGGCGGGTGGAAAAATTCCGCCCGCCATACTAATGACCCCCCAAATGTCTAAAGCAAGAAAATGCCAACTTTTTAAAAGTAGCATTTTCAGAATTGCAATTTAAAATCCGACTTCACCATAAGTTAGAGATACAAAACGTGAAGAGGCAATCTCTTCCCGTTTGGAAATTTCACTTATAAAATGTAATAAGGTAACTCCAATGTTATCCCATAGGAGAGATAGGCCATGCAGTAGTGAAAAACGAATTGAAGAGTTTTCACTACCAAGAGATGTAAAACTTAATAGTACATGCCCAACATTTTAAATACACTGCACCCTGCCCTTAGAGCTGTCTAGGGCCTACCTTAGGGGTGACATATATATTAAAAACGGAGGTTTGGGCCTGGCAAAAGGTTTATTTTGCCGGGTCGAAATGGCAATGTAACCTGCACACACAGGCTCTGCAGTGGCAGGCCTGAGACATGTTTAAAGGGCTAGCTAAATGGGTGGCACAGTCAGTGCTGCAGGCCCACTAGTAGCATTTAATTTACAGACCCTGGGCACATGTAGTGCACTTTCCTGGAGACATACACGTAAATTAAATATGCCAAATAAGGATAAGCCAATATCACCATGTTTTAAGGAGAGAGCACAAACACTTTAGCTTTGTTAGCAGTGGTAAAGTGCACAGAGTCCTAAGGCCAACAAAAACAAATTCACCAAAAAGTGGAGGAAAAAAGACAAAACGTTTGGGGAAGACCCTGCAAAAAGGGCCATTTCCAACAATAGCCCTCTGACGTAACCGAAAGAAGACATGCAGTGCTCTATAAAAAGTTACTATAAATAAAAACATGCATTCATAAATATACATGAATAAATAAGCAAATGAACATATTTGGTGAAACAGAGCAATACAGACAGAAAAGGAGTACTGTGATCACAAGTGGGAAGTGTAGTTTTGCCTTCACCGAGAAAGCAATAACAAACTTTGTATACTAATAGAAATATTTCATCGTGGACCTGGTATTTATCCCATTCAGGGCAACTCTGATGCCTAGAAAGAATGCACCTGATTCTGGATGGAGTTCTTTGTTCAATCACTGTCTTGCACTAGAGGTGGGCGAGCACTGAAAGCTCGAGCCAGGCTCAGGCCTGAAGCCAGGCTCTGGCTCGCTCAAAGTCCTGTTGGAACCTCGAGCCCATAGCGAGCCAAGCTTACATGTGGCGTCCACCTGCCTGCCTTCTTCCCTCTACCCAGGATGTGACATTACTGTCAGAGTTGCCGATTGTATAACTGGGAACTGGGTTTGAGTCTCTGCGTTGGCTGAACATCCTGTAATTGTGGGCACATCAATTGATTTCACCGTGCCTGTAAACAATGCATGTGCGCTTGTGTAATGTAACTCGTGCTCATGTAAAGTGCTCAGCATTAGGATTTAATTCCCACTGTATTTAGAAATTGCACAAATTTAACTAAGAGGTAAAAACTTAAGCCCTAATATAAGAAACGACAAATAGAGGTCCATTTCCTGGCTGCTTTGTGCAAAGTGATACCAGAAAACCTGGATAAATTGCAGCTTCCACACTTGAATTGTGTGTTCTTAAGCAAATACTTTATTTCACCAATACTCTTTTTTCTTCATTATCGCATAGAAAGGCACTATGGTAATACTACCAGTTGTAAAAAAACTATAATTTTTAATAAGTACTTCTCAGTGCAGTGCTATATTATGCCCTATCATTTTTAAAGCACTCCCATGTTAAAAAATTGCATTTATTTTTATTTTGAAGAGACTCTACCATGTTTTATGTGATGTTTGTTGTATTATTTACATAGGCACAGGCACAGCACAGGCTTTAGCAAGTTGAATGTCACACCTTTACAGGTGATCTTGCTTCAGAGTAGATGAAAATCCTTTTGATAAAAAATCTGGCTTGTGCTATGGTCCTTGGCATGCTTGCTACACCACCAATCCCTATTCAAAATAGGGAATATTTGCTGACAAATGCACAAGAGCTAACCCCGCACCTGGGCATTCGGAATTACAGAAGGGATTTGATGGTTCCCACCCATCACAGCAAGAAACACCAGCAATATGTCATCCCATTTCAGCCATTGGCTAGCTTCCCTGCTACTGATGACGAGCAGTTCCACATAAAAAATAGTTTGTTCCAGTGAAATGTCAAGTAGTGAGTTCTCTGTTATTAGTTCTGCTGTCATTTCATGTTTTTTTCAATGGAGTTTTTCTATGGATGATTCTTTGCAAACATGTGCTCCCTGGCTTTTTTATTTAATTACTTTTACACTTTTAATACCTATTCCTTTTGATTGCAAAAAAATAAAATAATAAAAAAGAATCACAGACTTGCCAAAGCCAGATACGTTGATTTCACAAATGCTTGTTTTATTATATATACTAGCGCTGGAAGTGTAAAAACTATTGCCGTTCTGCATTTCTGAAGTGAAAAGCAATGTTGCCCTCTCAGGTCAATTTACATAATGCACCAATAGATTTCTGAATGCCTCTTTTTTCACTTTAACAGAGGTTGCAACTCCAAATAATTGCAGTGTATTTGTGTCTCTTCTCGATTTATCACCACGCATATGGCCTTACAGAGGTACTCTTGGTGGTTTATTGTTGGTAATAAGGCTTTTCTGCGGTCCTCACTGATATTTGCTTATGCCACGAGTGAGAAATTGGGTTGTGGGTTGAGCAGGGTGTTAATCCTCCTCAAACAACAGACAGCCATAATCCCTGTAAGTAAATTAACCTGTGCTTAACCCTCTGGTAGATTTGCACCAAATAGTCAAGCTTATCTTAGAGGTAATGCGTAACATATTTATGCAGCACACAAACAATAATAAAGTGAAAACTCAACACCCAAAAAAATGCATGCCAATTTTGAAATATAGCGTTAATTTTAATACATCATTTGACACCAAAATAATGACAATCCAATCAGTTGAACCGCAGTTAGGATATTTTTAAGTTTAAAGTAAAAACTAGTGCCTAAAAGATCAATGCACCGAACACTGACGTCTAGCTGCGCGAGACCAGGTAAAAGTTGAAAAATATGGCTGACTGCACGGAATGCGAGTCGAATGCAGAAAGTTGTTTGGGCCCATTCGGTGCTTACCTTCATATTTAGAAGGAATTTCAGCAAAAAGGCGTCAGAGAATTTGAAGTTCAGTGAGGCAAGGCTACGGACGGTGTCAGAGGAGGGGGCGTCATCGTCAGGAAGCAGCTGGATGAAGTCGCCGTGAAGATATCTACGTTCAGACTTAGTCTCTTTCTTGGAAGCCGAAAGTCTCTAGCAGGATGAAGCTGGAGGCTGTAGCTGATGAGAGTTCCACGAGGCCAGATACCCTTTGGCAAAGGAATGCTGAACAGGATTTTCTGCAGTGGAGAAGATCGTAGTGGGAGCTGATGCTAAGTCTCTGGCCGACCGGTGATGCAGCCTGGGTGGAAAAACGACCAGGATGTTCCTGGTTTTCTCTGTGTTCTCAGAGCAGTTTTCTGCTAAAATATGTTCAAGTCCCAAGTTATGGATTGTGGGATTGTGGCTATCTGGCCACTTTTAGCACCCCCACAAACGGGCTAGGGCTGGAAGGGCACCACTTGGGGTGTTAGGACTTACTCAGGCTAGGTCCAGGTGTACGTTTAAGATGGCTGTAGTCTTTTCTGTCCTTGAGGCTCAGATCAGGAGTCCAGCCAAGTAGCCCTTGGAGTCACTCTGGTACTCCTGAGTTCAGCCGTGGAACAAGGCTCAAGCAGCAGCGTAGACCTATGAGGGTACAAGGCAGGCTTCAGGCAGCAGAGCAGTCCCTCCAGGTGCAGCAAAGCAGTCTTCTGAAGTACACAACTGGCCACAGCAGCAGGAAAACCTCTGAGAGTCCTTCAGCAGGTCCAGAAAGTGGACTGAAAAGTAGGCCTGAAGTTCCTATTTTTATACCTGGTACCTTCTTTGAAGTACAAGAAGTTTCTAGAAAATTCCCTTTGAAGTGCTCGATGTTTCTAGCCTCCCCCGCCCTGGCTCCAAGCTAGCTGCATGAACAATGCAGTGGTGACAAGTCCATTGTGTGAAGGTAGGGCACAGCCTATTCAGTAGCAAGTGGGGCTGAGCCCAGCCCCGCCCCACATTCTGCCAGTGATGGTCCATCCAGACTCATCTAAACCCAGCTGTCAAGTACACTCAGTCATGTGTCCCATGTGTCGGCAGGCACCAAATAGTTGGGGGCGAAAAATGCCAACTTTCTAAAAGTGGCATTTTCAGAATTGTAACTTAAAATCTAACTTTACCATTAAAGAGAATTTTACATTACAATTTCTCAGATACCAAACAAGAAATCTTCACCGGTTCCCAAGCAAAACTTAGCACTTATTAAACTTAATAAGGCAACGCACTGTTATTCTATGGAAGAGGTAGGCCTCACAGTACTGAAAAACTAATTTAGGAGTTTTTGAATACCAAGACATGTAAAACTAAAAAGTACCTGCCCAACTTTTTAATTACAATGTACCAGACCTGGGCGTAGTTTGAGGAGTTTTGCTATGCGGAACTCTGCGAAGTGACAAAAAAACTCCATGGAGTTCCGCAAGTGGAGGAGTGCAGTGCGAACTGCTGTTCGGGCTGATCTTCCTGCTGCTAGGGTAGAAATTCTACCCATTCAGCAGCTTGTACTTGCCAACTTACTGTTCGCTAGAAGGAAAAAAAGTCTGCTTCACTACGCGAAGCAGAGTTTTAGCACTCCATGCTCTCTGCTGAGTGCAGAAGACTCCACAAACTCCGCGAACGGAGTGAAGTTCACTGCCCAGGCCTAAAATGCACCCTGCGCTATAGGCAATCTGGGTCCTACCTTGGAGGTGTGTGAATTATATGCAATAAAAGAGGTTAAGTCTTGGCAAGGGGGTTATGTTAGGCTAAACAATGTGGACGAACCCACTGAATGAATGTGTGTTAATCACTGTTGTAGTGAGCACAAGGAACCCTTAGGTTTGCTTAAAAGACCCCTCACACACCAGCCTAGTTGGTGTCATGCTTCATCATAGGGGTCCCAACTGGGTGGCCCAATGCCCCCCGGTTGTGCTACAACGCCTGGTTACAGCGGAGCTGGTGTGGTGTGATTTTTGTGAAGTGTTGTGATTTAAAAATACCCCTGCGAATCCTTGCCTTTAGTTTTTATTAATGACGGCCCAGGATATAGTTAAAAATATGTGATGCGACTACTGGGGAGATATCATTGTTCCTCATTGTCTGATGATGTGGTCTACATGTTTCAGCCCGATAAGGTAGATAGGTGGGCTTTCTTGAGGACCAGGGGGGTGAAAATTGTGGGTGGCAAAAGTGAAATCGCCACGTGAAATAGTGAAATGCCTACACACGCGCTAAGGTGTGTGGCTATGGTGTTGGCATACTCACAGACACTCTGTCAATAAAAACACTAAATTAAAGTGTTGGGCAGAGAATCGAGGATCGGGAGGGGTATAATCTGTGGTCCTATTTTGGTATAGATGAATTTCCCGTTAGTAATCTGATGTGGTCTCCCGTAGTCCTGGCTGGTGATATTGCCATGTCAAATTGGCAGTTTAAAACTGCATTCAGGCTCCAATGGGAGGCCTGGGACATGTTTTAAGAGGCTAGCTAAGTGGGTGGCACAATAGGTGCTGCAGGCCTACTTGTAGGCCCTTGGTATATGGTATATCACTTAACTAGGGGCTTATAAGTAGATTTAGTATGTCAATCAGATTTAAGTCAATTTTACCATGTTTTAGGATGTGAGAACAAGCAGAGCACAGGGTCCTAAAGCCAACAAAAAAGAATTCAGCAAAAAGTGGAGGGTGAAGGCTAAAGGTTTGGGGAAAGGTTACCCTAAGGCTGACAGGTCTAGCACCAGGACAGTGTCACTATATTAATAGTGCAACCATCGGCTTACTTGCAAATAACCTGTGACTGAAAGCATCAGGACTATATTGAGCGAGCTCATATACTCCATTTAACAGCATTTACTTTAGCAAACAAAATTATTTTAATGTTACCGCCTGGACAGGTGTGGGGTACCTCATGTCCTTTACAATGCAGTTGAAGTCGATAATTTCTCTTGATTATCACATTGTCCCATTCCCTATAACATAGTTTTCAACCCCTATGCAGGGGTTATCAGTAAATCACATGCTTGGGTGAAAACTATCCTCGTGACATGGGTCCGATTGACAACAATGCCTTAATCACCGGTCCCAGGATGCTTGTTTCTGGTCCAGGGAGGACCCGGCCTGGCAGTTCGGTCTGGACTGTTCCCATGGGGTATAGGGTCAAGACTGATTTGCATATGGCTGGGTCCAAACTGGGTTGGCGTAGTGGGCAAAAGAACGATGGATTTAACCCAGATCCTTTGACTGGGGGAGAATGTTTGCATTGTCAGCATTCCGTCCATCATTTGTTTGCTGTAACATTAATCACAATGTAGGCATTGCTTGCAACTATGCCATAATGGGGTTCTTCCCATATGATTAAGACACTGCCAGAATATGTGATGCAAATGAATGAAAAGAAAACGCTTTAAAGATTCATAACCTGTAAAAAGTGTCACTTTAATTGGGACTTTGTCACTCAAAGATATGTAACTATCAAAAGCATCAGTTAATCAAAGATACATTTTAAATTATGCCCTTCAGTTTGACTGATTTGATATACTTTAAGAGCAATGAAACTCAAATGGTTTGCTAGTGCCAACAAACAAATAAATGTTGTCATTAAAGCAGTGGGAAAACCTGCAATCTAGAAAAATATCACATAAACTAGTACTTAACCTTTTATTGGTGGATATAAGAGATTATTTATTACTTCTCATTTCTCATTCATAACACATTATTACCACACCGTGAATTTTCAAGTCATATTCCAAGGCATTAGCTCTTCTAATAAATAATTACATTTCCACTGTAAACGTTAAATTCTTACACCTACTAATACATTCTGATCGCTTGGGTAGTAGTCCATATTTCAAACAACATAATTGTAAGAAATTGGGCTATTGGTTGAGAGGAGTGTAAGTCCAACACAGGCAACAACCACAATCCTTGTCAGGGTGAACCACAAAAGTCACTAATTAACCTGTGCTTAGCCCTCCGGTAGTTCGGCACAAAAGCAGTCAGGCTTAATTTAAAAGCAATATGTAAATTATTTATGCAGCATACAAAGAGCAATAAGGTGAAAAGACAAAACAAAAAAAGTCCCAAACAAACTTAGAAAACTATAGTACATTTTAATAAATAAAATGATACCAGAACAACAAAAAATCCAATCGATAGAACCGGAGCTATTCAATTTCAAAGCTTTTCGTGAAAATAGCACCTCACAGCACAAAGCACCAACTGTGGTTGTCTGGGCACAACGGATCAAGACACAGTCAGTCAGAAGTTCAGGCTGACCGAGATGAAGCGTGGGACATATACAGAGGCCAGGTTAGTCCAACCGAGAATTGTACCTTATCTCCTTTCTGCAAGACTTTACAATGCTCGGCGCCTGTTCCGATCAAGGGCTGTGTGGTGCTGCGATGCGAAGTCTTGCATTGAGTTGAGTCAGTTCTGATCAGGAGCTATGAGGGCTGTGATGCAAGGTCCTGTATTGAGTTGTGTTCATGGAAAGGCAAATGGGTGCCACCAGGGTTCACGCTCAAATAGACAAGACCCAAATTATAGCTCTGACACAACCTTAATCGGTGGTTTCACCCAAAGAACACCTGAAATTAGATAAATATTTACAAATTGAAAGGGTTTGGTGCCTACAGAATTCATTTTGATCTCAGTGTTGGTGTAATCCCAAAGGTTGAGTTGATATCAAAGCGACTTAAACATGGTCTATAGTTGTGGGGTACCGGAAAGAAGCACAAAGATCGTTGTAATTTTGTCCTTTTTATTCGTAGTTTTCTAAAAATGCAGGTGAGAACAGAAACAGCTGACACGTGTTTCGCCCAGTGGCCTGCTGGCCAAGGCTTCTTCAAGGCAAGAACACAACGGTAAATAGTATGGGCTTATCGTCTAGAAGGTCATGACAAATAATTCCGGTAAATAGTCGAACAAGTCCTAGGGTAAATCCTGCATCCCTCGGCAGGATGCCAAGCAGAGGAAAATGCAGTCTGGCCTGTATTGAGTTGTGTCGGTTCTGATGAGGTCGCTGATCAGGAGCTGCGAGGGGATGGAATGCGATGTCATGGATCAAGTTGCATTGAGTTGCACCGGTTCTAATGACGACACTGTCAGGAGTTGTGAGAGGCTGGGATGTGAGGCGCTGCATCGAGCTGTGTCACGCTGTCAGAAATTTGAAGGGACGCACAGTTAGGCAGGAAGGAGTGCACTCTGATGCCAGACAATTGTCCAGGACCTGGGGGCACGTCTTTGGGATCTGGACTTGCTCTGGGCAGAGGCCAGCGGCAGGGCTCAGGCAGGTCCATGTAGCAGGTTAGCTGGGCAGTTGCAGGAAGTCCTATGAATCTTGTTGTGCCTCTGTAGTTCCCACTGGAGTTCAGCCAATTGACCCTTAGAGTCACTCTGGTTAGCCTGAGATGAAGGCATGCAGGTCTAGTCTTGCTTCTCAGAAAGCAAGGCAGTCCTTCAAGCAGCAGGGCAGACCTCTGGCAGCTGGGCAGTCCTTCTTCTGTAACTTCCACAGGTCCAGTAGTGTTCTGATGAGGGTCTCGGGAGGTCCAATGTTTTACCTAGTGCCAGGCTTTACATGTGGGAGCTTTCTGTTCTACCCCCACATCTGGTTCTGGAAAGTTCTTCCTCTTCCCCTCTCAAGGCTCCAAAATGTCTTGGGTGACAAAACACAGGGCAAGCATGGCATCAGATACCTTTGCATGTGCAGGAGGAAAGGCCCTTTGAAATGTAAATGGGGCTCGGTACATTCTTCCCAGCCATCCTGACAGGATGGCCCAGCCTGTCCACACCGAAGCCCCCTTGGTGTTACTGTCTGAAAGCAATACACAAACCCCAACAGTAGAGTCATTCACAGTCATGTGGCACAAGATACTGCCACAGGCACAAATAGGACTTAAAATCCAATATTACCATCAAAGAGGATTTTAAATTACAATTAATTTAAGTGCCAACTTAATCCAAAGATTTCACTTATTTAATATAATAAGATGACCCAGTGTTAGTCAATGGGAGAGATAGGCCTTACAGCAGTAAAAAACAACTTTAGGGTTTTTCACTGTAAGGACATGTAAAAACTTAAGAACACATGTCATACATTTTAAATACAATGCATCCCCGCCCTATGAGCCTTTAGGTTCTACCTTGGTGTGACTTACAAGTATTAAAAAGGAAGGTTTAGGTCTGACAAAGGATTATTTTCAAAATAAAAAGAAGGTAGCTGTTCCTCTGAAGAAGAAGCACGAATGGAATGAATGAAAAGTGACCGGATCTTCCTTATTGGAAGATGTAGCCTTCACACACCCATGTGGGTGTCATACTTCATCATTGGGCTTAGCTCCTTGTGGGGCCGGCACTGCAACGCCCCAAAGGCCCCACGAGAGGACTCTTTAGCGGAGATCTTTTCTTTTTAGCCATAATGATGAGTGCAGGTGTGTGGGATTTGGTGATGTGTGTGGCAAAGGGTGTGAATTGGTAATAACAAGGTTATGTCTGGTGATCTCCAAGGATACTAAAATGTCATATGTACCTGTAGAGAAATTCCCTACTCATATCTAACATTCCAACCTTAAGAAAGAAAGTCTATACATGGAGAGCACCTCTTTAGGAAACATAGAAAGGTACTCATTATCAAGATCGGTATGCTAAGAATTGACAACGTGCTTAGAGTGCTAACATAGCTCCTTAGTGGCATGTGCCACCAATACTAAAGCAGGCAAGTGACGCAGGGGTGATGGCAGGTAATACTACAAGATAAACAACAACAACATGTAAGATCAGACCCTTGTGTACCTTATATGAT
The DNA here is from genome assembly GCF_964204655.1 of Triturus cristatus. Lineage (NCBI taxonomy): Eukaryota > Metazoa > Chordata > Amphibia > Caudata > Salamandridae > Triturus > Triturus cristatus. The sequence goes on from NC_140588.1 coordinate 470,123,926, forward strand.
AGTCACACTGCTAAGGGTAGAGATACTTCTTTCTCAGCTAGTATTAAAATGGAGGTGCCTTAAGCCAATGCAGAGGACCTCATAGTAACTGCAGCTTTAACTGCAACACATAGATCAAGATAGACAGTTTAAAAACAAGGCAAACACACCTTGAATATCCAGAGCATGACATCATGGTTTAAGGTACTTACAGTGTCCGACACAGAGATTTGTGTGTGACCTACCCCTCACTCTGCCCACCTAGAGGTAGTGTGCTCAGCCTTGGATAGCGATACCCTGGCCCCTGACAAAAAAAAAAAAAAATTGCAGTAGCACATTTACATGGTCCCATAGTACCACAGGAAAACTTTTTAAAAATAGATTGGATGCCATTTTTCAATAACATCCCCACGGGGTGGGCCAGGGCCTGGGTATTTGCACATTTTTTATCTTATATTTACATTTGGGGAGTTGGCAAGTGTGGGTCCCGCTTCCTGAAGTGTTTCCAGCCCCCAGGGGCTCTCATCTCCCCGCGGAAGCCACACTCTGCTGAGAGGAATCTAGAGACCCCATCCCAAGACCCCAAAGGAAGGGGGAATGCCACAGTTCAACCCCTACATTGCGGTATGCCGCTCCCACTTCTCATGACTGGGAGGGAACTGGCAGGTAGAAGGAAGTTATGTGATAGCAGACGGGGAGCTGGCTGGGCAGCACATTAGTGGGCTCACCGGGTGGGAACTGGGCACCCACCAAACAGAAACATTTGGCAGAGCAGCACAGGGGAGGGCTGACGGGGCTGCTTTTTTTAAAAAAAGGTAGATAGTGGTTGCTCTGGATGTGACCGGGGCACCCAGAATATAAAATAAATAAAATAAAAAAAGTGTTGCAGCCTCACCGCTTCAGTATTGAAGTGGCGAGGCCGCTCATTTCACATTCACTGCACTTGCCTGGAGCGCCCCATAATGCCCTGCATGGGCTTTGTTTTGAATATTATAGTTCTTTGTGGTGTTCTAGGGAATGGCAGGGACACCATAAACTATCACTGTAAGTGTTGTAGGGAGCTGCAAAGAGCACAGCAGTCCTCAGGAAAGCTTAAAAACACATTGACATTGACCCCAGGATAGCTTACCATTACTTTCATTACTCTGTGCTGGAGCTGTAAGCTCTCCTGCTGCAATGTGTGGACCCTTTGTGCTTGGTCGTATGTCTGCATTTTGTGGCCTGAGGAATGGTAAAAGTAAGACTCAAAAACATTGTTTATAGTTATTATTTTTATTAAAAGTGCCTTATTTAAAATATTTTCATGAAAATTGCTATTAAAGAATATTGCCATGTGTGTTTTCAAAATGAATGCATTGGATTATGGTTATTGATTTCATTGCTTTTAATGGTAAATTATAGCAAGTGGCTAATGTATTAATTGGCTGTCCCTTTGACAAAGTCAATGGGTCTGCTTCATATATATATGTACATATAGTGATGTCCTGACCTCCTGAGAAAGTGAATAGGCTTGCTTTTTATTAATTGATGTTTTGACCATTTTTATTTTAAATGTAAGCCTCTTATATAGTCATGGCCATGGCCAGGCCTTATTTAAAATGACACCCCATATATTGTGATGGCCAAGCCTGCACTCAACCCCACGCCATGCACAGCCTTGGACTATGTGTGGGGTGCGATTGGCTGTCTGCGGAGGGTTGGCCGCCCGCATGTAGTTGGTTGTAGGGACTGGCTGCAGGCAGTGGACATCAGGGGGTCGATTGCTAACAGGGGGTTGGGAGCATGTCCTGACTGTAGACCAGGCTCTGTGGCCAACCACATGCAGTGCGCGGCAACAGATCATGAGTGGCTAGGGTTGGCATTGTTAGGTATGGTGATAAAATCTTACTTTACATCAAAATATTTCATCAGTGATGTAATTTGAGATGTCATCAATGATGTCATTGAACATGTCATGAGTGATGTAAATTATGAGGTCACAAGCAGTACATGGTGGGGTGCAATTTACAGTTAGCTCAATAAACTATGTGTTAAATTAGAGTGGTTCTAAAGTCTTAACTGACATTTTTACCTTACCATAATGTCACTTTAGTTTTTTTTGTTGCAGTGGAAAAAAAAATATATATATATATATATATATATATATATATATATATATATATATATATATATATATATATATATATATATATATATATATATATATATATATATATATATATATATATGTGCTCCAAATCCCTCTGTTCCAACCAAACTCAGTGAAGGATCACAGCACCACACTCAGAGGGTTCAAGTATGTGCTATTTTATTATATTAAACCATAGTGCATTACAAAACGATAGAGGGCGGTCTACGCGTTTCGGCTCCCAGCCTTTTGCTGGACCATAGAGTCCTGGTGCCTAGAATGTCTCTTTTAAAGTGCTCAGTGTGTTTTCCTGCAATTCTTTCTATTAGAAGAAAGACTAGGCTAAAAGTAATCCTGACAAACAGTGCATATATTTACAATCAATTTCAATTCAGGCTGAGATAGATACATATAGATTCATATGTTAATGTGCAAGCTACGCAAAAGTTTTTAAGAAAGAGTACATCTCTTGTAAAACATCATGGGTGATTGTTGTCTATGTCGTTGTTAGAAACACATGTCTTAAGATGTAAAGTACGTTATTGTTTTTATGTGTTTAAAACAGAAGCAAAGAGATCCTAACATTAAAGTGACTAGTGCATATATTTTGCGGACAGTGATTTGTAAAGTACATTCTGATCACTGCACCTGCTCACTTCAAGTTTAAATAAATTGTTCTTGGTTTTATACAATTTGAGGTGCAGAATTCTCATTGTCAAATATTCAAAAGTGTAAGGAGTAAGAGGCAAGGTAATATATATATATTGTATATATAGTGGAGTGTGTGTATATATACTCACTCAAAGTAAATTCTGATCCTCTTTATTACATAAAATAGGTAAACATGAACCCACCAGTAAGAAAAAGCCACAAGTAAGTGCCTTTGTCCTTCACCAGCTGTATATCATTAAATTAGATGAAAGACAGTGTCCTGCACACTCTATCCTCAGATGATGTGGCTTCCTCTTGTACTTAGCCATCATGCTCCAGTGGAAAACCAAACATTTTTTTGAGCCATACTGCTGTGAATTGTTGAATTTTTGCTATTCATTTTCTTAGTGATAGCATTCCAAAAAGATAAAGCGATGCAATCAAGCATCCTAGGACCGGTTTTGTGGGATCACCCAGGTTAGTTTGAATCCAGTGGCACAGTGAGCATGGGCCCACGTCTGTGACTTTGGGTGAATGTTTGATTTGTTTATCATCTGTTCTTTTTGTATTTGTTGCCCTAAGTGGGAAGGGAATGCCAAGACTTGGGTTCTGTGCTCGCTATGCCACCAGATTCAAACCAGCCTGGCTGATGAGGGGTTATACCCCAAAACTGGTCTCAGGATGCTTGATTCTGGTCCAGGGAGGACTTGGCCTGGCAATTTGGGCTGGACTGCTCCCATGGGGAGAAGGGTCAAGACTGATTTGCATATGGCAGGGTCCAAACGCGAATTGACATGGCAATACAAAAAATGTTGGATTTTATCCAGATCTGTGACTGGGGTAAATGCTTAATTCCGTCCATCATCTGTTCTTTTTGCATGTACAGTATAACAGAATAAATCAGCACAAATACTTTGCACCAGGTTCCTGTTCCAACTGCAACTATAGTAATACAGTATAATGGAATTGGGTAAAAGTACCAGTCAATGCACACCAATAACAAAACAGGCGATGCCGAACCAGTGAGACTAGGTGTTATGTGAGTACTTCTGAAGCACTAAGATGTCCCAGCTGATAGTTTACCTTCTCTAGCAATCTGTGTGTGACCTTTTATGAAGGCAAAGGGTAGGTAATAAAATTGTGTACAATTAGGAATTTGGCACTGGTAGGTTTAAGGTTAAGACATTTTCTTCATTTATTTATTAAATATTTCAATAGGGTATCGTGGACAGAAACGTTTAATTATGATAAGTTCAAATATATCTGATGGCAGGTGAGCATATAGAGAGCGCCCTTATTTCTCCCAATATTCAAATGTGTAATTTCATATTCTGCATCTGACACATGGCATACTAGGGCGAGAAATAGGTGTGCCTCATGCACTTGCAGCTGATGGCATCATGTGTGACATTCTATTCCCGACCCTTAATCGGAGGCCAGCTTTGCCACAAGGTGATACTGCTAACACTGGAAGTTGTTGACGTCAAGCACGTTGTTTGTTCAGTAGGCACTGTGTTTCCCTTTCATAACGCAGTTATATGCAGACAGGGGTTTGAATCATGGCGTGCCCGCACCCCACCACGCGTCTGATCTTGAACATTATATTTGCATCCGGGTAGGATCGTAAAAGCAACCCCTCTCCAGTATCCCAAACATGCGTGGACTGCGGTAGGTATTTAGCTTAATATGCTGTTATTTTCTCAGACACAAGGCTGAATTTGTAAGTCGCGTTTCAAGTTCAAGGAAGCGAGTGCTTGAGCGTATTTCAATAGTGGCAGCTCGTAACAGGAGTGGAGCCAGGACAGAGGTGGATTTATTGCAGAAATTAAGAAATGCTACAGCTGATGTCTTGATACAGGTTGTGAGCAGATAAAACCACAATAAATCACTGCACCAACATGCCTCTTCCGTATGTTAGTCTCAAAATACGAATATGCCGATTCTCACAAAAGAATCGTCATGAAAGTTTTAAAAATACAAAAAACGATGGAAACGTTCCGTGCAAGGATTATCTAAACCCAGTGGTGGCTGGTGACATTTTAAAGTAGTGGGGCGTAAAAGTTAGGGATGATTGCCCTGTAGCGAGCAAGCCCGACTGTGGTAAGGGGATCAAGAGGATTCTCTCCATGGGAACTTTTTGGGAGGAAAAGTGGGCAAATGGTGCATTTTCAAGAACATTTGTCACCAGGCAGGCCCTGTATTTGTTAGTTTGTGCCGCTCGCAGAGGAGTCTTTGATCCGTTTTGCCTGCTGTCTTCTGGAGCCCCGTTGGGCATTTGCATCTTTGAACCTGTGTGCAAGGAGCCCCGTTGGGCATTGGAAATCGAGTGGGGAGCTGCTGTGCAGGAGGACGGGACTGCGAGGCCCAGCAGGCTGTGCGTGTCCCATCAAGCACACCTGCCGCCTCTTCCCGTGACTCCGCCCCCTGCTGACCCGTGACTCCGCCCCCTGCTGACCCGTGACTCCGCCCCCTGCTGACCTGCTGACCGCTGATAACCCCTCGCGGCCCCCGCTTCGCGGGAGCCGCTCGCAGAGGAGTCTTTGATCCGTTTTGCCTGCTGTCTTCTGGAGCCCCGTTGGGCATTTGCATCTTTGAACCTGTGTGCAAGGAGCCCCGTTGGGCATTGGAAATCGAGTGGGGAGCTGCTGTGCAGGAGGACGGGACTGCGAGGCCCAGCAGGCTGTGCGTGTCCCATCGAGCACACCTGCCGCCTCTTCCCGTGACTCCGCCCCCTGCTGACCCGTGACTCCGCCCCCTGCTGACCCGTGACTCTGCCCCCTGCTGACCTGCTGACCGCTGATAACCCCTCGCGGCCCCCGCTTCGCGGGAGCCGCTCGCAGAGGAGTCTTTGATCCGTTTTGCCTGCTGTCTTCTGGAGCCCCGTTGGGCATTTGCATCTTTGAACCTGTGTGCAAGGAGCCCCGTTGGGCAGTGGAAATCGAGTGGGGAGCTGCTGTGCAGGAGGACGGGACTGCGAGGCCCAGCAGGCTGTGCGTGTCCCATCGAGCACACCTGCCGCCTCTTCCTGTGACTCCGCCCCCTGCTGACCCGTGACTCCGCCCCCTGCTGACCCGTGACTCCGCCCCCTGCTGACCTGCTGACCGCTGATAACCCCTCGCGGCCCCCGCTTCGCGGGTGCCGCTCGCAGAGGAGTCTTTGATCCGTTTTGCCTGCTGTCTTCTGGAGCCCCGTTGGGCATTTGCATCTTTGAACCTGTGTGCAAGGAGCCCCGTTGGGCATTGGAAATCGAGTGGGGAGCTGCTGTGCAGGAGGACGGGACTGCGAGGCCCAGCAGGCTGTGCGTGTCCCATCGAGCACACCTGCCGCCTCTTCCCGTGACTCCACCCCCTCTATCCACAGTCAGCATAAGACCTGCAGTCATTACGCGTCAGCGGGACGCGTGTGCGGGACATCACCCGGGACAAAGCCCGGACTAAGGGCGGACCCTCATAGACCCACAGAGACTGGACTGGGCCAGAATCCCTGGTCGATTACCGAACAGCCTAGGACTATTGTGTAAGTGCCTGGGGGGTACATTATATTACCAATCATTATGTCAATCGAAATACAAACCCCGGGGTTGCCTGGCCCTGAGAAGCCGGTGAGTTTGATAAATGGGAAATTAGATAATTACTTTAAGAAAACTCTCTTGGATTCTCCAACTACCCCCACCCTTGAAGAACTTCGGGCTGAGCGACGGCGGTCGGTTGAAAGCCTAAAGAATAGACCATTCCCGGTGTCACCAGTGTTAATTAGCTCTACGGGGGACGGAACTCTTACTGAAAATATCTGCATCCCCTCGCAGGACAGTATCCCTCTAATATTTAGAGAGGGAACACCTACGAGCGAATTTGAACCCTTAGGCACTACTAGTAAACTGTCAACCATTGTTACCACTCCCAGTACAACCAAATCTATTGTTATAACCAAAGCACAAATTACCCCTATCCCTAAACAAACAAAAGTAGTTAAAAGTAGGGCAAAAAAAGTCACGCCAGTTAAAATCTATGGCCCTCCTCCGACAAAAAGGCGTAAAAAATCTGACCTTCCAAAGAGGAAAATTAATCCTGCAGACTTTGGCATTAAAAAGGACGACAGTACTAGGGGAGGACGGGTTAAAGTAACAGATAAAGGAAGGATAGTTATATCACCTACGCATCCATGTGTAACTCCCCTTACCGACCCTGTCATCTTCACCGCCGACAGCCCCCCCACGGTGGTGACGTTACAGGAACCTTCAAACAGGGCCTTGATCGATAGCATAGAGTCTATAATGAGGACCTATACTCTGGCTATCGTAGATAGACTTAGTAAATTAGAAGACAGACTTGGGAAGATAGAACATGAACTGGGAACCAAGATAGTGACTAATAAAGTGTTGCCTAATCCCCCTATACAAACCCCAATTTTACCCTCTTCATCAGGTATTTTTGCTATAACTACTATACCTACCCCTGTTCAGACTACCATTCTGCCTCAATCCTCAAATAATATGAGTGGAAGTACATCAGGGAGTAACCCTGTTGGACCTAACAGTAAACCCACATTGTCCCTGGCTGTAACGTCTAATGGACAGCGGAATAATCTTGGTCAAGCCCCAGGGAATAAAAATAGAGAGAGAGGAAACGAGCGGCCGGCTCGAGGTAATTATAACAAGGGCCCCCTTCCAGAACTCCCACCAGAAGCTGTACCCTTTGTAGTAGTCCTTACTGGGGTACCAGAGCTGGAGAAGAACAAACGGGAGGGCTTTGTCCAGTTGAAAAATAAAATATCGCATTGGTTAAGTCTACACAGACCTATTGCAAATAATATCAATGGAGAAATTGTCCATGTCCGCCGCCTTCCTTGGCTGGGAGGAAGACCTAAAGATATTGAGGGAGACATAGTGGTCATTAATTTTAGAGATCAGAATGCCGTCCATTTTATACTTAACTGGCCGTCAGACCATGGTAGTAAATCTATTACCCCCCGTCCCCTAACATATTTTTATCCTCGCTCAGTGGTGTTCCCACCTAATCATCAATCACAGCGAGCCCCCCCGCCCCCGTTATTGAGGCAAATGCTCTCAAACCCATATCGTCCACCTGTTTACAATAACGGCCCTATATTTAACGACAAGCAACCACCTATAGCTGTAGATCTGTATGGGTGGAATACTATAGGCCCAAGGTACAACTCCCTAACACACAGGAGAATGGATCATCTCAAACCTTTTACACCCCTAGATACCACCAACAGGTTTGACGTGTTTAGTGGCCTGGAAGACTGTGACTGATGCCATCGAGCCACAGGGGAGGGGGATAAGGAATCCTGTGGAGACACAGGGGGAGACACGGGTGTAGGCACGGGGGAAAAAGGCTCAACTGATATTAACCCACCCAATGGGTACAATGCTACTGGTAGCTCTGGGGGTAATACACGTAATTCTGGGCAGCTTCACTGTAACTCAGATACTCCTACCCCGGCCAATGGAAGTACAAGTCCGACCCGACTATCTGAAGACCCCGTGCCAGGGGAAGTAACCCATGTCCACACCTTACCCCCACCATCTATTGAGGCTGTTAGTCTAACAGAACGGGGATATAAGATGGCGAGTTGGAATATTGCTGGGTGGAATAACAAGATAGATCGTCTAGGATGGTTAGAATTTATAACCCAATTTGACATCTTGTGTCTCCAGGAGACTTGGGCGGCCGAAGATGTCTATCTTGATGGGTATGTTGCCTATAATTGCCATGCTCAGCCATCCAACATGGGGAGAGCCAGTGGTGGAATGGTGATATTGCTCTCTGTGAGGTTACCGGTTCGAGTAAAAATCCACCGGACCGTCGGTCTGCACTCTCAGTTGTTGTGGTTACAACACAGGAATGGGCGAAATGTTTTAGTTATAAACCACTACAACAATGTCTTTAACCACTCAAAAACAGATATGGTTGATGAACTTGAAGTGGAGGTGGAAAGGTTATATGGGCGCAGTGATGTGTCTTTTGATATTTTGTGGGGCGGAGATTTCAACATTCACATGTGCCCATTTGTTGGCAAAAGGGTGTGTGGGCATGGGGATGAGGTGGGGGAAGATCAGACCCATTTTTTACATTCGGTTTATGGGGAATCCCTAAACACTCTTATGCTTAAAATGGATTTATGCATTATGTTACCTGGCGTAGACAGTGAGGGCAATTCGGTACCGACCTTTATTGGTAGGAATTGTGCCACGGTTATCGACTACCTCATTGTCTCCTCCAGTATTACAGCTTTTTGTTCCTTACCCGTAATAGTAGACCCAGCCCTAAGCGATCATAACTGTCTAACAATGTATCTCTCCTTGTGGGGGGATAAAGTAAAGGCGTTACATTGTGCAGTGACAGATGTAGTTCCACATAGACCCAATGGCCCTAGAATTAAATGGGGTAGGCAAAATGAGGAACATTTACTATGTACCATTGTGTCTGATTGTATAGATGAGGTGGAATGCTGTTTCGAACCCGAAAAGGATAATGCTGATATTCTAGCTAGTTTCGACATCATTAATAAAAACATTGCAGAAATCTTAACTGGAAGAAAACCAAAGGGCCCTAGGATTAACGGGGGATGGTTTAACAGGGAATGTACTAAATCCTTACAAAGACTCAAAGTTGCTCTTAAGGGTAAACCCAGAGATAAGGAAGCAGTTAAAACCCTCAGAAGGGAATACTCAATTCATCTGAGGGATAGGAAACAGGAACTAAGGGAAGAGGCCTGGAACAACCTGACTAAGGCAGTGGATCTTAAGGATACCAAGCTTTTCTGGTCCACTGTCAATAGTCCCTTCCTCCAAAATGAAGAAGTCCCGGTAATGTCTGCCCAGGTATCTGAGGAACAATGGGTGGCTCATTTTACTAGTATTTTTAACCCCGAAGGACTAGCTGTAGGGGGGGATAGGGAAACCCTGGCTTTTATCCCCATACCTCTTAATATCACAGTCTCTGAGGTGGATGCTGCCATCCGGGTCAGTAAGGGGGGAAAGGCGCCGGGCCCTGATGGGGTACCCGTTGACCTTTATAAAGCCGAGATTTCCATATGGAGCCCATTGTTAACAAAGGTTTTTAATGCTGCTGCAATGATTGCGGCCCCACAGACTTGGGGGGAATCAATCATTATCCCGGTGTATAAAAAAGGGGAGAGGGGTGAGGCAAAAAACTACCGCCCGATTTCTCTCCTCACTGCTTCCCTAAAAATTATGAGTAGGGTATTACTGAGTCGCCTGGAGGAATGGGTAGAAGATAAAGGGATCCTTGCGGATTCTCAGTACGGATTCCGCAAGGGGTTAGGCACCATAGAACAGTGCATTAATTTAGACCTTATTATATGCAAATATACACGGGCTAAACAAGGCTCGTTGTTTCTTTGCTTTGCCGACCTGACCAGTGCCTTTGACTTGGTTGACCATGGCCTTCTGTGGTCAACCTTGTTGGACATGGGTGCTCCACAGGATATTATCTATTTCTTGGCCCAACTTTATAGGAATCTGACGGCTAAGATACGATACGGGCAATCGGGGGAGTGTACACCCAGTATTAAAGTAGGTTCTGGAATTAGGCAGGGATGCGTCCTTGCACCTCTTCTTTTCTCCCTTTTTATTAATGCAATTGAGTCGGAACTACGGACCATCAGTGCAGATGCACCGACTGCTGGCGGCCTTTCCATCCCAATATTGCTTTACGCGGATGACGCGGTTCTGCTCTCACAAACCCCTCTAGGGTTGCAAAAACTTATGAATAAATTTGCAGATTTTATTAATGGGAGAAAATTAAAAATTAATAATTCGAAAACTTTTATAATGCCCTGTGGGAAGAAAATTAAAAATTTAAGGCCCTTCACAGTTATGGACCAAACTATAAAAGTGGTGAACAAATTCTGTTATCTGGGTATCACTTTTAACAGTGGGGGGATGTGGACACCTGAAATGATTAATGTAAGAGCCAAAATGGCCAAGTGTTCTTTTGGCATATTTAGGTTTGCATCCAAGTTAGGCTCAAGACGGATACCAGACATGTTGTACCTATATCGCCATAAATGTGTTGCTCTGGCCCTATATGGCTCAGGAGTGTGGGGCCATTGTAATAACAGCATGCTCCAGGTTGAGGAAAACAAATTTGTCAAAAAACTCCTGTGTTTACCATCTTCTGCCTCAACAAAGCTGATCCATCAGGAGGTTGGTCTAGAACATCTATCTGACTTGATCAGATTAAGACCCCTGTTAGTATGGAGATCTATATGGGCTAAGGAACAGACTGGTTTTACAAGAAAGATTATTTTAGATTGTCTTCACATGGACAAATGTTCCCGCATCCCCTGGCTTAACTATATTATCCGAACATTTAATGATGTTTTTAATCTCACGGTGCGTGATAACCCTTCTTGTGTTTTAGATATCCCGAAGAGTGAGATTAAACATGAATTTTTGAGGGTTAGCATGGTGAAGCGTAACGCAGCTACTGCTCAGTTCTCCTCACATGTTTTTTACGACAGATACACTAAGGAAGAAATGGGGCTTTCAGGATACCTTAAATTGGTTACTATCCGATCCCACCAATATGTATTGACAAGATTACGGATGGGGATTGTTCATTTGCTTGTTGCGTATCCTGTAATGAAGACCTATACTACTGCCCCCTGTCCGTGTGATGGGACCACAAAGCAAAGTACGGAGCATTTTTTATTGTTATGCCCTCTTTATCTCTACCTTCGAAAAGTATATCTGAAACCGCTTTTCAAAAAATATAATGTATCCACTATTGTATCGGCCATGGGGCTTTTATTTGGACTTAATTCACAGGACATCTGTTTTTTTACTGCTGTATATATTTTAAAATCGATACGCTTGAGGAAAAGCACCCTTTTTTGATATGTGATTAACTTAAAACCTGCTGTACCCTCATGTTTTATTACTTATGTATGTATGTACTTTTATGATTATTAATCAATGATCGAATAAAGTTTTTTGAATTTGAATTTGAATGTCCTGACAAATAGCTTGAATGTTACTGCTTGCATTTGACAAGGCCTGCTTCGAGCAAACCAGTGAGTGTTGTGTAGGCTGCATCCAAGCCATTTGTCAGGCCATAAAGAAAGCACACAGGGCTGAGGCCAGGGCTCAGGAGGAGTCAGACGGAATGATACAACAGCCCAAGTCCATTGTGAAAAACTGTGAAACAGCTTGCAGTGTCCCCTCTCGCCCGCATGTAAATCAAAATGTCACAATAATAGTACTAAGCCAGCTCTCTGGAGGTCAGAGCGCTGAGCAATGAGTGCAAACGAGTGGAAACATCAGCCAAAGTGTAACCCTCATGCCGCATAACCATGGGTTTCACAATCACAGGCACAGCAAGTTTATGAAGTTGCACACAAGAAAAATTTCAGTGCGCACAATGACAAACTATGAAAAATGTTTGTTTGTTTCCGTGTTATATAGCGCCAATTCGCACCGAAGGCATTGAAGCGCTTTACAGGAGCCCCAGTTACCTTACAAAAAGGAAAGGTCATATTTTTGTTTTTGTGAGCCTTAGGGATTAAGGGGCATATGTATCAAAAACCGTATTTGCGATTCTCAAATAGCGATTTTTTGAGAATCGCTATTTGAGAATTGCAAAACGGGATGTATTTAAAAATTCGCACATATTTTGCGAATTCTTAATATTCCTTAATTGCGATTAGCAAATTGCGAAATCGCAATCAAGGAATACCTTCCCATTCATTCCTATGGGCCAGGAGGCCCATAGAAATGAATGGGAAGTCATTCTCAAATTGCGATTCGCAATTTGCTAATCGCAAATTCAGAATAATTTCAAAGGTGCAAGGGTGTCATGATGACACCCTGATGCACCCCTGAAATGAGCATGTGTGTGCATATGGCGCACATACATGCCATAAGGGCATGAATGTGTGCCACATGGCACCAAGAAAAATGCCCAAAAGTGCATTTTTGAAAGAATTCGCAAAATACCACCAAATTGAAGTTGGTGGTAATTTGCGATTTCTTAAGGAGAAATCGCACAACTTGGGTGCTTGTTACATAGCATTTAAGGAATCGCAAAATTAGCGATTCCTTATTTGTGCGATGCGAAAAAGGCTCATACATCGCGTTTTGCGATTTTGCATTCGCAAACGCTGTTTTCTTGCGAATTGCAGCGTTTGCAAATACAAAATCGCTTGATACACATGCCCCTAAGTGATTTGCGCAGAATCGCAGGATGTTGTGGCGACATCGAAACTCGAACCAGGTACCCCAGTTCTCAAGTCGGGACCTCTGCAACGTAACATTTTGGACCCCTGGCTAGGGGGCCCCTGGCTCTACTGAAAGATGGACGCTCCCCACCGCTTCTCATGAATCCCACCTTTCTGCCGAGTTGTTATAGTCACCATCTGTCATTTCGCATCAAACCTCAATGCTAGTTTTCATTGAAAGAAAGGTATCTTTGTTCTGAGGTCGATTTAATCAGCACTATCGTCTGTGCACCCTCAGTCCTGGAATTTGTTTTACTATCACCCTCCAACTTAATGGTAGTGTATGTCCCAACCCCTCAGGGTTGGAAGACTGACATGGCCTTGCGGAACCGACCTTGTGATCTGAGAGTGACGGTGGGTGTCAGTGGCGAGCGGTAAACTCCGCAAGCCATCTTGCCCGCTTTTTAGGTGGCAGTGGGGGTATTTTTGAGCCCCCTACCCTTTGCCCGTCCATCTGACAATGGACTACGAACGCTAACAAGCAGAGCTTTAATCTGGTATAGCTAATCCGCGCTTCCTGTGTAGGGGCCTGTACTGTGTTTGAGACATTCTGCAATGATTTTTTCAATCAAACTGCCCCAATGGGTGTTGTATATACCGTGTTGCCTGTCAATATCTGTTAGTTTGACTAGTATCGAAGCACAGCTACATAGGGAGCAAGGTTGCCATATCTTGCTTTGCCCTGTTAAGTGAACTGCACCGGTTTGTTTCAGAATAGCGACAGAGCTATTAACTTGCCTCAACTGAAGGGAACAACTCTTCCAAAGCCATAGACACACTTTTAAGTTGTCATACACGTTGTTTGTAAAGCATTATTAATGGGGCATGGGAAATAAAAACTACATGTACCCGATATAACACTTGGTTTGTGGTGTCGCGGCGGGGGAGAATAAACAAACAATTAAAATAAAACGTTAAACCTACCTGAGTGAGTGCCGAGGTACTGCACCGCCTCCGCTCCAGGCCGGTCACTGGTGAGTCCTCGTGTTCCTGCTGCAGGAAGCAGCCAGCAGGCTCCAGGGCCGACCAAACAGTCAGTACCCACAACAGTGGGCAAGCCACTCCCCCCCTGCCCTTGAGCTGGACCGCCCACCCTCCTGCCCCCAACCAAGCACAGAGGCACTTCTGCTTTCTCGCAATGCGAGAAGGCAGAAACATAAATCGTCGTTTTTACCGTTTATGTTTCTGCCTTCTCGCACCGTGAGAAAGCAGTGGGCGACACCCCCACACCCTAATGGGGGAGCCGCCACTGTCTAAACCAGACTTTTTGAGCATTTAATTAAAACAAACAATGAAGACATTAAAAGGCATGGAGGTCTTTTGCAAGAATATTAGGATTGATTGAGTTTGTATCAAAGGCAAAGCAAACTTTGGGGCATAGTCATTGCCCACAAGAAAATAGTGTCATGCTGTGGTAGCCTTGATACTGGCATCGCTTTCTTGTAGCGTATGGTTGGTGTGTTTCAATTTACTTTGAGATGTAGAAGGGTGACTGGTCCACCTTGTTGTCGATCTGTGCCTGCTGCACGTGCGGCTGCCCTTGCAAACAGTGAAAGTAGGTAATGTGTCACAGCAAGTAACAAAATTCAAATCAAGTATGTGCTGGCCTCATGCTTGTGTGCCTAATTGATTTGCCTACAGAAAGTTACAGTCTTCACCTTGTATCATCTGGAAGGTTTGGATCCCAGCCATTCAGTATTGTGTCAATGCTGGCAAATTTCACTGTACATAAAACAAGCATTGGCATAGCCAATAGGTCTCGCTTTTGGGACCTTATAAATGTTTAGCCAGAGCTATTGTCTTTGCAAATGTGTTTAAGCTATGTTGTAGAGACAGCGTGGCAAGAGGGTGCACTCTGAGGCTGAGGAGAGCAACTGTAAGACCCACTGAACAATGTATGCAAGTAACAGTGGCACAATATGCAAAGCACAACACGGTACAAAAATGTGGCGCAGATGCCTTAAAAAATGTGTTGGGGGTATACAGTTGGTGTGCATCGTATTTTACACAGGGTGATCCAGTGCTGAACACAGAGGCTCCTGCACATTCGAGTGCAGTGCTACAACATATGACTCATACACAACTTGCAGTGCGGCACCGTGATTTCTGAAGTGCTAGGCACAGCAGCCCAGGGATTTTATTTCTGCAAAGTTGGCTACTCAGATACGTATTGAGTTTTTGGTCATGCTGGATTTAACATGCCAAGCTGCTGAAGTCACTGTACATACATACATCTGTTGTCTGTGGGGCAATAATCCAAGTTTGCGGTGTTGGTCATTGAGAGTTATACAAGCCTGCAATATATGTTGTTGGGTTGAGATGAATATACAGTGCATGTTTCCGGGGCTCACACAACACTTGCAGCGCTAGAACCTGCAGTATTAATCAGTGGAATAACAAAATTAATATTTCTGAAGCGCCGGTCCTTAGGCATACATGCGTACAATTATTTCACAACGGAACAAATGATGGTCACTAAAACTCACAGGCCTACTATCTCTGCAGTGTTGGCCGCCGGTGCTCAGGTGCACAATAGGTCCGCAATCATATCTGTAGAATGTATGCAGTGCTGGTCCCTGACCCCCTGTACTCTCAAGGCATTCATTCATTCATTCGACAGCATTGGTGAATGAGACTGACACATAGTATTGTGTGAAATGTTGGTCACTTTTGAGCGCACAGAATTTTACCACATTGTCAATATTACTTGCCTGCTTCAGAAGTGATGGCCACTTGGGTCATATAACCTGTTTTTGGTCCCTGACTGCCGTTGGGGATGAAGGACCACGCCTCTAACCAAATGCTGCTACCATGGGCTACGTAAAGATGGCACTGGGGCAATTACTGCACACGGGGTGTAAGAGCACAATTACGATATGACCTACAGAGGATTACTAAATTGTTTTCACGTTTAACGCACACTGACTGTGGGACGTTGCCTAAACTCACATTTCTGGATGCTCCTGGGGTTAGTCTGTTAGATCTGTGATGGCCCAGGTATAAGTGCACAGTGTACACTACGTGTGGTCTGTACAAGTTTTGGCAGACGCAGGGGCTTGCGCAACACAGCCTTTCTGCAGTGATGGGCAATGTAGCAGAGCCTGGCCTTTATCAGTGTATTTGCTGGACTTTCAAAAGAACGAAAAAACTATGAGTTTTAAGTGCTCGTCTATAAAGAGTGGGGCAGATTTATGTTGCACTTGCGGCACTTTTGCGCCGCCGTTGCGTCACTTTTGTGACGCAGCAGTGGCGAAAATCCTGCGCCATGGTGCGGGGCATTTACAAACGTGACGCATCTCCCAGATGCGTCACGTTGTAAAGCCCTGCGCCACTTGTAGGCGTTCCAGGGCAGGTGGGGGCGTTCCGGCGCAGGAACGCCTCCTAAAAGTGGCTGAGTGAAATCTACAAGATTTCACTCAGTCACTTTTAGGCCCATGCTGCGTCAAAACCCTGCGCCTGCTTGAAGCAGGCGTAAGGATTGACGCAGCATTGTACAGATAGGGCCCCCAGATCATTGCTGGAGCTGCGTCGCGCTTGCGACGCAACTCCAGCAATGCGCCACTTTTCGGCACAGATGCGTCACGCATCTGTGCCGTTTTTGCCCCATGGTGCGCCGCATTATAAATGCGGCGCATCCATGGTGGCGCAGCTGTGGCGCATAATAACTGGCGCATCCCTGCTGATATGCAGGGATGCGCCAGTCGTCATAAATCTGCCCCAGTGTATTTAGCTACACCGTGTATAAAATGTTTGTGCAGCTGAAGTTGCCACACATTCACGTGTTAATATATTTCAAAAAGACGCCCAGACTCTTATGAGAGCCCTGGGCTCAAATACAATAGACAACGGCCATATATTTGTGGCGATGATTCTGGGTGTCTCAAACCACCTACATCACCCACCCCACCAGCAGCGCCCCAACTTCCTGGGTCCTCTTGCTCAAAACCAACTCTCGGCTCTCAATTCCTCCTGTGGGGGCATCATCTCAAACGAGCAGCCAGCACACCCACGGTCCCTGGCCCATATCTGCTGTCTGTATTTACACACTGTCGAGGAGCACATAGCACAGTGCCACATCCTCGGCACAAGCTGAGGGGAAAAGCTGCAGCAGGCGATGCCTCTGCCTGAAGTGCTGAGAAAAGGGGGTTAAGAAAGAGGGCGGATGTGAGTGTTCTCTACAGTGCTGAGACAAGGCGCCTGCTGCGGTGCTATACTAGTAGTTGGTGCCTATGTATGGAAAAATTGTTGCAGCACATGCATACATTTCTGCATGTGGAAGTAAGACACCTTAGTTAAGGTGCAAACTTTCGGACCGCTGTTAAAACAAGCACACAGGCGTGGTAGGCAGATGTGTCACTGGGGCAGACAAATGATCTCACACGAAAATTATTAACAAGGGGTGCAAGAGCAAATCGGGCGCCGTGCTGAAACATAAAGCACGGCGCCCATGCATATAGCTGTGTGTTCCTGGGAGCGGAAATAAATAATTAAAAAGTAGAAGGGGTGGCGGTGCCAATAGACGTCCGCCACGGGCAGAAAGCAATAATTAACATGCATTGAACAGCGACGGCGCAAAGTAAGCATATAAAAAAAGTTACGTGGCACCTGTGCACATAAACGTTTGTCCTTCACCTTAAGTTGAGCGGCGGCCAGTGAAGCGTGCGCCATGGCAGGCAATTCAAAAACAACAAATAAAGGAAGTAGTCCATAAATGAAACAGAAACAGACCGATAGCGTAACTCAATGGTAGTTGGTCGGTGCTGCCTGCTAAAAACAGAAGTGACGTAGAAGGAGCACCAACCAATAATGACCCAGGAAAGCTGTGCAACGGAGGAGTGAGCCAATGCCAAGCGACAGGCGGGATTACACTCCATATTTTGTTTACTACAGGTCTTGCAACAGCGCATGCGCTGTCTAGGCTCGACCTAAAAAGGGGTAGTCTTTGTCTGTTGCAAAGCAAGCACCCTTAGATTTGTGCACCAGTTTCATGCTGAGTAAAATTGCCCAAACGTGTCATGTTAAAATTTATATGTATGTATACCTTTTATGTGTGGTCATGTATCTACATATTTATGCATTTTCCTCCCACTGCCGAGAAGAAGAAAAAATGATCTCACCAAACCATGACTCTGACTCATCCTTTTCCTCTTCCAAAATATTCTCAACCTCGACTCTGACTCATCCCAAATCTATTAACTGCTATGAACACCCAAATAAACCTTTCCAAACTCTTCACCCCTCTGTTCATCCTGTATCCTATTTATCCAACTAACAGGCTCCCTGTCTTCTCCTAAACCTCTTTTATTACTATGAACTTCCAAATAATCCTTTCTAAACACTTCCCTTCTCTATCTGTCCATTATCCTATTCATCAAACTAACATAGTCACATTACTACCACTCCCAATAACAATTTATATTGCCCGCTACTAATCCACCACTAATCAACCTTTGGGTTCCAGAGTAGCGTGCTACTTGAGGAAAAGTGCTTCAACGCGTCATCATAGGTAGTAAGTGCTATATAAATCGAATTACAATTACAAATAGTACCAATTTAACAACCAGGTACAAAGATAAAGAACCGAAAGATAACCAGTTATCCTTTGTGAAGAGCCTTCCACTGCGTGCAAACTCATGCTGCCACCTTTTTAGTGGCTTTGGATTCGTTTGAGATAGGAACAACTTTTTTTGCTGAAGGGGATGCAGCAGGTGGTGGATTATGTGGCAAATTCATAATTATACCATGAAAATGCCGCACCTGCAGAATCACATAATTCCAGTGGCCGGGATCATGTGCCATACACATTATTTCTTTTTCGGGGACGACAATGTATGATCTAACTCATCTGCGTTTAAAATAAAACAACAAGCTATGCCCCCCTCTCAGTGCCATGCATCTACCTGGCACGACAAAGTATGCCCTCATTCCGGGGTGTCGGGCCAGGTAGCTCGTTCAATGAAACAAAAAACTGATAATGGTTCAGAAATGCACAGCCTTAGAGAGGAGAAGAGAGGTGAGAGGAGCTTGTCCTGGGGCACATCGCACCAGACCACGGCGGAAAAGGGATAACAAAAGGAACAGGAAGAAGGGGGGAATGCATTCAAAGGGAATAAGTATGGGCCCCGCGTGGGCTTATTATTTGGCGAGGCCGCAGGTAACTGCGCTCTTTTGGTGTGGTACTTCATAAATTCTGTCATCCTGTTAAGATTGTCAGGATGACCGACCTCACTTTTTTCCAGTAACGAGCCTGTCCTGCTTCCCTCGCAGGCCTTTGTTACAGTTTATATTGTTACTTGTACTGAGCAGGGCTCCCAAACCCCCAGGTGTGCGAGGATGAAAAGGCTCGGTAACTTTCAAGATGAATAAATGAACTGTAAGCAAGCAAAGATGTATCTGAGAGGCTGGCTTTGTGATTAGACCTGCTCCCTTCAAGACTTCTCAGAAAATGCTAAACTGGCACACAGAAGAGCAATTCATCTTGATGGGTGTATATTTCCCCTATATGATATCTGCTCATAGATGCAAGGCGCAGAGGTTGGACAGGAGATCGCAGGGGTTCTCTGAGCACAAGGTCAGCAGGTCATCCGCTCAATTAAAGTCTTTTAGTCCAACAGTTTCTTTAAACTTTATTTTTATTTAGGCTGTCTTCTCAATCACGAGTACACCATCAATTCACATGCATCAAAACTTACTTAGGACCTTGGAACTCACCATTTTACCCGACAGTATTTTTAACACAATTTTTACACACCAGTGCTGTACAGTCTGTATAAGATCTCTTTAATAAAATTGCAATGCAGGCTAGTAAAATAGCTGTTTAAAGATCTCACATTATTTAAAGGAAAGTCACATGGAAAAAATAGCATTGTAATCGCTACGAAAACACTGACTGCTTTTAGTATGAAACTCAAAATTTCAAAACCTGGAAACATTGCTTAAAATCTACACAAGGTCCCATGGAAAATCCTTGTGTGCGCTATGTGGGCTGAGCTTGAGGAATTTAATTGCGTTTATACCAGCAGAATTTCATTTTTTTTTTTTTTTTGTCCATCAACATCTTTTTAGGTCTAGGTTTGACAGTGCAGCTGCTAAAGAGACTTATTGCTAACAACATATAAATAGTGTTGGCTCTGGTCTGACCGTGTCAACCATTGGCTTTCTTCTATAAGACTTTTTTAGCCAATGACTTGAGAATTTATCGATCACATCTTTGCTCAGCCCAGTTCATATCTCACCTAACAGTAACGCAGCTTGAATGGCACTGGCCCTGGCGCAAGCAAGGAAAATGGCCCTTTGACTGATGTTGAAGTGGTAAACGCTCGTGCAGCGGAGGAAGTGAGGATAGTGTTCTTGTCGTCGGAGGGGCTATAACAGCAGCGGAGCCCTTCTCAAGACCCTCTGCGTGGCCTGGGAGCATTGCGGCTCGGTCACCTTGGCTGGGGGAGTACCATAGACGTCACCTGCATAGGGAGCGGGACTGCGAGGTCCAGAAGTGCTTGCGCCGTCCACCGCGCGCACCTGGTTCCTCTTCCCGCCCCCTTCTCCCTCGGACCTCCCTGGACTCTCCCTGGACCCTCCTGGTTGTGTACTTAACTCCTCGCGGCCCCCGCTGGCGCGGGTGCCGCTCGTGCAGCGGAGGAAGTGAGGATAGTGTTCTTGTCGTCGGAGGGGCTATAACCGCAGCGGAGCCCTTCTCAAGACCCTCTGCGTGGCCTGGGAGCATTGCGGCTCGGTCACCTTGGCTGGGGGAGTACCATAGACGTCACCTGCATAGGGAGCGGGACTGCGAGGTCCAGAAGTGCTTGCGCCGTCCACCGCGCGCACCTGGTTCCTCTTCCCGCCCCCTTCTCCCTCGGACCTCCCTGGACTCTCCCTGGACCCTCCTGGTTGTGTACTTAACTCCTCGCGGCCCCCGCTGGCGCGGGTGCCGCTCGTGCAGCGGAGGAAGTGAGGATAGTGTTCTTGTCGTCGGAGGGGCTATAACAGCAGCGGAGCCCTTCTCAAGACCCTCTGCGTGGCCTGGGAGCATTGCGGCTCGGTCACCTTGGCTGGGGGAGTACCATAGACGTCACCTGCATAGGGAGCGGGACTGCGAGGTCCAGAAGTGCTTGCGCCATCCACCGCGCGCACCTGGTTCCTCTTCCCGCCCCCTTCTCCCCCTTCTTTCCTCCTCTACTTTAACCCCGCCCTGAACGCGTACGCGGGACGCGCGCGGACGAGGAAGCGGGCGAAGACCGGGCAAAGAGCGGGCCGTTTTAGGCCATTAGAGGCCGGCAGAGACCGGACCGGGCCCCCTCTCTAACGTTGTCCCTGTCTCAAGGATCATTTCCATACTCCATCAGCCTGCGGCTTTGACTGTTCCTCTCGCCATGGCTACTAGAGTATCCAGGAGTAAGGCTATCCAACAGTGCTCTAGCACACTGGACAAATTCTTTCCGAAGACTAGTGCTGCGGCTAGTAAAGGTCGCACAGCATCAGACACTCTCCTTGAGGTAAATTTAGAAAATGTGTCAGTCTCAATGGTCCCCTCGGACTCTTCATCCATTGATGTTAGTACTCCAACACCCTTTGATGCCACCCATCTATCTATAGTATCGATCAGACAATCGAGACAGTCCTTCAACAACTTAGGACTCCGTCCAATCTATTGAGGGATAGTGAGTCTTTGTGCCCCTCGGGGGTGGTGGAGACCACTCCGTATATCAACTGTGCGGAAATGTCTAAGGTGCAGGATGAAGGGCAGGTTACAGCGCCAACAGATCCCGTAGGCAGTAGAGTCTACCATCCTCCGAAAAGGAAAAGGTTAAGGAAACTCAGAGGGGCAAAAAGGGCCAAAGTGGATAAAATCAACCCAACATTAGACGTTAGCTCAGGCATTCCGGCTTCTCCCGTGGTTACCTCCCCGGGAATTGGGTCTGATCAATCAGGCTCGTCATTAGCCAAAGTGGTACCTGGGTGTTCTGGCCCGTTTATATTCGGTGGAAATCCTCTAAATGCGACAGAGGCTCTGATTGGCTCTTTTAGGGATATCCTTAGGAGCCTGTTGGAGCCCCTGTCTGTAAAATTGGATTCCATAGTTGCTAGACTCAAGGCTATAGAAGACGCACATAACAGGAATAGTCCTAGCAGGGGGTTGGGTCCAAGTGCACAGACGGCTCCCCGGGATTCTGCAGGGATTAGACCATCTACTGCTGGAACAAGCATACAGGTCCCGGTTGGGGCACAAGATAGTGTTACAGGTAGTCATGCTCCCCCACTGCCCTCTTTACAAATGTCTAGGCCCCCTGTCCCGGCACCCAGAAGATCTAAGCAACCAACACTACCCCTCCCAATGAGTGGGGGGCGAGCCAACAATGAATATACTGGTCGCCCCATTAGTCCTAACACTAGGCGCAGGGCGGTTAATTTGCCCCCTGAGGCTGTGCCCTACACAGCGATTATGGTGGGAGTTCCTGAGCTCACTGGCGACACCAGAGAGCCACAGGACTCACTTCGTAATAAGGTAATTAGTTGGCTTAATATTAATAGGCCCCTCCCTTCTAACATCAAAGGTGATGTGCTGATGGTCAGAAGGATCCCATGGATTGGAACTACCCCCAAAAACAGGGCAGGGGACTGTATCATAATTAGTTTTAAAAGCCCACTAGTTGCCCCTTACATTTGCAACTGGCTGGTAAGGCCGGATAAATCCAACATAGACGTAGTGTCTCTCTCACATTTTTATCCAAATGTTTCCAACTTAGTAGTGGGGAGGGAACAGAGTTGGACCAGAGTGGGCTTCGCCGTAGATGGTTCACGGTACAGACCCAAGCACAACTCATCGCCCGCCCATGGTAATTTTGTCCTTCAGAATAGATTCTCCTGTCTGGACCAAGTAGATTGACCAATAAGGGGGGACACTCCACAACACCCAATAAATTCTGCCTATGGGTCTACATTTAGGGGGGAAGGTACATCTGTTCCCGTAAATAAAAAAAGGTCCCTGGCCCCTGCAAAAAACGGGGGGACCACACTGGGAAGCACCCAAGTTTTAGATGAGGATCCACCAAACACATTAACTGTTGCTGTAACGCAATCGGTGGAGTTTGTTGAATTACCCACCCGGTCGCCCATTATCACTGGCTTGGGTGACTTGGGTAATTCTGCACATGACATCCCGTCTGCACTAAGTGAAGCAGGTCCCCAATTCCAAGGTCCAGGTTTGACCATCCTGTCCTGGAATGTAGCTGGCATTTCAAGTAAGGTGGATACCCCGGAGTGGGAAACTTTGGTCAGCAAAAGTGACATACTCCTCTTCCAAGAGACATGGGCTAGGGTACCACAGCTCAGGAGGGGATATGACATTTTTGAAATCCCGGCAAAGTCGAATGGGAGAGGGAGACCTTCGGGAGGTTTGGCAATCTGGGTGGCGAGCCACATTGGGTGTCAGGTGGTTGGAATGGACTCACTTTCACCGGACATTCAGTGTGTGCTCCTCAGATGGCCTGACAAAAGTACATGGGCTATTGTTAATGTCTACTCTCGACCAGTCGCTGTGGGTAAAGAATCCCCCACCCTAGCTGATCTCTCATCTTTTTTAGGGCAATTGACAGGTAACCTGAAAATAGTGATGGGAGGAGATTTTAACTGCCACTTTGAACCCCTGGAGGGCTTAATAGAGGGTGCCTTTACTGCCGAGGATGACCATTGGGGAGTCCCTCCTTCTTCATCACCTCACCCCAAAGCTTGGTCTCCGTTGGCAGTACAACTTACCTCTCTCACCCTGAACTTTGCACTGAGGGCGTGTAATGGGCGCACCCCTTCTGACACTCCTTCGGTGTGCACCTTCAACAAAAAGGGACATGAGTCAAGGTTGGACTACATTTTTATAGATATTTCCCAGTGGCCCAAAGTTCTAGATTTTAGAGTGATCCCAAGGACAGACAGTGACCACAATTCCCTTCTCTTGGAGATCTAGCACCCAGCCCCTGCCATAGGGATGCTAACTACCGATTTTGTAATCGACCAGGGAGACATATTACTCACCACAAGCAGGCGCCGAGTGAAATGGGGGAAGCTAGTTGATAAAGAAGAAGCTTTAAAAAACCTCTATGGTATAGCACTCCCCAGGTTCCAGGAGGTGGATGCCCTCATTAACCAATCTAGACCCTCAGACTACAATGAGAGACTATTTGGCATTCACCAGGCCCTAGTAAGGGACCTTGCAGATGTCTTCAATCCGGCCCTGCCTATTAGAAGGAAAAAGACTCGTGCTCCGACTTGGTACACCTCCACCTGCAGGAAAACTAAGTCTGAGCTTCTTTCCGCAATTAAAGAGGGTAGTGATAAGGTGAAGATCGCTGCCCTTAGGAGGGGGTACAAGTTAGTACTGGCCAACGCAAGGGCAGAGTGGGATTGGAATCACTGGCATGACCTGTCTGAAGCCCTTAAATCTAAAGACTTTAGAAAATTTTGGGCTCTGGTAAACAATGGAACAGGGGATCTGTTATCCGCAGTAGAACCCAATATTGCCCCCTCTATTTGGGAGGCTCACTTTGGGTCACTATATCAAGAAACCACTCTCTGGCCGGAAGGGATGGTGGTGGAGTCCCCCTGCCTGCCAGATGTGGCCTTGGAATTTTCCTTGGGGGAGGTGAAGCTGGCACTGGAGGGCTTAGCACTGGGGAAGGCACCGGGGCTGGACAAGCTACCCGGTGATTTGTTCAGATATCACCCTGACATCTGGGCCCCGTACTTTCTTGTCCTTTTCAATGCTATTTTGGGAGGTATGGCGATCCCTTCCTCTTGGTTAGGGGCTGAAATAGTTCCGATTTATAAGAAAGGGTCCCCCTTGAGTCCTGCAAATTATAGGCCTATTAGCCTGATAGATGTTCCCCAAAAGCTTTTTGCGCGCCTTATTTTGAACCATCTATTAGACTGGGTGGAGGAAAATTACATCTTGAGTCCCCTGCAGGCTGGCTTCAGGAGAAACACGTCGACCATGGACCAGATCTTCCGCCTAGTTCTCCTCTACTGGAAGACGGTGAGGATCGAGGGCGGGAGATTGTACATGGTCTTCGTGGATCTGAGGTCAGCCTTTGACCTAGTCCCGCGCAGGAA
Source organism: Triturus cristatus (assembly GCF_964204655.1). Classification (NCBI taxonomy): domain Eukaryota; kingdom Metazoa; phylum Chordata; class Amphibia; order Caudata; family Salamandridae; genus Triturus; species Triturus cristatus. Next base: position 470,149,049 of record NC_140588.1, read on the forward strand.
ACTTTGGGAGGTGTTGGAAAAGTTAGGAATTCCCCCCCAGCTACTTAACATCTTGGTTAGGCTGCATGAGAACAACTATGCGCAAGTTAGGTGTGGGAAAGATGGTAGACTTTCATCCAGGTTTCCTGTGCGCCGAGGTGTGAGGCAGGGTTGTGTCCTGGCACCGACCCTGTTTTGTTTATTCATCAATAATGTCATCTCACACCTGGAAAACGTCAAGGACAACGACGCCCCCTGTTTGGCAGGTAGGAGGGTACCGGCAATCATGTTTGCCGATGATACCCTCCTCCTTTCAAAATCCCCAATGGGGATCCAGAGGATCCTGGATGGTTTTGGTCTTTTCTGTCATCAGCATGGGTTGGAGGTGAACACAGAAAAGACCAAGTTCATGATCTTCAACCCACCAATTAAAACTAGGCCCAATCCTACCCTGGGGACCGCCAGCCTTGAGAGGGTCTCCACCTTCATATATCTGGGGGTTACACTGCAGGAAAACTTAGCATGGGATCGACAGATAGTACGATCCAAGGCCAAACTATCCCAACTGTCGGGTGCAATCCTGAAAGTGGCTAACACTTCTTCCTTCAAGCCCATAAGCCCGGCCCTTGAAACTTACAAGACCCAGGCCAAGGCTGTGGCCATATATGGCAGTGAGCTATGGGGACATAAAACGGTGAAGGGCCTATCAATAGTGGAAAATAGCTTTCTAAGGCGCCTTCTAGCCCTTCCAAGTGCCACGCCACTCCAGCCTCTAAGAATGGACATGGGTCTCCCCCCTATTGCAGAGGAGCTTGTGTCAAAGCCAGTGAAGTTCTGGCACAGGCTCTGGTCTACGGACGAACTCCATCATTATAGGGAGGATCTCACCCATGTCATGAGCTTAAACTCCAGCGGCAAAATCCCCTGGCTCACCTTTGTGGAAAACGAACTGTCTGCTATTAATCTCCGTGTCCTGTGGGAGGACCCTGCACGAGGATGCCGTACAATCTCGCGCAAAGCTCTGGCACAAATCTACAAAGCCAGGTCCCTTGCACATTTGATGGACGCTCAAAATAGCGGCACCCTAACTTTGCGATTTTTAGAATCCAAAAATTCTTATGTTTTTGAACCTTTTATGGATTTTATCTTTCCCATCCTGGCAAGGAAACTGTATGTTCAATGGAGGTATAGCACACTACCTATCAATTCATACACCTCGAAGTGGACAAATGGGGGCGATAAAACATGTCCTTGCTGTAACAACCATGTGGAAGACGACCCCCACATCTTGTTTGTGTGCCCTGCATACCAAAGGCCCAGAAAATATTGGATAGCACCACTCTGTAAGAACCTGGGGTTTAGAGAGTATGCACAAGCATACAGGATTTTGAAAACTAGTACCCTGGGCCACATTGTGTTTGCTGTTTCCAAATTTCTTATGGCCATATGGCTGATTAGAAAGAAAAAATCGTCTGAAGCCCCTTGAACTTTTTAAAGAACTTTCTAAATGCAATTTTAAACCATTCCTCGCTGGGAGAGTCGTTTTTATTCAAATGCATTTTAATAATGTTTTAATGTTTGTAATGTTTTCATTGCATCTTTTATGGTCTATATGACCGAAATAAAGAATTTTTGGAATTGGAATTGGAATTGGTAAACTACAACAATCATCAGGGTTCAATGGCCCCTCAGGGCCCTGGGCCCACTGCACTGCACCTGCTGCACCAATGGCAGCAAGGCCCCTGTCACCGTATTTATGTGTATCCTCCACCTGCACTCAAGGGCTTGCTTTGGACTGTAAAAGAGACTACTTTACAAGTTTAGTTCTCTGCTGGCTCCATCCAGTATGTCTCCCGCTAATCTGCAAATTCTGCATGCATTAACATATTATGCCCAGACCTAATCACCTTGTCAATGCCTGTTTACTTTCTCTTTCATCAATGATGGGGATGCACAACTCCTTAGATAGCTGGAGCGGAAGCTAAGACTCTGGCTGGTACCTCTGGGACCATCCACTGTACCATGTCTTTGCCCACCTGCAGACTCCTCTGCTGGGTTAAGCGTGTGCCCAGCTGACTAATTCTAAGCACAAGCTAATGATCTATTCTGACTGGGGTGGGTGGTTCCTTCCAGGCAGATGTTGCTCAGTATAGGAACAAATCTCACAATTACTGTATATTTATAATCTGGCCTATTCTTTTGCACTTCTGAGGTCCAGCTGCTGAGTAGGGCTATTTAAAGTTGCCTGCCCTGCTGACATGTTATTTGTTTCCTTCACCCTTTACTGGGTATACAGGGGTCAGTATTAAAGTTTCTCCATGGTTGGTGGCTCATTATATTATGGGCCAAACACATGACTTCCCTTATGGCCATGTATTTGCTGTCGTGTGGGGTAATTTCGCGAATGTGTTTGAATCTGTGGCGTGGGGTAATTCTGCTCTATGTGTGTCTTGCCACTCTTTGCAAGCTGTTAATAATAAGACCAAATCAAACTATTCCATTATTACGATGAGTAAAGGAAATGGAGAATGCATTCAACTGTGTATTGCTATTGAAAAGGCTAACATGTCACGTTCATAAAAAAGCACCATTGCTCTTGTCTGTATTGAATCAAGGTGTTTAACCAACATTCATATCTTCACAGGTACAAACATTGCAAACGACCACCGAAGAACGCACATTTATTTGCATCAATGAGTTTGTTTTAGCTGACAAAATTATGTCCAAAATGGTGCTGCCTTCTGATTTGGACATTTGGACAGTTGTAGGAAGTTGGACTTTTTTCTAAACATTTAAATTTACACACTTTCTGCTTGGTTGAAACCCTTTTGTAAATGGCAAATGTAGGACTTTGGTGAGAAATTGATTGCAGGTGGTGTTTTATTCTATTGTGCCAAAATAAAGTAAGCATATACTCACCCAATAGTGGAGCAATCAACAGGTTCAAATAGCAATTACAAAAATAAATCTATTCTATCTGAACAAGAATGCACTCTAACAATCCCCTCTGGATTATGGATGGAGTCAGGGTTATTTCATAGCACAGTGCTCTTGATACCCTGGGCAGACTGGACATTCTGCCACTCTGGCATTTATCTGGTTGGATGCAGGCTAGACGGCTGCTTTCAGAGCAGGATAAACTGCCATGATTCTGCAATTAAAGCCCACATTGCCCCATCTCATTGATGTTTCTGTAGTGTGAGGCTGATTTGAAACCTTTTGTCTGGGATGATTTTGATTTCCAGTCCAGCCATGATCATACCAAATGCCCTGCATAGTTTGTGTTCAAGTTAATTTATTTATAGTTTCAGCTAACAGCCTTACAATACTTTAAGAGTATTTTAAGAACATGCAATATAAAAAAAACTAAACAAAAGCATGTGCACAGCAATCTATCAATAAATTAATCTCAAACATTAAAATGCAAGTACAATGAGATGCTAAAAATACACACATTTCCATCAAAGGCCTACAACCTAAAAAATATATAAATTCTTTTTGTCTCTAGTGGAAATGCTTTAAAAATGAGTTTCTGGTTAAAGCTATATGTAGGACACTTGTTCCTACTGTAGAATCTTGCAGGCATGTTCGCAAACAACACTTTCTAGTACATTTAGGGGCCGATTCCGATCTCGCTCGGAAGGGCTCCGAAAGCGATCCGGACGGAAAAAGTACGAGCCGTATGCGTGTTCTCCGCCCGACTCGTACAGCTGTATGAGCGAGCAAGTACGATGCGAGCAACTCAAAATTCCCTGACCGAATCGTTTCAGGGTCCGAACCGCTCCGTACGTCTCGTCCATAAGCAAACCGTGCCATACAATGGAGGCGATTTCCGACCGAGCCAGTACAATGCACGCGTCGGACAGCTGGATCAAGCCGAAGTTTCCGGCTCGCAAAACGTCTGGGAAGCTGCCTTTGGGGGTCCGCGTCGGACCCCCGTCACCTGCAGCCTTACAACTCGGACACAGGGGGAGACCCAAGGGTTTCCCCAACACAGGCATGTATGGTGCGGATGGCACCGATGCGTATCCACTGTAGGGGGCGCCCTTGTGCGAGACGTACCCATTCAGTCAATGGGAGCCCATGTACACGTCGTACGACCGGCTCCCATTGAATTCTATGGGAGTCTGACCGAACCGAGTCAGGCAGCATGCGGCCGCATTGTACTCACTCGGTCGGACTGCAGGAGTCCGGCCCGGTTGGAAAACACTCCGGGTCTAGCTCGGTCGGAGAGCTTTCTGACCCGGATCGGAATCGGGCCCTTAGTAGTACAACAGTATTACTATTCACGTACTACAAAATGCTATTCATAAACCTGCGTGCAGAGAACTCCACTAATCCTATCTTTTCTGTGCAGAGTTCTGTGCCCCAGTTGCAGGGGTTTCTACACAATTAGGTGCACATTTTCATAGTAAACATGGGTGGAACTTGAAGGAGTGGCTCAGTGAGGGGAATGGAGAGAGGGACATGCAACTACAAACATTCACCCACAAAAAAGTAAGCCCGTTGCTGTTCACAAAATATACTTCTAAAATGACTACAGCCAAACATGACTCAAAACAGTAAGTCCAGCACCACACAAAGGCATTCATAGGAAGTGCAACACACTCCTAAAAAAACAATAGTGGCAGTGATTTTCAAAGATCATGAATGAGAAATAATATTAAGTAAAATAATGATTTCAAATTTTAATTTACAAACACACACATATAAGTATTAAAAGTTATATCAAATTTAAAATGATTTTTTATTAAAATAATACTTCATGTTTTGTTTAAAAATAAAGAAAAAATTTAGACTTTCATTGAAACATTAACATTAATAAAAAGTAATTGAACAAATATGTTTTAATGGAATGAATGATATAATAATTAAATATACTGATACATGATACTAATGGTTGGAATTTTTTTAATTTAAATAATAATAACTATACATGTAATTATCATATTTTAGGTATTTAAATATTTATTTCACATTTGACTTGAGGTATTGTGCTGTAACTTTTATTATTTTTTGGCCTAGGTTAGTTTACATTTTTATTTTTTATATAGTTATTAAACTTTATTATTTTTCTATATACACTACCATATGGAGATCTCTGCTTGGGTGATGGAGACCTTCTTCTATGTGAGGAAAGTTACTAATAGTAACTTTACACTCATAAATCCTATTTTGATGGGGTGGAGCCAGGTAAGTCTGCAACTAGCAATAATTATACACTCAGAAATGGTCAATAACAAAAAAGTGTATAGTTACTGCTGGGTGTAGTAGTAAGTTTACACATGAGAAAATATATACATGCTAATTTACCATTGTGAATAGAGCTCAGTACCCTCTTCTGCCATCCTTTTTATCACTAGTTTCAAGAGAGGACACAATGGAGCAAAGCACAGTTATTTGCATGTGAAAGTTTGGCCAACACACTCAAATAGCCTTTTCTCAAGTGCAACCCCAATTTCTGAATTCATAAAAGTAGATTTTGCACCAGTAAAAGGATTTCTCACATAGACATTTTCATTTCAGTAAATCTTCCAACAAGGTTGGGATTACACTGTCAATTTATTCACAATCACAAAGATAAACATACTTGTAAGTACTCATTTTAGACCCCTTACAATTGTGCAAAACATTGGCTATTTACTCTTCAGAATGGTAGGAGTAAATCCCTTTCCAAAGTAGGCTGCGGGTCAGAACATCCCAACATTGGTGGTGTGTAGGGAAAGGGTTTTCTCCACATGGAGAAAAGAATAAATTTTAGAAAGTGCATTTTGACTATCACAGGTCTCCAAACATGCTTCTGGAAACGTTTGTGAATCGACACTCATGTTTTCTATTCGACCTATAGGTGCACGGTTATGAGTTTCTCTACCAATCTGGCCCAGTTTGCTCTGCTGCGCATGTTTACCTGAAAGGATGCATGTATTCTACTTGGCACTTTTATGGAATAATCCCACAGGTTAGTTCTACAATTGGCCTCCCTGCCTTAAATTTAATTTGGGCCTAGCCTAAAATGTAATTAATTTGTTTTTAAAAGGACGTTCTTTAATGGCATCCTGCTCATTGTTAATATTATCCCTTGGTAGTAGTTCTAGCTTTGGGGGTTGAAAGAACTAAATTCTTTTTGGGGTCAAGTGGCGGAACTTCAGTACTTTTTTACACATCTCAGCCACCATACAATAAATTCTAACTATCTGAAGTCTAACTTTACTACTACTAAAGTGAGACTTTTGTTCTAAGTTAAACTTTTGGTCTAAACTTAGACCAAAAGTCTAACTTTATTGGTAGTAAAGTTAGACTTTAGGTCTAAGTTAGAATTTTGGTCTAAACTTAGCCCAAAAGTCTAACTTTACTAGTAGTAAAGTTAGATTTTGGTCTAAACTTAGACAAAAAGTCTAGTAGTAAAGTTAAACTTTAGGTCTAAACTTAGACTTTAGGTCTGAACTTAGACATTTGGTCTAAGTTTACATTTGTGGATCAGGCTCCTCCATTTTATGCTAAATATTTTAAAATTAAATAGAATAAACATATAAGCACATGGCACACCTTTATGAATCTGATTCAGAAAACCTATCTGGAAAAATTCGGCTTACCTCTCATTTTGGTGCAAATACTTAGGAAACTGCAAATAATTCCTGGAGTATTGTTTGGAATTTATAATAATCACAGATTCCCTGGGTCAATCACAAACTTGATCATTTCCACACATGTATATGTAACAGGTGTATATTTCTTTTATTTTTGTTTCACCACTGGGAAAATGCTTTTACTCCTGTTCCTTCCCAATTAATACCCTGTAAGTTAATTAGTCCTGCCATTGCAGGATGTTTTCATGTTGGGAAAGTAGCTACCAATCTCCGACAAACAGATAATGTCATGCAAATAACGAGAAACATGAATGTTTCTAGGGGCTTGCTAACGTTCTCTGTAGGATTCTCCCAAGAAGGTCCAAAACCCTGGCACTGTGACTATTTGTGCTCACATTTAAAATTCACTGTACTGGTGGAAGTTCTATTTGAGCAAATCCCATTTGTGAGCTTGGAATCGGAAATGGGTGACAGTGTAAGTTTATTAGTCAATTAAAACCATAAACAAGATCATACAATTCATATAATTAAAACATGCATGCAAAAGTAATGTAAAAAGAGTTATCATACATCTATTTTGACCACAGGACATCTTGTCACTAGACCTACACTTTCCTTCCGAAGTATGAAAGTAAAGGTATCAGGTTAAGATAATAAATTGACAGAAATGGGAATCAGAAATGGGACTTTGCCCTCACATATTCATTAATTCCCAAGCCTCAATTTAGCTGCTCAAATTACATTATGAACTGGGTCCTATATGTTGACCAAAAATATGTTGATTGTAGCAGATGTCCCGAACTATAGCTGATGAAAAAAACTTAGGGCCTGATTACGATGGCGGATGGACTCCTGTCCGTCCGCCATTGTTTCGAGGATGGGCGGTCCCACATATTGCATTACAATGTGGCCATCACCACTACGGCTGCAAGTGCCATGTTTTCCATTGAGGTGGGTGCTGCTGACTGCAGCAATCACGGCAATGGAAAAAATGCAAGTTTTGCATTTCCCTGCACTACTTGGCAGGCACCACAAGGTGCCTGCCAAATGGTGCAGGGAAATGTAGTGGGGCACCATTGGTGCCCCTCAAGTGCAAAACCGAACTGCCCCTGCTCAATGGGGGCCCGCAATGTGCCCCCAAAGTCCATCCCCACCAGCCTTTCCATGATGGGTGAACCACCATGGAAAGACTGGTGGGAATCCAGCATCGTAATCAGACCGAAGGTGCCTGGTAGGCACCGCCGGCATGCATTGGAAGACGAGGGCGTGCACCGCCTGTCGGATTTGTGACAGTCGTAGTTCCCGCCCGCCACAAACCCGCCCGCCATCAAAATATGGCAGAAGGGAAAAGGCAACAAGATCACCGTGAGCCGCCATCGGCAGCCTGTCGGTGGCGGGTTCACCGCAATCATAATCAGCCCCTGAATGAAGATTTCAAGAAATTGGGTTTTTAGTTTCATAGGATGAGAGTCTTTCAAAAGTAAAAGTCCTACGTTACTCTTTACTGGGAATCACGTACCCAGTTGTAACCCTGACCTGTCTCAGGATGACAAAGCAAGGTGATCAATCAAGTGGCAGGCTGAGAAAAAGGTGAGGTCCCAAAAAGCAAAATCCCCATGCATTTTCCATCAGGATTTTTTTTAAAGAGCTACAGCCAAAACGGCTGAATGTACCAAACTTGGTAGAAAGCTTTATCTTGCTCTAGACAGCATTCTTTTTGTGATTTTGTGTAAATTCCTTCTGTCGTTTTTGAGAAATTAAGAACCAAAAATATTTGTATATCTGGACGGTTGGGTTCTGAGAGTCCTGCAAGCTCAACTTAAAAAAGTAGAGCTTTCTAATTGGCCCGGGGGCTTCTTCCCCTGGGCCAACTCGCTTCCATGGGAGTGAGGCTCCGTGAGAAGACTTGACTTGCCGCAATTTGAAAGAAAATGTTGCAGCAGCCATCAAAGGATTTGCGGATTTATGGCCTAGTTATGAGTTTGGCGGTCCAATGGACCGCCAAACCCACAGCTGCATTCCGAGTTGGGCAGTCAGACTGCCATGGGACTGCTGCTACTGCCAGTCCATGAGGTGCAGGAACATGCTGTGGTGCTCCCATTGGGGTGCCTTTCTAAGGCTCAGATGTTAGCCTTTGAAAGGCATCGCCTTGGGATCGCTGCCGCAGGACTGCCCGTCCTGTATTCCAATGAGAATAAGGCAGGCGGACAGACTACGGGTTTGGCAGTCTTGGAGTGGGGTGCTGGAATGGCGGCCTGCTCCAAGACCGCCAAACTCGTAATCAAGCCCTTAGTCCCCTTCCCTGAGATAGTTTTTTTAAAACATTTTAAGGGGTTTGGTAGGGATACCCTACCCTGCTAGCCCTAGTGGGGAGGGACCAGGGGTATAAAAACAACTGCAATTTTTTGCTGTGATCCTGCCGGCCACGTGTTGTTTTTATTAAAATTATCATTACCCTCGGGTGGGCCGGGGCCCCGGAGTCATTATTTATATCTATTTGGGTACACTGGGACACCTGCAAAAATGTTTTTTTCAAAAATTAACAATAAATTAGCAGGAGCCGCTCATTTATTATTCATTGCTCCATAGAGGAGAGCCCCTATAATGCCCTGCAAGTGCTATTTGCATTTCTTTTACCGTGGTGGTGTCCCTACAAGGAGCAAGGACACCACCAAGCATTTTGTTTTAATGTTGTGGGGAGCTGCAAAGTATGTAGCAGCCCCCCTAGCAACATAGAAAAAAACAGTAAGGGCCTTATGTAGGTGGGCTGGCATTTACCACTTCATAAATACCGAATCATACCGATTCGGTATTTATGAAGTGGTAAATGCTATGTAGGTAATTGGTCGGTAAATATTACCGATTCGGAAAAATTCGGTAATTACCGAATCGGTATTTACCGATTCGGTAATGAGGCATACCTTCCCATTGATGGGAAGGTATGCCTCATTACCGAATCGGTAAATACCGATTCGGTAATGGGGGAGCACATGCAAGGGTGGCAGGGTGTCACATTGACACCCTGTTGCACCCCTGATTCGGCCATGTGTGCACATGCCCTGAGGGCATGTGTGTCTGCCACATTGCACACATCTACGGGCAAAATATTGCATTTACACACATATTCGTCATTTACCACCAACTATTAGTTGGTGGTAAATAACGAATCCCCACACACACCACACAGTCCCCCTACATCTCATTTCTGTATTCGGAATTTACCGAATCGGTAAAATTACCGAATCGGTAATTTTACCGAATCGGTAATTATACCGATTCGGTAAATTCCGAATACAGAAATTCTCCCCCTACATCTCAAAAGCCAAAATACCGGTCGGTAACGGTATAATTACCGAAAATCGTCCGTTACCGTCCGGTATTTGGCTACCTACATGAGGCCCTAAGTCTCTTGGGTCATTGAATAAATGACCTGAGGAGAACTTACCGTATTTTTTAAAGCACTTCCAGTTGGAGTTCTATGTCCTTCATTTGGAATGCAAGGCCCTTTTGTAGTTGTTTTAATGATTGCATTTAGTGAGCTGAAACGTTTTTAAAGAAAGATTCCAAGCGATGTTGGTTTTGTTAAAAAAAACTTAAACCATTATGTCTCAGAGTCTTTCTTTCAAAAATGTTCAACCCACACAATGCAATATTAAAAATATGTTGAATAAAAAACTTACAGAAATGTTTTTAATTAAAATGTAATTAAACATTTTTATAGAATTTGCTATTTTTAAACAATGCATTTAGTAAATTACTGAAATATACATTAGAGTAATAATATTAGGGATTTTTAGAGAAAGAGTATAAAGCTGCTTTATATACATGTACATGCTCACCCCTTGAGAAAGCCTATATGCTCACTATTAATATTTTGTTGCTGTGACTCTTTGACAATACACTGCTAATGACCTCACATATTACATCACACATCACACTTCACTCTTGACATGTTCTATGACACCACTGATGACATAACTGCAACATCTGAAATTGCATCATTGATGACATGGCTGGGGCGCAAGTTACAGTTATTTTAGGTTATTTATAGTTTGTGATCTTACAGGACTCCCGTAGGATCCAGCAGGTCCCCGTGTTCACCCGTAGGACTCCCACTGCAATCCCGCGATAGTCCTGGGACAAAAACCTAAGTAAATATCTTGCTACCCTCCTCACCTATAACTCTATTCTAACCTTTGATTTCTTCAGCAAACAAAATGTGTGTGCATGCCTAGCTATTGGGTGTGCAAAGTCCTTACATTCTGTATTTGTAATGTAACATTTAGAGCTGGACCAAATTTGGGCATTCACCACATATTCAGTTCCACATATTATCCTTTTGCAAATTTCATATTTTGATTGAGCAGTTATTCACTTTAACCTCCATGCTGAAGTGATTTCTTACTATCATGTTTAATTGATGTTGCTGAAGCACATATCATTGATGGTCTGTCCGAAACTCCTTTTTCAATTATTCACCACTTGTCAGGATTAACTCATTTTACATCAGTGTGTTCTATACTTTCTCTGACTCCAGTATACATTTAGTTATAAACCTTACTGTTGATTCTCCCTGAAATTCCAATTTATTTTCTTGTTATTAATCAGTAGATCCTTTGCTATTGTTTGAGTATTTTTAAATAATTTCTTTTGATACTTTTTCTTCTTGATACTTTTCAGATTTCCTCTGTCTTTGCTGTATATAGTTCTGCAGATAAACAATCATGTGTAATCTTCAGTAGCTCACCACATAGGATGCTCATTTGAGTGAAGGTTGAAGTAATCTAGCTTCAAGGAGAACAATATTTGTTGGTGTGTTCTTACAGTGCAAGGTAGTGTGAATCAATCCATAGTTCAAGTACACTTTTACATCCAGGAACATTATTCTCTTCTCACCTATTTGATATGTGAACCCCAGGTTGAGAGCATTCTCATACAGTACTTGAAAATGTGCATGTATACTAATCATTTTACCTTGAATTTATCATAAGAAATCCATAATATCTTTTATATATGCTGAGAATATTCCAGTTGATACAATTATGGGTCTTTCCAAGGGTTCTACTGGTTCCTATGCACTTAGGAAAGAAAGTAGGCATTGGAATATTCAGGAAGTCCTCTTTATTATAGTCATATGCTTTGTCAATCAATCTTTTGTTGCAGTAGTGCAGCACTTTGCTATCAAATTCCTTTTTGATTTTCTCTATTTGATTATTCATTACCCTGTAATATTTAATTTGACCCATCAGTGGCTGCAACAGCCCCGTATTGTACTTCTCCGCCCATCATACAACTATATTTCCACCTTTATCTGCTGGCCTTATTGTTCTGGAAGCCTTTTGTAATTTGCTAAATCCTTTTTTTCACTTTTGATCAATAATAACACGTTGATTATATTTGATACTTCGCTCCAGTTTCTCAATTTGTTCCACTGTTATTTTATAGAACAGGTCCATTTCGCTCACAACTGGTAATACAGGACATCATTTTGCTTCCTTTTTATACCGCTATGACCCTCTTTATTAATACGCATGCCACAATCTTGGATCCACTCCATACATTCAATCATTAATTCCTTTTATTTCTCATTTTTTATGGACCAGAGCATATGTAAAAGTTGAAATCTTTGATTTCAGTATGCAATCCCTCAGCCACATCTCTTGATCCTCTTTTCACACTTATTATTTTGCCCACTATGGCATAATGTTTTATTAGACTTAATTTTCCAAGAAATGTGTACAAGCCAACTTTCTTTTGAACCATATTTAATTTTTGGGGTTTGTGAAACTTAGACATTTCTCAAGTAGCGATGTTTTAGCTTCAGTTTGCCTTCTGTATGAAAGGTTCTGTCTCGATCCTTGAATCCACCACAGACTATTCCTGATCATCCTCGCCCAATACAGAACCGTCCATCTGTCCAACCTAGGCCTACGGATAATGCTGGTGAATTAAATATCCATAGTACTAAGGAGGGAACAAACACTAATACTCAGGGGAAGTTAAGCTGGAAGGATGTGGTTAATTTACCCACCGAGGCGGCCCCCTATGTACTAGTTTTGGCCGGAATTCCTAAGTGTACCAACCCTGATTTAGAAACCTATGACTCTCTTAAAAACAAAGTCACTAGTTGGTTAAATACCCATAGGCCCCTCCCGTCATTTGCAACTGCTGCTATTTTGATGGTCAGGAGGATTAATTGGCTGGGCAACTCAATTAAACGCTATAAGGGCGATTGTGTTCTGGTGAATTTCAGAGATCCTGATATTGTATCATATATCATTAATTGGAGGGGGAAACAGCGAGAGACTTGTATTCAACCTTTACCACTCTCCTATTTTAATCCCCCATCAAATAACAATGTACATGTTGAGAACGTAGAAGGTTGGACAAGGGTCAGTTCTTTTTCTGCTAGCTCTCGGAACCGTGATAATTCCTGGCTATACCAGCCTATTGTTCACGATTTCCCATGCCAAAATAGGTTTAGTCCTCTTGAAGAGGTGGATTAACTGCAAGTTGGAACTAATCCCAACGATCCCAACGAAGATGAGTGTGAATTAGTTTCAGTACAGACTGTGGCGATATCATCAAATGACATCATCTACAATGACCCTATATCCATTTCAGATAATGTTGGTACACCTACTGACCCACCTTGTGCCCGATCTTCATTAAAGATTCTTTCTTGGAATATAGCGGGCCTCCAAAATAAGCTTGACTGTCCCGAATGGGGTCTTTTCATAGATCAACATGATATATGTTGTTTTCAGGAAACATGGGCCAGGACTAATCATCATCGAGTGGGTTTTGCCTCCATTTTTCTTCCGGCAATTTGGGGAGGTAAGGGCCGACCATCTGGAGGCCTCTCCATTTGGGTGGCAACTCATTTGGGCTGTACCGCTACTGCCCTGAGTACAGGATCTGATGAAGTTCAAGCCATAATATTGAATTGGCAGGCTAAGACACAAATGGCCCTGATTAATATTTACTCTAGACCGACTAGTTTATCGGCAGAATCAAGGGCTGTGGATGTCTTATCTATGGTATTGGCGGATTTACCTGAGGGAATCCCTTTAGTGGTGGGTGGGGACTTCAACTCCCACTTTGAACCCCTAGAGGGATTATTAGATGCCATAAACCAAGAGGAGGATGACTCTTGGGAAATTCCACAAGTAGTTGGCCCTATAGTAAGATCATGGACCCCATTGGCTCTTCAAATCACCTCTTTATCGTTGGCTCACTCTATTAGAGCTTGCAATGGGCGATCCAAATCTGATAATCCCCCAAAGACTACCTTTAATGTATCGGGTAGAGAGGCCTACCTTGATTACATCTTTGTCAGGTGCAAGGAATGGAACCGAGTTTTGGATTTTGTGGTGCTTCCCAGGAGAGAAAGTGACCATAATCCTCTAATCTTGGACTTCGCTTTATTTGGTTTGGATCCAACTGAACCCTCTCTGACCTTAGATAGAACAGATACTCTTGCCCTCTCAAATAACAGACGGAGGGTGAAATGGTCGAAATTGGTCAGCAACTCTGAGGACATTTCCAGAGTTTACGTGAATGTTAGTTCAACTCTGGACCGAATGGCTGACCTTATTGAGTCTGAATTAGCCCCGGATACGAATAGTGAGATTGCCGCATATAATGATGCACTTTATGCAAGTTTAGGAAATATTCTGAATCCCCTAGCTCCTTTGAAGAAATACCAATATAGGAAACATTCATGGTATAATCGAGCTTGTAGACTGGCAAAAGCTGAATTAATGACTGCGCTAAAGGCAAACGCCGAGCGAGATCTCATTAAATGTAAACCACGTACTTATCGCTATTTGACCCACCATGCTAAACTTGAGTGGGCCAGTCAGAATTGGGCCGATCTAACATCAGCTTTGGCGGATCGAGATTCCTGTAGATTTTGGAAGATCGTGACTACCGGTTCATCTGACATGGTGTCTGCCATTAGTCCGAATATTGCCCCACAAGTCTGGGAGGATCATTTTAGACTTTTATATAACAATCAATCCCCAAGTATAGTTCCTTTGCCATCTGAATTGCCGTTGAGTGATAACTCTGCTCCTCACCCAATTAGTTTTACTATTCTCGAAGTCCAGACTGCTATTGCTGCACTTCCCGCGGGTAAGGCCCCTGGTCTTGATAAGGTCCCTGGTGACCTTTATAAACATGAACCAAGAGTCTGGGCTCCTTATCTTTTAATTGTATATAATGGAATTGCTAGGGACATGAAGATACCTTCTACTTGGCTGGGTGCGGAGGTGGTTCCAATCTATAAGAAGGGATCGCCCCTCCTCCCAGCCAATTATCGGCCTATCAGCCTTATTGATGTAGCCCAAAAACTTTTTGCTAAGCTGATTATCAATCGCCTATTGGACTGGATTGATGAGTACGAGATCTTGAGCCATTACCAGGCTGGCTTCAGGAAATCTGTATCCACTATTGACCAGATCTTTAGGTTTAATATGCTCTATTGGAAAACTGTCACGGTTGAGGGTGGATCCCTATACACAGTCTTTGTTGATCTTCGATCAGCCTTTGACTTGGTCCCACGCACCAAGCTATGGGCTGTTCTTCGTAAATTAGGAATCCCACGCCCCCTTCTTGACATTATAATTCGATTACAAAACTGATAACTTCGCCAAGGTTAGATGTGGGAGAGAGGGAAAATTATCATCTAGCTTCCCTGTTAATAGGGGTGTGCGCCAGGGCTGTGTCCTGGCTCCCACCCTTTTCTGCCTATATGTAAATGGAGTTATCCCCTATCTAAACATGGTGCCTAATAGAGACGCGCCAAAGCTCGCTGGGGTCGGGATTTCGGCGATTATGCTTGCTGATGACACCTTGTTACTCGCCAAGTCCCCCATGGGCATCCAGCGGGTATTGGATGGGTTTGTCTCTTTTTGTCAGGATAGGGGTCTGGAAATCAATACTACAAAAACAAAGTTTATGATTCTGAATCCTCCAAGAAAATCCCGTCCAAATCCAACTATTGATGGAGTTAGCTTGGAGAGAGTTCGGGTGTTTGAGTACCTGGGAGTGACTATAAGTGAAAATTTCCTATGGACTCAACACCAAACTAAATCCCAACTAAAATTAACGCAGAAAACTGGGGGGATTGTCAAACTTTGGAAAAACTCCTACATAAAACCTATTGGTCCACCTTTAGAAATTTATAAAGTACAGGCCAGAGCGGCAGCAACTTACGGGGCGGAACTGTGGGGCAATAATTGTCTCGAAACATTTATGGTTATTGAAAATAATTTTCTACGACAATTATCATCTTTACCCTCCAGCACTCCTCTTCTCCCCCTAAGGTTAGATTTAGGAATTAGATCTATTAAGGAGGAACTAGCCTTAAAGCCCCTAACCTTCTGGCGACGTTTATGGATAACCCCCGAACTTAATAGCTACAGACTAGAATTCTTGGATTTATTGAAGTTCCAAGCTATACAAAATCTTCCCTGGATAAGATATATCAGGGCTGAGTTTGATAGCTTTGGCTGCCCTTCCTTATGGAGCTCTCCAGAACTTGCATCCAAGACCATATCGCGCAAAGCTTTGGCAATGATGTATTATGAAAGAAACCGGTCGGTTTGGCTGATCTCTGATAATTTGGGCTCCATGACAAGTTCATTTATTCTAATGAAAGATTATTATAAGTTTGAGATAGTGCTGAATGATATCTATCCTCCAACTCTTAGAAAGCTTTATCTCCAATGGAGATATAATTCCCTTCCTATTCGTGCTCTTACGAACAGATGGCACCCTTCAACTGTTCTTAACTGTCCCCTTTGCACTGCTCAGCCTGAAAATGATATCCATGTAATTTTTTTCTGTCCCCTATATATAGCATCTAGAAGAAAGTGGATTATTCCCCTGTGCAAAAAATGGGGTTTTAGGAAATATATGGAGGCTTATCGAATACTAAAAACGGATTTATCACCATTAACCGTTTACGTTGTCAGCAAATTCTTAGATGCAATGTGGAAAACTAGAAGAAAGTATTTGTAAATATGATATTATCTAGTTTTCACATTTTTTCTGCTATGTTGATTTCCTGGCAAGTGGCACTAATTGTGTCTGCAAACTAATTAGTATTCTTTGTCGGCTATAAAGTGTATGATGGATATATCTTTTTTTCTTTGATTGTAATAATTGTGTAATTTTATGTTACTCTGTGTTCTCTTTTATGACTCATTGTAGTCGAAATAAAGATTAAAGAAAGAAAGAAAGGGTGAATCAAATTGTGTCTTTTTCTTTAGCTTTCTTCTGCTTGATCTCTTCTTTCCCAGCCTTGTTCGTCCTATTATGTACTCCTTTTCCTTCTCTTGGTTTTCAGATTCCTCTTGCATTGGCATTTCCTCTGATTGATACTTGGTCTAGTTGTATTAACTTGATTGTGTCTAAATAGTAATTTTGCAGCATGAGGCTCCATTTTTCTTACATCCCAAATTGAATCTCTTGCACCCATTTGTTTCATATTCAAAAATATATTACCACATTATGTTTGCCAGATTCTTTTGCTGGCAAAATAAAATACCAATATAATGCAGGCACACATTTGAGAATCTCTAGCATAGAGTCTGCAAGCTAGAGTAACATTGACTTTCAGTGGGAATTAGTCCTGATGTAATAATATGTACATTGCCATATTGTAATTGTGGTTATTCCTTGATAAATTTGATTTAAACTGCTTTTCAGATAAAAGTTGAAATTTAACAAGGTTAGCAATATGTAAGTTTCATAGGGAATATGCTGTTCTGCAAGAGGCATTGTGGAGTTTCTATTCAATGCTTTAGAACTCAGTGATGTCATTAGAGTGACATCACTGAGAGACTCTGTGAATGCTGCCAGTTGATGAAGCTGGAGGTTACTCTATGGATGTGTACTGATCATCTTGAGAAATAAAGGACTTAAACTACAACCACTGTCCCTGTGGTTACTACATTTTTATGGCGACGAGAAGGAGACTGCGCAGAGGGCAGATAATTGAGTGACCTCCACCCCTGGAAAAGCAGATTGACTTTGGAAGTACTGCTGATGAACTGTGAGTAAAAGAAATATTTCATCTTCACCTTGAGTTTGTCAATGCTTGTTTATACGTGAAGCAACAAGCAAAAGAAGCTGTATATTTAATGGATTTTACCAAGTTTATACATAATGGGAAACTTCAACGTATGGAATTGAAGAAGTGAATAATTGTGGAGTTTCAATATTCATATTTACAGCCAATGGTGAAGATAATTAAACTTGCTGTTAAATTGTGGCCAAACGTAAAAAAAAGTTAAGTGACACAAAGCTGGTGAAGGTTTAATTTATTAAACTTCAAATCAAACGTTTTGTCTGAAAACTGCGAAGATTTAAACAATTCTGAAGCCAAATAAGATTAGGGCGAGTTTGTCGCGTATGCCAGTTGAGGGACAGGAGGAAGATTCATTCTTGGTATATGAAGTAGAATCTATGTGCGACATTAATGATTTGACTTTGGCATTGAAACAGGAAGAATGGAATGAAGCTTTAGCCAAGGATGAAGAGTACATGGTGCTTAAAAAAGTCATACGTGATGGTTGGAATAGTGAAGTTGATATAAATGAAGAGTTGAAAAAGTATTTAAAAGTTAAGGACCAGTTAAGCATTCACAAGAACAGAGTTTTGAGATGCAACCGAGTGGTTCCTCCTAAGATGTTTAGAGGAAAGTTACTTAAATTGGTACACGAAGGACACTTAGGTAGAAGCATGTGTAAAAGAAGGTTGAGGCAGAGTTTTTGGTGGCCTTAAATGGACAGAGATGTGGAAGCAATTGTAAAAGACTGTCAGCCATGTTGCAATAGTGATAAATGCAGAGTAATTCGTCAGCCTCCTCTGGGCTCCCTTGACGTTCCGGATCGGCCATGGGAGAAAGTGGCAATGGATTTTTTGGGTCCTATTAACAGGCTGGGTATGAGAAGTAGATTCTTAATAGTTCTAGTTGATTACCATAGCAAGTGGTTTATGATAACGCCTGTAGAAAATATTACATCTGAGGTGGTCATTGATTTTTTAAAGAGTGCATTTTTGGAAGAGGGAATACCTAAATGCTTAGTTACAGACAATGGAGTGCAACTTGTTTCCACGATAATGGCAAGGTTTCTTTCTAATCTTGGTATCAAACATGAAAGGGTGGCAGTATTCAGGCCTCAAGCTAACGGGTTGGTTGAGCGAGTGAATCGTATTATAATGGACAATATCCAATTGTCATTAAGTAATGGATTGAGATGGAGAGAAGAGTTAAATAAAATGGTGTGGGCACACAGAGTAACTCCACATTCTGTCACAGGTGTATCCCCTTTTGTGGCTTTAAAAGGGAGAGAACCAGCAACGAAAGAGTCACCTGTATGGTAACAAAAGAAAAATCAGGTGTGGGTAGATCGAGAAAGAATTGCAGAAAGAGTTAGAGAGTCTCAAGAAAGAAAGAAAGATGATTATAATAAGAGAAAAGGAGTGAAGGATATAAAAATTGCAGTTGGTGACTGGGTGATCACTAAAAGAATGGGCTTGGTTAAAAAAGGGGAAAGTAAGTTTTCCAAACCTCAAAAAGTGGTAAAGGTACTGAATTATGTGGTAACTCTTGCTGATGGGAAAATATGGAGCATGGGGAACTTGTGCAAGATTGATGTCCCAAATTCTTTTGAATGATTATATTTCTGTATCTCTTAGGATTAATGAATGTTTTGTTATTGCTATGAATGCTAACCTGTACAGTTGTTGTTGTTTTTGGATTGTTTTATTGTAAACTCTTTGTAAGGGGGAGATGTGTGGAGTTTCTATTCAATGCTGTAGAACTCAGTGATGTCATTAGAGTGACATCACTGAGAGACTCTGTGAATGCTGCCAGTTGATGAAGCTGGAGGTTACTCTATGGATGTGTACTGATCATCTTGAGAAATAAAGGACTTAAACTACAACCACTGTCCCTGTGGTTACTACAGGCATTCTTATCATCTAACCAACCATAATTTATAATAATAATATAGGCTCCTTGGCCTTAGGTAAACTGTCTTTAAAATAAATTACCTGAAGGCAGTATTGAATATTGACAGGCTATTATTTGTTATGGTATTGTCAGACTAGAGGAAGTTGGTGGATCCCTGCACTTCTGACCCTCCGTTTATGGAGGACCGGTCTGTGGTGGATGGGCCACTGGGTTTCAAGAAATTAATTCTAGGTTTGAGATGTGGAACTACCAAGGCACCAGTGAAAAGCATACTCCTCTGCTGTGGTGAAATACTACCTCTTGATGTGCAACATTAATTGTTGTGAAGCTATACCACTGCCCTCTAGTCTCGCTCACTGGCACCTGTTCCTTGCACCTTTCTTTTGTTCTCTCTTCATTCTCTCGCATGTCATGAGCTTTGTTCGTTATGGCTGTCTCTTGTTTCTGCTGCAGATTCCTTTTGTCATCTAGCCAGCTTTCAACTTGGTGCTTCCTGCTAATTGTACTACTCGGCCCATTCCACTGATTCCAGAAGGTGGTCTCTCTTTCCCCTCATTGGCTTCTGTCCTGCACCCAAGGAATCTACCCTACAATCACTGCTCTTACTCTTGCTAAAGTTGGTAAGATTACTTTGATTACATATCAGAAAATTATTTAACCAAACCACTGCCCCTAAGATGCTTGAGAGCCATGATTAGGTGGCATCCTGCCTGCAGCTGTTTTCTTGTTTTGTCCTTCTATGTTTTCCCATCCCCTGAGTCGCACTCTTCTGCTTGTGTTACTTAACCACAGAGTAGAGAACAGTGGTTCAGGTGTGGGGGAAATTTTACATTTGACTCAGCCAGAAAATATATATTGGTATTGACAGGTATTTGGTTATATAAATGTAGTGTAAGAAATCTTAAATAATCACTGTTAGAGCACAAGCCACCGCCTTTTGTAAATACATTTAATCAAGCTGCTTAGCAATCTGGTTGTGAGGCAGCAATTTTTTATCAAATAAATAATTTTACTGAGTTGGAAAATGGAACATATGTAAAGGTAGAAAGAAAATATAAAGTTAAATATGAGGTATGGCACTTGCCTGCCTAACCTCTGGACCACTGATGGGACAGGTTTCTACAACTTTCATACTACTGGTTTCTTAGTAGACGCCCAGATGCATGCCTGCTAATACTGGGCCCCTGCGAAGTGACAATGTGGAGGAGACGCAGATCATGTCTACTTGGCAAAAAAACATACAAGGCCTGGTCGTGGCCTCATTTACTAGCAGTAGCATGTCCTTACAGACAACCTATTCAACAATTTCCTGCTCCTCCACATGACAGAACAGCATAATAGAAAAAGCAACAGAGATAGCAAAAGATAGAAAGATAGGGAGAAACAGAAGGTTAGCAAGGGGGCGGAGAGAGAGAGAGAGAGAGAGAGAGAATCATTGTCATCCTCCTTGCTGTCACCTTGACACTTTCCTACCTCTTTTATCGAATGAAGCAAACACAAGGAGTAGATGGACGGAGCGCTGAAAGTTTTCAGACACTCACCCCAAGTCACAGATCTGGGTTGAATCCATCATCGTTCTTTAGTTCACTTCACCACCTGAGTTCAGACCCAGCCATATTCAAATCAGTCTTGACACTGTGCCTCATGGAAACAGTCCAGCACAAACTGCCAAGCTAGGTCTTCTCTGGACAGAAACAAGCATCCTGGGACGGGTTTCGGGGTTTCACCCCTCATCAGGCAGGCTAGCTTGAATCCATTGGCAAAGTGAGCACTTATTGTGTTTGCATTCGTTTATCAAATGCACATACTCTTTTCAACGTTTTGATCACTTTCTTTGGCCAATTATATTACCTTCCATCTATTAACTTGTTATTACCATACCATTGTCAGAAAGGCTTCTCGAAATCATATGCAATCAATCAACAATGTGAATATATTGCTTTCTATTTATATTTTTTCTATCCTGTTTTTCACAGACAATTGACTACTAACGGTTCATCTAGCCTTTTTTGGGAACTGAGTTATGTTGTTGGACCTCAATACTTCATAGATGTCTGTAATCCATGTCTTTTTCTAGGAGATGTTTTGTGTCTGTCTGTCTGATCTCTGATTGATGGGGCAGTTTTCTTTTCAGGATCTTCTCCCATCTTGTGTCATGTCTTGTGTAGCATTGTAGAGGCTTCTTCTTAAAGTGTTTCTATCCTTTAATGTGCTGGCCCTCTAGATCCATCCCTTGTCCTTAACCTTTTATGTGGTCTTATTCGGATCTTACACCTTACCAGTAATTTGGAGGCAGAAGTTGATGTAACATGATCTGCTGGGGCTGTAAAATTGTATGTTGAGATGGATTTAGGGACTCTGTACATTGTTTAATGAATTTTTCTTTTGTCTATTTCCACATCTGATGCATTTCATTACATAATCAGTCAACTGTTTCTAAGTGTGAGCTGCTACATCAAGAACTATTTATATATTTTATTTTCTGAGAGCAGATGTGCATTGAAAGAAACGTGTTGACTCAGTATAAATGTGTGCCAATTTAAACTAATTATCTTCTCCTGTCTGCAAAAATACTTTTTTAGAGAATCTATACAAATTTGTGTGGTGAGTGAATAAGAATAGAGAATATACTTGCCATTTTTGTGCTTCAGATCATGTTTTGGGTATCTCCTACCTTAATATTGCTGGGTCTTCGGCTTAATGGGCATCCCCTCCATCCCTTTTGCCAAGACATTGGTGAAAAGTAGTGAAAGTGCACCAATGTGTTTACACTGCCTTGTTGCGACCTCTACTTTCTTACTGCCATCACTCTCCCTCATCCAACCCATTCACTTTTTGGCCTCTAATTCAAATAAAGATTTGCTTGCTTATAAGTGTAGTGCAACTCTGCATTTGTGTATTTGAGTCTAGTATATAACCCACATCATGTAGGTCCGCAAATCTGCTCAGAGCTTGGTTCTCGGATCATGAGAGTCTAATTTTAGTTTGAGCCGCGGCAACTGTCCGCCACATGAACACTGACTTTGTTAGTTCCATTGGTGCCCTGTGGATACTTTATCTTGCATTCTATTCTTTTTAGGGATGGAAATTTGAAGGACGACTTGCAAGGTGAAGTTGTAGGACTACAAACCTCTTATGAGGATGATATGGCCAATAACTGGCAGGAAAATGTGAAATCAGATAGAGAAATCTACTCAAAGAATTTTGAGGATTTAACAGATAATTGGCTCTAATTCTTTACATCATCCAAATTACGCCAGAGTGTCATCTGAGCTGAAAAGCCACCTGTAAATCACGTCAAGAAAGGAAGGTATGGTAGGAAGAGTCAGCCTGCAAGATTCTACAGGGCAAATTTACTCACATAGTTGTCTTGTGTACGCCTTCACTCTTATCCTGCAGTCCAGTATGCAGGCGTATCCCCTATAGTGAGCATATTTGATGGGACTAACTAGCAAGTGGCTGGCAGGTTATCTGTGGGTAGACAAGTTGATGAAGATGATGCTATGATTTGATAGAAGTGTAGTTACTTGGCAACCTGCTTGGTGGTGATTACAGTATTGTATGCACCAAAATATGCCTCTGACCCACCCTAAAAATAGTGAACCACCTCTATCCTTTGCAGGGGCCACACACCAATAATTTCTCAGCAGAAGACCATGAACGTGAGCAAAGCTGGAGAGCCGCATTGCGCTTGTGGCGCTTTCACAATCTCTCTTTTGTCCATGTGCCTGTCAACACACACTCACTCACTCTTAAAAGTGGTGTTATTTTAGGCAACCACTCTTTTAATGGGTTCTTTCTCTTTTCAAGAACACTTAATTAGTTACACATTCTCTTACAATAATTAAATGACGCTGCCTACATTCTGTAGTTATCGATACAGTCTTCGCTGTTTTCTCGTTTCTTAACCACTGTAGTTCGATGTACAATGGCAAATGCTCCTCTTAGTCTGTTATTCCCTATTATCTGCACCCCGTTTTGGATTCTTTTTTCTTCTCATAGTTCAACTTTTTTGTTTTCATTATGCTGGCTCTCCAGTTCCCATTCTTCCTATTTATTCTTTATTTTCTTCTTCCCTTATTTTTCTTGCTAATTTACCATAATCGATCTTCGTTATCATTTATTAGCCTATCTTTCATCATCACAAAGTGTTTTGTTTCATTTATCACATGTTATTCTTCTAGATGTTATCGTTCTATTTCTCTTTGCTAGCTCCTGGGCATATAATGTCTTACTCTTTCAGCTGTTCTCACTATGTTCAAAGTTCAAATGACAAAAATGATGTCAGAAGTTTTGTCTTGCTCTTAACTTGTTAACATTGATATTATTCACATTGCATTTTAGAACGTTGTGTAAGTTTTTTTAACTCTGCATAGGACTTTGGCATAGAGCAGTGGTGACTGGTGAATCTAGAAAAGGGTGGGGTCAAACAAAGTCCATGACCCTGACTGAGCCCTCAGTCCAAAAAAGCTTTAAAGAAAACAAAAAAACAGCATAATGATCTCACATATTGACCTAAAAAACCAACTAGAGGGTGAGACACCGCAGGCCTGAGCTAGATGCCCGGCTCAGCCATAGGTCCTCCTGGACACTCGAGCCCAAATAAACCGAGCCACAGAGTGGCCCTTGCCTGCCACCCACTCTCCAACCTCATGCGCAAAGAATGAAACACAAAGCACAATCCCATGATGCAAAAGTGGAGCACGACACACCCATTTACTGACTGAACCACACAATAGGGAAGCGAAAATCATAGGCCCAATCCCAGAACCCAGACCCGAAACCAAACCATATGATCTTAGGAAAACACTCCACCTCAGCGAGCCTTGCCCTCTTCCTCACCAGACATAAATATACCCAAAACACTTGAGCCCGGGATAAGCGCCACACAAAAATCTCTCATGTGTTTGATCCAATAGAATATAATGTTGCTTCATGTATAACAAGAATCTAGGGCACACATGTGTGCATTACAATAGGCCTCCCACCAGTTCACCAATGCCATCATCATCAGTTTGGAGGTTTGTGGAGGGGGCATGTCTCTAGTCCATGTCCAAAACATGGGAGGCGATATGGCCCAGTGGACAAAGCTGCCAACCATGGAACATAGGGAAGCAGCTCCAAATCGGAGCAGATCTCCCTGCGTTGAAAAACGCAACACTGTATGCATCTACTGTCCAATGCTCCAGCGCCATCTTCCAAGAATCAAGGACAGAGAGCCAAACCTTGACGTACCAGTAACCAAACTACAGTGTGGAAATGGAAAGCCTTGGCTTCTTTGTCTCACTATACCATGTGACGCTAGGCAAAGACTCCATTTCACTGAACCTAAAACCAACCACAATCCACCCCCTTCCATCCTCATTTACCATCATACATCAGTGCACCTTAAAACAAATGACTTCGGGTCATGTGTGGAAGAAAAGACATACCTCCGTTTAATGCTACAGATCACAAACTTGCTCCATGCACAACAAGCATCTAGCCACATTTTGGTTCAGCGAAGCAGGAGAAATTCAAGCAACACAAAGTACTGATGAATATGAAAGCCAAGAGCATGAAGTAAAAGGCAACAATGAAAGGAACAGTGAATGCAGCAAGAAACTCATGTTGAAAAACTCTCACCCCAATAAAAACCCGTCAGTAATGTGACGCAATCCCATATGCCTAAGGGAAACGCCTCTGCGTGCCAAAGAAATTCACCCTACTGTTTTCTCCCTAAAAATGCTTCATTGTAACTGCAATTGCATTTGCATCCACGCAGCGCCCACTACCTCTGATAAGGCACCGAAGCGCTCCACGGCGAGCAGTACTCAATTCTGGCTGTGTTGACTCCCACAGCCCTGAGGCACATGACATATAAAAAGAGCCCCACCAAGTGTAGCCACCGCTGGCGGGAATGCTGCACTCCAAAAGCGGAGCGTCACGCACAAACATGTTGAAGAACTGGCCTCTGCAGTGGTCTCACCTGTCTGGAGCTTCCCGCCAATGGTGATCTCTCCTCCCTCACCTCATGGCCAGGGCACCGCTTAATGGTCTCAGTCCACAACTTCTGCTTTCGGCTGCCAGCAAGTGCACCACTCCTCAGACTCCCTGATCCTTGTTTCATTGCATGTCAAACATGTCAAAGGCCCGTAGCGACTCTTCCTCATCATCCATTGGTCCCCCACCTCCACTGTCTGCTGCTCTGGCCCGCTAAGAAAACGCAAACAACCTCACACACACAAACACTCACACATACATCCGCACACTGGCATACACCCACACACTGGCACTCGCTCGCAGGCAGATACATAGGCACTCATACACCCAAGGTGGGAACTTACCTGGGGTAGATGACATGTACTTTGCGCAACACTTCAAACAGCTACCACAATTCCCAACCAAACTATGAGATCCAACAATAGGTGCCAGAGGGAGACTCACTACCTTGTGTCCAATCAGAAGCTCAGATAGGATGGAAGGCTATCTTTTTTACCTATATCATAGCTTATGATAGGCCATAAGGGCACAGGATGGACAGGCACAAAAGTAACCATTATCTGACATGCTGCACTGCCTGACGCAAGTGCAGCATGTCAGATTTGTATTGCATCTGTGTTAGGACAGGCTGTAACAGCCCCTGCCTGACACATACACAATTCAGCGGATGGAGCTCTCTTCTGCTGGTGAGGTGATATTGCAGCTTTTACATGCAAACAAATAAATTACTTGTTTTAATGTTAAAGCAGCAATATTTAAGCAATGAGATGCAGAGTGAGGCGTGATGGCTTAGTGGGTCACCACCCTTGTGGCCCCTATGGTAAACTACCTCTGGCAAAGAGTGCCATGGAAGTGAAACAAAGGAACGATCACTCATTTGAAAAACTAACGATCATGAGGGATGAGAAGAGAATTTTAAAGACACCCACCCTGTTCAACGCAGAAGAAATGAGCTACGTAGCGAAAGAGAGCATCTATATTCGCTTTATGTAACAATCTCAGATTTAGGTTTCTGTGCTTCAGAGAGAGGGCAGTTGAGATTAAAAGAAATTCGACCAGACATGTTGCCTGAAAACACTTCGAGCAGATCTCACCTTACACTCAGTGCACATACATTGTGCACAAAATATAACTAAAAGGAACCAATCATTCTGAACCGAGATCTCATCAAATGGAGGGTATTCCCGCATGCGGTCAACACTGCATTTGACAATACAATTTCACTCTGATGCAATGCCAGCGTGAACTAAACCAGAGGGGGAGATAATGAAGTGATTTCATTCATAAAACTACAGGCAATGATAGCAGCCATTAAATAATGGTGCCAGGTGAACATGAGGCAAAGGCTGAAAGAAAGTTCTTGACACGGATGTGCAGAAGAGCAGTGCTATATTTGTGAGTGCCCCTCTGTCACACACATATGTGTATATATATATATATATATATATATATATATATATATGAAAGAAAGAGTTGCCCCTTCGTTAACCAAGCACATGCAGGTAAGTATCGCCTTCCATCAGGGGCAGCCCACGCACCCACAGTCCTCATTAAAATCAACACTGTCTACGCGTTTTGGGCATGGCGCCCTTCATCATGGGCAGTCTTTCAGTGAGTGACGGCAAACAACGCACCACCAGTAAATACCCTCTTTTATTTTCATGACACCACATCAGGTATACTGTCATATTGCATGATGGGACTGGTAGTGTATCATCACCTCCAAGTGGGTCGCCGCCGTCATCTCACTTGTAAGCTCATAAAAAAGAGGATATCCAGTGTACTGCAGAGCTGTCCCCCATTTTCCGTGGCACTTCCTGCTCCGTTGTCGCTGACGAAATACATCGCGGCAGACCCGCCCTGATTTTGCGGTAGTGCTCAGCCATGATCTAGGTTCGACCACAATATTTGAAAGAAAGAGTTGCCCCTCCGTTGACCAAGCACATGCAGGTAAGTATCAACAACCATCAGGAGCAGCCCACGCACCCACAGTCCTCATTAAAATCAACACTGTCTACGCGTTTCGGGCATGGCGCCCTTCATCATGGACAGTCTTTCAGTGAGTGACGGCAAACAACGCACCACCAGTAAATACCCTCTTTTATTTTCATGACACCACATCAGGTATACTGTTAAATTGCATGATGGGACTGGTAGTGTATCATCACCCCCAAGTGGGTCACCACCATCATCTCACTTGTAAGTTCATAAAAAAGAGGATATCCATTGTACTGCAGAGCTGTCCCCCATTTTCCGTGGTGCTTCCTGCTCCGTTTTCGCTGACGAAATACATCGTGGCGGACCCGCCCTGATTTTGCGGGAGTGCTCAGCCATGATCTAGGCTCGACCACAATATTTGAAAGAAAGAGTTGCCCCTCCGTTGACCAAGCACATGCAGGTAAGTATCGCCAACTTTCAGGAGCAGCCCACGCACACACAGTCTTCATTAAAATCAACACTGTCTACGCGTTTCGGGCATGGCGCCCTTCATCATGGACAGTCTTTCAGTGAGTGACGGCAAACAACGCAGCACCAGTAAATACCCTCTTTTCTTTTCATGACACCACACCAGGTATACTGTCAAATAGTATAGTTGGCCCCCAGGGACCCTCAGGATTCAGGGAGACTTAATCCCCCAACTTAGAACGTGCCAGAGGTGTGTTTGCAGAGTGGTGCAGGGAGGGGGCAGGGCCTCCTGCGAGATACCGGCTTTTCTTTTTTTTTTTATTAGAAGGGGGGTTGTGTGGCCTCCCTTCTCTTAATATTTTGTGGGCCCTGGGGCCCCATCCTCCAGAGCATGACCCATTTTTTTTTAAACAAAATGTAAAAAAAGGGAAGGGGGCTGTGCGGCCCTCCTCCTGAGGCCGATTACGGTTCCGGGGACCCCATCTCCTGGGGCATTGCCTCGTTTTTTTTTTCTAATTATTATTTTTCCAAGCGGGGAGGGCATGTGGCCCCCCGTCCCTGGGCCACTTCTGGCCCGGGGACCCCATCCCCCGGGACCTGGCCTCATGTTGGGGACCGCGGGGGAGCCCCAATGAGCAGGTTTCCTGCTCTCGCTTCCACGAAGCAAAGCAGTGTTTTCAATGACAGGGCGGGAGCCTCGCTCCCGCCCTGTCATTGCAAACAGTAATGTCCTGGGTTAGGCACCCCGGAACATTGCTGGAGCTGGCCCTGGGGGGTGTCGGTCCACAGGGCCATTTAGGGCTCCAGGCGGAGGGGCACGTTGCCACCCTCTATCTTATTTAAAGTCCCGGGGAGGTGGTGGTCCCCGGGGCCAGGAGTCCGCAACGGACCCCCGGATTTAAATTATTAGTGCCGCGGGAGGTGGTGGTCCCCGGGGCAGTGTGGGGGGGCTCGAGCCCCCCTAGACTATAATTTTAAAGCAACAGTCCTATTGTTAATATTGGAGCATTAGTCTTGGGCCTAAGTGCCCTCAGCCTCCAGAACTTACTGTCCTAAAGAGACTCTGAGATCTAGATTGGACTCGAAACGTCGTCGACAACATATATAGGATAGTCATTAAAATACGGGAGCACATTATAGTTCTCGTCTTACTTGGAAATTTCCAAAGGACATCTGTAGAAATTCCAATAACCTGACTTTTTATACAGTCACTTTGTGTTTTATCACATGTTGGTTATGGTCACTTCACTGGGGTCACATTGAGGCACTTTTCTACTGTTCAGTATGTGTGTATATAGTATCAATATATGTATGTTCTGTGAGTTGTTTTATTAAAAAAAATTGTATAAAGAAATAAATATCACCCACTTCGGCTGAAGTGAGTGTTAACAGGCTATTCTTAATCTACTTTTCTTAGGTTAAATACTACAATGTGTAAATCAATTTAAACATATTGTTTAAGCATTTTTCTTGTCAGGGTTGACAAAGTCATTGCAAAAAGTGATATATTTGCAAAAATAAAATCCCACTGGGCTAAAGACGTTGCTAAAACCACTTCTTCAATGAGGGGAAGTTTCTTCTGATCTGAAGATATCCAGATTGAGTTGTATCAAAACATGTTGCCTTACGGTCCAATGTTCCCTATATCCAGCATAAAATAATAAGCACTGGCAAATCCAATAAATCTGCATTTGCTGCCAGCCTTTTGAGTTTGTCAAAACTTGTTTTGTTTTGTCATGTATTTTGTAAAGCATGTTTGTTGTAGGATCTGCTGTACCCTTACCAAAATGAACACAAAGTAGCTAAAGGCATAAATTGTTTTTTGGGATTAAAGAACACCCGTTGTAGTCCATAAGTTATTGCTTATCCTGGTAGCGGTCCAGCTATCACAGCTAATAACAATAAAATTGGAGCACCAGACCTGTGCAGCTACTACACTTGTTATATCAAAGAACTGCTGTGACATCACTATCGGATCCCCACCACCTTCCTACCTGCCTCTACTCACTCTTTGCAGCGTGAGGTCACCTAGTTGTAGCGTTGTCCTCTTTGATGTCATAGAACTTTTGGCTAGTTTGATACATACATGTTTCCAGTACTCTAACTTTTATGTAACATACACACATTATTAAACCTCCTATCTATGCATTTTCATGCTAGTCCAATGGACAAAAGGGAGCATGTTCATTAATGACTACGAGAATTCACAACCGATGAAAACCTATTTGCGGCAACTGAATGCAATATGCAGGAATTGGAAACATTTTAAGCTGGTTTTAGAGAACGAAGATTTTAAATGAGCACAAAAATGCCACAGAAATTAAAACATACCAAAAACAGTGCATGCACTTCCCATCGCAATGTACATGCAAGCGTGCAGAAAACTATTGCGGCTAGGAAACGAGGTCTCTGGCGTGAATTCCTGCTGCTGGTTATTTAAAATGAAGTCAGTAGCCCCCAGAGGACGGCGTTATCAGTTACTTAAAGAAATATTTATTTTTGTCTCAGTAGCCAAAATAAAATCCCTTTTCCCACATACCTTCAGGGCATTTGAACAAATTTGTTTTAGGGCTGACTGCACCCAGGCAACTCTCTCTGATTCCGCACTTGTTGAAAAAGGAGTCTGTTCTAAGTTGTTGAAAGCGTCCACTATTGATCACACCAACCCAGTGATTTTAGACCTGTCCCAGCTTCCTGCTCCTCTCCACAATTTAGAGGGAAATAGTAGAGGGTGAACAACTGCTCCTTAAATGCCTGGATTCTAAAGGCAGAAGACCCAGAGCACTAACGGTCCAAGGCAAAAAGACTTGGCTGTGACATACTCCTGCAGTACACTTGGTTTTATGGATTCCAGGAGTATGTCAGGATTACTCATGGCGCACACCAGGAATGTACAGCAGACAGTGGTGTACAAGAATACCCCTGACTTACTCCTAGAATTCAGAAATACTACAAGAGTTCACATTAAAATCTTGGTGACTGTGTCCCCCCAGAATAGTTGTGATGCTGCTGTGCAATGTCCCTGCAGATGAACAGTAGAGCTAAAAAACACTTTTAATATCTTAATACCAAAATGCGTGTGATTGAGAGTTAGTTCTATACACGACTACTCGATTTCTTGCAAGTTTCCAAAATGTGAAACAGTTCTATAGGGTCTGAGCTTTGCAAGCCCCTCATGAACATGTCTGGGGTGCGGCAGAACACAGAGTAGCTATGAAATCTCATGACTAAGCACACATGGCATTTTTCCTTTTAACTTTTATGGCATGCTGTGGCAGTAAATGGGCGGCGGGTTCCTCTCATGTCAGCAAGACTGCAGCCGCATCTCAGCCTCTCGCGTGGCCGCTAAAATACTGCTGTCTATAAAGGTTAGAAAAACTCCCCAAGGTCATCTGTATGCAGCCTCGGTGAAGCCTGCAACTTGCCGACGGAGCGCGGCATGGCGACTGCAGCACAAACCCCGCTGAAAGCAAAACGAACCACAGGCTACACTCGCCCTGCTGTCCCGGGGTCAGGTGCACGGGCCCTGGCAATAATTAATTGTATTTGCCAATAGTGAAGTCTGTACCTTTGCAAATCAAGCATTGGGGCTGGTAGCGCTGCAGCAAGGGCGCGTGCCTCAATCAGAGAGTCATAATTGAGGAAAGAGAGTACTTTTGAACGTGAACTCATTTTGTACCAGAAACTTCAACCACCACACTAGAGCAGAATCACAAAGATCTGCAAAGACTGGTACAAATCCTACACCGTGTGGAGGATCCCGATTCACGAAGGGGGCTTGCACATTCACTCAATCAATCAGGGGTTTGCATAGTGCGGCTACTCATCCTTGAGGGTCTCAAAGCGCTGGTTGTTGGGTGAGAGGCTAGGCAGGTGACTCAGCGGTGCTTTTCCTGGCTTCCTAACGAATAGTTGATTGGTCAACAGGGATAACAAATGTGAAAAACTGCAGAGACCACACCTCTAGGCAGGGTTAAATTTCTTGGAGGGGGGAGTTATTTTCTACTCTTGCAAAGTGTAAAAAATAAATACAGTCGGGTCAAGAAACATCTAAAATGAAGATATTCTTGAAATATTCATTTGGAGTTCATACGAATAGAAAGGACTGTGCCCTCTTTGCACTTTTACTAATAGGGTGTTGGACATTTTGGGGCTGATTCCCAAAAGAGCCTATGAGTGTATGAAGTAGTAACTCCGTAGCATTCCTTCAGGTACTCACAAATACCGTTGTTGATTTGGCCCCCTAATATATCCCTTCTTGTTGAGCGGGAGCATATTTTCATTACAGTGGTGTGTGCACTAGTCCCTAAGGGGTGAAAGGCTGCATATCCAAAGTGCTCAATAATTGCCTGAGACTTGGGCCCTATTCACAAAGCCATTTTGGGGTATGAAAATGAGTTGGCCTTTAGTACTCTAGTTATATTGTCTTACGTGGTTTTATGAATTTGCCCAAAAACATCTAAAATGGCAATATTCAGACACTAGTCACATACAATGATTACACATCCAAAGGACTGTGCTCTCTTTGCATTTTTATTAACAGGGAGTTGGAGATTTCAGGATGATTCACTAAGTCATGTGAAAGGATGTAAAATAGTAATCCCTTACCACTACTTCTTGTAAATTTCTCACCGTTTTGAACAAACCGACAAGAATCTACTCCACACACTTGCACCTACAAATCTGCATATGTAGACCCACAAGTTTACATATGAAAGGGGGAGAGTAAATGGAAATCTGAGTGAGTGGCTGGATGCATGGGTGGATGGATGGATGGACAAAAGGCTCAATTTATGGTTGAAAGTCCTGACTGATGGATGATCAAGAAATAGGATGGATAGATTCATGGGTGTATGGATGAATGTGTACATAGATGATGGATGTGTGAATGGATGCATTGATGGAATGACCAATGGATGGATGGAGTGGTGAAAAATGGAATGAGGGGTGAAAGAATAACTGGATGGTAGAATGCTAAGGTGAAATGGTGGATATGAGTAGGTGGATGTTAGAGTGAAAGAATAAAGGGATAGATGCATGGATGAAAGAGACAAGGGAGCTCTTATGGGTCTAGCAAGGGTGAGGCTCTCTTGCTTCACTTGCTTAGTGCCATCAAAGCAGTGGCTCAAAGTGGGTGGCATTTTAATTTCCTGACTACTTGTTTGAGCAAGAAGGGCTGTGCTCTGCTGGCTCCTTGTGTGAGGTGGAAGGAGTCAAAGTGGACAGCCTACTACTGTTGTCCCATTTAGACTCTTTGTTAGTTCTTGTGCTTCTTATTGGGAAGCACAGCTGGAGAGTCTCACCTACTTTTTCACTTACCTCATCCCAAGAACCGGCCATTGTCTCCAAGAGAAATATGCCTGCCATTCAGCCTACTCTCCTTCCTAGGACTTACCTGTCCTTGATATGTCTTCTGTCCTCTTATCCCCATCTCTTATCTCTACTTGAAACCACTGTATGTAAATTGTTTCTGGTTTATTTTGTAGTTATTTGTCAAGGTGGCCTTCTGTACTGTTGCTGGATCAGTGCTCTAAAATTGCTAATCATAAATCCAAATAGGAGTAGGCATAACTTTTTTCAAAAACAAATGATCTATTTCCTTACTATTAAAGTATAATCTGTCTATTTTTATTGACAAAGGATTTATCAATATGACTTGCGTCTGACTGTCCGTTTTTGGCAATTGCCTTAAACGCATGAAATGGGAAGTTGCATCAGAAAAGGAGATGAAGTACAGTCTCCAAATCTACAATAGCAGCACGTCAACAATGTAAAGTTTAATTTTGTATTTACTTCCCCGCAAGATGTTTACACACTTGTACTATTATAAAGAAATATTTGTAATTCTTATTCTACACATGCAAAGGTAAATGATATTCAAAAGCAACAATACAATCCTTGAGGTCGTGACTCTAACAATTGTCAGGCCACTCCCTGTCACACTAGCTTTAGTGCAACGGGTTCGATGTTATTCCCCATTCACTGATGGCCACATCCAGGGAATGAAAACCACTAGGCTATACTCAAGAGTTCTCCCCTCTCACTCTTTTCAAAAGTTCAGTCACAAGAATCTACAGGGTCGAAGTACCGATCGCAGTATGTCCCCTGAGACCCCAAAGGCCCAGTTCATGGCTTTGCGCTCTGGCGGTATGGAACCCCTCAGCAGTGCAGGGAAGTCCTGCACTGCATTCGGCAAAGTTGGGCAGTGCGTGGTCAAAAGCAGAGGCACCTGGCAGGCAATGACTCTCTGCTTTGAGCCATGCTACCAACTGGTTCTAACAATCAGGGTTGATCCCGCTCCGGTGATCGCACGGTAAGTCACATTTCCTTTCGCAGGGTAGGTTGATCTCCTTGATCGATGAGGCTACGCCAATTTTCTTTGATCCTCAGGCTTCCTTTGGTGCATTTTGCAGTGTGATGTCTGGACCTGCTTTGGTCACATCAGCAGTTTCTCAGACCTGGGTGACGGCCTTAACCCTTGGCCTCAGCGTTTCCGATGAGCCCTCTTGGCATACGGGGTCACTGCCATAGCACTCACAGGGTCTGTCATGATGACCTGGAATTGATATTTATGGTGGCCCCCCTCTCTGGCACATGGGGTCACTCACTGTAAGATACAGGGATTTTTGCAGATGTCCCCTCACATTTTGCCCCCATCTGGTTTTCTACCCTGACAGTGCGCTGAAGCCTGCTAACCAGTGCTCTCTCCCTAAAACTGATGTGAGTTATTGGCATCCCCAATTGACATGGACTTTACCCCCTTATAAGTCCCTGGTATATGGTATCAGTGTTGCCTAGGGCATGGGTGGTAAAGGGGTGCCTATGGCCTGCAGCACTGTTTGTGCCACCCTGAGTGATTTTCCTCAAGTCGTATCAATTACTTAGTGTCCATGTTGGTACTCTGAAATGCTTAACACATGTTCCTCTAGTAAAGCCTCACTGCTGTTTGCCACACCACAAGGACAGAGCATAAGTATTTATTAGTGTGAAACCAAGGACCATATTTTGGGTCTGTGACAGTATTGTATGGTAAAGCCTAACCACCATCATCACATAATACTCCAGCTTTCTACACCCACCACAAGGTTGTGCAGGCCTGACAGCTTCCACACAATCCTCGCTCCTCTGCTCAGTCAATGGAGGCCCATCCTGGTACATCGGGTAGTCAATTAAATCCAGCACATGGCCCGATCAGTACAAGAGTGGGTTCCTCATACCTTGCACAAGGAGTCCTCAAAATAGGGCTCTTCTCTGGACCTAGATCTTTCCAACTCTCTCCCCTTCCTCACAGGGCACACTGGTCTTGGCAAGCAGGCAGACTCTGATGCTCCAGGCTCCAGGACTGGTGGTCTTGGTTTCCCTGGGTGATGTCCCCTCGCCCAGCAGGGGTGACTAGCAGGCTTGGAGCCCCAGTCCTGGTCACAGGCAGAAGTCTCGCAGACCTTCCCTCTTCACACATCCCTACTGTCTGCTCGGCAGATGACAAACTTTGGGGTCTCAAACTCCCCTGCTTATAGTCTTTTTCCAGACAAAAAATACAATTTAGTGTCTGAGTTTTGGAAGTTTTATGTTGGGGTTCTGATTCTTTGAAATGTACATCTTTCCCATTGCTTCTTCCTTCTGAAGGATGTCTGTTACAGCAGGGAGCTGTATAGCGAACCCATTCATGGGAATGACCAGAGTTCACACCTGGATGACAGCCGCAGCGTTATGTGCATCAAAAGGTTAATCCTGGGCACCCGGCCCTACCCTTTATGACTCCTTTATCAAGTGCATCTCCCTCTTTCTGAGATGTGTCCAGGCCCCTTCCTTGTGAGCTATCATTTAATCAAAGAGCCCTTTAAAATGCACACAGAGAGCCTTACTCTCCCATCCTCCAATGCATGTCCCTACCAGCTTACAAGAATGCAGCAATACACAAATATGTATGAAGGAATTCCTCTACTCATGTTTTCCACCAGGCAGGCCTGGCATTCCCAAAATGGAACCCAAGGTCATCCATGTAATGTACCAGTACAGGTACACTTGCAGTCAGTGTACATCCACAGCACACTTACTGCACAGCACTGGTAGCCTCATGAATAATGTCACTACAAGCATAACTAGAATGCAGCAATTATATTCAGTCTGTGCACAATGTTCAGTACTGCAGCTCTCTGTATTTTAATAATGCACACTGCCAGCATACACAAATTTGCTATGCGTGCACTGTACCACACTTGTGTAGGGTGCTTCTTGCAAGTACACATGCCCTGAGCAAGTTTCCATCACACACTTCCACATCTACCTGCTGTAGGCCAGGAGTGAGTTAAGCACACAGCAGCTGAGGCTTTAAAAAGGGGAGTGAGCCTGTAGGCCTCACTCCAGTGTCACAGGGCAAAAGTGTCCTGTTCACTATTACTGATCACTACACGGTATGCTGTAACCACACGGCGTGTGCTGCTTAACTCCTGGTGAAGGCGGTAGCCTTCTCCCCCTATGAGGGCATCACTTTGGGTACCCCTCCCGGACTGCAATCCATAGGACAGGCCTATGACATGGGGCACATGCATGATCTGTGTTTGCCTACGGCAACAAATCAGCAATAGGGAGCCAGACAACAAAACAGTTGGGCACTCAGGGCAGGGATACATGTCTCTTACCATGCAGGGGTATTTTCCCATCCCAACACGTCACACACAAAATATTTATAGTTTATATGTACATGTGTCGATATATATCTTTAATAGGACAAAACTGTATCAGCATTCAGCTTTGACAAATAATTATAAGCACATTGCGAAAAACTACATTGGGGACCTCGCATACTGGAAATAGAAGAAAATTTACCCAAGATATTAAACAAGTATTGGCAAAGCCAATAGCTGTGACCCTAATGGACTGATGTGATGATTAATTATTGTAATTTTTGTGACATAGGTCACAAAATATGTTTTATTAAATGCTGCCAAAACTTAGCAGTCACGACCTTCCAATACCAACTTTAAATGTAAACATAATTTACCCACCACATATAATTTTAATAGAAAAGTTGCAGATCCCTCCTATCAAACAGGCGTTCTTAGATAGAACATGTACAGAAAGCTTATCAAGTTCTAATGTACATCAAAAGAAAATATGATTCTTATTGGTGAAAAGAAAGAGCACTCTTGGCATTGAATGGCGGTAACCTGGAGAATTAGCTTAAACGCGCAACCATGAACAAAAAATAAACAGCAATACAGAACAGAAAGACAAAAAGCATTAGCACATTGAAGTATTTCCCACATTCCGTAGCACTAAAGTGCACTTCCTTTTAGGCAGTTGTGCATATGCCAACAGGAAAAAAATGGCATCACTCACAGTGCAAGAAAGTCCATTGCTGATGTGGCCCCATGCAATATGCTGCAGTGGGCAAAAGAGAAATGTCATCGACAGGTAAAATAACCAATGGATGAAGAGGGTTGACAAAAAACGCCCCTCCACCTGTCGACCTTCAGCGTCTTTTTAACATTTAGTATATGTTTTTATTTACGACTACAAGAGGCTGTAAACCAGCTAAATCTGTCTATAGTCCAGACCTAATAAACCGGACCAATTATCATTGCACTCTCTCCCATCATTGCAAAAAAGCTCTGCATCAGCAATCTTGGGCAATAACACTGATATAGATCCTATACTTTTTACTAAGCTAACCACAAGTACTCAAGGTCTCCCGCACCAGGCTTTTTATTTCCTGGGAGAAAAATCTGTTTCCTTTAATATATTTGCCCCTTCCTCTGATCTCACTTATTTTCTTTTTCCGTATTTTTTTATTTTCACGCTGTGAAGAAAACGAGAGCCTGATTTATTTATTCTGCTGGATTTTCCCATTGAAAACAGCATGGCCAAAAGGGTGGGTCAGGTAACTTATTCATTTTGTTTTGTCAGGCGAATAAAACACATTCCTGACAAGTTGGAACGGCCCCAACGCATTTTACGGCTGTTCCTTTCCTTCCATAGTGCCCCGTATTTGTTCTCGGTGGTACATACACACATTCATCTTCTTGGACCATGCAATAAAGAAAAAGGCATAAAAAAAGGAAATAGTAAAAATCTGGAGTCAAATGTGAGTGGCACAGCTATAATTCTTCATGAAGCAGCAGGTAAGATTGATTGTCAGGGGTCGAAAGGCTAGGTCAAACTCTCCTCATTCGTCAGCAGAATGTCATTTTTGTTTTCCCTGTCACCAGATAGCTTTAAAAAAATTGCAGCTCCTTCCTCATTATCTGGGACTTGGCTGCTCTCCTGCCATCCAGTATTAATGAAAGTGTGCTTCAAGCCTGGCCTTCATCTTTGAGGTTCTTCTTAATGTAGAATCTTTTTCTGTTTTTCAACACTAAAGCGTGCAACGCAATTTAAAACAATGTATTTTTTTTCTTCCAAAACGCTTTGGAGAATTCTCCAGCAGTACCACAAGGGAATATGTATATATAGGTTCTTCTGTATAGGTCCCATTAGAAGGTATCTCCTCAATAAATCGTGCTATTTTTATGCACTGTCATAATAAATGGTGATACTACTACAGTAAAAAAGGAAGATCTAGTAAATTAATTTACTTATGGCACATACAGCTAAATTTGCTTATCCAATCAATATTCTTTCCTATACAGGTTCAAAGTTTGCTCCAACACTGAATTTTCCAAATACTAACTGAATTTAGTTGGTATTCAATTAAAGACATGTACCGTGCACCAAAACGACATTGCGGGCCAACTGACTCCTACATGCTCACCTCTCACCCTCACTCCACGCCCTCAATGTACCTGCGGACATTGTACCTCCATCAACCCATGACTGACCCCACTAAAATTCACATCAGATGTAATAAGTTTCCCAGTCAAGTATCCTTTATCTCCACCTCCACATCTAGAGTTCACATAACGGGTTTGTAGTGAAAGCTTTCAAGTAATGCTAAGTGTTCTCAATGACCTTCTGGAGAACTCTGGGCAGGAGTGGTATGGGCAGAAAGGTGTACAGGAAGCCTGACCTTCAGGCGAGATAAAAAAGCGTCTCTGAGCATGAGCCGCCTTGGAAACTCCATGTGCTTTCACGACAGAGGCAAACATATCTAACCAAGGCTGTCCCCACTTCTGAAAGAGACCTTGTGCCACCCCTGAGGGGAGATGCCACTTGTGATCCACGAGGAATCGACGGCTGAGTTTGTCCTCTCTGGCGTTCAGCGAACCTGCCAGTTGTGGAACCACCAGGGATATGCCGTGCTGTTCTAGCCATGTCCAGTGGTGCAGGCTTGACAAAGGGTCCATGACCCCACCCTACCCTCTTTGTTGCAGTACCACATGGCAGTGGTGTTGTCCGTGATCACCTGCACTAGACTTCCCTTGATGGAGGGTAGAAGGTTTTTTAATGCCAGTCGGATCACACAGAGCTCCAGCAGGTTGCTGTGCAGTTTGGATTCCGCCGGAGACCAGAGTCCTCTGATCTCCAACTCTCCCACTTGGTCACCCAGGAGTGACACATCTGTCACTACTGTCAGCTCTGGATGGGGATAGGAGAAGGGTTTGCTGCTGACCCAATCGCAGTTCATAAGCCACCAGTGCAGGTCCTTTGCAGTTCCCTCTGAGATCTGTACCATGTCGGAGAGGTTTCCCTGATACTGTGCCCATTAAAACTTCCGGTTCCACTGCAGAGCCCGCATAGGTCATCAGGCATGTGTCACAAGCAGGATGCAGGAGGCCAAGAGTCCCAACAGCCTCAGGGTCTGTTTGACCAAAATCCAGGATAGTGGCTGAAACATCTGTATCATAGCCCGAATATCCCAGAGTCACCACTCAGGAGGCTAAGCCCGAAACTGCACTGTGTCTAGAATATCACTGATGAAAGGGAGCATCTGAGAGAGTCAAGTGTGACTTCAGGACGTTTTTTAAAGTCAACCCCAGCAAGTGCAGTTTGGAGGTGGGAGATGACAACCTGGGGAGAGCCCGCCTTTAACAGCCAGTCATCGAGGTAGGGGAAGACTGGCACCCCTGCTCTCTGCAGATGAGCTGCGACCACTGCAGTCACTTTGGTGAATACCTGAGGGGCACTGGGAAGGCCAAAGGGGAGCACAGTGAATTGAAACATAAGCTGAAGAAATCGCTGGAAAGCAGGCAGAATGGAAATGTGGAAATAGGCATCTCCAGGTCCAACAATACCATCCATAGGACAAAAGCCTATGTCCTTTTTTTGGGGACCAGAAGGTAGCAGGAATAGCAACCAAAGCCTACTTCTGGCACCGGAATCGTCTTTATGGATCCCTTGGCCAAGAGAGCCATGACTTTCTCGCGGAGTAAGGATAGATGATCCTCCGTCAGCCGGTCGTGCGATGGTGGCATGGAGGGAGGGTAGTCTTGAAGGGGAGGGAGTAGCCACTTTGGACCATCTGTAAGACACACCTGTCCAATGTTATGGACTGCCAGCGGGCAGGTGATGGTGAATCTTGCTGCCAACTGGATGTCAATGATCATTAAGGGGCAGATTGAGGGCTTGGAGGCTGCAGCTGCTGGGGGGGTGGATGGATCAGACCACTGGCTACCGGACTCACGAGGTCACTGGGTATCATGCCCTCGTTCACGCAGAGGCCCTTCCATAGCCACAAAAGGATTGAAAGGCAGATTGGAGGTGACATGGGCTGCCGAGAGGCCTGAGTCCTTAAAGCGCTCCAGTGCCAAATCTGCCTTGTCTCCAAAGAGGCAGCCGCCATCGAAGAGCTTGTCCATAGGGAAAACTTGGGCATCCCCTGAAAAGCAAGTCGTCCTCAACCAGGCATAGCACCACAGAATGGGGAAGTTTGGGTCCCCTGGGGTGGGGCAGTGGCGGTGAATGATAGTCCTTTCATAGGAGATCCAATGTTGGGTTTGGACCAGATCCCCAACAGGACGTCAGTGAGGGCATCATGGAACGGGAGTATGGGTTCGGATGAGGAGAATCCCAGTGGCAGCACCTCTATCAAGAAGTTGGTCTTGACTGCCACTGAGGACAACTGAAGGTCAGGGACCTCAGCCACCTTTCACACCACCATTGTGTATGAGGCTCCCTCCTCTGTAACCATGGTAGGGGGAAAAGCATGACAGTGTCTGGAGAAGTATCTAAACCACTTGCGTCACCCAATGCCTCAGACAAGTGCATATTAGGGTTCTCTTCGCATGACTTGTATTCTTCAGGGTCCAGCGACCCCTCCCATTCCTCCCTGAGTCCTAGCCCATGGGGATAGGGCTCAGGCTCTGATCTTGGAGCAAAGGCTCTGCCGGCATTGGAGTCGGCATCGGGCAACACCCATCCACCTCCGTGTCGGAGTCTGGGATCAAAATAGGAATGTGAGCGTTGGCATTGGGACAGGCACTGGGGAAGGCCGAGTTGTATGACTGGCATTCGTCCGGACCCAGGAACGGGTCCCTGGGGGCCCGCAGGTCCGGAGCAATCAGCGTCGAACCAGATGGGGCCTCTTCTGACCCCATGGAGCCAGGAGACATGTCGACGGGGCCGGCCACCCAAATATGAGAAGCATAGTCTCATAAAACTCTTTGAGTTGTGCAAGGGTCGCTCCAGCTCCTGGAAAGTTGGGGAGGTGTGGAGTTCGCCTAGGCACAGGCTCCGGAGAACCAGGGCTCAAGTGTTGATGCTCCCTCGCCATGTTGCCACCGGATGAGGAGAAGTTGAAGACTACTTCAAATTCTTACTCTTTTTCTTGTGCCTCTTACCTGAAAGTTTTGAGGATTTGGAGTGGGACAATGATGACGTTGGGCTCCATGAACTGTCCCGGGGTATTTCCCTCAACCAGCACTTTGATTTTAGCAAAGTTGCATGCCGGGCTGCCATGAGCTTCAGGGACCACTCCCTCAAAGCTTTCGGGTTCATGGTCTGGAAATCGAAGCAAGACTTTGTGTCATGGTCAGACTCGAGACACGACAGACAGACAATGTGCAGGTCCATCACCGACATTGGCCAGTGATAGGGTCCGCAGGGCTTAAAACCTGTCTTTCTGGATGACACACTGGGAGGAAAACCTCAAAAACTCTCAACAAAACATTGGAAAAATCCAGTCAAAAAATAAATCGGGGATAACGCTTCTCCAGATTAGTGCTGGCTGGTACAGAAAAAAAAAACTGATGCCAGGTTGCTGAGGTGGTGCATATATATGTGCTGCAGACATCACTTCTGGCGTGGACGATTCCAACAAAGCATACAGAGCCGATCAATGGCACCTACCAACGTGCAGGGGTACTTCTTACGAAAAATCTTCCAGATCCAGTCTGACAGCTGGGGAAATTCAAAGGTAAGGAATTTGCAGCTGGAGAGAAATGTAGAATAAATGCCATGAAGGCTTAGCTACAGAATATATAGTCAAAAATCAGAATTAAAGTTCCAATAAGCAACAAAAGTCATAAAAACAGCATATCTAGAAAGATAAGTCTCTCAATATGACTGACGGAATCACAAAGGAAAGAAGTAGAAGCTCTAGTAGGAAAGGGAAAACCTCTCAAAGTTCAATGTGGAAAATGAAAAGCCTCTCGTCCCCCACAAAGCCATAGGTGTTTATACACATATTATGAAAAGGTAGTAAGTAAAAGCCTGAAATCCAGCAGAGCATGACTAGTGATAACACATTTAGAGCAAATCAGAATAATAATTGTCATAAGAGTAGATGTAACACTAACCAAATTCTTAGGAAATGAAAAATCCATCAGCTTCCTCAGCAACAGAATAATCCATAGATGTACAGCTCAATATGACATTTTTTTCAAATAAAG
The DNA here is from genome assembly GCF_964204655.1 of Triturus cristatus. Taxonomy (NCBI): domain Eukaryota; kingdom Metazoa; phylum Chordata; class Amphibia; order Caudata; family Salamandridae; genus Triturus; species Triturus cristatus. Next base: position 470,191,759 of record NC_140588.1, read on the forward strand.
ACCAATACACTAGAATATGCTGGCAGACAATATCAGAACTTCCAGTGAAAGGACCAAGTAAAAGTGATATTTTCAGTACACAAAGAAAGTTTTAATGTGGTAATTCCAGTATAAGGGCACACCATGCAAAAAGTACAGACAACCCTTATTGTTTTACAGGTCTTATATGAATAATCCCAAGTGCTCTATTTGGTTGTAGTGTGGTTGAGCAGCTTGAGCTTATCAGAGGGTAGTGTTAAGCATTTGCTCTTCACACAGAGTCAATAAATCAGACACACATTCAAGAAGAAATTCGAGACCAACTTAGAAACATACCACAGATTTTAGACACCAAGATCATCGGAATCAGATAAGTACTTTCGGAATTATAGATCTTTGTAAAGATAGAAAAATACAGTCGAAGAACTGTTTTGAGGTATACGCCTCGAATGGTATTCAGACAAAATATCAAGTAAAAAATATTGAGATGCAGAAATATCGAGATTTTGTTATCATGATCCACAAATATCATGATGCAGGAAAATCATTGACAAGAATGTTGATTTTCTAAGGTAAGAAATATCGATGTCAAAAATATCTATGTCGTTAATATCGTTTAGAAAAATATCTATTTTGTTGATATTGTTCTCTTTTATTTTAGATGGGAATAATAACAAAAAAGAGGTTTAGAGGAGAATGCACCAGGGTGGGTACAACCTATTGAAGAATATAATTTGTGATTCTCGTTTGACCATGAGGTAATACATTTTTGTGTGAATAATTGGGAATAAGGTGACACTTTGTTATAAGTATGAGGAAGTTAATATAATGGAATAAGCTATGAAGAAGGATTATATAGATAGGCTGTTGATGATATAGCAGTTGGTATTTATGGGGACTAATATGAACATAATACATATAAATGAATTAATTGAAAAACCATGAGTTGGAAGGGGTGATCCCATGATGGAATGTGTTAAGAATGTACCGGTTGTTTATAGGATCTTCATGTTTAGATTGTATACAGGCATGAGGAGTCGTGCGCACCGTGACCTAAAATGGCCGCCTAGCGCGGAGCTTCGCATCGCGCCGGCCTTCGTACATTTCTTTGGAGCAGTTCTGCTGCCCTTACCCTTGATATGCTGGCATTTTCCTGAATCAGAATGTTGGCGCTTCTGGAGGATGCTGTTTCCAGAGTTTGTCTCCATGAGGAAGGGGTGATTTTGTGCAGGTGACGGCCGCCATTTTGTGTCTCTCCCTGATGTTTTTTTTCTTCATTTGTCTTCACATGACATCCCACAATGCATTATTTCGACGTTTCATGCATGTTTTAAGTATTTTTTCTCAGTGACTATCGTTTTGATGTGGGAGGTCCTCATTTTTGTCGATTTTGCTGTCTCTTCTGAGGTGTCTTGCCCTCTCTCCTGTGTGATGCCATTATTTTCTTTGTGCTTTCTTTACCACACTTCATGGGTAGAAGCAAACGCCTACTCCACCATGCCAAAAAATCGGAATTGAAAGCTCCTGCTGTTTCTGGGTCCAGCATCACTACTTTTAGCAAATTTTCCTGTCTATCTGTGCTATCACCACACGGGGACTGTCCCACTTTTGCAGAGAGTTCCACCACCATGGCATCTAAAGTGCCGCTGCCTTCAACCACCGGCAAGAGACTTAAGCAGAACCCTCCCTCTCCCCCTCAGTCTGCTTCTCCGGTCTCCTTAGACATGGTTTGGGAGGAACTACGCGCCCTCCGACCCTTTATTGAGGAAACCAATTGTCGCCTGCAAATGTTAGACAATAAATGGTCCTCTATGGAGTCCCGCATAACTGTGGTAGAACATCAACTCAGTGAAGTACAGGATTCATCTTCTAGAATCTTCTCCTTGGAGAAAGAAATCTTACAACTGAGAAGAGCGACTGAAGACTTGGAAAATAGAAATCATCGTAATAATTTACGCATTTATGGTCTTCCTGAGGGACTCGAGAGTGATGACCCTGTCACGTACTTTACCTCTTTCTTGCCGCAGTTTTTGGGTCTCCCTTCTGCAACTAAACTGAATCTACAACGAGCTCATAGACTGGGTCCTCGTCTTTCTTCCTCATCTTCACCATCTATTCCTTGTGGAATAATTATTTTATTCCTGCAATTTACTGACCTTCTGCTGGTACTGAATGCTGCTAAATCCAAAAGAATCTTTCCTGCCATGGCACCAAAGTATTTATCTTTCAGGATGTTTCTTCAACGACTGCCAAACGACGGAAGAAGTTTCTGGATCTTCGTCTGGCTCTCTCTCCTTAGGTGCAAGATATGGATTGTTTCATCTCTGCCTCTTCAAGGTCACCTTCCTTAACAAGACTTCCACCTTTGAGAACCCAGCTGATCTCTGAAGATTTATCCAATCTCACTCTACTACTTCAATGGAGACGGTTCCTTCTCCCTCTGGATCTTGACTGTCGTACTTCTTCTGTTATATTACGGCATTGAAGTTACTGTTATAGTTTATACTATTTGGACTCCATTGTTCTAATAGTTCTATTTTGCATAATTCTTTGTTTCCTTTTACAGGTTCATTGATAGTTTACATTACTTCTTTTCATGTTCCTGCTCCTGCTCTTGTTTATTTGTGGATCTTGACTGTAGTGCTCCTTTTGTTATTATTATATTGAAGTCGATGTTATAGTTTATATTATTTGGACTCTTTGTTCCCTCTTATTTTATTTGAATAACTCTTTGTTTCCCTTTACAGGCTTATAGAATTTATTATGTTCCTCTCCATGTTACCGATCATCATCTTGTTTATTTGATATCCTGGTGTGGTGTGTTGCCCTTTGTTGGGTGTGCTGTTTCCGTTGTCCGTTGTCACTTCTCATCCTTCCCTTTGTTCCCCGAAAGGTATGTATTACAGTTGTCACCTTGACATGTACTGTCTCCTCTTCTTCTTATTCTTTTTTCCCTTCCTCTCTTCCCTCTTTTTCGTATCTTTCCCTTTTTTTCCCTTGATTGACTTGCTTTTCTCTTCCTGTATGTTTCTTTTCTCATGTGATTTCTTATTATTTCTCCCTTTTCTCTTTCTTTATCTCTTACCTTATATTATTACTGCTGCATATATTGTTCTTTATGTATTCTTGATAGTTTTGCATTCAGAGTTTTTTCCTGGAATGTGAAAGGTTTCATTAGCCCAATTAAGAGACAGAGAATACTTTCCCATCTTGCCTCTTATAATCCGGACTTGGTTTTCTTGCAAGGAACCCACCCTACAGAACCCAAAGCATTAAAACTGAAAAAAGGTTGGGTGGGCTCAGTTTTAGTTTCCCCTACTTCCAATAAGAAAAATGGGGTTGTTATTTTATGCCACAAGAAGTTGAATTATACAGTTATATCGCAAGAGACTGATACAGAAGGTAGATGGTTGTTAATATTTCTTTGACCGTATTTAATGTTTATGGCCCCACCCATCCTGACTGGTTCTTTTGGCCTTTGGTTACACAGAAGTGTATTCAGTTTAGAGATGATTTTTTTATACTAGGAGGTGATTGCAATCAAGTTGTTAACCCCTTTCTCGACTGCAATCTCAGGTTCGCTTTGTTCCTCATAAAACACATAAACACTTTCTCAACACTATCTTCCAAGTGCACCTTGTAGATGCTTGGAGACTCTCCCACCCTGATGCTCTTGATTTTTCTTTCTTCTCTCCTCCCCATAATTCTCTCTCCCGTCTAGACTATATTTTTTTCTCTCAATCTTTATCTCAAAATCTATTATCCTCCTCTATTGAACCTATTGTCATGTCTGATCATGCCCCAATTGTAACAGATCTTGATCTGCTCCTTTCACATCCCAGGTCCTCCCGCTGGCGTTTTAATAATTCTCTTCTCCTTGACCCGTCTTTTTCTTCCTCTTTCATTACTTTTGCCAATTAATTTTTTTACCTAAACAGTGAACTCAATTCCCCTCCTCATATACTATGGGATTCTTTTAAGGCTACAGTAAGGAGGTTTATTATCGACTTTGTTTCAAAGAAGTAGAAACTTTTCCTCCAACAACAAAAAGCTACCCTAGCACATATTAAAACCCTAGAACATAAATTATATAATATCATTATTCGTGCCAAATTAGCCTTTAATAAAACCACGGCTGATAATGCATCATCCATTCTTCTTCGTAGTAGTGCTCGATACTACGGTGGACGTAATAAAGTGGGTAAACTTTTAGCACATTATCTCAAGTTCCGTAAAGATCGTACTCTAATTGATACCATCTATTTCTCAGAGGGTACTCCCATTCACAAGGATCAAGACATTCTTAAGGAATTTATGTTATTTTAGAAAGATCTCTATATCCCGGAAAATCCCCCTTCCTCCACCCTTATTCAATATTACCTTAATTAACTTCCAACACCGTCTAACGATCACCTTAATCTTTCTGACCTTGAAACAGATTTATCCTTTAATGAATTATTTAGTGCTTTAAAAGTTTTTTTAAAAAAAGGGAAAACTCCCGGTCCAGATGGTTTTTCAGTTGAATTTTATTTACATTTCTCTAATTTATTACTCCCTAAACTCTTACATCTTTTTCAATAATTCTTTCTCTCCGGTAGGACGGAGGGCACTTTTCAGGAAACCACGATCTGTCTTATACATAAAGAAGGTTAAGACTCTATGTTTTGTAAAAATTATCGCCCGATCTCTCTGGTCAATGTAGACTATAAACTGTTTGCCAAAATACTTGCTTTACGCCTAGAACCTCTTATGCCTCATCTGGTGGGTAAGGAGCAATGTGGTTTCGTCGAATGCAGATTGACTTCGGATAATTCTCGTCTCTTGCTGAACGTTTTGAACAAAATTCCTTCCCTTTCCACATCCTTGGCGGCCATCTCTGTTGATGCTGAGAAGAGTTTGATCGGTTTGATTGGTCCTTTTTATTTGCATCTTTGAAGTGGCATGGTTTTGGTCCCAAGTTGATTTCACTTATTTCTTTATTATATTTTGGCCACAACAGCCTCGGTACTTGTTAATGGTTGTGTTTCTTCTAATTTTCCCCTGCTGCGTGGTGTTCGCCAGGGCTGTCCTCTCTCCCCCCTTCTTTTCATCTTAGCTCTTGAACCCTTCTTATCCTCAATTCGCAACAATGCTTCTATATCCGGCTTCTCTTATGGTGAGCAACATTTAAAAATTTCCGCTTATGCGGATGACATCCTCCTTTTCATTTCCAATCCCGAAACCTCTATTCCTCCTTTATTAAATTAGTTCTCTTCATTTTCCCTAGTTTCCGGCTATAAAATCAATTCAGATAAAACAGAAATTCTCCCACTTACAAAATGTTGTCTTCCACATTCCTTCTCTTCTACCAGTTTTGCGTGGAATAATTCCAAAATCAAATATTTAGGTATGTGGTTCTCCAACTCCATCGCCTCTTCTGTTAAATTAAATATGACTGAGGTTCTTTCTAGGGTTGACAAACTACTCACATCTTGAAACACTCTCTTCCTTTCGTGGTGGGGCCGGGTAGACTCAATGAAGATGATGATTACTCCTATATTGATTTATGCTCTTTCCATGCTTCCTGTCTATATTCCTGCTTGATTCTTGCCTTTCTAAATTTCTCTGGAAAAGCAAAAAAGCCAGAATTTCCTTATCTTTTCTACGCAAGATAAAATCTAATGGGGGTGTGAATTTCCCAGATTTTCGCATTTATCATTAATCCTTTTTGCCTCCGTCAGGCCTCGAAGTGGCTCCTGTCTGAACTTTCTTCTTTTACTCCCCTGTGGTTTTCCATGGAACGTGCACTGCTATTACCCTTCTCTTTAAGGGAAGTTCTAGCCTTCTCTGTCAAAACCCCCATACCTCTCTCCCCTTGTTTAAACATACTTGTTCCCTACTAAAGCCTTTGACCCGACCAAAACTTATCTCTAGAGAATCCCAAATTCGGCACAACACCCTTATTACTATTAATAATAGACCCATCTTTTGGAAATCTTGGAGACTAAAGGGGATAATTTGGGTTAGAGATCTATTCAATAATTTGGGATAGAGATCTATTCGATGGCTTATCTTCATGCTCATTCCCCCAATTTCAAACTACTTTTCATTGCCCTCGCTCCTTTTTCCAGAAATTCTCTATTCTAGCGGTTATTCTTGATACTTTCTATTCTCTTCCCTCTCTCCCTATTCCCTCCGATCAAAACTCCTTTCTCAAAGTTCTCCTCTCTCTACCCAAGGCTTCTCTTATCCATAAACTTTTCTTAGTTCCTAATCCTGATCGTCCTAAAACTAAATTGGAGCGTACATGGGAGTCTGACCTGGAATGTGAATGGACTATCAACTTCTGCGACAAACTTTGATCCCGCTCTCTTAAAATCTTTCGCTCTGCTTCTCTTACTCAATCTATGTTTTTCCTTTACCATAGACTTTATTTCACTCCTGTCTCTATAGCTAAGTTTACTCACTCTACTGATGCAAATTGATGGACTTGTGGCTTTTCTAATGCTGATCTCATGCATCTTCTCTTTCTTTGCCCTTCAGTTTCTCTCTTTTGGGGGAAGATATGGTCCTACATTTCTCGCTTGTTTAACATTCTCATTCCGTATTCTATTCCTCTTCTTTTCTCTGGAAATTTGTCTGACTCCTTAGACCTACCCATTCATAAACATGGTCTTGTTGACCTTATGTTAGCTTTAGCTTTTCAACACATAACTCTTAATTGGAAAACGCGTGCAAAGCTTTCTGTCCGACATTGGTGGAATAGTATATGCCATTTTCACCGGCTTGATATTGATTTTGACTCCTCTTGTAGGCCAATGGTTAATAGGGAACTCTTTTGGCTGCCACTTACTACTTATTTAGACAAACTGGCGTTAACGTTTAAATGCGGAAAATTTTAAGCCTCCGTAAATATTTATCTTCTCTGTTCTTTTCTTCTAATCCTTGCTGACTTATTGTTTTTTATTAATGATATTTATAATAATAGTTCACATTCCTTTGTAGATATGCCATTTCATAGTTTATCAATTGTGTAAGAGTTACTCCTTCCTCTCCTTCCTCCCTCCCCCTTTTCTCCCAGCTTTCTTTTTACTTCTCCCGCTAGTCATTTTATTATTAGACACTTATTTCAATTTGTTATATTCTGTATTGCTGGCCTTTTGTATTCTTTGTTATTATTCAAATAAAGCTTTTCAAACATACAAAAAGATTGTATACAGGCAGGGAGTCTTGAGGGTTGTTTTGGGGGGGTTTCATGAAATATTTATTATTCAAATGATATATCATGTAGATACAGAATAGGTTTGAAATGACCATGATTATTGATATGCTTGTTTTGAATTTACAGCCCTGATGATGTCCACATTGGACAAAATGCATTGGCTGGATTGATTTGACTACTGGCTAGATTGATCTGACTTCTGTTGATGTATCATGGATTTAATAAAATTTAGAATTTGTTAATTCAACTAAAAGACTCCCAAGAGACCATTTATGATTGGATGATAAAGAGCGTATGGATCGAGAGGATACCTTTGTGAACTATTTTATTATTAAGGATTGATAATTACACTCTCCTTTTTTCTTACGTTGGAACTTTGTTTGGACGTGGCCCAGTGGCAGTGGGACCACTTTAAGTTGAGTGTGATTGGAACATTATAGAAATTCCCAGATCACACACCAGTGCGCCCGTAGTTTAGCCCTCACTGCCAACTAGTTGTGTTTTTTTATTTTAGTATATGTGTTATTTGTATATGTTATAATTTGTTTGTATAATTATTGTTAATGTTTTTTATTATAGTTTGCAAATTTCTAATGGTTTTTAAATTTAATGTAATTGTTTATTCAAATTGTTAGTGTCATAGCAGGTTGTAGGGTTTGTAGTAGTACAGGACGGGAAGTAAATTAATAATCATTTATTTTTAATTATTATTAATTATGTAAATTGTGTAACCAATTTATTTTTTAAGATGTTTTAGATGTGGTCCGTGTGGTTGGTTTTTAGGGTGTGTGTGGTTTTTAGGGTATAGGTTGGGAGGTAAATTAATTATAATTAATTAATAATTCATTTTTAATTATTCATTATTTAATTGATAACTAATTACGTGAATTGCATAATTAATTTACGTACGAATCGGTAAACTGAAGTCCGAGCGCGCAAGTACGATCCGTCCCGTCCGTCCGAATGCACAACCGTATGGAAAAAACACCGTACGGAGCGAACTCCCATGGCAACCATGGAGACGTCCAAACATGTGCCCGCATATGCGCCGAACACATCCCCCCAGCCCACCCCCCCAAGTACGCGCCGTACCCCCAGCCCCCCCATGTACGCGCCGTACCCCCACCCCACCCCCGTAGGCATGGAGCGTACCCACACCCCCGTAGGCACGGAGCGTACCCCCACCCCCGTAGGTACGGTGCGGACCCCCACCCTCATAGGTACGAAGCGTAACCCCACCCCCATAGGTACGCTGCGGACCCCACCCCTGTAGGTACGGAGCGTACCCCCACCCCCGTAGGTACAGTGTACCCCCACCCCCGTAGGTACGGAGCGTACCCCCACCCCCGTAGGTACGGTGCGGACCCCCACCCCCGTAGGTACGGAGCGTACCCCCACCCCCATAGGTACGGTGCGCCGTACCTACGGGGGTGTGGGTACGCTCCGTACCTACGGGGTTGGGGGTACGCTCCGTACCTACGGGGGTGTGGGTACGCTCCTTACCTACGGGGGGTGGGGGTACGCTCCGTCCATACGGGGGGGCTGGGGGTACGGTGTGTACATGGGGGGGCTGTGGGTACGGTGCGGACTTGTAGGGATGGGGGTACGGTGCGTACCGGGCCCCCTTTTCATTGTGCATCGTGGCATACTTAGCTTTTCCGGCACTTTTTGGGTCCCGTAAATTGTTGCCGTGCAAAGTGCTGTGGGTACGAATCGTACTTGCTGATCCGTAAAACGCTGCCTGACTCCGTGCGAATGTCGCGTACGCGGTGTCCCGGATCCGATTTGTGGGTATCTTATAGCCGGTCGGTGTTTTTTACGATTCGTACGGAATTGGTGTTTCTGTACGAATCGTACTTGTGGGTTTGTAAGGTGTTTTTCCCGGGTACGAGTCGGACGGAGAAAACGCTCTGTCCGACGGTTCGTACCCGGGTTTTACAGGATCGGAATCGGCACCTGAGTTGGGTAAAAATAAACATCTTTTATTCAGCGCCTTGAGACTCATGGGTGATAAGTGCGCTGTACAAATACTTATGTTATGTTTATGTTATGTCATTTGATAATAATTATAAAGACATTGTAATATTTATGTTATTTTTATTTTATTTTTAAATTTAGGTATTTAGTTTGTATGTTTATATTTTTATATTTTTTTATATTTAGTAGAGTTGTTAAAATATGTTATTTGTTTGAAGTGAAGTACTCTTTCTGTACTGTAGCAGTGAATGGAGTGGGAATAGTAAATGTTACCCTTTCTGACTCCAAAGCTTTCCCTACTGTTTTACGGACTGGAGTGGGAATCGTACATTTTACCCCTCCTGAGTCGAACGCTGTCACTAATGTTGCATATACTGGAGTGGGAATAGTAAATTTAACCCATCTTGAGCCCAGCGATTTCCCTACTGTTGCCACCGACTGAAGTGAGAATAGTACATTTTACTTCTCCAGAGCCAACACTTTCATAATGTTGCATATACTGGAGTGGGAACAGTAAATGTAACCACGCCTGAGTCCAACGCTTTCCCTACTGTTGAACACACTGGAGTGGGAATAGTAAATATTACCCCTCACAAGTCCAATGCTTTCCCTACTGATGTACACACTGTAGTGGTGGTAGTGAATTTTACCCCTCTTGAGTCTAACACTTTCCCTACTGTTGCACTGACTGGAGTAGGAATACTAGATATAACACCTTCTGAGTCCAACGCTTTCCCTATTGTTGCACAGAGTGGAGTGGGATTAGTACATTTTACCCCTCTTTAGTCCAACACTTTTTCTACTGTTGCACAGACTGGAGTGGGAATAGTAAACTTTACCCCTCCTGAGTCTAACGCTTTCCCCACTGTTGCACAGACTGGAGTGGGAATAGTAAACTTTACCCCTCCTGAGTCTAACGCTTTCCCTACTGTTGCACAGACTGGAGTGGGAATAGTAAACTTTACCCCTCCTGAGTCTAACGCTTTCCCTAGTGTTGCACACACTGGAATGGGAATAGTAAATTTTACCCCTCCCGTTTCCAATGCTTTTCCTACTGTTGCACCGACTGGAGTGGGAATAGTACATCTTATCCCTCTAGTGTCTAATACTTTTCCTACTGTTGGACACACTGGAGTGGGAATAGTAAATATTATCCCTTTGGTGTCCAGCGCTTTCCCTACTGTTGCATATACTTCTCTGTGGTGGCAGGCTGGGTGATACCAGTCATTCAGCACACTAGTGGCCTAGTAGGTTTTCAGGGGGCACCTCTAAGGTGCCCTCTAGGTGCATGTCATAATAAATCTAGTACTGGCATCAGTACAGATTTATTAGGATGAGGTGCTTGATACCAAAAACCATTGGTTTCAGTGCAGCCATTATTTAGCTAGGTAACTCATACTGACCAGTGGCCAGTAAATGCCCTTAAGATGGCTACCTGATCACTTGTAATATCTAGTAATGGCACCAGATATCACAGGGTCCATCTGTTCATGCATATGTGCCCTCACGTATAATATAATGCACCCTCTGTAGGACTCTAAGGCCTGCTGTAGGGGTGACTTGCATACAGTATATGCAGTGTACATATGCATGGCACACAGGAAACGTGTGCCATGCCATGTTTTCAAAATGGTTTGCAGCACTTCATGCATCCTGCAATGGCAGGCTACGTGTAGTTTTTGCGTGGGTCCCTTAGGGTGGCATAATACATGCTGCAGCCCATAGGGACCCTCTTTAGTACTCATGCCCTGGATCCCAGAGGTACCATTTACTAAGGACTTACAAGGGTGCTAAAATCATTTCCAATTGTGTTTGCAATTAGACAGTTGCCTTATTTTAAGGGAAAGAGTGCTGGCACTGGGGACCTGGTTTGCAGGGACCCAGTGCACTTTCAGTCGAAAAGCATCAGTACTACGGCAAAAAGTGGGGATAACCATGTCAACCAGCATTTGCAATGCAATGGTCTCGCATTTATTAGTTTGGCACTGTAAATGATATTCTGTGATTCGTGTTTAATCCACATAAAAAGTAGTGATGAGTGATCACTTACCATGTCCTCAGATGTAAGTACTGCATTGCGAAGTGTAATATGGTGGAGTAGCACCTACAATACTTATTGGCACTTTAACAAGCTCAGATACATGCGCTTTAATTTAGCAGCACTTTCTTTTAAGGAGAGATATGGTTAGGAACAAACAAACAGAGAAGAAGAAATGTGGAAGAGAAAAAGGGCTCTTGCTGTTTTTGATATAGCTGCACTGTCCAATACAAAAACTGAAAGGAGTGCTGCCTTTTTTGTTGTTGTTTTTTTGCAGTCTTTCTTATGCAATGCTTACTCGACTCGAAGGTATTGGAGCGCTTTACATGAGCACCAGTTGCATTTCACAAGGTCACGTAAACCTTTGGTAAGCACAGGAAGATTAAGTAATTTGCCCAGAATCACAAGATGTTGAGCCGACACCGAGACATGAACCTGGTTCCCCAGAACTAAAGTCAGCAGCTTTGGCCATTATGCCACATCCTCTCTTTTAATTTCCACAACAGCAAATTGTAAACATATTTTCAAAATAAATAAATACATTTTTTAACGTGAACTCGAAAAAAACATAAAGCAACACCATTTTGTCGCAAGTTGTTTCTAATTATCACAAAGGGTAACGTTGCCTTTAAGCTACCTTTACACTGTAAGCTAATTGTAATGCATTCATAGGTTTTTACTGCAGTGGCATATGTGGAACACACCGTGAGTCAGTTGCCATAAACAACAGGATCTTAATCTTCCCACAAAGACTATAACTTGATTCGTAAGCTGCCAAGCCACGTAGAGAGGACAGTACACAGTAATAGAGCCAAGGGAAAAAATAAATGTGTAGTTTGTCAATTCAAGCCCACAGGAGTACGGGATGAAGAAGGCCATTGAAAGAAAAGTGCGTGAAGCCCTTTACCAGCCAAGGCAAAGGGTGAGTAACACACATGTGGAGGTGCTTCCGTCTCCATGATGTGCTACGATTTTACAAGCGCAAAAACAACAATTGATGGACAGAATGCAGAACAATGTCATACATTCACCCCAGTACAGAGATCTGGGCCTGAATCCATCGTTTTTTTGCTCACCATGCCATTCCAGTTTGAACCCAGCCATATGCAAATCAGTCTTGACCCTGTGCCCCATGGGAACAGTCCAGCCCGAACTGCCAAGCCAGGTCCTCCCTGGACTGGAAACAAGCATCCTAGGACCGGTTTCGGGCTTTCAGCCCTCGTCAGCCAGGATAGCCTGATTCCAGTGGCATGGAGAGCAAGGGACTCACGTCTGAGCATACCCTTCCCACTCGGGGTGACAAATGCAAAAACAACAATTGATGGACAGAATGCAGAACAATGTCATACATTCACCCCAGTACAGAGATCTGGGCCTGAATCCATCGTTTTTACAAGCAGCACAAACGAGACACAATTGGAGTACTGAACAAAAAGATATGCTCGGTAGAAGCCTGTTGTGCACGCTGCGCTAATGAACAAAATATTTAAAAATAAAATGTTTATGCAGTGGTGTTACTTGGGCCCTGTGGCGGCCAGGCAATATTGCCGTGGGTGCGGAAGTCCAGAGCATTTATGTGAACTGTGCATAGCCTCACGTACAGGCAGAGAGGCGCACAGCGGGTGAAAGCTCATCAGGTGCTTCCTTCTTCTTGGTGTATGGCAGTGTGATTGACTTCTGCAAGAAGCCCAAAATAAGACACCATTTGAATTTTAAAGGCACACACTACGAAGCATTTTACTGGGCAAATGTAGGCCGCAGAAGCACATTTGTGCACCTATCACTAGTGTTGTGTTAAAAATCTGCCGGACACCTCCACTTTGGAAAAATGGGGTCAGGAACACCCACCCTTCTAGCTACCAGCACTGAAAGCGTCGACCTGTCCGCCCGCAGCCTGTTCACCTCTCCTTTGGTCACACGCTCCTCCAACTGCTGCCGCCACCCTTTAAACAGCAAAGAAACTAGCTCACCAGCCGGGAACACCTCCGGGTCACGTGGCGAACACTGAGTGACAGCAGTGGAAACAGAGAAAGGACGGACGGAGATGCACCGGAGAATTTCAGGATCTGGCTGAGTGCGAGTGTTACCTCTGTCCGCCATGTCTAAGTTTCATTTTTTACTGTCTGCAGAAGTTTGTAAAAAACATTTTTTTACTAAAAAGAAGTTTTAAAAAGTTTACTGTTTGTAAAAAGCAAACGACATTTGAAGCTATGTTTTATTTTAAAATATGTAGAAATAATAAACTTATATACATCTATGCTTAATAACTTAGCTTAAAGCACATTGGAAGCTTAATTTTGATTTTATTACTTTAACAGTTACATATAAATAACTAAATGCTTTAATTATCTGAGAGCTGTTTTTTTCCGGAAGGGATGTGTGCACTAGAGAACACTCGAACTACATACATGCTTTCTGAATGGCCGGCCTGGCTGAGGGAGGAGAGCAGCCCGTGACACAAAAAAATAGTGCAAATTCTCCCAGCCAATCCCACAACAAACAAGCATTTCTAATGCAATAGGAGTTGTATTTACGCAACACCTATTGCATTGAAAACGGGAGGGAGGGCGTCGGAGAAGGCACGAACGGGAGTGGGGTGGGGGTCGGGGGTGGGGGCAAAAGGTTACAGTCTGAGGGAGTGGGTGGTGGGGGAAGACAAGGAAGAAAACACAGTTGGAGTAAAGGGGCCAATAGCCTCGGACGTTTAAAAATGACGACATGGACGTGAGGAGGAGGGACCAACAAGCCTAAATGCAATCAGAAGGCCTCATTTAAGATGGAAGCCAATCCAAAAGATGGGCGGAGCTTAAATGAAGCTTCCCCCAGTATAGTGTGTACAAGCATGCCTCGCAGAGCGATGGCAGCGCGTTGCGCTGCAACGCATATGCGAGACCTAAAAAGGGCACTTTCCTACAAGTTTCATTCACAATACATGCTCTCTAATGAAAATAACCAATTGTGCCACAATGTCCTGTGCTCCACGAAGACTGTGGGGAGAGAAGCCACACAGGGGGACATTGATGGGGGGGGGGGGGGGTAATGAGCAGGAGCAAGATGAACAGAACACCAAAACAGCATCCATATTAATAAAATGGTGTCTCTGCTGAAATGTGGCACAATCTAAACTATGTTAAGAAACACACTTCTAGACCTCCAAATAAATTTGTTTCAAGAGCAACATTAATAATTCATGCGTTATGACTATAGTCATCATAAAAATCATTAGTATTCAAAAATAATTTGTCAGCATAAATTAGAGATTAGAAAAATGTTTGAATTCTTTGAGAACACCAGGCAGTGTCAAACTACTGAAAGGTAAATGTTGTGCTCTGCAAAGCAGACTAAAGTGAAATGTCATCTCTCAAAATTGTAAAATTTTGATGCAACATAGTGGTTAGACCACATTTTGCTGTTCTGGTTGTGTCCAAACTTTGTGTCCCACATTTCGTAATACATTTCATAGCCCTGACACACATGAAATGCAATTAAAAGAAAGTTCACCACAAAGATTTGACAAAAAAATACATGTAGATGTTCATGGGTCTTAAAGTCACTTAGAACTGTCACGTATCCTAAAATAACTCAGTCATCAGTTATTATTATCTTACTGATGGGTGACCTCTTTGCCTCATTTTATTGGGACTCACTCATAACTCTATGTATGACACTACATGCAATGTCCGATGACAGCTTTCATGTAAATAATAGGGTTGGTTGGAATGTTTCTTTCCACCCGCGGAATTAGCGGAATTTTGGTTGCTTCACGTTACTCTTTAATGCGGTGTTCAGGCCAAATTCCACCACGTGGCAGGCTTTTTCGCCCATGAGGCTCCAGAAGATGGAAACTGGCATTAATGAGCGAGATTTGGCATCCCCGAGCGTGATTTACTAACGTTGGCGGCCATGGGCAGTCGCGATCAGAGGGCTGCCTATGGAGTAGATTTTCTACTCGAGCTGCAGGAAAATCAACTTGAATGGTTACGCACTCTAGTGCAATGCATGGTGCAGTTCACGCTGATTTTTCAGCACTGCTCACACTACTGGTGTTAAATTGCAGCGAGAGTTGCATGTTTTCCGCCAGTTGGCGGAACTCTGTGGAATCTCGTGGAGGTTTTATGTAACACTGGTAATATCCATGGAGTGAAACTCCACGAGTTTCACCCACACCTAGTAAATATCCTTTTGCAGCTGCCCACGAATATGCCTTAGATGACTAATGTTAATTGAAGTGTTCAGCTGTCAGTTTCTTTTGCTTCATAGGTGTACAGAGTTTCCTAATATCTATCCAAGAAGTTGAACGGTTGTGTACCTTCATAAAAGTGTTACTTATACCGGCATTTATTTTAATACAAAATAACTTTAACCCAATAGACCAATAAACCAATACATCCTTCGTTTTGTTTTCTCCTTAGGGGCCGATTCCTATCTCGGTCGGAAGAGCACCGAATCGGGTTCGCCCGGAAAAACAACGAGCCATACGCGTGTTTTCCGGCCGACTCGTACAGCTGTACGAGCGAGCAAGTACGATGCGAGCTACATGAAATTCACTGACCGAGTAGTTTCCAGGTCCTAACCGCTCCGTACGTCCCGGTCGGAAGCTAACCGTGGTGTGCAGTGGATGCGATTAACAACCGAGCCAGTATGATGCACGCGTCGGACAGCCTGAAAGCTCCCGGAGTTGGACTTTGGGGGTCCGCGCCGGACCCCCTGACACCCATAGCCCTACGACTCGGACACAGGGGGAGACCTAAGGGTCTCCCCAACACAGGCATGTACGGTGTGGGTAGCACCGACGCGTACCCACTGTAGGGGGCGCACTTGTTCGAGACGTACCTATTCAGTCAATGGGATCCCATGTACGTGTCGGACGACCGGCTCCCATTGACTTCTATGGGAGTCCGACCGAACCGAGTCCGACAGCATACGTGCGCATCGTACTCGCTCGGTCGGACTGTAGGTGTCCGGCTCAGTCGGAGAACACTCCAGATCCGACTCGGTCAGAGTGCTTTCCGACCCGGATCGGAATCGGCCCCTTAGTAGATGCCTGTTTTTGGTGCCATTTTCTCAGATATTTGCACTCAAAGCCGATGTTAGGGTCCCAATAGTAAAACACACAAGATGATGGCCGGAATGTTGCACAATGGCAAAACATTCACCCCCAGTCACAGATCTGGGTTTAATCCATCGTTATTTTGCTCACCACACCACCCCAGTTCAGACATGGCCATTTGCAAATCAGTCTTGACCCTGTGCCTCATGGGAACAGTCCAGCCCGAACTGCCAAGCCATGTCTTCCTTGGACCGGAATCAAGCATCCTAGGACCGGTTTCTGGCTATCAGCCGTCATCAGCCAGGATAGCTTGATTCCAGTGGCGTAGTGAGCACGGGACCCACGTCTGGGCATACCCTTCCCACATAGGGTGAACAGCAAAACACACAAGATGATGGACGGAATGTTGCACAATGGCAAAACATTCACCCCCAGTCACAGATCTGGGTTTAATCCATTGTTATTTTGCTCACCACACCACCCCAGTTCAGACAAATCAGTCTTGACCCTGTGCCTCATGGGAACAGTCCATCCCGAACTGCCAAGCCATGTCTTCCTTGGACGATGCGAGCTACATAAAATTCACCGACCGAGTAGTTTCCTGGTCCGAACCGCTCCGTGCGTCCCGGTCGGAAGCTAACCTTGGTGTGCAATGGATGCGATTTACAACCGAGCCAGTATGATGCACGCGTCGGACAGCCTGTGCGAGCCGGAGTGTCCGGCTCGCAAAAGCTCCCGGAGTCGGACTTTGGGGGTCCCCGTCGGACCCCCTGACACCCGCAGCCCTACGACTCGGACACAGGGGGAGACCTATGGGTCTCCCCAACACAGGCATGTACGGTGCGGGTGACACCGACGCGTACCCACTGTAGGGGGCACACTTGTTCGAGACGTACCTATTCAGTCAATGGGATCCCATGTACGTGTCTGACGACCGGCTCCCATTGACTTCTATGGGAGTCCCACCGAACTGAGTCCGACAGCATACGTGTGCATCGTACTCGCTCGGTCGGACTGTAGGTGTCCGGCTCGGTCGGAAAACACTCCAGATCCGACTCGGTCAGAGTGCTTTCCGACCCGGATCGGAATCGGCCCCTTAGTAGATGCCTGTTTTTGGTGCCATTTTCTCAGATGTTTGCACTCAAAGCCGATGTTAGGGTCTCAATAGTCACAAGAATACCTAGAAAGTTTAACAAATAGTTTTTTAATGCTTGTGTTGAAAACATTAGGAAAATAATCCATTTGTGTGAAAAATGTGTTTTTAAAGCTATAGATATAAACAAAATAAAGTTAATAATTTAAGATGGAAGACCCCCTTGAATGTTTATTTGTTCAAAGGCAGGATTGAAGAACATGCAGTTGCTTCTTTCATGCAAACTCGCAATGATGATAGTTACCATTGTCAGCAAATGTCAGCACAAATGCATATCACAAATGTCCCTGTTGCATCTCAGTTACATGACTTCACCCTGAGTGAGCAATCATTTATTAATAACAGTTGTAAATCAGACAGCCGCACACTACCAAACACTGCATTTGGATTGGCTACTAGCTGGTCAATATATTCCCAGGAGATTCATAGCAAGATCCCAAAACAAGCTTCATTACAGTATCAACCCACTTATCACTACACCTTCTACCCATAACAGCTACATGTGAACCTCACAGAGCTCTTGTAATAGATTAGAATGTTCACATGGCTCACAGAATATGTGTGCTCTGGGAGACATACTGCTGGACAAGTTTTAGAATCATTCGCTTTCCTGTGGTGAAGACATGAAAATGGTTCTCATCTTGATAGAAGGTCTTGAAATAAATGAACTCCCAAAACACACCTTTCCATGTGTTGTATATTATTTATATATTGAAAGTGTTCCCATAGTTGAGTTGTACTTGGCAGGTTTCACTGTGATTTTAACAAGTTGCCTTGTTTTTCTGTCTGATTTACAATGTTACTTATTTTTTTATGTTTTTTAATTAGTTTTTTCAATTACTTAAGAAAGCAGTCTTTTTTATGATATTCAGAGAGTTATTTTTATATAGAACAAATATCTTTAAACATGGCTAATCACTGATTTATATTTAACTCACATTAAAAATGATTTTGAATCCAGTGCATGTTCATGCACGGAGATGCATTTACTGACAAAAGGAAGTGGGAAAGTAAAAAGAAAACTGAAATCTCTAAATAGAAACTCGTTAGGAGGATTTGCCTGTCAAAGGATCACAAATATATTATTTTTAAATATGATATTTGTCTGCAAATCGCTTGAAGGACCTCTAAAACCCTGCTCCCATGCATTAAATAAATTAAAAAAAAACGTCTGTGTTTATCAAAATGTTATTTTATTTATTCATTTATTAATTTCTTACTTGACCATTTATACAGTGCACGTGGACTGGTCGGTTTGAGGACACTACATTACAACCAAGATTAAAACTGCGTAGCATGATATTGAGATGGGGAGTGGGAAAACAAACTGTAAGAAACACAGATTAAGTCAGAATTCATGATTACAACAGGGGCCTATTTTAATCGAAATGGAAGTTTTTGAGAATTAAAATGGTGCACAAGGTATGGACGGACAACAGAGAATTCCCTGTTTTGACAGGCACACCCTGGAGCATTGTGCCTTGTGCTATCAGGAACATGCGTTTCCACTTTTATGTGGAAACATATGCCACTTTCATGCCCTGATTACGAGTTGGCCGGAATTTGGTGCTGGGATACCGCATGGCTAGAATCTCCAATTCAGGCTGAGGATTCGGGTTGTTCCTAGCTCTTCACCCTGGAATTGTGAATAAGGGATTGGACCTGGAAATTCTGTGTCTTTTGGCATGTATTTTCCCATTCAGGGGAGAAAACTTCAGATCATTTCTGTCTGATGCGTGCAGGCGGATAATATTTGTGGGAGGACTGGTGGGAATAGAAGGGCAACTCCCAGTACCAGATCCATCGAAAGTATAGGACCATTCGTAATCGAGGCCTGTGTGTTGTTTCTGCCTTGCTTTGCCAATGTAACGTTGATCTTTGGGAGTCACCAGTGAAACTACGATATTTAATGAGTTCACTGGCGTGCTCTTGTTATTTTAGCATATATGACTGCCAAAGGATTCGGAAAAAGGTTTGGGTCCCTAATCAATATTAATATGTAACATTTAATATGTTTTGCTTGATCTTCCACATAGGATAACATTAGAACGCCACATCACACATAAAAATGTAAGCAGATAAAGGACTGCCTATTTTCCAACTGTATTCTTCTGTTTGTTTGGAAATATTTGCAGGCTTGCAGACAATATGTACGTTTCGCCGGATGCTTACTTTAAAAACATGTTTCCCCAGTCAGGACCTCATGTTTCGAGTCTGGTGTCAGGATTCTCTTGGCTCTTTCTCATTTCAGGGAACATGCTTTTCCATTACAGCTTTTCTATTACACATAAGTAGCAACTATCTCTGGTGGGGTTTCAGCCAAGCAATTATTTCGCACTCACACTGTATGCCCACCACAGCACGAACCATTGCCAGATTACAAGGAGAGTCAGTTTATTTCAGGCATTTATCTTGGAAACGACAAGCACACTAGTTCATGCTTTGTTTTAACCACACATCACATTAAAATAAATGTCTATTTTATTACAGAGTAAATATCATAATTCACAAATTGGTCACGTTTTGATATGAGAGAGGCTGAGACAAATGCCATTCTTTAGTGATAAGTAAAAGACCAATTACGACTTTATGGTAATGAATTGTCTAATCTGTTTCTCTTGACATTCTGTTATGTCATGCTATGTTATGTTATTTCTAAAGAACATGCTATGCCATGATAATAGTTTCCTGGGTCTTAGTATTAGCACACTAAACTGAACTACACAACTCACACCATTTTCAGACGCGTCATCAGATGCTGGCTGCATTGTCAGACTCTAAGACCCTGATTACGGTTGGAGGAATTACACTGGGATAACTATTGGTAGAATTGGATATTTTGGGGCCGATTACGATGACATGCGGAAACTTTCCACCCGACACCGACTCGGATAGGGACCGACCAACTCGCGGTCGGCGGTTCCGCCCGCCACATTACGATGAGATCGAACACTGTTCGTTCGGATTCCCATTGTTTCCTATGGGAGCTTGTGTTCCGCCCAACAACTGTCCATAACACATGCTCCAATGGGGAAATGGGGTGTGTGTGTAAATCCCTGCACCCTGTCGCTGGCACCCCATGGTGCCTGCCACACAGTGCAGAGTTTTACAGGGGGCGTCCCTTATGTACCCCCTCGTCCCCCAACCGGAGGCAGCAGGATGAAGGGGTCCCTGCCAGGGCCCCCAAAGTCACTTTCCAACAGTCTTTTCGTGTTGGACAGGCCAAAGCGGAAAGGCTGTTGGAAATCAACATCATAATCCCACGGTTGGAAACGCTGTCCATTAAGTTGTACGAAGCAGTTCCGACCGACATGAATCCTCCAAGAGCCGATTGGAACTGATTTGGAATGACCGCACGGTTTACCTTCCGACCGCGAACATCGCAATTGGTCGGGCGGATTGTAAACCGACCGAGTCGGTTGGAAGGGCTCTGACACGGTCAAGGAGAATCTGACTATCTTGAAGAGGCTTCCGCCCGACACCGTAATCGGCCCCTTAATGTGTGCAAACGTCAAACCTGATAATTCCAAGGCTGCGGGCATCAGCACAGCCCAAGCCCATTTCTTGACTTCCACAGCAGTACGGGGAGCAGAAAAGGCTCCTTCTGGACAGACAGCTACTTGCCCCAACTCCATGCTCACACCCTCCAACAGAGGCTTTCCACGTACTTAGTGCAGGTGGAAAATGTTGTTGCTTTTCTTTCAGCATGGGAAAAAATTCACGATAAGGAGCAGGTGATTTAGGGTCTGTGCAGTCATTACCCATCCCAGAGAGAAAGTTTACAATAGACATAAATTTGTGCCGGGATAGCAGCCGAATTAGATATTCTAGCACCCTGGAATATCTACACCAAATTACGGCCAACTCGTAATCAGGGCTTAAAAGTAGTCACCACTCTCCCTGATGACCCAGATGTGGTGTTCCAGTGTGTGGTAGTAACAACAGTGAATTTTCTGCTCCCTGTCTACAACTTGTACAACATGTAAATTCTCAGATGCTCACCTTCTGCTGAGTAGATTTTTGAGGATTTGTAATCGAGTGCCCACCAGCATCTGCAATGGGACCCCTATGCGCATATTTTCAAGGGATAATCGCCACAGGAACATCACTTTTCGTGACGTTCCTCTGGCGATAATCTCTTTGCTTTATTTACAAGGCTGCATTAAGCCATTTAATATGGCTTAACGCCACCTTGTAAATAAGGCTTCCTTTTACGCTACACTTAGCATGAAAGGGTCGGGTAATGGGTGTTTGCGGTGGGCGTTCCGCCGCAAACACCCATTGAGTTTGACATTGCCCCCCTATTTACAAGCGTGGCGTAAATATGGGGCAGCTTCAAAATTAAGACCAGGTAAAACCTAGTCTTAACATGACTGAACGAGCAGAAATATTTAACTTGTCCTCACTTTTTACTGTTTCTGTGTGCTGCATTGTGCAGCACATATACAAACAGCAAATCGCCATGAATTATTGTTTTTGTGCAGGAAGGCGTCCCTTCCTGCGCATAAATAATCATTACAAAAATGACGATTTGCAACTTTTATGTGTACTGCACAACGCAACATACATAGGAGTTACAAATCATCATTAGTGATTGTTAATGTGCAGGAAAGAATACCTTCCTGCACATAAACAATCATTCATGCTGATTTGCTGTTTCTATGTGTACTGCATTGTACACTGAGGGGAGCGCAAATTGTGGAATGCATGTACCATGATGCAAAGGAGCAAACTTTTCTGGGATGTGATGTAGTGACTGGCCACTCCCCTTTTCCTGCCCAAACTGATTTTCATGACCTCCTCTGCCATTTATCTCACATTCCTAATGTTCCTGTTTGTAAAAATTGCGTTCTGGCCAATTCATTACACTTCATCCAGCCTGAGATTCTGCCCTGATTTAGAGATTCCGGCCTGCGCCGGTCAGTACGGCTTGAGCTGAAGATTCAGGCCGGACTGCAGATGTAAAAATATGACTCATAAATTACCTCTGTGAATACCAAAAGTCATAAAGTATGACTTTTTTCTCAGATTGGCTTTGTGAAGAAGGCCCTATATCTTTAATTAGATCACATTGGCCAGTGGCCGATGTGGAAGCTCAGCACTTTGAACTCAAAACCAACAAATGATCCAAAGATGTCAAAATGATCAAAAATGCTCCTTCGGTGCTTCTGCTACCAAGTCATTGACAAGTTTAAGACTGCTCAGAAATGTTCACTGTTTCAAAAGTCAACCTCCTACATTAAAGTAATTGAAAATGGAGAAACCCATGTCCAATATACCTTACAGACATACTTAAGACAATTAGTGGATGTATTGTCGTTTGCATATTCTTTTTTACATCGGAGAAAGGAGTGTCATAATTTGAAGTTTTAAAAGAGAAAAACAATCAATTCAATTGTAAAGTGATTTATGAAAGTAAACTGATGACTTGATGACTTGATTTGATAGTTGCAGGAGCCTTGGAAAATGATAAGTAATTGTTTTTGGTAGTTTACAAGTTTAGTACACCAGACTGTGGACAAACTCAAATATGGCATTTGGAATAACTATGACAACCTCTAATTGATACTGATATCATAATTAGGGGTGGGCATAACTGGCATAATTCTCTCTAGCATAATTATTGATTGTTTGAATTTGGGGTCTCTAGTTGGCAGAGGTATGCACCTTGTCAGAGGCGTAGCTAGAGCTTGTGGCGCCCGGGGCTATCCCTCAGATTGCCGCCCCCTGGGGGGTGGGCGGGGTTGCTGGGGAAAAAAGACGGCAAGCACTTGAAAGAGGACCGAGAGACACGTAGTATCACCTCTAATAATTACCTCAATCATGCAAGTTACATGCACATACATGACACGGTCCAAGGCTACACAGTTGAATACACCGGTGACTGGCAGTGACTAGCAGTACAAAAGAGAACACACAGACTGCATGATCTATCTGGGGACTCAGAAAAACCGCATGTGACATCCATCAGAGAGCTGCGTGAACAATTACCTGGTAATCCCCTCAGCACAATGCCTTGCTGCTTTTGTTTCTGCCCGTTTGGAAATCGCCTGCTGCCAGCCTACTTCTTGCGGAACCCGCTCCGCGGGTCCCGCTGCGTGAGGAGTGTTGACCGCAGCGCCTTGAAGGGGACACCGAGGGAAGTACTTGCACGGGGCTGCGAGCGAGTGCGTGAGCTCCTTGGGACTGCATTTCCCAGGAGCACCCGCCAGCCCTGATCAGCTACATCTGGGCCGCTCTCCCCGACCCCTCCTACCCCTTCCACCTATTGTGTTCATACTCCTTATTAAGCCACAAGTACTCCCGCAGCGCGGGAGAGCGCGCGGGAGAAGCCCGGGACAAGGGCGGGACCGTCTGTGGCCGTCCGGGGCCGAAGGAGGCCGGGCTGGGCCACCCCCCTTACCAGTGACATATAGTATCACCTCCAGTAAGTGGCTTAGAAAAGTTGGATTTGTTTAGTGTTTAACATGGCAACGTCTACATCAACAAACTCTGTAAATAGCCATCAAATAACTCCTCCTGTAGAGTCTGGTCCACTGGCAATTGGCCCCTTAGATAAATTTTTCTTTAATCGTTCACTGGTAATAGACAAAGAGTTGACCTTGGCAGAGAAGCGCGCAGAGCGTAGGCTGTCAATCGAAATACTTAAGAATTCAACGGATAAGTTTTCAAATCTAGCTTACCCCACCCTGGTAACTCCTCTGTCATCTGTGAGCCTGCCAGTTGTAAACGACCATTTTGAGGTCCAGGCCCAAAAACCAAACAAGGATGTTGTGATAGAACTAAATAATCCTTGTGGCGGCAAAATCCTACCAGCACCGCTCACTGATTCTGGCGTCCAGGTTACATTGGCCCAACCCAAAATCGGGTCCAAACGGAAACGACCAGCATCTGTAAGAAAATGTAAAAGGGTGGTCAAACCCCCTCAAAAACTCAGGAAGTTACATAAACTCGTGAACACAGGAGAGGTAGCTACTAACGAAACTCAAAGCACAGAAAGTGTTACACCTACTAATCTTGTCTCCTTGAACAGCCAGGACGGAGATGACAATCCTTGTACCGACTCCACTGTACCATGTAAGGATAAGGAGCAATCACTTGTAATTGTTCTCCCTGAACTGGAAAAATTGTTTAGATCACTACTCACCCCCATTGAGGATAGAATTGCAAAGCTTGTAGATAGGCTAAACCATTTTGAACAGACTACCCTAGACAATTTTTATTCCACAAAATCACTGATTAAAGCGAATAGGGTGGAAGTAAGCACAAACTCTCAGGTCCTAAACAACCCTGTTATTCAGGATAAGGGAAGAAATCCCCGAAATAGCTCTCCTTTACCTCCCAAACTGAGCAAACCTACAGTTAAAGCCATTACAAAATCCTCAGACAGAACAGAGAGAGCAAACGTTGGCCCTGATTTACCTCAGTCGACCTTAATACACCCTACACAGCCCACAATCCCCCCGACACAAAATCCACCAATCGCAACGAGTGCTGAGGCTACAGTGTGTCACCAAGCGGGAATAGTACCAACAAACGCAAACGTAACTAATAGCATGCAGAAAGCTCAGAATATTCCGGTGGGAGGGAATAGGGCTAACACAGGTTTGTTGGTAGGTAAAACTTCAGTACCGTCCCAAATAAATAACAAACAACAGGCGCTGAAGCCTGTCCCCCAATATGTCCCCCAAGTTCCCAAATCTATCCCACCGCCCGTGGCAAAACAACCCTACAGAAAACCACCAATTAATCTCACCCCAGACTCCTTTCCCTATGTAGCAGTTCTTATAAACGTCCCACCATTACCCCCAGGACAGAGAGAAACTTTCCAGATGCTCAAAAACAAGATCATGCACTGGCTAAAGGAAAACCGTCCTCTGCCTGGTGACATCGACGGGCTAATCATAGGGGTAAGGAGAATAGATTGGATGGGATATACATCGAAAACCTTGGGTGGGGATTGCATAGTGGTCAATTTCCAAGACCCAAGGGTGGCGGGATGGATAACAAGGCAGGGATGGGGAACAAATAAGGGAGGTATCGGAATTGTAGACCTTACCTTTTTTTACCCCCGACCGACTAGTGTAACGACTAGTTTACTCAATGAACCCCTTATTCCCCCTACTGTATCATGGCCAGTCAATCCCTTACCACCTCCTCCTGTAGGTCATAATCATACCACTTACACATATTACAACCCTCATGTAGGATGGCAGGAGCCGGGATGGGGATATTGACAAACCAGTATTGACAGTTTAGGAGGGAACACTAACGAGCCAGAAGGGCAATGTGATGTTCATGGTAATACAACTGTTACAAACTTATTGGTCAATTACATCGAGACGGGGGGTTTGGTCGAAGAAGGTGGTTTTAGACTGGGAACCCTAAATACAAATGCCAAGATAACATACCCAGCCAATACGACAGTGGATCCGACAGATGACCAAGAAAGGCAGACTAATTCTACTGAAAGCCCTATGTTAGCCCAAGTATCTTCATTGACTAACACCCGAGATGGGCTAGATGCTAGCATTGGTACGCTTTTATCTTGGAATGTCGCTGGGCTGGCAAGTAAATTGGATTCCCAATCCTGGGTGGATTTTATAAGTGGGTATGACATCTGTTGCTTCCAAGAAACCTGGGCTTGTGATCCCCTTTTCTGTCTTGGTTATTTGAACTATTGTATACCAGCGTCAAAAGGGGGAAGAGGGCGGCCCAAGGGAGGCTTAACTGTTTGGGTTAGACAGGACCTGCAGGTCAACATCAAAATGTTGGACCTGGGAAATTGTGATTTGCAATTATTTAGAATCTCCGTAGCAAAGGGTCAACTAATAGATTTGTACAATGTCTACGTGAGAGGTAGCAACGTAACCAATTTACCCACCATTGAGCTGTTGTCTACTGCCATTGAGACCAAGTCCCAGGAAAGTGTAATGATAATTGTAGGGGACCTCAACAGGACTTTTGAACCTCTGGACTGTACAAATGACCTCTTGGAGAGCGAAGAGGACAATCTCTGGGGAGTACCACCTCTATGCCTAAAACCTGTAAGGAGATGGACAAAAGAGATCTTATCACTGAATGGAATTTGTATGGAACATGGCTTAAGAGCACTGAACGGGAGGACACCTGGGGACAAGGAGGGCAGCTACACTTTTGACAATGGCATCAACAGGAGCCGAATCGATTACATTTTGTGCAGTCTCCAACTGTGGAAAGGGGTTGTTGACATGACAGTTAGGCCCCGGGTTGAAAGTGACCACAACCCCCTCTGTGTGACTCATAGGTGGTGGAATACTGGTGCGGGTAACCCTCTAGTGATATACGATGAAACCCCTGTTATGAGTAATGATGAACGCAGGTTAAAATGGCCCAAGGTACTGGCAAACGAGGCCACTATGACTTACATCAATAATGCTGTTGATTGTGCAATTTCCGCGATGGAAACAGCGGTTCCAGTGGTTCCAGGTGATAGTGGAATCACCGAAATCCACAATAAGTTATTCTCCCTCCTGAGACCATGCTTCTTCATTAAAAAAAGGAAAGGGAAGAAATCTAAAGAAGTGGGAAGGTGGTTTGATAGTCATTGTAGATCAGCACGATTAGCCCTGGGACAAGCCATAAGGAATAGGGACCGCGCCGCTGTGACAAAGAATAGGGAACTGTACAAGATGGCCATCTATCGTGCAAAAAAGAATTGGGATGAAGGCCACTGGGCCGAACTAAAAGAGGCCTCTGATAGTAAAGACTCCAGGGCATTCTGGAAAATCATCAAGTGGGGTAGTGGAGCCGGTCCTGCGAAGCCAGACAACAATGTAGCAGAGGAAGCTTGGGTTGATTACTTCAGACCTCAGTACGCGGAAGTTAACCATCCTGTGGCAGCTGATAGTATAACACCGGTTTATGCAACCGACGATTTGTTCTCCCTTAGAGAAGTGGAAATTGCCATTGGTTCCGCGAAATGTGGGAGGGCGCCAGGTCCAGATGGCATTCCACCTGATATTTTTAAATACGATATGACCAGATGGGCGAGATATACCCTCCTTGTAGCGAATGCCCTAGCCAAGGGGGAAGTGGTCCCAGACCTCTGGAAAGGCGCAACCATTATCCCCATCCACAAGAAGGGAGATCGTTCACTGCCTGCAAACTATAGGCCCATAAGCTTAATAGCCACCATACAGAAAGTAGTTGGGAGAACGGTAACAAACCAGCTTATGGACTGGGTTGAAGACAACAACGCCCTTTCTCCATACCAAGCGGGATTCAGGCGAGCAACCAGTACCATTGATCAGGTCTTCCGCTTTACCATATTAAGGTGGAAGACCGTTGTACTGGGAAGGGGCTGCCTGTACGTTGCGTTCGTCGACCTGCGGACGGCGTTCGACCTAGTCCCCCGGTTTAAGTTATGGTTGGTTTTGCAAAAGTTGGGGATCCCTGCTGATCTGCTAACATTAATTATGCGACTGCACGAATCCAACTTCGCTAGAGTCCAGTGGGGTGGAAGTGGAGAGACAACAGAGGATTTCCCAGTGGAAAGGGGTGTTCGACAGGGCTGTTCCATGGCCCCTTTACTTTTCTCGTTATTTATTAACGGAATCGTTGAGAGGATGCTGAAGGCTAGTGTTGATGCCCCATCGTTAGCAGACACTAGGGTTCCGATCCTGATGTTCGCTGACGACACTCTTATCTTGTCTAAGACCCCCATGGGGCTGCAACGTGCATTAAACATTTTTGATGCTTTTTGCACTGAGCATGGGCTAGAGGTAAATGTGGGAAAAACAAAACTAATGGCTTTTTCCCCCGGACGCAGGAACTACCCCAAGGTAACCTTAAACAGTAGTAGGTTAGACATTGTCAAAGAATTTACGTACCTGGGTGTACAGATCGCAGAGGGCATTGGCTGGACGCATCATGTAGATAAAGTGGTCTTAAAGCAC
Source organism: Triturus cristatus (assembly GCF_964204655.1). Lineage (NCBI taxonomy): Eukaryota > Metazoa > Chordata > Amphibia > Caudata > Salamandridae > Triturus > Triturus cristatus. The sequence goes on from NC_140588.1 coordinate 470,220,094, forward strand.
CAGCAGCTTTCTGGTGCTTTAAGGGGGGAACACCGCAAATCCAAAACAAAACCCATAAAACCCGCATTAACAGTGTATGACGCGAAGGTTTTGGGTGCCACATTATATGGCGCGGAGCTATGGGCCTGGGATGGTTTAGCGGCTCTTCAGACTTCAGAGAACAAGTTTATGCGAGGGATTACAAGACTCCCACAGAGTACCCCCTTAACCCCACTGTTTTTGGAGTTAGGTAGACGCACCATTGTAGATAGAGCCCGATTGCGCCCAGTCCTTTACTGGAGACGTCTCTGGACGACTCCAGAAATAAGACAATATGCGGAGGGTTTTCAATGGATTATCAAGGAAGATACCTTCCATAAGATAAAATGGCTAAAACATCTGAAGTCCATGTTAGTAAACTTAGGGTTTTCAAATCTTTGGAATAACCCTGAGGGAGAGATCTTCCCTAGCAAAGAATCCCTTAAAGAACAATACTGGGATTGGGTTGGCGGTAAGATGCTGAATGACACCAGGGCCGACTCTATGACTGGTCGCTTCCTGGAGATAAAATTTTATCCTGCCCTGGAAAATTACTGGGACAACATCACGGTACCAATGGACAGGAAACTTGTATTTCAGCTAAGATCAGGATCTATCCCCCTCAAGAAACTGACATCTGGCTGGCACAGACCCACCAATAACTTATGTCCAGCATGCGAAAATGCCGAGGAGAGCATAGGCCATTTTCTTTTCGTATGCCACGCTTATGTGAATCCGAGGAGAAAATGGCTCTCGCCGGTATGCAAAAACTTGGGGACACGAGACAGCACAGTGGCTCTAAGAATCCTACGTACAACAACTCAGGATTCGATAGTCATAGGGGTAGCTAAATACCTGGGTTGGGCATGGGCAATTAGAAGACGGTCCCTGGGGGGAAGCAGGTAACAAGGTATTCCTCTCAACAATGATTAATGTAATACTATTTGTAAATATGGTTTTTATATGCAAATGTTGTATGAGCTGTACTCTATGTTTAATGAATTTTTAATCCGTAATAATGTATTATTGTATAATTGTGTTGATTTTATGTGCTTTTATGAGAATTGTCTCGAATAAAGCTTATACAAGCAAGCACAATGCAAACATGCACATACATGACACTGTTCAGGGATCCATCATCTACAGCTGATATTAAATGACCATTCATCATGGTCCCCCCATTAAAGCAGTGCACTTTGTGATCTGCATGGTACATGTTCTTTGCAGCAGGCACATTAACCCTCTGTGCTACCTTTCCAGGAGTCAACCCTTCCACTAGACAATACTCTGATCTCTCTCTAGGAAGAACATTAATCACCGAAGTTATCATGACATTTTTATTGTTTCTGAAAATTGCTGGAGGCCAGGAAGGAGGCAGCAAGTTTTTTTTACACCATAATATACTTGCAAACACTACGCACCCACCCGAAATAGCTACCCAGTGCGATCACACCGTTCGCACCGCCCTAACCTGCTCATGGTTCATGTGACCTCAGTGACAGAGTCACAGTGACTGGATCACTGTTGCTCTAGGGTGTGCTGCTTCGTAGGCCTGCCCGCAAGACTGGAGATGAACTTCAGTATGGATTGTGGTGGACAGGCCTTCAAGGTTAACTCACAATTGACACCACTAGGGTACACCTGCTTGTGCTAAGACATCAAGCCTTCTAAAGTCTAGTGGGGCCTTGTAAGGTCTAGCATGGGAATATGCTCCCTCAGTAGAGTGGTCTGGTGGACTGGTCATGAAGGCTGAACCCAGTTCCCCAGTTCCAAATTCGACAGCTCTGGCCATAGTGCCACATCCTCTCCCCCACTGAACACCATACTGCCCCTCTGAGAGAAACTCACACTGCCTTCAGCTACAACTTAATTGTGCCTGCTATAAACACTTGGATGTGGCTAAATTCAAATTATGCACTTGATAAGAGTAATATGCTGCCTAAAAAAAAAAAGTAAAAGCAAACACTCATAGGGAATGCAAGATTAAGTAAAGCATGCGAAATGTAAGCAGAAACAACATGGTTACCTTAACGATCTCTCACTATTCAGAAATCAGTGAGTGGTTTTACCTGAAAAGTTAAGGACATGACTACAGGGCCCTGAAGGGAACCGTTTTAATGTCCATTGCTTATATCCTTAATGAACGTAAGCAGTATGGTTTAAAAAGACCACATCCATAAACAGAGCCATGGTACACATTTTGTTTTCCAATCTACCCATCAACCAGGTATTGCAGTACCTCCAGGAATGGTGCACTTCCCCACCTGTGGACAACAATGCTGTTCAAAGAAAGACGAGAAAACAAAAGTAGCGCTTCACTGCAAAGTCTGTAAAGTGAGGCTGATGTGTTTGGATGTGAATAAAACCAATCTGGCCACTTTGCAACCACTCTGCCTTGCTTTATTTAGTTATGTATTTATTTTTCATATTTAAAACCACCTATTTCTCTCCATCCCGCTCCACTTTGGAATAGAAAAATGTCAGAAAAAGGGCATGTCCCACAAGAGGGTTTTTCTTTTTTGGATCCATTTCACAGGGAAGCAACTAAATGAAAGAAGGAAAGAGTTTGTGAACCGTTTCTTCAAGTTACGGTTTTCAGTAAGTAAGGAGAAAGACAGAAAGAGAGGGAATAATAGAAGAGAAGGGGGGGAGCAGCGCAAAAAAGAAGAGGACATTGCCCGAGTCCTATTCCTTCTCTGCCCGTCCCCGAACGTCCACGAAAGCAAGCCGAGCCTTATCTCATTGCCTTTGTCCGCCCCCAAAATAGTGCCGCCTGGGGCGGACCGCCCCCTCCGCCCCACCCCCCTAGCTACGCCACAGCACCTTGTCCAAGTAGGTTACCTTCTTTCTTGTCAGGGTAAGAGGAAATCTCACCTCAATAACCCCTGCTCACCTCCTTGGTAGCTTGGCACAAGCAGACAGGCTTATCTCAGAGGCAATGTATAAAACATTTGTACATAACCACACAGTAACACAGTGAAAACACTACAAATGGACACCACACCAGTTTAGAAAAATAAAGTATATTTATCTAAACCAACAAAGACCCAAATGGACAAATATCCAACATACATATATCAAGAGATCACTTTTAGAATGAATATTGCAAAAATAAAGCTTGTAGAAACATGTAGCTCCAACTGGAGCTTTTAGGATGTCGTGACAGGCAAAAATTCAAATTACGGCACAACCACGAGGTGTGCGGGCCAGCCACAGAGTCACACAGACCTCCAAGTAATATTACCTTGAAAAACAAAGTCAACAGATGGTGCATGGCATCGTGAAGGTGAGGCGTCGATGACCAAGGCAAAGTCGGCTCTTAGGGCCACAGAAGAGGCGATGCGTCGAGTTCACGAGGAGGTGAGGTGTTGAGTCCAGGCTGGCAGGGGAGGTGAGGTGGCGTCGGTGGTGAGGCATAAGTCACTTTCAGCAGTGCACTGTTGATGAGTTCAGGAAGTCACCCGCATCAGTAATCGGCTCTGTGAGGACTAGGTGCAGGCGCTGGTGGTGACCGGTGGCAGTGCAAGCTCTGGGGTCAGAGAGATCAATATCTTTTAGGCATCAGCAGGTGTTGGAGCTGCAGTGCAGGCACGGCGGTGCATCCTGCACTTCACGAGGTGTGCCCACGGTCACGGTGCAGGTTGCAGCATCACTGTCGGCGGACGGAATTGGTGTTGTTTTTCTTGGATTGCAGCATCAACCACATGATTCCAAGGGTCCAGGAACTGGAATTGGTACCCTTTGGCAATCAGGAGTCCAGCAGAGGGATCCAGGTTCTGTTTAGCAAGTTGCAGGTGAAGTCCTTGTGTCCCTGAGACTTCAGAATAGGAGGCAAGCTCTACTTTAAGACCTTGGAGAATCTTCTAAAGCAGGATACAACAGCAGGGCGAAAGTCCAATCCTTTTCACTGCCCACAGACAGACGCAGAAACTGCAGGCCAACCCAGTAAAGCAACACACAGCAAAGGGGCAGTACTCTTCCTGGCAGGTCTTCAGGTCTTCTTCTTGGCAGGATCCTCTTAGTCTAGAAGTAATCTAAAGTTCTGGGGTTTAATGTCTACTACGTATACCCTATTTTCTCATTGAAGTCTTTATTTCAAGAGTCTCTGAACTCAGTAAAAACCAGTTATCTCCTCCCTGGTCCAGCTTCACTACAGGAGGTGGAGACAGCATTGTGCAGAGCAGACACAGCTTATTCATGTGCTAGTGAAAACATCTCCCACTACTCTAAATGCAGAAAGATCCATTCAGCCAGGCTACCAAGAAAGGCAGGGCACCCCTCATACCCACTTGTGACTGTCTAGAGTGAATGCACTTCCCCAGCTCCTGCCACTCCAAAACAGACAGTGAAAACACAAACATGCAGAGGCACTCAGGATTGTTAAACAAGAAAATATCCACTTTCTAATAGTGGCATTTTCCAACACACAATTTAAAAACCACCTTTACTCAAAGGTATGTTATCAAATTCTGAGTTCATGGAGCCTAACTCCAAATCTCTAGCTTTTCCCAAATAAAAGTTACACTTGCAAAATGTTACAAGACAGCTCCAATAATAGCCTATGGGAGAGCTAGTCCTTGCAATAGTGATAAACGAAATACGCAGTATTTCACTATCGGGACATGTAAAGCACAGCAGTACATGTCCTACTTTTAACATACACTGCACCCTGCCCATGGAGGTAACTTGTGCCTACTTTAGGGGTGACTTATATGCCAGAAAAGGGTAGGTTAGGGCCTGGCAAGTGGGTGCACTTGCCAGGTCGACATGGCAGTTAAAACTACATGTGCAGACACTGCAATGGCAGGTCTGAGACACATTTGAAAGGCTACTGGTGTGGATGGCACAATCAGTGCTGCGGGCCCACTAGTAGCATTTGATTTACAGGCCGTGGACACCCACAGTGCACTTTACCAGGGACTTACCAGTTAATTAAATATGCCAATCCTGGATAACCAATCATAATTACAATTTACACAGGGAGCACTTGCACTTTGGCACTTATCAGCATAGACAAAGTGCCCAAAGCATCTAAGCCAGCAAAAATTATATCCAGCACACAGTCAAAAATGCAGGCAGTAGAGGCAAACAGTCTGGGGAAACCACGTCACGGGATGCCAAGTCTAACACTCATAACTGTTGCAAAATTACTCGTAATTATGCCTAATTACAAGAGAAGCATAATCCGACATTTAGTGTTATTTTCGGAGTACAAAATGCACCCTAGTGTCCAAAATGCGCCTCAAGTATGCATTCTGCGCTAAGACAATAGCACTAAATGCTACAAAACCCGAACACCAGAAGCCAACCCTTGCTTGCTCTCTCTTAGTTCATTTTTTTTCCTATGCTCCTGTGGTAAGATTTATGGCCCAATTTACTCCTAATCACTCAAGCTGGCATAAATTTGCGTAATGTGTAATTATTGAAATTACTCCAATTATTGCCACATAATTAAAATCTTGCCCAGGCCTAATCATATTATGCACCGAGGTACTGCTTGGTAGGTTACTCTCATCCCTTAATTATAAGTATACTGTGGTCCTGATCAAGAAATGTAAATACTGCATGGTGCAGAGGCCTCTGTGTGGGTTGGGGCTGGGGAGAGGTTGTGGGGACTAGGGGAGTGATGGGCAGATAAGGTCTGACAGGAGGAAGCAATCAAGGCTCCACCCAACAGAAAAAAAATCAGGCGATGTGGCTTGGCTGCTGTTGCAGCCAAAGTCTCATGCAATTTTAGCATGCATAGTTACCACCCAGTAAATTCAAGTCCAGTGTTCCAAACCTGGAAACAATGGATGCGGGAACACTGGCCCATTAGTCATCCAGTGGAGTGGAATTCCATAGGGTAATTCTGCTCCACATTACTCATGATCAGAACCTATGAATTCCATTGTGGGTGTATCCTTAGGAAACAAGGAGGTCATTGAGGTGTTTGTGGCAGAAGAACTCCAACTCCAGGCCTGTGCAGAGCCAGATTTTTGCTTGACATCGACAGCTGGAATTTCACCCAAAACATAAGGGTCGTTTGGCTCAGGTTACAGATTGTGATGATGTACTGGATATTGCAGATGAAGCATCTATTGATGAAACTCTACTTAATCTGTCAGAAACCTTTGTCACATTAGATCATCAGTGTCTTTTAATTCATTTGTAACTTGTTGCAGGGGCGTAATGCGAACTGATCCCACCCACACCCTCCCCCCCACTTCTCGGCAGAATGTGACGAGGGGCCTCGAGTCTCTTATATTTCAAAGAGAGACTGCATGGGCCTGTATTATGCCCTGGCTTGTTCCATGAGTTACAGAACAGACAATGGAGTGTTTGGGATTATTTTTAAAAGGAGGTAACAAGGGGCAACAGGTAATGACGATGGAGGACCAGACATTGTCTTCAGCTCTAATACCATTTATTGTGCTCCGGGGTTGTCCATTGGCACTGTTTTTGCTTAGTATTCTTAAGAAGGCTCTTAAAGCTCCATTCTGAAAGGTCAACCTCTGGTTCCATTCCTAGCCAATGAAGAGCAGGGCTACCTGCATATCTCTAGACAGAAAAGATCAGAAGCCACTGCTTCAAAAGTAATTTAATTCTACAGAATTGGAGTTAATTTTGATTCCATACTCTAACTAGGATTTCTTTATGCCTAGTGTGAACCCTCACATTATTTTGCTTTTTGTATTGGCCTCAAATGAAGACTAATGTTAATTTTTAATTCCAAGCCCTCCTGGTCTACCGGCATACTTAATAACTTCCATCTGCTGAAAGCATCTATTAGCAATTAACGTTGTAGTGAGTGTTATACAAATAAATGGGCAGAATTTGATGATGTTATCTATTCTCTGTATTCAGAATGAATCTGTACTCAGAACATCCAGCCACCATCGGCTGCTTCTCTGATCTTCACTTCCAGGGGGACTAGGGTTAGAAGCAGGGATCATCATTGACTGCCGACTGTAATGTGTGAACAGATTCTGCATTGCCTACCCAACTCTTCCACTTCACACTGGTCCAACTAGCAGATATGCTGGTAACTGAAAGTAAGCCATGGAGCTCCATGTGATCAACCTTATCATGCACGGTGTGCCAGGCACCATGTGGTGCCTGTCACACGGTGCATGAATGTGCGTGGGCGGCACTACATGTGCCCCCGGGCCAAATTACAGTGGCCCAAGGGGAACGGTGGCCCTATTTGGAGCCCCCAAAGTCCTTTTATGGCTACCTTTTCATGGTGGTGGGACCGCCATCAACAGGCAGTCGGAAAGGGACACCATGATCCTGACGGCGGTGCCTGAGCAGGCACTACCTCCATTCAGGATCACGATTCTGACCGCAGCCCCATCAGGATCAGTAGATCCTGTCAGAGGTGGAGGTCCATCCCCCAACAGTCAAGGGTCTAGCCACCTGCATCATGATGCGGCGGTCAGCCCAAGGGCTGTCTGTTGATCTGACCGCCTCCGATGCCCTGTTGGTGTTGGTGGTGGTGCCACCGGCATCGTAATGATGCCCTATGTTGTCCAAGTACCTGACTCTGCACTCGAATGCCTCTGAACACCCATAACAGGAATAGCATTCTGTCTCCTACGGAAAAACTCTCTGTTTTCTGAACTCTCCACAGGACTTTAAAATTCATGGTGGAGGTGGTTGGGGGCAATGTTATTCGTTCACCCCCTATGCATTCTTTCCTTTCCAAATTTACTTCAGATTTCAATAAGGGCTTAAATGCAAGCCAGACTTTAGTTTTATAGCACCTCCTTCACCTGGTCAATATGAAATAATGATGACAATGGTGAAACCTTTTACTTGAAATGATTGTAAGGGGTACACTCTGAGTAATGGTTAAAAACTCTGAAGTGGTACTGGTTAATTTATGAGACAGTCTAATAGTAATACTGACTTTCTTTTATTTGAATTTTTCTTATGATTACTTTCAAAGATAAATGACACACAGTAGCGTGTGCCATTTATCAAGGCTGTACATTTTATTAAAAGCGGAACCCCTGCTGTAAATGCACAACGTGTTTTTAATTTGAAAATATTCACTTTCCCCAGAAACCCTTTTCCCTCACCCAAATTCCTGGCTTCTATGCATCTGAATCTGAGATGATGTCATCTGCAGTCGGGAGAATGGCCTGAAGTGGAAAATTGAAAGCAAGTGGATGTGTGTTTTTTTAAGGACATTTTTTTCCAGACCGCGGGTGGAAACTAGACTGATATATATGCTTCGTTTAACAAACGCCTGCCAGATCCCCTCCAGAATAAGTGGATATGGAAGGATATTTACAGTCTGATACAAAGGTGTTATCAAACGCGGCCCTGTGACACCCAGTGTCAAGGACTGACTTGGAATAAATGGTATGAAGAAGTGGCTCTGGATGGGGCGCGTCCTGGGTGCGCGCGCATGAGCGTGACCGCGCGCACAGGTGCCCGATGCTTTAAGAGGGTGTTCAGCGTCATTTCCATTCAGTAATTTGAACTGCGTTTACTCCCCACCTCAGACACGATCAGTATCTGGGGCTGTAGTCCCTTGTTTACTACAGGCGGGTGCAAAGGCGCCGAGGATGGGGCCAAACAAAGGATCCGCGCTGCCACCACGGGGCCGGCGCGCGCCTCTAATCACCCTGAAGATGCGGCCCTCTCACCAGCCTGGCTTTTGTCCTTCACGGCCGCCAGAGACAGCGCTCCGGTGCCCTGCAGGTTGACCGTGCATTGTGATTATACACTCTTCATGTTCACATCATGTGTCATCTGACCAAAGCAGAGCCTACAAAGTGAGAGCCTCATGCAAAATGTATGCTTATATGGCCGTTTCAGTCGGTGGAAAAATCAATACTGCGGGCCCGATGCACAGCGGTGACTGAGTGCTTTCTGGCTGACACTAAAAGCCGCGCGAGATTGAGTGGCTGCCGTGGCCGTTGGAGGAATCAAGAGTATTTCAGCCCCCATAAAAAGCCCTCGCACCTTTTATTAGCCTTTCCTGGGGATCATTTTTTGATAACAATTATGATTGTGGGGTTTAGGGCAATTACAAAAGGGTGCAAAGAAAAAAGGCAGCTTTTTATGTCCTACAAAGCTGTCATATATTTTTCACCACAGCCGCCTTCCAATTATTTTACTACGATGCACCGAGGGAGGACAAACACACCGGCCAATGTACATTAGCTCTTTATTTTTTTTAATAAATATATAAATAAAAATCAAAGCTATTATATAATCCCCCGATTGAAGCGTGTTTCATTTCCAGAGTGTGATTTAACGGGAATGGGAAAAAGCCGAATGCTGAGGCTCAGAACAGACATATATCGTATTTACATTTAAAGGCAGCTGGGAAGGGCTCGTGAAGAAACTCTGCTGATATTTCCTGATTGTCACAGCAAGATTGGGTTTTTATTCACGGTCAGTAGCATGCCCGCGGCCTTAGGTTAAAAAAAAAAACGAAGTAGACGCTAGTTTAAAAACAAAAAAAATAATTGCTGTGTATCTCAAATTAAGTGACGTGTATAGTTTCCGCGGCGGGCGTATCACATCAAAGCGAAATGCTCATGGAGAGAAAAGCTTACCTGAAGCTCACTGTCTCCATAGAAGGCTCTGTCCTTGGGGGCTACAAACCCCCACCCTGTGCTGCTGGTGTCCTGGGCTTCTTAATCTTTGTTACTTCGTTTTTTTCGCGTATTCCCTACAGAGTGTCTCTCCTTCCTTTCCTACGGAGTGACTTTTTAAGAAACAGATCTGGCGCAGCAGCCTTTATTGTTCGCAGCAAGTGAAACTTTTTAATTTGGATTTTTCCCTAGAAAGCAGCATCCTTTGCTAAGAGGCTCCGCGCGCAGGCAGCGTCGCGTCCTCGGGAGCGGCGGCCCCGGTGGAGGAGATTCTGTGTGTGTGAACATTGTATTTTGTACACACTCCCAGGGGCCTTCTTCTGAGAGGAGTTCGGCGTGCACTGTGAATAGGTGGAGCCGCGCATTGTTAGTAAAAGGCGCTATTCCACATTAAAGACACGCTTCAGACCGCTGCTGAGAAGAGAGCGCGCCACAATCCCCCCATCTGAAAAACCCTGCATAGTAAACATGTTCCAGGATCCAGGGAGGACGGCATCTTCTGTTCGAGTTGCGACCATCCTCGGCTTCATTACTTTTTCATTCTCTTCTCTTTCGTTCCATGAGGGGCCACTTTTGGGATGACTTCAAGAAGGGTTCTATCAGAATGTGCCAGCGGGAATCGACTGCTCTTGACTCGGGTTTTGTAATCTGATCACTGTCTTGAAGTGCAAATGTTAGTTTTTCTACCTGCAAAACAGAATAGTGCCGGTGTGGTAGAGTGAGTTCAGCGAAAGGAAAGGTGCCTGCAGTGCCGGTTGTATGGTTTGATAGGTTCGTATGTTTTCTTTTTTTCATTGTACCTACTTTTAGTTTAAGGGTCATCACACAGGGTGGCCAGAGTGGATTTAATGCCCCATGCTTTTCAGGGGCCCGCCTTATTTCAACATCTATTAATAGATATTGAATTGTAAGTAAGTCTGCCCTCTTCATTAATCATGAAAGTGCTTGAGTGGCCAATGCTTACAAGAACATGCTACTTATCGCCCCTGCTAAAAAAAGGTGCTTCCAGAGGGCACAGCATTACGTTTTGACTATGCTACCAATTTTTGTAAAGCGCGCCAATACTTTCGACTTGTCATGAATCAACACTTATACTACTGCCATACTATGTAACCTTTCCACTGCTAATGTTGTAAAGTGCTCTGATACCTTTGCGTCTGGCCAGCGCTATACAAAACTCTTAAATAAATAACTAAATTGGCCCCAGGTCTCATAGTAACTTCAGATAAGCCTGGTTAGTGGTGGGGAACAACAATAGACTGCGTTAAGACATAATGAGCTATAGTAGATATCTATGCCACTGTACACTCTAAAGTGTGTGCACCCAACAGTGACAGTGTATTATATTATGTAAACAATGTCCTCTCCCTACCACAAGTGCAAACCTTGAGAGTTTGAACCTGGCCTGGGAGAGTAAGCAAGTGAAACACAAAACTGTGGTATGAACCGGCAGCTCCACATATCATTGAAGAGGACCAGGCATAGTTTGAGAAGGAGGCAGGGGTTTCCCCTCAGGTGGGTGCAGTGTGTAACTGCAACTCCTAGTGGGGGATGCCAGCTCTTAATTGCTTCTCAAGTGCAAGCATGGTTTGGCAGTAGTGCCATATTGCTGAATGAACCTCCTGATGGGCAGCTTCATCCAGATATGGCATATATTTTAGCAACATTCCTTGCTCCAAACAGCAAGAATTTAAATTGAAGATGTTCCTCTGTTACGGAGGATAAATAGGAGTTCTTTTGCTACATTTGTCTAGGCATTTTTCCCCTCTCTACTGGGAAATACATGTTTACTCAAATGATTCCCAAGGAGCTCATCAACTTAAAACGTGGGGTGTTCATCACTCCTGGTGACAGAATCAACATCTGTGTTGTCTGTGTGTGCATATAAAACAATTATTTTAACTTTTACTTCAGAATAAGTATTGCTGTGCTATTCCAAGCTCCCGAGGACTATTAACTTGCACCTAGACCCATCATGTGGAACCGCATGTTTGTCACTAAACCTTACCTACTTTGACACCCTTTTTTATGTCTCGCCTAGCGACGCAGCGCATGCGCTGTCGCTCCTGGAGAGATCTATTGTCATCGCTTTGGTTTGCGAAGCAAGGGTGGAAGCTCCACCCACGCTTCTTTCTGGCGCGCCTGCCAAATCCGTGCTTTTTATTGGGAGGGAAGCATGTTTGGTTCCCTCCCTGTCTTCCTTCGGCGTGCCTGCCCAGACAGGGCATGTGAACGCACCTGGACAGGACATATGCATGCGCTGCTTTGCTTTCATTCTGCAAAGTTCCCCGGGCGTTTCCTGCAATGACAGCGTCTTAGCAGAACGCGCGCATGGCGCGCTTTCACTTTCTTTACTCCCCGCGTTCTGACTGCTTTTAAGCTGCAAATGCAAATCAAGCATAGCCCCACAGTGTACTTCTGTTTGCTCTGTGCTGCCTTTCTCTCGGCGTCGGACTCGTCGTCCCTTTATTATATGCAAAATATAGTATCCAAATCATTGGTCTTCTGTGCTGATACTGCTTCTAAACTGCTAATGCAAATCAAACATTTGCTTATCCGCTTCTGCACTTTCGACTTTGGGTATAATAAATAATTGGGGCTTACGTACTTTACACGGCCCAGACGCATGCCCATGCAGTTTTTGATGTACCTCACGCAGTGATTTAAAACAGCTTCCCTCACACACTTTAAATCCACCTCCGGTCGCTCCTTCTCTCCCACCCACTCCTTTTCCCTCCATTCTGCGCCCGTGTTGGTTACATTTTAGTGTCACTATTAGCACACGGTGTAAGGGTCACAAGCCACTCCCCAAAAACCACTGCATTATACATATAGCACGCGCATAGTTTTGCATCTCCACACTATGTTACCGCAATTATCTTGCGCAGAACATTAGCCCGCAGCATCACACTACCCATTTACTAATGCACTCTTGCCAGGTGTGTTTGCCCTTACTACCTACATTGATGTACCTCATGCGGTGATTTAAACCAGCTTCCCGCACACACTTTACATCCACCTCCATTATACATATAGCACGCGCACAGTTTTGCATCTCCACACTCTGCTACCGCAATAATCTTGCGCAGAGCATTAGCCCACAGCGTCACACTACCCATTTACTAATGCGCTCTTGCCGCGTGTATTTGCCCTTACTACCTATTTTGATGTACCTCATGCGGTGATTTAAACCAGCTTCCCGCACACACTTTAAATCCACCTCCATTATACATATAGCACTCGCACAGTTTTGCATCTCCACACTCTGCTACTGCAATAATCTTGCACAGAGCATTAGCCCACAGCGTCACACTACCCATTTACTAATGCGCTCTCGCCTCGTGTATTTGCCCTTACTACCTAGATTTCTCTTACAAACTGTTCACAGCGCATACACATGCCTTATAGTACCCTTTTTACCCTTAGATCTCTGTATAATATGGGGGGTTTTACCTTCCAGATTTTTGTTTCGCTTTGCGCGCACACTTTCTCTCCTCGGCCCAGCCCTTCCTCCCTCCACTCAGGGCCGGCTTTAGTACTGGTGGCGCCCTGTGCGACAATGTTTGTTGGCGCCCCCCCCCAATGACCAGCTCCACCACGGATTCTCTCACTAGCACCCTACAACAGTGACGAAGTCTCCATAACCACACTCTCAGATGCATTGAATTAGTTATATAGCGCCACTCATACCAGTGTAGGGTGTCCGAGCACTTTGAATCACATGCACATTACACAGAGACAATCAATCATACGTGTGTAAATCAGTGTACAGGAAACGTTACATAAGCCAAAGGACTAAAAGTGTAGGAGTCACATGTCATCCATACTGATAGGCAGTATAGTTTAAGAGTGCTTGGTGTGGAGAAGCACAAAATCAGAGTCGAAAAAGAAACAGCATAGTTGGGAGTTCTCTTTAATAATAAGAATCGATTTCTAGCCAAATTAATCCTTTTTGCAACATTAATCAATGTTCTAATAATGTATACTTTGCAGTGTGTATGCAGTTCTAGGATGAAAGTTAATAGTTCACTATTCTATATTAGGACTTTAAGTTATAAATTGCAGGTAACAAAAGGTTGCCTCTTTTGAAAGCAGTAACCTGCTGATCTGTTTACATCATACGCACTCTGTAATCTACTTGGTACACGTTCTTTGCAGCAGGCATATTAACCCTCTGCACTAACTTCACCTAAGTCAAAAACTCAACTATGAAAAATGCTGATCTCTCTCCAGGACGATAATTAATCACAGGAGTTATTGTGACATTTATGTGAGGCCGGGTAAGTGCCAGAGGAAAGCAACGCTGCAGCAGGTGCTTCAAAAGCATAAGAAACTTTCAAGCACGGCGCCCCCAGGAAGCCAGCACCCGGTGCGGTGGCACCGGTCGCACTGCCCTAAAGCCGGCCCTGCCTCCACTCGATTGCTGCTAGTCACACGCCGACGCGGCTATAAACAGTCGGCTTAAACACATGCTCTCCAGCCCTTTTAGGCTGCTTCAAACACTGTTTTCCAAATTTTATCTTTCACACCATCTAGCAGCGCCTTGCCACATGGATCTATTCGCCCTTCACTTGCTTTTTACCTACCCCGTGTTGTCCCTCCTTTGACATTTTCTAATGCTGATCAAAAGGTCGTGTGGGTATAAACAAACGCTGTAGCAGTTTTAAGCCGCTAACCCAGAATAAACATTCCCCCACAGAGTATCACTACCCACATTTAATCGGCTTCTGCACCTTTCATTTTGCCCTTATTAATAGATTTCCACACTTACAGGCAATTGTACTCTAGGAAGGCTTTATAAACTGTGGACAATACAAAGCCGCATATTCAGCACAAACCCCCCCTCCCCTTCCAGAAAAAAAGGTCAAGACACATGCTTACACATTATCAAAACTTCATTCTAACAGGGATCCCGCCAAGATCACATTTCTGGCTCGGACTCCTTATTCTGCCCCATGAGGCACCTGCCACCTCTGCCCTGTATTAAAACTACTTTTAAAAACCCTCTTTCCCGCCCACTCTTCCCATTTCTCCTGTAAGTAAGTCCATCCCTGCTTCTTCCTTACCTGCTAAAATTAATGCCCCTTGCACCGTAACCTCATTTCTTCCAGTGGCGCAACTTACTTTACCTACAACTTTAATTTATACTACAAACAAGCCGTCCGACCACCAAGGGCAAAGCACCGTCTGCTCCAAATTGCTGCTAAAACAAATTATTCATATCAGTGTTTTGGTAGAACACATGTAGGGGGTGCGTTCAGGTCTATGTTGGTGCTGGTCAGAGCGTGGCATACGTGCACACAGACGATGTGCTGTTTTTGCTGCTAATGCAAGGCTAGCATTATCCCACAGGATGCTTCTACCCACATGCTAATCGGTTGCTCCACATTTAATTAAACCATCAGGATTTAATTTTGCCCTTCATACTTTCCATGGCCCACACATATGCACTAAAGAACTTTTCACTGCCTTGCAGGACAATTTGGAGGGCTTACACCAACACAACCGTTTGCCCCTTGCTTTTTACCTTCCCCTGTCGGACCCCTCCTCCCTCAATTACAGGTTGGTGCTGGTCACTACACAAGCAGCCATCTGCAGTATTTGATGTGCCTCATTCGGTGATTTAAAACAGCTTCCTGCACACACTTTAAATCCACCTCCGTTCGCTTCTTCCGTCCCATCCACTCCTTCCTCCCTACATTATGTGCCCCTGTTGGTTACATTTTAATGTAACTATTAGCAAATAGTGTAAGAGTCTCAAGCCACAACCCAAAAAACACAGCATTATACATATAGCATGCGCACAGTTTTGCATCTCCGCACTGTACTACCGCAATAATCTTGCGCACAACATTATCCCACAGCGTCCCACTACCCATTTATTAATACGCTCTTGCCGTGTGTATTTGCCCTTACTACCTAAATATGTCTTTTAGACTGTTCGCGGCACATACACATGCCTTACAGTACCCCCCCATATCTCAGTATAATATGGGGGGGCCTTAAACCAAAAATTTTTGTTTCCCTTTGCATGCTCACTTCCGCTCCTCAGTCTAGCCCCTCCTCCCTCCACTCAATAGGTGCTAGTCACAGGCCGACGCGGCTATGGACAATCAGCTCAAACACATGCCCTCCAGCTTTTTGGTCGTATGGGTATAAACACATGCTGCAGTAGTTTTACACCGCTGCCTCAAAAAAAAGCATTTGCAATGCAATAGGTCTCGCATTTACGCAAGTTTAAGCTATTGGCATTATAAATGTCAAAGCCTTTTATTTATGCTTTAAAAACGAAAACAAAAATAAAAGGCATTGTTATTTGCAATGTCAATAGCTCAAACTCGCGTAAATGCGAGACCTATTGCTTTGCAAATGCTTGTTTAGTGATGGTATGGCATTGAAACACTTTCCCTTCTATCATTTTAACCTACTCAGCCATCTTTTTGTTACCTATCAGGAAGCCAGGAAGGGACTCATTGATTTGCATTCCTTAACATCTGCCAACAAGAGCACAATATATAATGTGAAGATATTTGTGTGCATCTCTGTAATGGAGTTTCAATCACTTCATATGTACAAACACGTAGACTTGCTTGGATGACTTCAAGTCAATCAGGTCATACATGTTAACTGCAAGAGTAGTTCTGCCAAAGGAGTTGTCCCGGATTCAGGACCTCTTCGGTTCTCTTCAAAGGTCAAGAGGCTGTAAATCAGCATGACAGGGCTCCTGGTTGGTGGTTACACAACTGTGGTAGACACTGCTACTAGTACGCTCAATACTGACTAGCCAGTGATGTGCACGCTTTACATTATGCATCTCTATAACTCCAGTAGAAATGCACTTACATTCACAATTGGACCCAGATTTGCCAAAAAATGCATCAGGTTTGCCTTACTTTTTTAAGGCATACCCGATGCAAAGTCTTGGATTGGTATTTACAATCCAAAGAAAATCACGATTTGGTTTGGATTGTAACCCAAAGTAAGGTAACTCATCAGAATTCTCGGCCTTGCTTTACTTTGCGTCAAGAAGGCACTCCATGGGTGGAGCATAAGTGTTCCTGTGCATCCATCCATGCATTTAAACGTACATCAATATCTACAAAGACTTGTAGACATGAATCTGAACCAAAATCCTTTGCATCCAAGAGGCTGGCATAGCAAGGACAGATAACTAAATTTCTCTTCATTTATTCCCATCTGCATATGTGCTGCATTCTGAAGCACACTTACAAAGAGGAAATTGCCTTTCAGCATAGTTTTGGTGCACGAAGGGACTCCGACCTGCAAAAAAATTATGCTGTCTGCAACACAGACAAACTTGCTCTGCGTTGGCGCATGGTAGCATAAGGTGCACCAGCACAAGGAGAGAGCCGAGCAGTGCCACTTCTTTGTAGACATGGCGCTGTTCCGCTCTCTCCGATTCTTACAAGGCAGTAACTTCACTTGCCATGCTGGGTTTAGTGATTTATTTGTAAACCTGTGCCCTAGTATTGGTCCATTAATAGTCACGGTACGTCACAAAAACAACACACACATGAAAGGGATAACATGGAACTCAACGCTCCAAAAAGGGATTCGAATGTTGTCTTCCACTGCACAAGTGTTCTGATTGAGAGAGGGCTACAAGATATTTCGATGTGTACTGTATTAAAAAATCTAACATAGTTTTAATCGAGATTTTTTATAATAGAACTGCTAAACATGTTTGTGGAGAATGAGATCTCTAAACAAACCTATTAAATAACGTATGTGCATATGTTCTTCCAAAGGGCATATATGTCAAAGATTTTAAAAAACTGAAAGGTAATACATGTACCTGTGCTGAACAAATGACAAATATCTGTTCGAGACAGTGTGCTGTGAGAGTGAGGGGACAAGTTGTAGAAGCTCAAATGAATACATTTGGGGGCCTAGACCCCAACGTCCCGTGACCACTGTCAAAAACGTACCAGAAGACTTCTGAGAAACCTATTACTTTCATTCCCTTATCTAAGTTTCATACATTCTGTCTGAGAAGCCCATAAGTATTAAAACACTCGAATCCTCCGTTGGTACAAGTTGATGACTGGAGTAAATATTAAACTATTCATTTTGGAGGGACTGTTACTGAACGTTGGGCCATGAGCTCAGCTTACCTATGATATAACAAAACCCCACTAAGCCCTCTCCTCAATAAAGAAAGGCCTTGACGCGTCCTGTACTGTGGAATGACAGAGGTGTAACGAAAAGGGGTGTGGCCAGCAAAATAACTCCTTCTTCCACGGGTCAGGTGGTGGAGGAGGGGAGCCCTGGAACTGAGAGATGATGATGATGAATTAGTAGACACCATGATGCCGCTAATTTCTCGCAATAACTTATTACAAGCAACTAGTGATGTACTAGTAAAGTAATTTTCCTATTACAACGTGTTCTGACATCAAAAAAGCACCTGTAAAAAGAAAAGAAAATATAGAATTGTATACATTTATTAATATCTACCACTTACTATAAGTGAATAGATGTTGATGCGAATGTGGAATGTTACAAATTTGCAATACATTACTGCATGCTTAGGACAAATCCATAAGGGTTTATGATCATTGTCATTGAACTTCCAGTGTGTTAATATATACAATTATGAGTCACATCAAGGAATTTTTCATTTTTGTTTGATTAAAAGCTTAGACTACTTTTATGTTTTGTATATACGCTACTGAGGCCACAATTAAGAATAAGGAGGAAACGTAAGTGGAAGTTGTGGGTATTTGGAATTTCTGCTATCACTTGGTATTTTCACACATAGTTCCTCTTAATATGAGTGAAAATCCACGGAATGAATAATAACTATGTCAACCTGAATGTACTAGGTGGAATTCCACATGGAATTCCCAGTTTTGTGGGACATATTTGTGCACATCTTTGCCCCCTGATCTGAGCAGGTGTCAAAAGTGTGTAAGGAGGTCAGTGCGGGCCAGGCGTGGACCCAGGGGGGTTTGGAGGTTGGGAGAGGGAAGGGGAAGCTGTTGCCTGGTAGGAGGGAATATTACATGACTTCCCCATGCTTTGGCAGCGGGTCAGGTGGGTGATGGGGCCGAGCTGCACTACAGTCAACTCCCAGCGAGATCTTACAATTGCATTTCCTTGCCTAGAAAATAGCGCCTGGTGTACCTGCTCCTACAAAATTCAGGTGCAGAAACCCCAAGCCACTTATAAGGGTGTGATGCGAAGTTCCCCATGGCAATTCCTCTCCACACATCTTTTCATCGGGTCTGAGAGTCTTAATTAATCAGTGATAATGTTCATTTTGAACAGTAACAAATGTCACAGCACATAAAAATAAGCCAGTCAGTAATTAATATAATCCTTAGCTTTACAGGTGGGGTGCAGCTTTCTAGTATAATTTGAAAACATATAATTAGAGATTTAATGTGGTACATATATCTTTTGTTCCAAATACTAACCCTACTATACAGCATTAGTTCTCTTTTTTTTATTTTCCATAATATTTTTGAAGAGCTCCTCCCCTCTACAATATTTCAAAATGAAAAGCGTTGTTAAATGAAAGAGCAAATGCTGTATTCTAATAGATAATTCCTCAATTATATGCCTAAAATGTGTATTCTGAATAAGAAATAAGAGATACAATTCTGGCTGTCTATTTTCAGAATGTGAGTTCTATAAATAAGATATTTTTTGGAAGGCTTGCTTCCTTAGGTTGGTTAAGTAAGATAAACTCACTCAGTTGTCTTATACTGCGGCCCATTGTTTATACTATGGGAGTGACTCTCCCAGCCTGACTCACCCAAAGCCATTATGCTGCTATAAAGTCAGCTTTTTAAGAGATTTGACCATTGCAATTTGAAACAATCCCAATGAAGCCTTGCTGAAAAGCTGATCTCCTCCACAGAGCAGCATCAATGTGAAATTTATGTGAAGTGATTGCCTAAATGCAAGGACATACTGACTGTAAAAGTGCACATGAAGGAAGGGGAAAGACAATAGGGAGAGAACATACATTGAATACATATTTCAGCAAGTATTGTAAGTCATGTCATTCGTTGAACTACCGAGCATGTTTGTGTAACTACGTCTTCCTGTCTCGTATTACTGGTTGTCATCGTCAAAGCATGCCCCATTGTGTTTGACAAATACCCCAAGAATTGTATAGACACCGATTAATGCACTGTCATCAATTATGCATTTAATAATGGCAGGTTCGAGAGGGTAGGCAAGAAGGCAGACCATCTGGTATACAATTCTCAGTAATGCACAACTTGCTGGGTTTTGTGCTTATTGTCAATCGATTCTAAACCAAACTGCAACGCCTATGAGCCATTAATTGGCTGAGCATAGATTGCTTATAGGGTTCATATTCTTTTTATTACTTTGGGCTTTCATTTTGACATGCAATTTGATGTACAGAAAACAGTGACAGTCACGTGGTACAACATCTGAAACTGTTTCCAGTCCACCCAAGTAGTGTTTGGGTGCCAAGAATCAGGCCCAGGTTAAATCTTCTCTTTTACATCCTCAGTGTAAGGCAGACCCATCTCTCAGAAGATGTAGCATTCTGTGCTAAGAACATTTAACTGTACCAGGGGCGTGGGTTGCAGTGGGCATGCGGGGGCCTGAAAACCACACAGGACTGCAAGAACCAAGATTTGATGATATGCGGTGTGTGGAAAGAATTTTTAGGACATTACAAGACAGCACACAAAAACGGTTTGCAATGGGATACTGTTACATATTTTAAATGTTAGTGTGCGATGAATGAGACCCGAATCATGTGATTTAGGTGGGATTGGATGTTATTTAGGTGGGATTGGAACTGGAGGTGCAAATGGCACAAACAATTGTCTACAGCGGACTGCAAGGTGACTTGACGTGAAGGGAGAATCTGGTACCGCCTAGTTAGTTGGATAAGTTTGATTTGTTACAGTAGGGTACGAAATGTTATCCTAGATTGTAAATGTATTATATGTGACATGTAGAAAGAATATCACTATTTTATGCTATCAAAGTTATGAAGTACCTCTATTAAAATTAATACAAATATTTTTTATTTAAAAAAAAACAATGGACTAGAGCACATTTGCAACAACGTTAACAGCAGTGAATGTACTCGAATGGGCAAATGTGGCTAATGTTACCTCATTTGGAGAAATGTGGCTAATGTGCATGAAAACCTCTATATCTATCTATGGAATGGAGACTGTACATAATTAGTATACCTCAGATATATTTTAAAGTTTTTTTGCATTTCGGAGTCAAATTCAGTGTCAGAATGTGCACCAATAGTGAACATTAAGTAAGTGGCATTGTTGCAGTTCTCTTGTAGTGGGGGAAATGTTTTAATCTGCTGAAGTGTGCACCATCAGCCCTGCGGAATTCCAACTTTTGGCGTTTGTTCAGGCACAAATTTCACCAGTGAAACTAAAACTCAGTCGAAAACATGATAATTTGTGTTGCTTCTGTGAAGGCAACAGAACCTATTCACAAACCCCATTTTGCAATACGTAAAGTAGTACTACGCTAGTACTACTCACCTATACAAAATGCTATTCACAAGCCTACAACTGGAGACCTCTCTACCTTTGCCTCTGCCTCTCCACTCTTTGCTGCGCAAGCATCTCCAGCAAGGTGGCATACATCTCAGCACACGTAGGCACATGTATGTGTAGTAAATATGGGAAGGACAAGGGGGAGTGGTTGGAAAATGGGGAATACCTGTTATTTATAAGAGGGCTTAAGGGAATTTTAAGGAGGTGTTTAGGGAGGAACATGCTTATGCAAGTCCACACCAACCAAAAAGTAAGACCATTCTGATTCACAAACTGCCCCACTAATGTTACTGCAACCCTAAAAGGTGCCAAAACAGATGCAAATGTTACGCATGCCCAGCCTTGGAGTAAGTCAAGCACCACACTTGGCCATCCAGAGGTACTGAACACACACTATATATTTATGTCTTTGTTAAAAATAATGTATCATTATTATTTACTTTATTGTTTTGTTTTAAAATATAATTATACGGTTAATTGGAAAGTAAATTACAATTTGGAACTTTTATAAAAATTCTTTTTTTTACAGTGAATCAACATGTATTTCTTAGCAAAATGTACTACATATTAAAACATGTTAGGGGTGAGATTTCCCCCCAAAATGTTGTTTAAAAAGTATTTATTAGTGAAATATTATATTTATAAGAATTGTTTAAAAAAAATATATTTTTATTGAGTACTGCAAGTAATATATAGGTGCACACAATCAATTATAAATATTTATAAGAATTGTTAATGCACATCTTTTTTGATGAGTTAATGTATATCAATTTTTGTTAAAGTCCTAGGTTACCAATACATATTTTTAATTAATTTACATTCATATTATACAATACATTTATCAAATACATTTTTTAAAGAATATTCAACTTTCATTATTTTCCGTATAATTTCTCATTGGGAGATGTCCACCAGGATGGCAGAGAGCCATTTGTACCGCTTTGTTTGCCATAAGTTGGCAGGGTATGCTCAGACGTGAGTCCCTTGCACACTTTGCCACTGGATTCCAGCTAGCCTGGCTGAAGACAGCTGAAATGCCAGAAACCGGTCCTAGGAAGCTTGTTTCCGGTCCAGGGAAGACATGGCCTGGCAGTTCAGGTTGGACTGTTCCCATGAGGCACAGGGTCAGACCGATTTGCACATGGCCATGTCTGAACTGGGGTGGCAGAGTGGGCTAAAGAACGGTGATGGATTAAACCCAGATCTGTTGACTGGGTGTGAGTGTTTGATTGGTTCTGATGCTCCGTCCATCACCACCCTCTTTTGTACAGAGAGCCCCACTTACATGTGCAAAGTTACTAGTAGTAACTTTACACCGCTTTAAGAGACAATTTTCGTACACTGCTTCACACTCTTTCCCTGCCAGGCCTAAAGCAAGGTCCCCGTGTTTCTGTTAGAATGTTCACTGCTTGATATGTCTTGTTATTGAATATAACCAATGACAGTGAATAGCCAGATCTGATTTGCCGCCAAGGACTTCGTGATTTACAGTTGTCAGATGAAAATCATCAACCGCCTTTGCTCATTAAATCTTGCAATTTCTTCCCTTATCTACCCTCATCTCCCATGTTATCTTTGTTCCTGTTGCAATACTTGCAGCACGTAAAAGCTTTCTGTTGTGTCAAAAATGGACAATGTATCCTGGTGTAAGCATTAAACGCTGTTTGCTGGGGAAATGACTTCATTTTAAAGGATCATCCGAAACCACCTGGAAACAAATGTAAATGAAGATATGTACAAAGAACAACCACATTGTCAGTGAAAAGGTTACCTATTCTTTCCTCAGTACTTTTTTTCAAGCGAAGTGTAACCTTCATTAAAATGGGGGTTCACTGCTTGGTTTTGGCCTCAGTGAGCTGTCCAGATCTATCTAGGCCTGCACGGAGCTTGCAGTGTTCTGCTCCGTGGAACTCCGTGAAGTGCCGAAAAAACTCAGCCGCTGTGTGTGGATAGATAGACAGATAAATAGGTAGATAGATCGATAGATCGATAGATCGATAGATCGATAGATCGATAGTTAGATAGTTAGATAGTTAGATAGTTAGATAGTTAGATAGTTAGATAGTTAGATAGTTAGATAGTTAGATAGTTAGATAGATAGTTAGATAGATAGGTAGATAGGTAGGTAGATAGATAGGTAGATAGATAGATAGATAGATAGATAGATAGATAGATAGATAGATAGATAGATAGATAGATAGATAGATAGATAGATAGATAGATAGATAGATAGATAGATAGATAGATAGATAGATAGATAGATAGATAGATAGATAGATAGATAGATAGATAGATAGCACAGTGGAAGTTAGCACTGTGTATAGATAGGTCAGTTTCCATGGTAAAGGCATTTTTGTTTCTTTAATAACTTTGGCGCTGTTTGGTGAATCTGCACCATGGCTCCTTCATGAAAAGTTTTGCGCCAGTCCATCATGCGGAGCCAAGAAAAATGGGGATCCCAAAAGGGAAATTTGGTGGATGCCCCACCTCTAAATGAGGGGGGCGGGCTGTGAGTTGGGCAGGATGGGAGAGCTGACGATTTATGTACAGTTCTGTCTTAGTTCCTTCACTCTTGTTATATTTGCATGTAGGACCTCAAGATGTTTAAATTCTGTTAAAGATTTAGACTATCTGGCAGCTCTTTGTGGCTTGTATAAACGTGACATGTCTCAAATGAGTTTAGCTGGGTGTCTCCTTCATTAAATAGAAAATGTTTTGTACGTTAAACAATTGCTTGGTAGGTGCGAATAGTTCATCTAGAAACGATGAGCTTGGTAGACCTGCCAGAGGGATGGCTGTCCTTCCAGGTCAGGGGTCAAGCACATTAGTAAGAGAAGAGTGAAGGACCTGAAACTGTCATATATGTGATCCAGAGAGAAGATAGCATGTGTGTGCTCTCAATCGGGTACTCTATAGGGCCACTGAGATGAGGCACAAAATATGTAAATCATTACAAAAATAAAAACAGAGATATACTTTATAAAGCCCTGCAATACGGTCCATTATTTATCCTTCCGAGGGATTATTAGAAACATAGGTTTTTAATGCTGGTCTGCTTCAAACACCAGACAATGATTTATCCTATCCATATCTTCTATTGCATTAATACTAGACAGAATGTACTTACCGACCTTACAAACACAGACATACCCGGCGTTGGAATGAACTATGAGTAATTCTTAAGGGGGTAATGCATTCTTGAGCTATGAATTGACAATTTATTTGCAGATTTTGCCTGCTAGTTTAGTCGCTTCCCTTGGCGCGAATGCAGAATGGAATATGAGCCCTCCGAGTGTCCAGAACGATGTATGATAAATGAAGTAGCACGCTACTTATACGCTTATCATGTTCCCTGACTAGCAACAGGTTCACCAAAGGGCACCGCCACTAAATGAAATTTTCCACCAGGACCATATATCATCGCAAGAAATGTATGCACTGGAAACTTACAAGCTTGCGCACGACGTGGACAAGGTGTGAAATGGTAAAAAATGAAAAGCAGAAGCGACATTCAGACAATTTCACATGCAGGGGCATTTCCATAATGGCTGAGGCTGCGGCTTTCGCCGTTTGGAGCCGCCGGGGCGAAAATGAAACAGCATTGGCTGAGGGCGGCCGGAGATCCCGGATAAGTTGTCTGTGCCATCAGCGATGGCACGACTGAAATAAGGAGAGGGTAAGGAGCAGGGTCAAGATTTGAAGGCGGGAAATATTGGTATCACTTGCCTGAATCATGTACATCATTTTAGGTTTAGGGCAGGCATGACGGAGATAGCTATCCTACATAAGTGATCTGGGAGCCACACAACACATGGAAAGAAACACAATAGGCCTCATTTGCAAACATTCCCTCTGGTAAGCACCATGAGATGCAGTCGAGTAGCAAGGATACAATAGTCTCCAAAGTAAGAAAATGAATGGGCCCCATAATCTTTGT
Organism: Triturus cristatus; assembly: GCF_964204655.1. Lineage (NCBI taxonomy): Eukaryota > Metazoa > Chordata > Amphibia > Caudata > Salamandridae > Triturus > Triturus cristatus. The sequence goes on from NC_140588.1 coordinate 470,245,182, forward strand.
GATTTGTTAGTAAAATAAACCATAAATGGGGTACAGTGGACCCCCGTGCCACTGCGCCTGCCATACGCAGATAGCTACCCACCTGCGGAAAAGGAGGCACATGCAGGCTTCCCAGATTCACACCAATCTCACTGTCCTGAATTCACAATGGTACTTGTTTTGGAGCAAAACTGAAGATGATTGGAACAGCTCTGAGATGCTCCTGTGCAAATGGATTACACACAGTTTAGCTCTAGCGCATCTTGTAGACACTGACGAATTCTCCAGATCTGATGTACGGCAAATTTATGTGAATGTAGTATAAAGGGACTGGTTCAAGTCTGAGATTCTTCTGAACAGCTAGATTGCAGCAGAGAAAGTCATTGGGCAGAGGGAGCCTACGTATGCCCTGGCAATATTGGCACCGTATCATTTTATCTCTACGGTACCTCTACAAGTCTGTCCTGATTGACACACTACTGGTGACAAACAATAGGTGTTCCTCGTTTGCTTGCACAATCCTTGAAATGTGTAGCCAAAAATCCCTTGTAAAGTGGTTGTGTGGGTGTGTGAGTGGCTCTTTTGAGAGGCTGTATGGCTGAGTGATTGGGTGTGTGAGTGGCTGCATGGGTGAATAAGTGGGAGTGGAAGTAGCTGCATAGGTGAGTGAGTGGCTATGTGAGTGAGTGCATGGGTGAGCAGGTGGCTGTGTTAGTAGGTGTATGGGTAAGGAAGTGACTGTATGTGTGAGTGAGTGGGTGTGCGAGCATCTCTGTGAATGAGTAAGGGTGTGTGTGAGTGGCTGTATGGGTAAGTAAGTGGGTGTATGACAGATTATGTGGGGTGTGAGTGAGTGTGTGAGTGGTTCTGTGGATGAAGTCATCAGTGATGTCATTTAAGAAGTCATCAGTAATGTCACTGACCATGTCATGAGAGGTGTAATATGAGGTCATAAGCAGTGCATTGCAGGGGCGTAAGTTATAGTAAGCTCAGGTAACTATAACAGCTGAAATTCTATGGTTTTCTATGAATGAAATGTGACCTTGTAATGGATCTCAGAGTTCAGCCTTGTCTTGAAACTTCACAGTGATCTGCAATATCCTTTTCAGATAAGGCAGTGAGACTTTTGAAGCCTGAAGGTTTACAGATAATCAAAAGAGATTCTGTAGGCAAAATAGAAGGGGCAATATAATGTTTTCAAAGAGAGGCAAAAAATTAAAACAGTGCCTCTATCATACATGCCGCAGACCAAATAAATGCTATTTTGTTGGCAATCATGTGGCAAATGGAGAATGTGCAAAATGGTGGTTGCAACTAGTGTGTTTGTAAAGATGGGACAGTGCCACCCTGATCTGAGCCACTACAGTGTGCAGCGGATTGGAGAGTGTTCAGAGGAAGAGAGAACATTGGATTTACATTTAAAGGTTGGAGAATGCAATAGCACCCCAAACAGGTTGACCCGACGCCACTCTCAAGAAAGTATCTAAGAGACGGGAGAACAGTGTTATATAAGTGATGTACACAACCAAGTGTTATGATCTTTACTTAAAAGCAGGTTGTTTTCTTAGGTCTTGAGAGAAATAGGCATGGCATTCCACTATTGGCAGTCAGGTAGGAAGATGACGTGAATCTTAGACATACTGATTTTTGCGATGGTAAGGGTATGTGTGTCCAACGCCGCAAAGAGGCTACCATGGCTTGCCCAAGGTACCCCTGGCACTGTCGCTTATACCCCTAGTCACAGGGGCCATGAAGGCATCCAGGTTTCTAACAGCATTGTTTATGTTCAAATGTTTCTACATTTTGACCTCCTCTCCAGCTCCTCTGCAGCTAATATTGAGTTTCTCGGGGTAGTTAATCAACGTTAGGAGTAACCCTGAAGAGAAACAAAGATTGCAAGAGGGAACACAATCTTTAAGGTTCAATAAGAGCTGAAGTAAACCAGATCCTGTGCCATAAATACCTCGAAAGATCAGGCAGAGAATGAAAAAAACTCGCTTAGCCGCTGGTATCAAGAGAAGTTGAATGTGGTAAGACATGTGTGCTTGGAGACTTAGATTAACAGAAAGCCAAGATAAGAAGTTCTGAATGACCTGAAGATGAGTAAGCTAACATTTTGCCTAGTACAGCGACTTACCATAAGCAAGGTGGGAAGAAAGGATGGCTTGCGCTTTCTTTTTCTGGGCGGAGAAAAGTGAAATTCTTACTGCTGTCTCAAAAGGTAACAAGCATTTGTAATGCATTGGTTTTGCTTATGTAATGAATAAAGAGCTGTTTTCATCAATCATCATCCGGAGAAAGAAAGAGCTCCCTGACAGATAATACAGGAGTGGAGAGGATGTGGAGCAGCGTGCAGAGCTGCTGACTTGAGAGCTGGAGATCCCAGTTCGAGTCTCCACGGTGCCACGCAACATCCTGTGATTCTATGCAAATCAGTTAATCGCTCCGGGTGATAAATTGTTATAAAAATATGCTGCAATGGTAAAAGGCAACACTTTATGAAATTATAGTTCCACCAAAGTGGATGTTAACAGCATTTCAGCAGCAGGAAACTGATACAGGAAGCAAACGAGGATCTAGCATTGGTAAATGCAGGAAAATATGCTACAGCCAATAGAAATGGAGCAAGGGTAAGTTGCACACATAGGAACTAATTGGAAGCCAGGAAAGAGAGGAGGCAGGATGTAGATTTACATTAAAAACAATAGATTTCTCAAGCAGGTGAAACCTAAAAACTGTTAGAAGGCAGTCTGCATACCACACATATTAATTTCTTGAAAGTTGAATACGTTTCTAGACTCCTGGGTCCTTAAATAAAGACAGCTTTGCGTTCCATCAAACTAACCTTAAAGTTGTGCGCTATCATGAGAAAGAAAGAGACACGTTAGAGACAGCTCCCTTCACACAGTTTGCTTTTGACCGCCTTGCATGTACCACAAGCATGTCCCACTCTTTAACATAACGATGGAAATCACCAACGTAACTCAGTCCACTATTTTATAAGACATATAAAATTGGGAACCCAATAGTCGCTGGAGATTCTTCAACATCACTGTCCTCCACTATCCGATAGCTCCTATCTTACATCTGTCTTTATTATTCTTATTCCTATTAGAACGTGAAACAAAATGTTCGGGTTCTCTGGCCAATGAACTCACTTCGGAAGTGAGCATAACTGGTGGGAAGGCAGCCCCACATCTTATGTGATTCCACAGTGCTGTATCAGGGAACCTGAATGTGGCTATCGTACCTACAAGTACCCAGCATGATGTTACACCCCAAGCCCAATGAAGTAGTCTTGCAAAACGAGAATTTTTGCCAACTGTGCACTTTGTGTTCCTTTTTCAAAGAAAAGCCTCTGGGACAAGACTTATGGTAGTGTGGCTTTACCAGATGTGATGGCCAAGCAACGACCAGTTAACATCTGCCACTTAGGGCAAGGGCAGCCCCGAGCACTAGTGCGTAAAATCTCCCAGTAAGCAGCCAATGGGCAGATTCTACACATGCAGAAGCCGCAACCCTTTCCTGGCAGGACACCTGACTGTAAGAAATTAGCGCCAGGTGAAGTGAAATATCATGTAATATGAAGCAGGGCTATTCACCCACCTTTGCCAAGTGGGACGTTTTCTGACTATGCAGGTGAAAATAATAATTCCGTCTACCCCTGAGCAAACGGTGCTCTCTACAGCCTGCTCCTCGGTGGAGGCATGTTCTAACAGTATTCATGAATGTGCTAGAGGGCATTATCATGAGGTCATTTTATTTCCTGTGGTTGTACATCCACACTTTTGGCTCAGGACGCATATGGTGAGTAATGTAATGCAACAGACTGTACAATACAGACCGGTGAAAGGGAGCATTTTAGCAAAATGGAAGAACGTAGCATTTTGCACAATGTCAACTTCTGCAGCTATGAGTTCAAGCCAACTGAAGCCCTCGCCTTTCTGCAGGCTCAATTACTCAGATTGTAGAGAGCTGAAAAAGAGCCGGGCTCTTGCTCGGCTCCCAAACCCCTGCTAGCTACTTTGTGGTTGTGGAAAGGTTATCTGATCGCTGCCTGATGTACTTGTGGTTCCAAGGCAAGGCTCCTTGGGGAGCATCAGAGCCACTGGCTACTCTCTGAGGTCTGTTTACCCTGCTGACACTCTGTGCAAGTCTGACCAAGTGCACTCCTGGAACAGGAGTCATTAACTTCCGCAATGGCACAAGAGTCAAGGGCCCTGAGTTAGCAGCTATTAATTAAAAGGATAATTATGCCCTGGGCTGCAATTAGCAACCGCAAGACCCACTTAGCATCTCTTTCTCAAATCGTGTCTGTACAAGGCTAATGCTTCTTAAGGGTCCATTTAGAACCATTCACTGGTTACATGTACCTTGGGATATTGTTTCAGATGGACAGGATGGAAAACCAATGCCTGATATTGACTCCTATCATTATTCTTCAGTTATTAGCGATGTCATTGCACACTACCGGAAGGGCTAGACACATGTGCATGTGGATTATTTAAACATTCCTTTAAGATGAATCCTAACAAATGGACGGAAAGTTCTAACTCAGCTGCCTGCCTTACACAAAGTGTATGCATTAACAAATGAGTGATATAACTGCTTGTTAGATTTGACCGGTGCATCAATAAGGGTTGATTTACAAAAGCATTTGCAATTCGAACATATCAGTTGGGGACTTAAGAAACTAGTGGGTCACAAATACCAGGCCGAAGTAGCACCAAGCAAGTCGTCCAAGCAAGCAAGACTGACTTTGCCAAGGCTTATAGTGGGTGGAGAAGGCGGGGAGAGAGATCTCCCAATCACACTTACAAGCAATATGGACAATGGCATCTTTTTTGCTGTGCAATGTTTTTAATAACTGTTTAATAAGCCATCAACACAATGGGGCCATTAAGACCCAGCACTAATGTATTATTCTATTACTTAGTGGTCTGGCATGTCAGCCTCGTTGGGGTTCTCTCACCTGAAAAATTCGAAAGTAAATTTGTCTGTATATCAAAATATCGAGAAAAAAAAGTACTGACACAATATTGTGGCTAAAATACCACAATAACAACAACAAACATAAATATTATAAAGGTATCTATATATCGCTAAGTAGAAATATACTATTCTTAACTCAACATTTGCACAAACATATCCACACACAGACACATATTCACAGAAAAAACCAAAGGTTACATGGACGTTATAGTTAGACTCACATTTCACTCGTACAAAACCAGAGAAATTCAGCAGTTATAGTCACCTGAGCTAACTATAAGTTACGCCCCCAAAATGCACTGGAGAAGTGTGGCTCAATGATTAGAGCGGCAGACCCTGATGAAGAGGTCTAGCCCGGGACCAGGGTTCAATTCCCCGCCTCGGCGGGACTTGGGCTCAAAAATTCCACAGACCTGATAATTCTCGCCTTGGTGCCTCTTCCAATCATGGAGTCCCACTCTGCAACTCTGGGCAATAGCTTGCTTAATCTCCACAACGGCCCCCACAACGCTAAGGATGCCTGGCCTCCACCTTGGGGGTGCCCATGAGTAGACGCCTCACAGGGAAAGCCAGGATGGGTTCCACAGCGGTATTCGTACAAGCGCCTTGAGACCCTTGCGGGTGAGTAGTGCGCTATACAAGTATCAATTTACATTACATTTACATTACATTACATTACATAACCTCACATATTGCATCACTCAAGACATGGCCAGTGGCATCACTAATGACATCTCAAATAACATCACTGATGACATTGTCCAGTGATTGAGAGTGTTTTTAAAAGCTTGAGTGCTAAAAATAAATACCAAAGTACCACAAAAGGTAAATTAGTATAATTTGTGTACTACTAATGATGGAAACTATTTGAAGCATATATGATGTGAGTGGCTGTGTGATTGTTTGTATACCTGTGTGAATGGGTGTGTGAGTAGCTATATGGGCATGTAAGTGGGTGTGTGAGTGCCTGTATTGGTCAATAAGTGGGTGTGAGTAGCTGTATGGTAGAATAAGTAGGTGTGTGAGTTACAATATGGGTAAATAAGTGGATGTGTGTAGCTGTATGGGTGACTGAGTGGCTATGTGAGTGGCAATATTGGGGAGTGAGTGGGTGTGTGAGTGGGTGTATGGGAGGGTGAATGGGTGAAAAAGTGGGTGTGTCAGTGGCTGTATGGGTGAGTAAGTGCCTGAGTGAGTGGTTGTATTGGTGAATGAGTGAACATGAGAGTAGCTATATAGGTGGGTGAGTGATATGTGAGTGGCTGTATGGGTCTGTAAGTGGGTGTGTGAGTGGCTGTATCAGTGAATCAGTGGCTGTGTGAGTGACTGGGTGTGTAAGTGGGTGTATGGGTGAGTATGGCTGTTTGAGTTGGTGTGTGGGTAAGTTAGTGAGTGTGTGAGTAGCTATATTGCACATTCAGTGTCTGTATTAGTGCCTTTATAGGTGAGTGAGTAGGTGTGCAAGTACTTGTATGGATGTGTAAATGGGTAAATGGGTATATAGGTGGTTGTGTGAGTGGCTCTTTTGAGAGGCTGTAGGGGTGAGTGATTGGGTGTGTGAGTGGCTGCATGGGTGAATAAGTGGGAGTGGAAGTAGCTGCATAGGTGAGTGAGTGGCTACATGAGTGAGTGCATGGGTGGCTGTGTTAGTAGGTGTATGGGTAAGGAAGTGACTGTATGTGTGAGTGAGTGGGTGTGCGAGCTTCTCTGTGAATGAGTAAGGGGGTGTGTGAGTGGCTGTATGGGTAGGTAAGTGGGTGTACGACAGATTATGTGGGGTGTGAGTGAGTGTGTGAGTGGTTCTGTGGATGAAGTCATCAGTGATGTCATTTGAGAAGTCATCAGTGATGTCACTGACCATGTCATGAGAGGTGTAATATGAGGTCATAAACAGTGCATTGTAGGGGCGTAAGCTATAGTTCGCTCAGGTAACTATAACAGCTGAAATTCTATGGTTTTCTATGAATGAAATGTGAGCCTAACTACAAAGTCCCTGTAATCTTTATTTTTTTCTGTGAATTTCTAAAGTTTTTAAAAATTCTATTTCCTATTTATAATGTCCCTGTAACCTTTCATTTTTTTCAGTGAATTTCTAAGGTATTTTTTAATGTTGTTTCCTAACTATAACAACCTGTAACCTTTGTTTATTTAAGTGAATTTATAGATTTTTAAAATGTTATTTCCTAACTGTAACCTTTAACCTTGGAGAGTGAGTTGTGCGTGAGTGCATGAGTGTCCCAGTGGGTATGTGAGTGAGTGTGTGAGTGTGTCAATGAGTGTGTGAGTAGGTGTGTGAATGTCTCAGTGGGTCTGTGAGTGGATGCATGAGAGTCTAAGTTGGTGTCTTAGTGGGTACATGAGTGTCTGAATGAGTGAGTGGGTCTGTGCGTATATGTGAGAGTATCTGAGGGGGTTTGTGAGTTCCTCCATGAGTGTTGAAGTCAGTTTGCGAGTGAGGGCATAAGTGTCTGAGTGGGACTGTTAGTGGGTTTAGGTGTCTGAGTGAGTCTGTGAGTGGGTGCATGAGTGTTTGAATGGGTCTGTGAGTGGGTGCATGAGTGTCTGAGTGGGTTTGTGAGGGGGTGTAGGTGTCTGAGTGAGTCTGTGAGTGGGTGTATAAGTGTCTGAGTGGGTCTGTGAGTGGCTGTATCTGTCTGTGGATGGGTGAATGAGTATCTCAGTGAGTGTTTTAGTGCGTCTCTGAGTTGGTGTGTGAGTTTCTTAGTGTGTCTGTGACAGTGTCTGAGTGGGTCTGTCAGTTGGCTTGTGAGGACCTGAGTGTGTGAGTGGGTGTCTAAATATCTGTGTGGGTGCATCAGTAGCTATGTGAGTGACTCAACCACAAAGAAACCACACCTGCCCTTCTATCCAATAAGATTCCATGGTTTTGCACAAAATATCTACCCATGTGGAGTTCTTTTTACTGGTTAATTGCTAAGTGCTACCTCCTTGAGTTAAATGTACAGTATGTATTCTACACTACAGCTGCGTAATGAAGCACGAGGAAATGTCTCCAGTGACCTAGTGTGCTTTTTGGCAATATGCTTGTGTCAGTGATGTCATTTGAGATATCATCAGTGATGTCATCAGTGATGTCACTGACCATGTCATGAGTGATGTAATATTGAATTTCTTTGCTTTGTTTTACTGAAGATCTTTCTTGGAGCATATTTATTTTTCTAATTGTGTTCCACAGAAGTGGAAAAATTCTAATTTCATGTAAATGTGTTAATTTTAAGTATTTAAAATTAATTAAATATGAATAGTCTGCTTTTCTTATCTACAGTTTTTTATTATTTTCTCAGAGCTTTTGTTAATGTCTGCCATTTTCACTCATTATATATCATTTCTCAGTTTAAGCATGCATTGTTCCTTTATAAAGATCCAAGCAAACCATATTCATTCATTTAAATTTTATTCATTCTTATATATCAAACAGATTTTTTTCGGTTGGTGAATATTTGTTTAAAATGTACGATATGTCCCTCATACTGAAAAGTTTGGAGGCCCCTGCCTTTGACCACAACAGAAGTGAAAAGTTGAGAGATCCAAAAGATAATAATAATGAGAGGTACCACCAAGCCAGATGGCATTTCTCGATGTTGTGATGTTTGCTTGAATCCACTGTGTGTAGTAATACAAATTATACTCATTGCACTCATTTAGGCACTCCTGAGTGTCACTAATGGGAACAGGTTGGTCTGATAGATCATAGTGTATCCTGTCTTTCTGTATTGTTTTTAGGCATTCCTGCTCAAGCTCTCATCAGAGTAGTCTGGCCTGGGATGCCGATGCATGCGAAGCATGAGCCCGGACAAGATGGAGGACTGGGCTAGTCTTCATCACTTCACAAAGGTCCTTCAAATCACTGCCATCACTGCACAAATAAAATAATTCAGATCATTTTTAGTCCTTGCATGCCCTCCTCCAGCCTCTGAATACCACCAAAAGTAGAGGGGGTAAAAATAATAAAAGTCTCATCTACATGGAGGCCTGACATCTACATGCCTCACCCCAGCACACATATGAATGCCCGGGGATGGTAGGAGAAGTTTCTCAAATGCCCCCCTCCCAACTCCGGGTTCCATGAGACAAATCTCTGACTGTCTCCTAGGCGAGACAAAGTATTGTCTCTACTACAATATATATATATATATTAGTATTCACTCCGTCAACACACCAGAATTTCTTTCCAAAAACGGAGCACGGACTACAAAATAGTGCAACAGATTAACTCTTTATTGCTCACCGACCTCACAGCCATGACGCGTTTCAGCCCGTCAAGGGCCTTGATCACATGACATGCTCTGTCAAGTGGGTAGTTTTGTATACATTTTTTTTCTCTTTTTTTCTTTTTTTCATTGCCCAACCAGTGTTCCCTAAAAGTGACAAGTGCATTTGGTTCACAATCATGGAACTGGATGACAGATATGGTGGTTGTTGGGGAAACTATGCAAAACAATTCTGTTGAAATACACTAGTCCAGGTAAAATACCATAACTGATTGTTTTGCTTTAGTTTCCGTGTGGTTAATGGTAAAACCAAATTAACACAACCGATTAAATTTACATGAGTACTGCAATTTGCTAAAACCTTTAAAAACTGATAGTTGCAACTGGGTATTTGTAAAATACATTTGAAAATACTAGATGTGGTACATTTAGGTATAAATACCAAGATATTGATACCTAAAATTAGCTATCATTATTAATAAATCAGATAGGTGCAAATTTCACAATAACAGTACATTTAATGTAAACAATTCCATGTAAACCTGTTGACTTAAAGTGCATGTGCTCGTGCAAGATAATACTATAGTGTTAAAAATTCTAAGACCATGTTTTAAAAAACTAGAAACACACCCTGTGTGTGAAAAATGTGTGTATCGGCGGCAGATAGACTATAACGACTAATGTCTACATTACAACACAGTTCATGAATGATAGTTAAGAGCACGCCTACCTAAAATTATGACCTTGTGATGTTATTTTGCCGTCAGGCATTATAAACAAGTGTGGAGTTCTTCAGTGGCATTCAGACCCCTTGGTTGTTTGGTATTGAGGTTGACAATGTAGTTGGCCTCTAATAGTCTGAGTGTTTTCTCTCTGTCACCGCCTCTTTTACTCGGTGGGACCGAATCTATTAAAAAGTAGCTCAGTCCTTTCAGCTCCTCGTTATGGAACTCACTGAAGTGTCTGTCTACTGGATAGGCCTGGTCTCGATATTTATGGCTCTTCTGTGCTGGAGTACCCTCTTGTGTCCTTGTAGTATTGTACTACCAATATAACGCAACCCACAAGGGCACTCCAGCACATAGACGACATGATCAGATTTACAGTTAAGGGACTTGGTAATAGGGCTTTCCTTGTCACTGAAAGGGGTTTTGTATGTAGTTCTATTGCTGCTATATTGGCACGCCTTACATACTTTGCACCTGAAAAAGCCCTTTCTTTGGGTCAGCCACAAGCTTTTACTGGGATCACCTGGGTCATTCTGGAATAAGATATCTTTCATGGACTCTGCCCTGCTGTAAGTGATTGCTGGTTTTCTTGTGAGCAGATGACCAATCGTGGGGTCACTTAGAACAAGAGGCCAGTTTTTAGGTATACGTTTTCTGACCTGTTTCTCGTGTTTGTTGAACTTTAAGCTGAATCTAAAATTCTCCCCTTCTTTTTGTTTAATTATGTCCTTTGTCGGTTTACAGTTTCCTCAATGTCTTTTCTGAGGAGGATTTCCTGTTGTCTGGACCTACCCTTTTGGATGGCTGCGTCAATGCAGTGTGTGGTGTATCCCCTTTCCTGAAACCTCAGCTTCCTAATTTCTTGTGCTGTAACAAGATCTTTCTTGCAGCTGCTAATCCATCTCAGTCTAAGCAGCTCACCGTATGGAATGCTGCGGATGAGATGCTTGGGGTGCGCACTACCTGCGTGCAGTACTGCATTGCTGGCTGTAGGTTTTCTGTGTAAGTTAGTTTCTAATTTGCCATCCTTAACAAAGACATGCACGTCTAAAAAGTATATATATATTTGCTTCCTTTGTAACATTAATCTGGTGCTGGACATTGTAACCAGCAAGCCATGATTCCCAAATGAGGAGCTCACAGCTTCTTGATAGGACCTGAAGCACAGTGCTATAAGAAGCTGGGGTAGAGCTGGGGATCCTGCTGCTGCTTTGTGTAGATTCTCACTGCTCTTAAGGATGCACTGACATTTGCCCTGACAGCCACATTTTAGCAGATATACTGTGCTACCAGAGGCATATGCAGTATGATTGCTAAATAACATGATTTGTAACTGTATGAGGGGACCATAGTTGAACTATGCCCCTCAGACATGTGCAATCAAGACATACACCTGCACAGTGTTGTTTTAACTGCACTCTTTAACTGGATTGTACCTCAGACCCCTCAGCTCACTCTTTCTTCTCCTATCATCCTTGAGATGAAGCCGAGATGGCTGACTTGTGCACAGGCAGTCTTTGTGAAAACACGCGAGTCTTGCTTGCAACCCAATCTCTAGAGCAAAGGTAAAATGGTCAGGAGGCAAGTAAGGTGGGATGACAGCCATTTTAAAAACCCTAAGTCATACCATTTCAGAGCATTTCTTGCTTCAAAATTGTGAACTTTTTAGGAAGGATAGTCTGATTCGACACATTTCAAAGATAAAAGAGCACATAGAGAAATTAATAGAATACACTGTATTATAATCAGGGCAACTTCAATTATGTTATTGCAAGGCATAAATATGAATTTGTCGGATTTGCAACAAATTCCATCATCTGCCAGATAATTTTCGGATTTTGAGAAACTAATAGTTTCCAGCTCAAACACATTAAAAGTTACTAAAATCTCCTTGTGCATCTCGTACTTCGGATTACAGATTTGGTTCTCTCGTTGCCCCCCCCCCCCTCCCTCTCAGGTCTTCCTTTATTGACCGCCCTCGGGTGGTTGGGTGTTGACTCCCCCGGCTGGTGTTCGCCGCCCTTCATAAGTCGTTTCGCCTTGTTTGTTGTATTTTTGTATTTTTCTTTTTTGTCGTTATTTATACTTAAAGTGTGTATTCTGATTTCCTTTATGTGCAGTCTGATTTACTGTGATAGTGCGGAGCCCCTGTGGGCCAGCCATTGTTTTCTGATATGCTGGAACACTTTGACTACTAGCGGCCGGCCCTGGTGGTTGTAGGCCCGTGTTTGTAACCCTTTTATGCACAATAAAATCTTTTCAAAAAAAAAAAAAAAAAGTTACTAAAATCTCAGCAACACATGTTGCCACACAGCTGCTTGGTCATCTTTCAGTTGAATATTACTGTATTTGGATTTTACAATGGTGCTAATGAGGTGATACCTTTGTCCAGACAGTTTTGATGTAAAAAAATTAGCCAATTATGAAGTAATACTGTCACAGAATGTGCCACATTATGTAGCATAATGTGCCTTTTCTTACCACATAGTTTTGTCAAGCCAGCTACATATTTTAGTCCTCTCATGGCCACATAATTCCAGTGGCTGTGAATATAATATGCCAACGTATATACCAGAAAAATAAGTTCATGAATTTACCACCAAACACAATTTCCAAATTTATCATTGAAAGCCTTCTGTACATGATTTATCTAGTCCTTGGATTAATTTTATTTACCCCAGAGTAAGGGCAGTATTATTGGTAAATGTGCGTTATTCTTGGGCATGAAATTACCAGTAATTACGCTACTATGCCCACTCATGTATTTAAGAATTGTTTTGGGGCAAATTAGAACAGAAACAATGAACTTAGTCTGATGTTCATGTTGTTTTGCACTTAGCACTATTTTTTAATGCAAGGGTGCATTTTGGCCTAAGAAACTAGTGCTTAATGGCTGGAGTAAGTCAGGGGAAAATTATACCCCAAGATCACATTTAGTGAGCACAAGCGACTGCTCACATTGCTATTCATGTTCTAGTGCTTTCATCTCTTTTTTCTAGCGCAAAGTGCATCTTGCATCTATTTTGAATGCAAGGAGCTATTCTGGTCTAAGAAAATAGCATTAAATGCAGAATGACTCTTTTCGCTTCATTCCTCAGAACCTCGTAGATTGTTTAGGTAATTCAATGATTACGCCACATGTAATTATGGGAGTTACACCCACAGTTACATTTATGTTGAAAAAGGTGTAAATCCATTGTTTATCATAATTTAGCAATCCTGCTTTTTCTGTTTGGGTAAGTTGCTGGCTTATTTTTTTCCAAAATTCAGCTGCTTTGAAGGAACTCAAGGAGTATTCAGCCTCACCACAAGTTCACTCTAGGTAGTAAATTTAAATTTCCATTGTGCCCTTTGTAATCAAATCTACAGCATCACATTAAAGTTTTGAAATGCTAAATATTATCACCTCATTTTTTTATGCAATGTCCTTATGTTGCTATTATGCAGGCTGCCTTCTCTCAAACCTGACATGGTACGTCACATTCCTTCTGAACAGGATATAGATCTGTTTCAGCCTGATTGGTTGTCATCAGTGAGATACGGTTAGTATAAACAATGGCACAATGACCGTAGACAGATAGCTTGGCACACTCCTCTAGGTTACAGTAACTAACTTTGACAGCAAAGTAAGGGGAAAGTGCAATTATTTAAAGAGATCTTAACCACTGAGAATTACTTTTAGCAGCATTTCTTTCAATAATTTTTAGGTTTTGCCTGCACAGTGGAATGCTTGTGAAATCCCTTGTATACAGAACAAAAATATAAAAACCTTAAAAGGAGCTTAGAGCCCGCCCATTACTTACCAGTACTTCCCATTGATTGGCTGGCTTTTGTTTCCTTGATTCCGATTGGTCAGCGCCTGCTGCTGCTTTGTACTCCCCCCCCCCCCGGGGCTTCTTTAGCTGTGTGTCTGCCATGGAGCTTGGACCAAGTACGGTTTACAGCATGTGACCAGTGTCCTTCCACTGGCCGCAGGCTCTTCCAGGTACTTTTAAAACAATTTTGGACTTGCCCTCTTCAAGAGTGCATGGCTTTGCAGTTGTGTCCAGCTCCCTCATCTTGCTTTTTTCACCCCACCCACTCCCAATTACCATTTTTGGTGATCCCTACCACGTCCCCCTCTCAGTGTTGCTCCCCACACGTCCCTTGTGTTTGTTTCCCAACCCACTCCTGCTATCCGTTATAGTTGAACTGCTGTGCAACATGGGTTAAGGTGAATTTATAAAAGCACTATGATGCGGCAAGCAGTGCCTTCACAGAAGAGAAGCAAATCTGTCTTATCCCCACCCGAGTCAAACATGAAAATAAATACTTTGATATCAAGCCCCATGTTTTCACTTAGCAGGTATCTAAAATAGGAGTGTGCAAAGTTACAAATATTTTTTTGCAACATTTGCAAAGTTGTAGGGTAAAACGGTGGAACTCCATGTTTTGCGATAAATTACATTACAAACGTTAATCTAGCAGAGAAAAAGGCTGTGCGCTTTGCTATAGTGCATAGAAAAACTCTCAAAAGGGTAAGCTTGCAGAAACAAAGTCTGCAAATTAAAGGGAGAAGCTATTCCACCTCCCTGGGAAGCCATGCCAAAGGGACAATGGGTACTATGAATATATATAAACATGCCATTATTTAACATAAATAGTCAAGCTTGACTACTTGATTAGACTGGAAATAATCTCACAATGCGGCGAAAATAACCTTGCAATGGATAGAAATACTTTGAAAGAGCAAAGGTAAACCTGCACCGAGAAATGTTGCACACTTCGAGAATGACAAAAACCGTGAACATTGCAAAACTTTGATGCAGTAAATAACAAATAAAAACCATACAGCCTTAAATAAGCAGGTGGAAGCCACACACTTACCCTACAAAACCTCAAGGCAGATACTATTCAGTAACTGACAAAAAATAGGAGTTTGGGGGGCAGCCAACCACCAGGAGGTGTGGTGCCCCCAGGCGAGTTGGCTGGGTGGAGTTTGAGGGTGGAACATAGGGGTGGAGGGTAGGGGAGAAACAATGTATAGTTAGGCGTTCATAGTTTTTATTGCAAGGTTGTGGTTTAAATTGAAATGTCCTTCAGCTTCATTAAAGCAGCCATGTTCACACTCTGCTACTGTCAGGGGTCTGGGCTGCACCCTCTCGCCCAATAGGTGACAAAGAGGAGGGATTATTGTATTGTATCGCTCAATGTCCCTTTCACAGGGAAAAGCCTTGAACCGGAAACGCTTGCTACTTGAGTTCACATTGAGAGTCTCTTTCTTGGACATAGTGCTGTAAGCGGTAACAGTCGTGCTGCTCCTAAATGCACTGTTAAATTGTATGTCTGAGCGCTTATGTTCTTCTTTAATAACTTCGAATAAAAGGCTGAATAAATTCAACAACAGCCTCTGTAAAAAGTGCAATGAGTCATATTATAGGGACATAGAAGAAATCATACGAGTCTCTCCACCGAACACAGTCCTGTGTTGTAGGCAATCTCGCATAACACCATTTTCATTTCAGTTCAGTCCCATAAAATTACCACTAACATTACAGCTCATGCAGAACGTAGATAGATGTAGAAATGTTACAGAATTCTTAAAGGCTGGACATTTAGTTCCACTGGCTCGCCACCTGCGTTTTTCCTGGTGTAATGTTTTATTACTCCCCTCCATGAGTTCCTTTTCTTTCTACTGACCATGTCAATCCCAAATCAATTCTCATTTAAAATGTCTGACTATAGATTGATTTTGAAAGCTCAGGACACACATCCCTGTGAACTCTTAAATGCCCTAAATGTGCATTAGAAAATCGTATCTTAAAAAAAAAACTTGAAGGAATTCATTTTATTTGAGAAGCTGCTACAGCCCATAAGAGGATCTATCTGTTTTGTGAATATGCAAAGTCATCCTTCATCCATGACGTGCTGGGCGGGTAAATAGTTGTAAGGCTATCGGGACAGCCACAGACCTAGGACCATGCTTCCTTCTCTGATTTGGAAACATGATGAAGTGCATTAAGTGGCAAACTGCCTGATTAATTTGCTCTATGGTCAAACTACCTGACTTAAGAATGTCCTCTGCGTCCCAACAATAACTGCTCTAAATCAGGATCAATCTGTAGTTAGGCATTTTAAATGGGACACTGACAAAAAGTCACATTTACTTATGTTCATGGATTCATAATCAAGAGTAGGCGGGATATGGACTTTAGGAACCAGACAGACTATCCAGGAAGGATGATTATACGCAGAGCAAGGTTTTAGGAAAGAAACAAAAAGAGAAATTCTTGGAGTTCTTTTTTACTCTGTCTTATTTCAGAGGTTGAAGTGAGAAACAGAGACAACCCTTCTTTCTGTAACTGGAGGTTCTGGGTATGGAGAGAAGAAGAGCACCTGAGAAGTGCAGCTTTAGCTACACATGTCTTCTTACCTTTGCCGTTAGGCTGCAAGGATCCTATTTCTAACAGCGTTCGTGAGCTGAGAAAGCAGAATGTGGAGTAGATGTTCTCATCTCAAATCTGGCACATGCTTTTCTTTCAGAAGTTCTATTGGGAGATCTGTGTGGATTATTCACTCAAATCTCAATATAAGGATATTGTAAAGAAAGTAGTGCCTCGTATTAACTCTGAAAAGCTTACCTCTGAATGTATAAGCAGGTATATTGTTGCAAGATAGCTTACCCTCTGTTACGTTGCAAAGACCAAGATGGTGCCCATGGCTGAGCTGTTTGATGGAGGCCGTCAACTGCTTGTGAACCATTCAGGGCAAATGGAGTGGAGTTTTGTAGAGGAGCAGCGGGGCCTCCTCCGCTAAGGCGAGGGAGCATTGCCCCACTGCTTTTTGCAGTGAAAAAAAAGGAAAAACTAAAATGATAATAACTCCATGATATTATCATTTTATTTGTCCCTGCTGCGGCGTCTTGGCGGGATGGGTAGATCTGCTCTGCTCTCAGAGCAGGGGGAGGCAAACATTCATGCTCACATTGCATATTCTCCATGCAGGCTGTATTACAGCCTGCGTGGAGAACATGCCCAGGCCCCATTCCCTGGCTGAGGGCCGGACCATGGCTCTTAGGCCAATAACAACGCTGCATTGCAGCATTGTGGTTGGCTATGGGGGGGCCTGAGAGCATGGGTGGTTCCTGTTTCCACAGAAGAAGCCAAGAAGAGGACTGAGAGGACGGAGGAGAGGCGGTGGTGGCCGGCCAGCTGGCAGGAAAGTGATTTGTTTTCTTTTTTTTAACCTTCTTACCCCCTCCCTGCCTCACTGCTGCTTTCCGGGAGCCGCTGCCACTGCAGAGGAGCTAAGTTGAAGGACAAGTGCAGCTCAGACTCAACTGGGAACTTGGATAAGGGTTCCGACTGCAGGTGATAAGAGGATGGGATGGTCCTAAAAAGCAGCAGACTTCTTAATTGAGATATAGGCTTGTTGGTGATTAAAAGCTGCATGAATATCGATGATAGCAGACATTTTGGATCAAATATCTACAATGAAGCCCATTAGATATTTTGACAACTCATTTTGAGATAGAGGAGGCTGGATCATCCTTTTCAAAGCAGCAACACAACAGGGAGATAGGTAGCAGAACCACACATCAAAATGAGTATTTTGAAACAAGAGGTAAGTATATAGGACAGAAGGGGTCATTCTGATATCTTGGTTGCCCATCCAAGACCTTTGTTCTGGATGGAATGAAAAGTCTTTTTTTCATTGAAAGAGGACATGTAAAAGTAGGGCTGCTGTTTGGTAAGCCCAGAGGCCGTTTAGTAAAAAAGAGTCCCATAGATAAAGAAATAGTTATTTGAGTGCTGTAGAAGAGAAAGACCTATCTGGATATAAAATTCACTGGAGCATAAGTATGGTTGAATACCAAAATGGAAGATAACATCTTTCTGGAGTTCGGTGACTTGCCCTGCTAACCAGTGCTAAAGTGATTGTGCTCCCTTCCCTAAACATGGCTTGATTGGCATATACCTAATTGGCATATTGCATTTACTTGTAAGTCCCTTATAGAGTGGTATACCATATACCCAGGGCCTGAAAATTAAATGCTACCAGTAGGCCTGCAGGACTTATTGTGCCATCCACTTAAGTGGCACCTTAAAACATGTCCCAGGCCTGCCTTTGCAGCTTGAATGAAGGGCCACACTGCCGTGTCCACTTGGCATTTAAACTCCCTGAAACTAATGAACATGCGAGGGTGTATGGTGCACTCCAGAATTTAGACAACAATTTGAACAAGCTGTTTCAAAATTGAAACGAGACTAAACACTTATAGTGTGCTACGCAGAGATCTGTGGGCTGCTCGTCCCACATGAAAATACATGAAAGAAAACTCAAGCACAGTATTTGCTTGAAGCACTGCGTGCACTACGGGTTAAATAGAAACAGAATTTATATTCACTTCTTTGCAATTTTTTCAAACGAAAACCAACAATTTTTTCAAAAAATGCTCAGCCACGATTGATTTCAAGCAAATGACATCTTTGTTGAAGAAAAATAATTCCATGTGATTATCAACACATATCACAATAAATTACTATGGCTATGCATTATACATATTCTGACGATAAATCCATGTTCCATGTTTTACAAGAACAAATCAATCATGGCATGAGCATTTTCTGAAAAAATTGTTGCTTTTCATTTGAAAAAATTGCAAAGAAGTGAATATAAATTCTGTTTATATTTAACCCTTAGTGCACGCAGTGCTTCAAGCAAATACTGTGCTTGAGTTTTCTTTCATTTAAACTCCCTTGCCAAGCCTTAAACTCCCCTTTTATTACATTAAAGTTAATCCTAAGCAGTGCTTAATTTGAGCCGGTGGTTTCCATTGCTCAGCACCAGCACTTAATTGGTTTCTGGTGCTCAGCACTGGCACTTAATTGTCAAAACCACACTTATGACAGTCTGGCACATGGTGTCACTGCTCATCTAATTTAGAGATAAGCAGAACGGTTGTTTAGGAATACAATAGACATAAAAAATGTACTACTACCTGCCGCCCCAACCTTTATTTTAGCTTTGGGGACCTGAAATAATCTGAAATGTTGCACTTGCAAGTGAGAGAGATGGTTATTAGCTGTTTTCGTACTGTCATTGGAAGTGATGACAAGGGTAATGGGTGGTGCAAGCTGCAGTGGCCTCTTGGTCAGGGCCCTTGCAGTTATTATTTTATAAATTTAGCACTGCCCTAAGGTAGGCCCTAGACAGCCCATAGGGCAGGGTGCTTTGTAATTAAAAGGTTAGACATGTACTTTTAAGTTTTACATGTCCTGGTAGTAAAAAAAAAACACAAATGTATTTGTCACTGCTATAAGACCTTCCCTTCCCATAGGATAACATTGGCAATACCTTATTACGTTTAATAAACTGTAAGTCCTAATTAGGAGGAGGTAAATGTGTCATGTTTGGTACGTATGGCATTGTAATGATAAACCCTCATTAATGGTAACGTCGGATATTTTCATTACAATTTTGAAAATGGCACTTTTAGAAAGTTGGTATTTTCCTGCCCTAAGCCCTTTGTGCCTGCAGCTTGTCTTGGGTCACATGACAGGGTGTCATGCCAGACTGGTATCAAAACTCCCTCATCATCCTTGGCATCAGCAGCCCTGAAAGTACTTCATTGGCTGCCAGTCCATAAAAGGGTGCTTCAAAAAAACCCAGAGCCTTTAGAGGACTAGGGCCAAAAGGTTACTTTTCCAGAGCCACCATAGGATGACACGTCCCCTTAGGTCCTCACAAGCTAACCTAATCAAACCCCATAAGTACAGACTAAAACTCAAGGAGGATAATCCTTCACAGTTCTGGGCAGTTGGGCCTCGAACCAGCTTCCCAGGCAGTTAAGATTTACAGATTCAGAAATGATTTTTAAACAGCAGTGCAAGACTTGGCTCTATAGCATTTTGATGCCTTGTGCAACTCACTTATTCTTTGACACATCGCTTCCCCAAGATTGGTCAAGTCAGTCACATTCATTACTGCTTAGCGCCAGGATACTCCTCTGGGAGTGGAAGTTACTCTCTAGAAATACAATACTCATGTACTCATGTAACTGACAGGTAGACTTTGACAGTCACACAACAGAGGGATTAGGTGTGCTTCATTGGGCCATCACTGACAGGATGGGGATAGGCGCAGTTGAGCATAGCCCCATTACACCTGAATAGGTTGTTTCCTGTCTCCACAGCTAGCTTAGAGCCAGAGCAGAGGAGTCAGGGAGTTCTATGCACTTCAAAGAACCTTTCCAGAACCTTTCCAGAAGCGTCTCCCTCCTTCCAGAAGAAGGGCACCAGGGTATAAAAATAGGACCTTCAGACCCACACTTCAGTTCACTTCTGGACCTGTGAAAGGACTCTCAGAGGACTGCCTGCTGCTTTGACCTGCTGTGCACTCTGCCGGACTGTTGCTGTACCTGGAAGGACTGCTTTTCTGCCTGGCACCTGCATTGAATCCTCAGAGGCTAGCCCTGCTGCAGAGCCCTGCATCTTCACCTGCACCCAGGATTGCAAGAAGTGACACCACGAGCTAGTTTGGTGGCCTCCTGTTCAGAGCGACAGGGACATGACAGGCTCCCATCATCTTGAACCCACATCTGGACCCAGCTTGAGTTCTGAATCCTCAAGAGGTCTCTATCCACTCCTGGATCTTTGTGGTGCTAAAGGTGCCCAGGAAGGCGGCCAATTTCCAAAACTGAGGACGTAGACAACATTTGGCCAAACAGTTCTCTGAGAACCAGGAGGAGACCAGGACCAACCTGCTTGCCTATCCACCCAAGGTGCAACACTGGTCCGATTGACTTCATGGCTTCTCCCTCTACGTTCTTCACAGCAGAAAATCTGTTTCAATAGTCCTTTGTCAAAGAGGAATCTGACCTTGTGGAACCTTCTTTGGCTACAGTCTTCTGCCTCATCCCGCTGGAGATTTTCGACTTCCATTTTGGCGACTAAGGGCCTGATTTAGATTTTGGTGGGTGGGTTACTCCATCACAACGGTGATGGATATCCTATCTGTCAAAATACAAATCTCATTATTTCGTGTGGGATTTACATTTCGGCAGATGAGATATCCGTCATCACTATGACGTAGTAACCCATCCACTAAGATCTAAATCAGTCTTAAGCCTGAAGGTAAAAATCTTAACCACAGCTTCACTCCACAGCCATCCGACGACAACGCTTCATCTTCGGACACTCCTGCAGCCTTGCCCTGCTAAACTTCAACCTTCTCAGACATTTTTCTTCAAGAATTTTTCCAAGACCGAAGGTAAGCGCTGACCGGGTCAAATCCACTTCTTGCAGCTGAACTGCGCTCCTTTGCAGTCAGTCGTAACTTTTGACTTTGACCAGATGTCCGAGGTTAGCACTCTAATCTTTTAGGCACTAGCTTTAATTCTACAGAATGGATTTTTGCTATTTTGGTGTCAAATAATTATGTACTCTATTTTTCTAAATTGGTTTGGGGTTTATCTTGTGTTGCGTTTTCACGTTATTACTGTTTGTGTGCTGCATAAATACTTTGCACATTGCCTCTAAGTTAAGCCTGTCTGCTTTTTGTGCCAGGCTACCAAGGGTTAAGCACAGGTTAATTTAGTTACTTTTTGTGGTTCACCCTGCAAGAGATTGTGGCTGCTGCTTCACCGGGCTCACACTCCAGTCAACCAACAACCCAGACTCGCACAGATTATAAATCAACCAGATCTATTTGTGAAAAATATCCTTTTAGACTTAAAACCTTAAGCTATTTTGAGAGAATTCACTTAAAACCCATCGCTTTTAGAGGCAGATCTGAAATTTAATTCTTAGATATTTGAGTCACAAATATGTATTCATAGATGAATATGAGGCAAACAAATGTCCTGAATGTTTTCATTTACATTAAAAATGTAAGAACATTTTGGAGATGGAGATGGATATATATTGGAGAGAGAGTTACTAATATGTAATGACAAATTCAAACTTATATCTGACACTGTATCAATCTTTTTCTCAATTTCTTACCAGAGATGATTGCATTTAAGATGTTTATAAATCATAAATCTGATCTAACCATTGCTATGGCCCCTTAATGAGTGAATCACCAAAGATGGAATATAAAATATCATTCTATACATTCACTAGCAGAATATTTGTCTAGTTAATCTGTTTATTGCAGTATTGTGATAGTTCACTCAGCATTAAACACACAGTAACACTGATAATAAGAAATGTATGATATAGGGCTTCACGTTACATTTCTGTCCTTTCTAAGCACTACCAATTTTACTGATGTTACTATTAACTGCATTTAATGGTACTCAGTCCAGAGACATTGAAAGAAGGACCGGCAACATGTATGTATTTGGCAGAATGTAAACGTAAGATCTCCAAATACCTGGAGTCTTCATTAGTTAGTGATACCTTAGTGAAATAATGTAACGCACTTCCAATAAACCCAACTTACATTTTAAATCCAGTGCAGGGACCATGCTTGGCTCTCCGTGAATTTCTTTCCAGAGTTTACCTTGAAAACTATTTATCCTTAGTGGATGGTTTCTTAGGAGGGGCCCTCCACACTTCTACCCAAAAAGGCAATGTTAGAAGTGTAAATTAGTGGCATAACTAAGAACACACCATGCACAGAATTAAAACATTTAAGGCAATTTATCAATCACAGTAATTCATCCTCCAGCTCTACAAAACACCCTTTTGTAGATGGTCTGCAAAGCATACCACTAAAGAAACGCCTTCAACTTCTCCCGCTTCACAGATTTTGTAATCAATGTTAATATTTATGTTGATGTACATTTTGAAAAATACATTAATTGGATTAATGTTATTCGATGTTTTATCATATTTTCAACCAAGGCATTTACTTGCTGCTGAAAACCTACACCTGTATCACCTATAAACAAAAGTGTTAGAAAATGAATGGTAGTACAGCATCAAATATGTATTTGAGAACACTGAGAATGGTAGGACTAAATGATGGCATTCACCGAATAAAACCATGGGCAGAAAAGGCACTCATGGAATGCATTATGAAGGTTCCATCCATCCTTCGTGAACCACATTTGAAAGGGGGAATAGCCCAAGCTAATACAGCTCAACCCCTGCATGACACGCACAAGAACTGTGATGAAAAGGGCATTCTTTGCTCCACAATTATGTGCTGCACTACTTTGGATGAACCTAGGCAGTAAAATAACAATCGAAATCTCTGTTTAAGGCTCTGTAAGAAATACATCTCTTTGCATAGTTCCCTTTGATTTTTGGCATGGGGTGGGGGTGGTGTTTGGGAGCTCTCTACAGCGAGGGACTGTTAGACAGTCTTGCCTTCTCTATAAACGGCCATAGTGACTTTATTGGCATATTTGATTTTTCCAAAAATCAGTCTCAAGAGCATACAAACTGTGTAAGCTGGTAAAGCTGCAGTAAATTCTCTCACCAGTCACACACATCGTTAAACTTAGAACATCACCTGAAAGTCAGTCATGGCATATTGCCAACACGTTTTTTAGATTGAACATGTTACATTAGAACTGGGTAGATCAGCAGTCGCAGTGCCTTCAAAATTAAAGTTTAGCTGCATAGTGTTTACATCAAAAACAAGCATTTGCAATGCAATAGGTCTCGCAGTTAATAGAGTTTAAGCTCTTGGCATTGTAAATAACAATGACTTTTATTTATGTTTTTAAAACAAAAACAAAAATAAAAGGCATTATTATTTGCAATGTCAATGGCTCAAACACGTGTAAATGCGAGACCTATTGCATTGCAAATGCTTGTTATTTTACGGAAATGCGTAAGTGGGTTACTGCTTTTAAGACAGAGATGCTTTTGTTACCGGCAGTTCATAAATTGCAATCCTTCTAATATAGCACTTTGGGCTCTGAAGGACATGTGGCTCCTACACATTTGTAACCGGCACTGTCTTATGTAACGCATCCTTTATATTGATGTACACACATATGATTTATTGTCAATGTATAATCTGTACATGTGATGTGAAGCACTTTGACACCCTGCATTGGGATGAGTGGTGCTAAAGTGCTATAAAAGAAATACAATTTGAAAATTGGTATTGAAATTGTTATTTGTGTAAATACTGGGGCGACCAACAGATCTGACATTCTTACAGTGTATGCATATCACTTATATACAGGGACTGAACAAAGTCAAAAGTATTCCTCTCTTAAATAACTGTGAAGTGATAAGATGTGAGCCTTTGTTTCCCCTCCATTGCATCTAGGGGTGAGGCTCCCGATAGCTCCCAGCCAGGATACTCCAACAAAAAGAGGCCTCATGGCCCCTTAACTCCAGTTTTTGTTACGGGCAAAGCTGGAATCTGATAAACCTCTTTCCCGCCTGCACGTGGCAGCATAGAACAAAAGCAGACAATGTGCAGGCACTGCTGAAAGTGTCCCAGTGTCAGAAAATTACACCGGGACAAGTTCAGCATATGTGAATGCCAGAGAAGTAGGAAAGTAATGTGGCACTCCTCTGAAAGTGGCCAGTTTTGCCGCAGGGTAGATGGCGTCTACCTGCGTCTACCCTCGACTTGAGCCCTACCTGGATGGAACTGGATTACCAACTGACAGCCCAGCTCAGCCGACTACATCAAATAGGATGGTGGGGCAGGTGCTGGAGAGAAGCCTTTCAGAGCAATTGTTATTGTGTGCATGAGCACCATTTCCCCCGCCACAACGTTCTATGTTTGTGTGGGCTGGAACATTGCATGATTGACAATGTATGTGTGTGTGTAATAAAATGGGTGATGTTGGTATATGTGGGAGAGCTATTGTGAGTGTGATATCAGAAACAAAAAAAGGCCAGACTATTTGTTTGACCAGTTCTTGTACAAAAGTTTAATGTGGTGGTCAGGGATCTCATAAGCGAGCTGCACTCTCTTGCTTTCTGCAATTTGGTGGCTGCTATGACAACTTTTTCTGGGGTTGCTTTTGCTACACAGCTCAACGCTGGCCTCAGTGCCGGATTGACCATTTATCCCATCGGGCATTTTCCCGGGTGGCTGGAGCCGGTGAAGGCTGGTTTTTGAGAGTGGAAAGCTGCTGTCTATGTCTCCAGCTCCTGGGGATTAATGGAAGCAGAAAAAACGAAAGCAGAAAAAACTAAAATGAGTGTCAGACAGACAGACCGACAAACAAGAATGGTTTGGGTACTTTTGCATGGACTGCTTTTGGTCCATGCAAAAGTGCCTGGTCTGTTAGTATGTCACAATCAGCCAAAGAGTGACTGATCTGGGAATATATGGACTGGCCCGGCTGTCGCAATGCTAGGCAAGACTGTTCTATCACACATTTTTATGCATCCTGTGTGAATGTTGCCCTAGAGTGACCAACAGGAAAAGTAGCACGCAGGCAGGCTGGGCCATTCATGGCTGGAGCGCTGCGCTGGACACCGATGAGCAATGTCAGAGTCCACAACCAAAAAGCAGCACGTTCCATGTCTTCCCCTCTGCTCCTTGAATCGTGGAAGCAGGAAATTAGAACATCTAATCTCGTGGATGTGGGAGTTTGGAGCTGGTCGTCGGCATAGGTGCTGCAGGAGGGCCAGCCCACATGTTTTCTTTACGCACACAGTGGAGCGCACTGGTTACAAGTGTAACGAGTCTGAGGAGGTTGAAAGGGTGACGCCGAGGGTGATGCTGGTGCTGTGAGGCGCTGGCGGGACGGGAGAGTGGGAGTGAGAAGTTCCAGGGATGAAGGACTCAGTCACACAAGAGTCATCCAGGCACAGAGAGCAAAGCTCAGAGCGTTCCCAACACCATTGCACACAGCTGGAAACTAGGCACGAGTCACAACATTATTGTGTGCTGGTGTGACGTCAGTCAGTTGACCTGGGTGGACTGGGGGAGATAGGTCAACAGCAGGGACAGTTCATGGGCACTCACTTTGGTCTGTGAGAGATAAAGAAAATATAACGTGTTCACTTGCTTACTTGCTTGTAGTGATGTTGCACTGCTTCGCGTTCTGCTTGCTGTGTATTTTGGTGTGTCTTTTTTGTATGCGGACCTGCTTTGTTGTTCCCAAAATGTGGCTGATATTTGAGCCTGCAGTCTCTGAGGCCGTGCGCTCTGAAAGAGACACCGTGAGCGTGCATCTCGGCTGTCCAGGCACACGCTAAAAGAGACTCTGTGAGCGTGCACATGGGCTGTCCGGGCGCCGTGAGCGTGCACCTCCCTGTCCCCCTTCAGCCACCAAACCGACGACTATAGGTCTCGCCAAGCACGTGAGCAGCGCATGCGCTGCATCAATAGGCGATACCTAACATGTGACACACTTGTACGTTTGAAGGGGTAACATGGGCTAAAATGCTATGCTGCCAACAACGCTGCAGGAGTATATATGTTGGTATTGCTCCATAGTATCAAAATCCTATTTGTTTCTTACCATAGCTTACAAAAGATGTGAAAGTCGGTCACGCATCATGTAACTGATGAAAATAAATGTCATTAGTCAACATGGATTTATATTTATTTTATATACCTCAACAATTACTTTTTATAAGGTTTCTACTTTCCTGTTTTACAAAAACCATTGTAAACCTAATGGGTATAAATCGGTGCTCTGACTGGGCTCCCACCAGTGCTGAAGCATTAATTCGTTTCCACCACATCTTCTAAGAGGAGGCAAAAGGTGTGAATCTGCTGCAGAATGGAGACCTCTTGAGAAAAAACTTCTTGGGCTTCAGCTCAATCAGTTTGACAGTCATTTGTCAAAGGCAGATAGCCACTTATAATGACCCTGCACAGACAAAACCCTGCCCCCTGCCAGTGTTCTTTTACTGTCAAGAATGCTGGGCAATGACGAAAGTGCATCTCCCACAACAGGGAATTCTGTATTCCGTATTTTGTTATGGTAAATAGGTATCCAAAGGGAACTGCCAAAGAGATGTTCTTGGAAGTTCTGGAAGGTCACACATGCTACAACAGGCTTATTCCCTAGCATGGAAAAGGCTGTGTGACTCAAAAGGGCGTGTTACTTTGATCAATGCGGTGGCAGGAAAGGGTGGCTTTGGGCAGTATTATCCTAATTGATAGGACACTGTAGGAATACTTTTACAGTACCTCACTGGATCTCGGTGATCCATCAATGATGTGAGGGAGTAGAATGTGTGGGGATTCTTCTATGATTCTTTTAAGAAACTCAGCCAATTACCAGTACAAAATACAGCACTAGAGTGTTTGACTTTGTTGGAACTGAACCACAGCTTGTATCACAACCGAGCAAACTCTCTCTTTCCAATAGCTCAACAAGCCGATTTACTACAAGCTCACACAATAAATGATCAGTTGTAGTGGCTGAATGCCTTATCTGCAAATGCTGCCCTTCTTCCAACACAGTCCCAGATTGACAAACCATAGCAAGCAACCCCTCGACTGATCCATTCTTGCAGTCCCCTTTTCTAGATAACCAGGCTCCAGTTACTAAACCTTTGGAATAAGTCCCCTTTTATATGCCCCTAACAACTTCCCCACTCATCAGCTCCCTGCACCTTCCTCTTGATTTATTTATTTCCACACTAATACCTCTTCTATGACCCTGCTGGCTCTGCAGTTCCACACCATCCACCTTGCTGAAATCCTCTGTCCTTCAGAGTCATGTCTACCTATCATACCATACAGGACATTACCCCACAAAGATAGTAGGCTGGCCAACACCCTATTCTTGGAGCCTTCTGCTCAATCCTGCAACTGGCAGACATGTTGCTTGTTGCCCCCTTCTGTCTTCTTTCCCATGAGCCCTCACACTCCACTGTTCCCACAGCCTGATATCCTGTTTCTCCTTTAGTATTTCTTGGCAGACTGGTATTTCACGGATCTTGAAAATTTACAAAGATAGGACCCTTGGTATTTGTGTCCTGGGAAACACAACAGGGAATCAAGTTGCTCACCTGTTTGTGTGGAAGGCACATTCCAGATATCGAACCGGCGGTTTATGACACCTGTTCATGGCTACTCTTGACTCCCTGTTTTAACCACCCCCTCGTCCATCTCCTGTGTAGAACTTGTACTTTCAGCAATCCTGATGAATTTGGCACCTTGGGTTGAGCACAACTGTGGCCTGAGTGCTGCTGAACATTCCCTGCCACAGACTTTTTCTTTCCTGTCCCTCATTTACTCTAAGTACTTCTTGACACTGCTGGCAGCCTCTTCATGGTACTATCATGCTAGGATTTGCTGGGTCTTGGTCACTCGCAGCAGTCATTTTACCTGGAACGTCCAGCTATGCTTCTTGTGTTTTACAACCAATTTGACTTGGATTTTCAGCCTGTGATCTATTTGCCTAGAGACTCAGCCAGCGGCCATTTTTGGGTGGGCTTTGTCTACAGACGGTCCCTCATTATTGTTACTATATCAGAAATCCATAGCTATCACAGGCCCATTAGCTCTTGACCCACTTATAGTACCGCTTGCCCGTATGTCTTCCAAAATGATCCCTGGAACAAAGGGTCTTTGCACATCTAAGTGTAGCTTTGGGGTTCAAAGGCGATTTACAATTCTTAATTTCACATCTTGAGTCACTGAAATAGTTTAAATGGAATTTCAGCATCACAATGTACAGCTGGTGGAAAATCAGTCAGTAGGGCACAGTGTCCACTGTTGGAAGCATATGTGTAGTGATGGGAAGTAGTGGTCTCTAAAAAAAACAGTAAGCATTCACAAAGTTGTAACTTCATGAGTTTTCAAAAACTTTTCCAGTGTGTAGTGTTCAACTCCATTTAAGCATCTACATTGACCCTAAAAATGGTTGGATAAAGTGTGCAAATGGGTCGAAAGGTTGCCTCACATTCCCACTTTTTCAGAGTGCAAGAGGGTGTAAAGAAAATATTTGCTCAACAGGGACAAACATTTTCACTATGCAATTTTTTTTAAAGGTCAATACATTTGTAAATGTACATTTATACTCGACTTATTAATATATACCTCGAATACTAACTGATTAACCCTAAAACATTCCACCTGAAATGCAGTGCCAATATGGAGGAGTAGGCAAGCGCCCTCATAAGAATTTCTTGCTGAGAAACCTACAAATTTACCTTGGTCGCGATCAGTGCCTTTTTTATGCATCTTCATTAGAAAATGGATCTGAAACGCTAAGGATCTTCTGCATTGCAAGGTGCACCTGCCACCCCTTTCAACTATTCTTGAAAATTGCATCATGACTAGGGGACCAAATAAGGCAAACACTCCTCTACTTTCAGAGTTTTCCTCTAAATGTCTCCACATTTCTCTCGGAGCTGGCGCAATCTCGCCCTTACAGCGCGGTTCAATTACATTACCGGCCATGTTGCAAACTCACCCTGCTAGGATGCTCCAGAACAAAGGAGGATATTTTGGATCTCGCACTCTGTTGGGAAAAGTGGGTGACGTTGGCAAATGTTCTTTTCATGGAAATGCCAGAAATGATATTGATTGTCGTTCTGCGGGGACCTACTTCCTTCTCGGGCTATAGGTAAAATTCTCGCTGACTGAGCCCTCGGTACGAGAGACACAGCACTTGCCAAGCCCCGGGGGAGCTGCGAATTAGGGGTTTGTTGCCCTGCATACTGCATCCATCATACATCCAGCTGTCAGCGTCTATTGTCTAAGATCCCGGAAAGCTTCCTGTCCTCGCTCCTCGAGAGAAAGAGGAAGAAGGGATGAAAGAGATGCTCGCTGGTTGTTAAAGCTGTATACCTTTCATGATTTTATAATAAACTCGAAGTGAGTAACTGTGGGATATCAAAGGAAATAACACTCCAGTCGCTACTGCTGCTGGGGCTGCCTTCTCCATGTGGCTCATACAATATTTCATCTGCGCTGACACCTTTCACTCTCAATTATGAGGCTGCTGTCAAAACAAATCAATCAAATTACCACTCTGTGTCTTCACAGTCCCGGCGCGTGATATGCTCGCTGCAATAGCTTGGAGACACGTGGAAGAGTATATATATATATATATATATATATATATATATCGAGAGAGAGAGAGAGATAGATAGATTATCTCTATTATTTATTTAATGTCGCATTGCCGCGTCTTCCCCTGTGTGCTAACTCCAAAGCCGAGCAAATTCAAATGATCGCATGTCAAACGGTGAATATGTACTGCAAGGAATTGCCTTCCTTAAATCACAGGGCACGGGGGAGCGCGAGCGCTTCAAGAAGGCGGTGCATGACGGGAATCTGGGTTAGTGGTAACATGCTGCTCTCCTAGGGTTGAGACAGCACGGTTCGCTGCATGCCTGGGTAGTCACGTCCGGGAGATGTAATTTGCTAGAATATCACTTTGGCAAAACCAAAACAGGGTGATTTTGGAAGAACTGCGCCTAGCAGTGTGTCTGCTATTGCACTACAGGCAAAAGATAAAAAGAAATACTGATTCATCCCTCTCTGGGGAGATGAAGAGAGGCAACGTATATGACATGCAACAGCTCAAGATAAACTAAAGGAGGAAAAACGTACTTGTTGTTGTCAACTACTAGAACGGCCTATACAGAGGTTAAAATAATTATGTTAGAAATTTTTCTCTCTCCGTGCTCTCTATTTTTGTGCTTCCCTAGTCCACATTTTGTATTTTACTTTCCAGTATTCTAGAGCACTACCAAAGTCAAAAAGCATTGGCTAAGCCACTAGGTCTCACCTATGCAAGAGCTATTAGCTTTGTCAATGTGTTTTTGAAATGTTGTACAGTGCAGCAAATTGTGTCAGAGTGGAGTGATGTAGTGTGTCAGAGTTCAGCAAAGTGGAGCGGAGCACAGTGTCGGGTCGTAGAATGGACTGGAGGGGCATAGATTGTTGTACAGTGTAGTGGTGTAGAGTGGGGCATGCATGGGGTAATAGCACACTACCATTACAGAGAACATACTTTCAATTAAATTGACCAATACATTTGCAGAGACATACAGTTTTACTGATAAAAGTATACAGCGCACTAATGATATGTGGAAATGTCATCACCTAGTGCATTGTTTTGATTGTATTAAACAATTCACAACACTTCAGAATCACAAAACAAAATATGCTTCGTTTGTGCTTGCCTAATTCTGATATAATCAGAAATATATGCACAGATCATTTACAAACATTTCAATTTTTTGTATGCTAGAATAAAGCCTTTCCTTTCACAACAAGATTATCACATAAAAACTTTCACTTTGAAGTCAGAGAATGAAAAGTAAACACCAAACTCCCTCATAAGACAGAGCGCCTGACATTTGACCTCTGTCTTTGAATGCATAGAAAATGTGACAAGTTAAGAACAAGATTTATATGCCTGTTTACAGAAAGCGAGCACTAGTGGAAGGAGAATGCAGTAAATAGGCTATGCTCCACAGGAGGGACAAACTCAAGCTGGACAGCCTAAAACAAGTAAAGCAGCAATCAGAAAGCAAGCAAATGTGAGTTACAAAACACCAAGCCAATGTCTTCAAAGATGTCATTAGCAAACCAGACATCTGTGCTGTCTGGTAGACTTCGACCTAAAAATCATGGAGGTGGGGGAAGGAGGGAATGAGAATGTTGCTCCTAATTATTCTATAAAACTGGCAAGCCTAAACAAAATTAACAATCCAAACAGTGGAGTTTTGTTCAGTTATCCCATTTGGAAATGTAATCAATTACATGATGGCTAGCATGCCAAAGGCAGCCCAGAATTCCTAAAACTGTAAAAAACCACAGTGTGATCCTTTATCAAAAAATAGTGGAGAGATTTTGATGGTTATCTGCAGGCCCCTATCCTCACCACCCCATTCCCCAACTTTAACACCTAATCCCAGCTAGGATATGAGTGACAAAAGATGTTTAATGATTACTGTTATGGAGTGGCCCACTAAAAATACAGCACCGTTTTAAGTATGTTTTACCCATTTCCTAAGTGCCTGATAAATGTTTCCCTTCATCACAGATTGACGCACCCCAGAGATAACTTGCCACCGGCCCACTTTGAAGACATCTGGACCAGGCATAGGCAATTTTGTGCAACCACTGGAAGCTAATGATGAATGGTAGAGTGGCTGCAAAAAGGCAGAACACAATGAGACTCATAGGCTAACGTGCATGGGAAGGATTGCAAATCTGAGTGGTATTGTGTCCACAAATTCTACAGCCCTAAGAAAGGTTTCCCTACAACTGCGGTGATAGAATAGTATTGAATGCTGGGCAGTGCAAACTGTGAATCCTTTCAAATCACTCCACCAATGAAGACCCGAAAGATCCAGTCTTGATCACAAGTAGCCCGAAAGAACATAAACATAGAAACCCCTGTATCCCTTCTAGTAAAGACAGGAGATGGGGTCCTCCCTGCATTCCCTACGACCTCACAACTTTAATTCAGTGCTTCTGCTCTAGCGGATGGCAACGGATTGCAATGCGTATGCAATTCCTTCACTTACATCTTCCTGCCGCGGCCCAAACCTCTGCTGCTTAGGTGCGCTCCATGACTCATTCTGTGGGATACGTGTAACCATCGCCAAGAGATGACATATGTACACAGTTCAAGTTACCAGAAACTATAAAGAACAAACATTCACAATGCAAACAAAATAGAATTAGCAAAAACAGCAAGCAACAACATGGACGGCGGGAAGCAACGGACAGTGGAAAAATGAAGCAAATAAAATGAGGGTGGGTGTAAGCACATGGGCGAGGGAAGACAGGGGAACACAGAGGGGGTGAGCAAGGGAGCCAGCTGAGAATACAAAGAAAGCAAGCAGTGAAGCAGCGATGAGGGAGGGAGCAAAGAACAGGCACCCTCTGAAAACAGCGTTTGACATTTGATCTCGGTCTTTGAATGAAAAGCAAATGTGACAAGATAAAAACAAGATTTACAGGCATGTTTACTAAAAAGGTGCAGAGTGAGTGAGAAAACATGACCGATGTGTCAATTGTTTTTCATGAAAGAAAGAAGTAGTTTGTAAAAGACATGCTAAAATGGTGACCAGTGTATTGATATAGTACTTGGTTCCTGCTCTCTCAGAAGGCTAAACACAGCAAGGGGCATGACAAATGCATGCCATGGACAAATGGGGAGAAAGAATAAGAGAGTGATGATGGAGTTATAAAATGGGAAGCCTATGGGCAGGCTAAAGCCCACAAAATATATACAACATCTCTCGAAGAGACAGCGCAAGCGCTGTCTAGCTGAGACCTAAAATGGACAAATATAGGTCACATAATAACATGCAAACAACAATACATAGCAATTTCTCAAACACAATTTACAACAAAATAAGCTCAATTATGCCTGTCTACAAAATTAATATCAGAAAAAGTCATGTCTTAACTGAAGTTCACAACCAGAGAGACCAGAGGTTACTCAAAAAAAATCTAATGTAAAGGGATCTCAGCATCTCCATAACATTAAAAGTAAGTGCTGTCAGCTGTGTTGTTAGAAGAACCTTGGAGGCTTCAGGGGGCCCTCCATTTAGCCCATACCTTATGACTATCCACAAGATATGGGACACTCAGGGGCCCTCATCACATTCTGCTGGGGGACCTCATTTTTTGCATTATGTCCTATTTGGAAATTGGGTTACTGGTTGAGAGGGATACATTTTTACTCAAACAGCAACCACAATCTCTGTCAGGGTGAAACACAAGCAAACTCTAAATTAACCTGTGCTTAGCCCTCTGGTAGCTTAGCACAACTCAGTCAGACTTAACTTAGAGGCAATTTGTAAAGTGTTTATGCAGCACTTAAACAGTAATAATGCAAAAGCAAAACAAGAAAAATCCCACAGCAATTTAGACAAAAATGTAATAAATCATTGGCGACCAAAACAAAAAAAATCCAATCAGTAGAACCAGAGATATGCAATTTCAATGTTTTAAATAAAAATAGTGCCTAGAAGCACAAAGCGTCAAATGTGGATTGTGCCAGACCGGGACAAAATCATGAGCTCAGGCCAAACGCGATGCACTGCGGGTCGGACACACAGACTAAGTTAGGCCCTCTGAACAAAGTACCTTAAACCCTGGCTACGAAGCTTTATGAGATCCTGCATCGAGGATGTGTTGTTCAGCAGGGGCTTCGAGGAGATGTGGGGCTGTGATGTGGAGTCCTGCGTTGATGGTGTGTTGTACAGCGGCATTTCCAAGGAGATTGCAGGCTGCGATGCAAAGTCCGGCGGCGGGGATGCGTCGCGCTACCGCAGTTCCGAAGCAGAGCTGCGAGGTGATGCATTGTGTTGCGGCTCATCTGCCCACAGGACCATAGTTTGGCTGGCAGAGCACCTTCAGGCCCACCTCCAAGGGTCTAGGACTGGTGTGGCACCACTTCAGTGGGCAAGACTCACATCAGACAGAGTTCAGGTGCTGGGTTCAAGGTGGTTAGAGCCTTTTCTGTCCCCGAGGCCCTAATCAGGAGGCCAGCCAACTAGTCCTCGGAGTTTGTCTGGTAGTCCTGGGACCAAGAATCAGGTCCAGTCCTTTACATGCAGGCATCATGGCAGCAGGGCAGCAGAGTAGCAGTCCTTCTTGCAGAGCAGCACAGCAGTCCTTCTGAGTCTTCCACAGGTCTAGAGGTGTAATGAACAGTTGGGTCTGAGAGTCCAATATTTATACCTGGTGCCAACTTTGAAGTAGGAGAAGGTTCTGGAGGTTTTCACCCCCATAGATGCTTGGAATTTTCTGCCTCCCTGCCCTGGCCCCAGCTTTCCTGGGTGACACAAACAACTAGGGTCCGGTAGAGGATTTATGATGTACAAGTGTTGTAGCTGATAGCATCCCCTGTACTGTCCGCTACTATTCCCCTTTGCCCGCTGTCTGGGAGCAGTATACAAAGACCTATTGCCACCTACACATAGTCATGTGACCCAGAATACAGGCTTCAGGCATCAAATGGTTGGGACAAGAAAATGCCAAGTTTCTAAAACTGGTACTTTCAGAATTGTGACTTAAAATCTAACTTTACCATTAAAGAGGGTTTCAATTCTTTAGACACATTACTTCCTGCTCTCAATTGAATGTTATCACTTACTAAATGTGAAAAGTTAACCCAATGCGATCTGATGGGAGAGGCAGGCCTAGCAGCAGTAAAACATGAATTAAAGAGTTTTAGACCACCAGGACAAGTAAAAGGTAAAAGTACATGTCGCAATTTTAAAATAGACTGCACCCTGACCTCTGGCAGTGTAGGGCCTACCCTAGGGTGACTTATATGTATTAAAAAGGAAGGTGTAGGCCTGGAAAAAGGTTTATTTTGCTAGGTCAAACTGATAGTTGAAAACTGCACACACAGGCTGCAATGGCAGGCCTGAGCCATGTTTAAAAGGCTACTTAATTAGGCGGTACAATGAATCGGTGCTGCAGGCCCACCAATAGCATTTAATTTGGAGGCCCTGGGCACATGCAGTACCACTTTACTAGGGACTTACAAGTAATTAAATAAGCCACTTTGGTGAAAGCAAATTCTACCATGTTTAAAGGAGACAGCACACACACTTTAGCACTGGTTGGCAGTGGCAAAGTGTGCAGAGTCTTAAAAGCCAGCAAAAACAGGTTTAGAAAACAGGAGGGTGAAGGCAAAAACATTGAGGGTGATCCTGCAGAGAGGACCGGCTCCAACAATTGATCACGATAAAACATGCTCGAATGGTGGTTTCTAACACAGTATAACATGTCTGGGGTTTAATAATGCTTTCACTCATGTTTAGTTGTCAATCTTCTCTGAAAGTACAGCCGTGACCTAGTATTATGTTATCAGTTGTCTGACTGCTGCCACTGCCTTACTGCAGCATTAACACTTATTTTGTATCCTTCTCTAATTTCTTTTACCTGCTGACCAGCCAGTATCACCCCCACAGCTTTGCTGGATGTAGGATTCAGAGATGCCGACTCTTCATAGAGAGTTTATAGAGAGTGTCTGTGGAGCACTAGGTTGACAATGTGTGATAACAAACATATTGTAAGGCAACAAAAGAACTATAGGCCACAATTTCTTGTTTTTTGGCCAGCTATGAGACTATATGAGAAGATAAATTATCTCATCAATTCACAAATATTTAGCTTGGTATTCAGCACTGTCAGCTAGTGGCTCTTCTGCTGCCACGTCTCAGGCAGGAGAACTCTCCAAATAGAATGTGAAAGTGGTGATTTATACTAATATTCAGCCTTCATGCAGAAACGCCAAAACACACAATTCTAAAGTCGGATTTGGTTGTTTTTTTGGGGAGCTTTATATAGCGCGAACTAGACCCGAAGGTATCAGAGCGCTTTACATGAGCACCAGTTACATTCATTTTTGTTAGGCACAGGGAGATTAAGTGATTTGCCCAGAATCACAGAATGTTGAGCGTCCCTGACGAGACTCGTACCCGGTTCTCCAGCTCCGAGGTCGGCCGCCCTAGCCGTTAGGCCACATTCTCTCCTTTGATAACCTCTTTAACTTTACAGTTTATGAGATATGGAAAAATGTATTCTCGATGTTGTCACAGTTCTGGGCTGGAAAGCAAATCTATGTACCAAGTGTCTTGATTGTCCTTTCCCCCTGCTTCACATTAAAATACATCCTACATGAATGACAAGAGGTGATGGGGGAGATGGAATGACACATCTGCCACTTCCAGTAAATTGCAAATTGTTTGCTATTAACTTTACATGATCATCTTGGAACTATCTTATACCTGGTGAATCCTTTCCCTGCAAGTGTCTGTGCCAGAGGTGTTAAAGGAATGCTTTTGTAATAAGAGGGTGGGTTTGGTCTTTTTAGCGTTGGAGATGGGTGGCAGGAGAAACCTTGCCTCAGCTGTGGAAAATTCCATTTTGTTCGAATTTTGCTAAAAAGGGACCCGGGAGACATTTAGAGCTACAGTTAACTATACCAGAGTAAGACATATGTTATATAAATTTAAAAGGTGAGTGTCGTTTGTAGAAACTATCTAGGGACATCTCTTAATGGAAAACTGGATATCCCCTTTCAAATTCCAAGAGTCACTAGAACACTAGAAAACTAAACAAAATGGTTAGAAGATTTTGCTGGTGGAAAATTGCAACAGTTTTTCCTAGCTCTTGGCCGAATCCTTGTTTTACAGAGCATGTTTCCCAAAACTGTGAGAAACTGGTCACTTACTAGAAACAGGGCTATGGAGATGTTTGCCTGCTGGTGACAGTCGCCTTTTTGCTAGGGAGCCTGCTTCCAGAACTCCAGAAGTGCTGGAAACTGAAAAGATCAAGAAAGAGAGGAAGATGGTGTATCATTTCCAGACTTCCTACTTATGTTGTGTGTTGCTGGGAAGACTGAACACATCTACAACAGATGTGGGGATCCTTACAACTGATATCAAGAGGAGTGAGGTTTTGAGAGTCAATTCAGAAAGAATGTGCATTAAAACTGATTAAATTAACCTTTTCCCTTAAATACTTTCTTTTGATGGATACTTTTACTTTTTGGGGGGCAAAAGCTGTACATTTGAGGGTTCCAGAGGATAGGATTATGGTGCAAATGATATCATTTTACAGCTCAGGCAACAGAAGGAAATGTGGCACTACCAAGTTATGCCACATTCCAACCACTGCAACTCAGTGTTTCAGTAGTGCTGCTTTGGGGAACACCTGAAGCTGGTGGCAATACCACATAGATATAACTCTTGGTGGTATTACTGCGCCCAGATCCCCCAGCCAGCGAATGAGTGGCCTAGTAGTTACAGCGGTTGGTGTGTCAACGGTGTGCGATGAATAGCTCTACGTTGGGTATTTAGTGTAATATATTTTTGTCTGTGGCATTGTGGAAATTTAGCGTGCAAACTGAACATTATCTGCGCCATCTTGCCTCTCCCCAGCGCCACGCACAGCGAATGCACGGCCGCCATTTTAGGCACCCCACTCTCTCCCCGCTCACTCTCGACCGCCAGCGCTTTCCCCTGGCGCTGCAAGCATCCCCCGCGCGCTGGCCACCCCCGCTCTCTCATACAGGCCATAAACCCTCTCCTTCTGCGCGACCCTGCTACGGAACCACTTCCGACCGACAACCCATACATGGTCATGCCTCTCCTTTGATAACCCCCTTCCTCTGCGCCCCATTGTCTGAACTAGTCCCAGGCCATCACCTAGCCCTGCGGATGCAGTTTGTTGCCCCTACTGTAAGGGAAACACCCCACATCAAAGGGATTACAGTAGATCAAAGCCCCTACCCTCTGAGACCCGGCCGGTTGCACACACCCCCGGGAATTAGCGGAATTCCCTGCTGCGCGATAGCCATCTCCCACTGCGGGTAGGGTGGGAACTTCTACTGTATCTATGTGTGGGATCGGATCTGAGCCGGGGGCTTCAGGGGATGTTCTTTCAGGCATCAAGGGAATCTCAAGAATATACTATGTATAATAAAGCAATAAACCAGTGTATAAGAGACCAGGTCTCAGAGATGCAGTTAGAGCACCTCGTGACGATACCTTGCTGTCTGATCTGATGTGTTCTGCTCCGACGGAATAAAACTTTGTTTCCTGCCTTCCAGTCTCCGGCGCCTGCCTCTTTTATTGGTAAATTATCGAGTGGTATGAGAGGCGATTACCGCCGGGCAAATACTTGAAAGATTATCGACTGAAACTGCCGCTACCATTTAACAATTGGCGCCCAACGTGGGGCCCATCAGCGACACGTGGATCCAGTGGGAGAGGTCCCGACGACAGAGTGAACGACTGCAACGATCGGGAGAGCTCCTGCCCAATAGACCCTCGTCTGGCAGCCGATCATCCGAACTTCACTGGTTCCGAGCAGACCTCTCTCGAGTGATCTACGGTCCTGACTGGGAACCATCAGGAGTGCCGCGGCAAATACGGAGAATAGAGGACGATCGGGCGCTGGAGGCGGAAGACGAGAAACTGTCCACGCGGTCCGGGTAAGGTCGTGAAATACGACAAAAGTGCGAAATAATTGATTGATTGTTTGAATACTAGTATTGCTCATTGATTGTTCTCTTTGAGATATTCGCTGTCTACAAACGGGGAGGAGTAGAAATACTCTCTCTCTCTCTCCCTTTGCAGATAGTGAAGGGTAGGTAACGCAGACTTTTGTCCCCGTTGAAACCCGTCGTGCCTATCTTTATCTCCCCATTGATTGATTGTCCGAACATTGATTGTTTTGAAGAATAGTGCTTTTTGAGATATTCTCTGTTTGCAAATAACGTAGAATAGGAATATTCTGTCTAGTCTTTGCAAATAGTGAAGGGTAGGTAACGCAGACTTTTGTCCCCGTTGAAACCCGTCGTGCCTATCTTTATCTCCCCATTGATTGATTGATTGATTGTCCGAACACTAGTTGTTCGATATTGGTTCTTTGGAGGTATTCTCTGCTTACAAATAACGAGGAATAGAGATATTCTGTCTAGTCTTTGCAAGCAGTGAAAAGATAGGTAGTGCTGACTTTTGTCCCCGTTGAAACCCGTCATGCCTATCTTCTCCCCACTGATTGGTAGTTGGTTCTGCCCGGACCGCTTATTAGAGGTGAAC
This sequence comes from Triturus cristatus, assembly GCF_964204655.1. Lineage (NCBI taxonomy): Eukaryota > Metazoa > Chordata > Amphibia > Caudata > Salamandridae > Triturus > Triturus cristatus. The sequence goes on from NC_140588.1 coordinate 470,284,524, forward strand.
CACCCGGCTCCACTGGAAGGCACCCCTAATAAGGACATGTTCACTAAATATGGACTAGTCGCCGTAGCTTATAGCAAGCTGTGGCATAAATATACCAAGAAGGACCCCGAAAGTCAGTGGCCACTGATGAGATCCTTCGACGACCGCAAGATAGAAGCGCTAGAAGTAGCTCTGCGTAACAATAAGACGACGCCTACTATGCTTGACAGTATTGGCATGTGGCGCAAAGAAGCGACACAACGGAAAAAGAGGGAGGAAGTAAAAGCAGAAAAGGAATTACGAAAGGCAGCTCACCTTGCCGCTAAAAAGTTAGAAGAAGACATAAAGGAGAGAAAGGAAACTAAACTAAGACAGGAGCCCAAAACCTCAGGCCAGTACGCTGTTAGGACCCCTTCTTTGCTCTACCCTGAGTTGTCCTCCAAGCAGCGAACGAATGACGAATTACTGTTAGGTCCCCCGATCATTTACATGCCCCCTCCGTATGCACCCTCCCAATCAGTAGTGCAACACCCACAACCCCCGAACACGAGCGAAAGCAGTACAGGGGCCTCGGCCCTCACGGCCTCCGCGCCGGCTGAGCCTCTTATACTGAACCCGATGTCGACTACAACGCTAGATGACCATGAGATGGGAAAGAAAGAGTCCACCAGAATGAATCGATTAACTAAGGATGAAAGATCAGGAATCGATAGGATAGTAGGGACGCTGGTGGAGCGAAAAGAAAGTGAGGAGTATATAACAGACGTGTATAGCTCGTATGCCGACAGCCGCAGACGACACTTCGTCGTACGGCTCTGTTATCACGCCCTGAATGCATATGAGGACAGATACCACGATAAAGGTCCCGAAGGCTTAGCGGCCCTATATAGGAAGGTAGACATTGGGGAAGAAGGAGAGGGCGATGTAACGAACCTCTTCACTCGTACACTCGAGGTCTACCGACACCTTAAAGAACATGGACAGACCACCAAAACAGAAACCCCCATAGCAACTAAGCCCCAGGGAGGAAGGGCCGATGCCATGATGCCCATTAAAGAAGCTGCCCCCTACTGGGTCCCCCCACGGGGTCAGGGAACACACGACGACATCAACCACCAAGATGCGAAGGGAAGGGTTGTATATAACTGGGTCTACCAGCCGTGGGACCGGCAAGATATTTTGACCTTTAGAAAGACTCTACCCGACTTAAGAAAGAACCCGACTGCCTTCTACACTGAATTGGGTACAGCCTTAGGCTCAACGATAATGACGTTGGCAGATATCGACTTGTTCTTTGGGCTATGCCTGCCGGCTGATGTGTGGAAACAAATCCGGAAAGTTGACCACGCTGAGCCGTTCGGGTATACCTGGATACAACTCGATACCATAGACAAGCAGCGAGAACCTGGACAGAAACCCCCGAAAGCCATCTTAGAGCTCCCAGACAAGATTGTACAAAAGCTGAAGACTCTAATCCCAGAAAGAAAGGTAGACTGGTCGATAGTGACGGCTTGCCGCCAGAAACCCCAGGAGGATGTGTCTGAATACTTCTCCCGATTCGAGACTGTGTTTTCCGATTACAGTGGCCAAGACATGACCACCGCAACCGGACACCACCTCTTTGTCCAGAATTATGTAAAGGGTCTGTCTCAAGAAGTTTCCCAGAAGCTACAGACCAGCGAGAGCAGTTGGGCAGCCTCCAAACCCGCAGCAATTCTCCAGATGGCCCAATACTACGAAAACCAGAAGAACGAGAACGATAGGGCGTCAGAGAAGAAGAAAAAGGAATTAAAGGAGAGGGTGATGATAGCACAGTTGCAAGGGGTGACCATAGGAAGGGAACCCCCAAAAGAGAATTACCAACCAACCGCCCCTAGAAAGCTACCCCCTAGAGACCATACACCTACACCCTACAACGGACGGAGAGACTTAGATGGAAATCAATGTGCGTTCTGTAGAGGGTTCGGACACTGGAAATCCCAGTGCCCGGTCCTTCTGGAAATAAACAAGAATAGGGACCCCAGAGACACAGCATATGACCCCAGAAATAGAGGACAGGGACGAGGGCACACGAACAACACCATCAACGACAGGCCAGGCAGACCAAACACCTTTGATCGCCCCCGCCAAAACCAGTGTCAGCAGTCCGACTATGAGAGCACTCATGGCTTCGCATAGGACCGCCAGGGGCAAGGGAGGGATCCAGTCGAACTCCGTGTTGACCAGCAAGGTCCTTACGTCACCGCTAAGGTCTTGGGCACAAAATCTCCATTCCTGGTAGATACTGGGGCGACACGTAGTGCGTTATCTAAACGACTGATTCCTAGGGCACCCTTGTCTGGCTCGCACGTAACCTCAATAGGCTTTGACGGAACGCCCTCCACTAACCCCTTATCAGCACCAATCTCCTTTGACTTAGAAGATAACACCACTGACACGACCTTTCTGCTCTCCTCCAACACCCCCGATGCTATTATGGGACTTGATTTGCTAAAACATTTTCGAGCCACTATCAGATGCTCCCCAGACGGAGTTCGAGTCATCCTACACGATAACCCAGATCTGTCCAGACCCTGTCACACACGGCGTATGCTCTCTATAACCGATGCTGATATGTCCCTACTCGACACATTACCTTCACATCTATGGGCTAAAACCGACTCAGATGTAGGGCGCATGGTGATCGACCCGGTACACATAACCGTCCGACCGGACGCAGTGCTCCCAAAGCTTCCACAGTATCGGATATCACCCGAAGGCGAGAAGGCATTGGTGGAAATCATCGAGTCCCTGGTCGAGGCAGGAGTGGTAGAAGAAGTAGTGAGTAATGTTTGCAACAGCCCTATCCTACCCATTGTAAAGAAGCAAGGCGAGGGGGATGAGAAAGCCTACCGTTTTATTGTTGACTTGCGAGAGGTTAACAAAGTAGTCATACCCCAGTACCCCGTAGTCTCAGACATCACCACCATCCTCACCCTGATTCCATCCACTGCCACCATCTTTACTGTTATTGACCTCAAGAACGCATTCTTTTCCATCCCCATCCACCCAGACAGCCGCTACCTGTTCGGCTTCACTTTAAAAGCCCGTTCGTACAGACTCTGCAGGGCACCCCAAGGCTACACTGAGAGTCCCAGTATTTACAGCCAAGCCCTCAAGAGGCAACTGGATGCAGTCCAACTACCCGATGGAGTGGTATTGATACAGTACGTCGATGACATTCTTTTGGCGGCCGACACCACTCCTCTTGCCGTCACAGCCACCATTCACCTCCTCCGCTTCCTTGCGGAGAACGGTCACAAGGTCTCCAGAAAGAAATTGCAATTCTGCCAGCCCCAGGTAACTTATCTAGGCCACCTACTATCCAAAGACGGGAGGAAACTTACCCCTGACCGAATTCAAACCATCCTAGAAACCCCTGTTCCCAAAACTCAGAAGCAAGTACGATCCCTAGTGGGCCTCACCTCCTTTTGTCGACAGTGGTTGCCAAACTTCAGTCTCACCATAAAGCCTCTGCTTTCCCTGCTGGCTAAGGATGTCCCCTTCCCCCTCCCCTGGACACCCGAATGCCAATCCTCCTTCAAAGAATTACGAGACGCCCTCTGCTCGGCCCCAGTCCTAGGAACCCCAGACTACACTAAACCTTTCTCCCTCTACACCCACGAAAGGGAGGGATGTGCGTTGTCTGTCCTAACCCAGTCCATAGGCCCTAAGCAACGCCCTTGTGCCTACTTCTCTGCCACTCTCGACCCCGTAGCCAGAGCCTTGCCCGCCTGCCTTCGAGCAGTAGCCGCCGCTGCTGTCTCTATCCGACAAAGTGAGGGGATCGTGCTCTCGAACCCCCTCACAGTATTGGTACCCCATGCTGTTGATACCCTCCTGAACCAAACCAAGACTCAACACCTGACTAGCGCACGACTGACTGGGTATGAACTGACTCTGCTTGCACCCCATATCACATTGAAACGATGCACCACTCTGAATCCAGCTACTCTACTACCTCTCCCTGACGCTGACCCCAATGCATCCCCTATACATGACTGCGTGACCCTCACCGACGAACAAACCAAGAGTAGGGTTGACCTCCGGGATACTGCCTTCCCGGACCCTGACGGAGAACTGTGGGTGGATGGCTCATGCATCAAGCTCCCTGATGGCACCACCTCAGCTGCCTATGCAGTCACCACAGCTCGAACAGTTGTTGAGACAGCCCGCATCACACAGCGATCCGCACAGGCGGCTGAACTAATTGCCCTCACACGAGCCTGCATCCTGGCAGCAGGGACAACCGCAAACATTTACACAGACAGTCAGTATGCCTTTGGGGTAGTTCACCACTTCGGGCTCTTATGGAAAGAGAGGGGATTCTTGACTTCTCATGGCACACCCATCCTGCATGGAGATCTAGTCTCTGCCCTGACCGAAGCAGTCCTCCTCCCCACACGGATAGCTGTGATCAAATGCCAGGCACACAAGAAGGTGACAGACATTATAGGTCAGGGAAATGCACTGGCTGACATTACTGCCCGAACCACAGCCGAGAATAGGTCCACGACCCGTATGTACGTGACCAGGTCACAAACTGAGAAATGGAAGGATGCTAGGGAAACAATTAGGGATATCCAACTAGCCAGCACACCACACGAATTAACTGAATGGGCCCGGGTGGGATTGAAGGACGATGACGGTTGTTGGCGAACTAAAGACTCGAACAAATGGTTGCTACCCGACTCATACTTGATCCCCATGCTGACCATGGCACACTCCCCCGCACACATAGGGTCTGCCCCCATGATCGAACTCATCTCCAAAGTCTGGCACAACGACAGAATACCAGACTCAGCCAAACGTCTGGTCCAACAATGCCTAGTATGCCTCCAACACAACCCTGGGAAAGGAACTGCTGTACCCCGGGGAGGGTTTGGGGTCCCCAATCACCCCTTTGAAGTCCTACAAATGGACTACGTTCAGCTAGAAAGGTGCCAAGGTTTAAAGTATGTGCTTGTCGTTGTGTGTGCCTTCAGCAAGTGGGTGGAAGCCTACCCGACCCATGATAACACCGCTATGACTACCGCAAAAGTACTACTGAAGGAGTTCTTCCCCCGATACGGCCTTTGTCGAATTTTGTGGAGCGACAATGGCCCCCACTTCGTAGCCGAAGTTATCCAACTCATCTTAAAAGGGTTGGGTGTAAAACAGAAGTTCCATGCGGTCTTCCATCCCCAATCTGCAGGCCTGGTTGAGCGACACAATGCCACATTGAAGCTTAAGATAGCAAAAATAGTCGCCACCACAGGACTAAGATGGCCAGACGCTCTCCCACTAGCATTGCTATCAATGCGTTCCACCCCCACCAAACACCACTTAACCCCCTACGAGGTCGTCTTTGGGCGGCCCATGAACCTTTGGACTGCACCAAAACCATCATCCATCCACGACGTCCCGGACGTCCTCATGTCTGACTATTTGTATAACCTAACTAAGACGTTGTCTGTTATCCATCAGCAGGTGCTGCACGCCATTCCCGATGTTTCCAGGGGCCCGGGACACGACATCCAACCCGGTGACTTCGTCTTAGTGCGTAACTTCCAGCGCACCAAGAGTCTGGAGCCCCGGTGGACGGGCCCCCTGCAAGTCCTGATCACCACCCGAACAGCTCTTCGAGTGGAGGGGAAACGCAATTGGCTGCATGCACACCACTGCAAGAAGGTATCACCGACCCTGACAACCACGGACAACATCACCGCCCAAGAGGAACTACTGGACAAAGACCGACCATCCCTGAGCCGCTGCCCGGATACAGAGACACTTGAGTTGATTGAATATCCCGATCCCACTGTGCCATCCAAAGAAGGGTATAACTTGCGACGAAAGGAGAGAACTTCGGCTAAGCAGACCACAGGCTAAGTGGAAATCTCAGAACGGTAGCCTAGTCACCTCAAAGGCCACCAGGAGAGAAACTAAAACAAAGTCTGTGGTTCTGCCCGCTACCGAGTCTCTTGAAGGTGATGGAAGCGCCCGACATGAAGATGATGGAAGCAACCGGACGTCCGAAGATCCACTTCAAAAACCCAAAGACTGACCGAATGCACAGCTTTAAGACAATAGCACTTTTCATTTCCCTTCTCTTTTGCCTTCTACTCGTGGTTACCTTCTGGATCATGGAGGAGAGCACACCCGCTCATAAGACATTGCTGACTACCGTTCAACCTACCACCACGAAAGAACACCATCTGATCTCACTTTCACCCCAACTCCGAGAAAGGCGTAAGGAGTTCTGGAATAACTCTTTTGTGCAGTTACTCCACCAACACAATCTTGCCACCAACGCCACTAACTGCTGGATCTGTGGATTGCTACCACATGCCACTGGGCACTCAATCCCTTTCATCCCTTCACCTTTTTCTGTCCATGGTTCCTGCCTCGCCTGGCTGATCCTCCTGCAGGAGAGCTACAAGGACAATGCCACTTCCGGCAGAACCATGTCACACTTCTACCATGGGTTCTGGCTGAACAAAACTGGTAGAACTTCCGCCCTCTTCTGCCCTCTGAGATCGAACACTTCCTTTCACATGGACATCCCTGCCAAAGAACGAGTTGAAATGCAAGTGTTCAACAATCCAGCCAGACCCACCTTCTCTTACCTCCGAAAACGGACGGCCGCCACCCTAACAGTGGCCCTGTCCGTCATCAACATCACTGGATCTGTATGCCTCGAAGGCCTGGGGACACAGCTGGTGGGCCACAGCTCCTGCCTCATCACCCGAACATTGGACTCAGTTGACCCACCTTCCTTTGTTGCCTCCCCGAATATGTACTTCGTGTGTGGTACTAAGGCCTACACCTGGCTCCCGAAAGGTTGGGGAGGCACCTGCTACATCGCCTTTGTCCTTCCTCCGACGTATGTGGCTCCAGCAAACCATCACCGACAGAAACGTGCCAAAGACATTGTACAAACCGACTCCACCAGAGCACAGTTCATGGACGCAGTAAAGGGTCTTGTTCCGCTCTGGGGTCCGATGGCAAACAGCCGTGCCATCCGCCACTTAACCCAGGCAGTCGAAACAGCAATGAACATTACAGCTGGCGCCCTCGCCAACAACACCGCTGAGCTTCAGGCCGTCCGCCTGGTGGCTCTCCAGAACCGCCTTGTTCTAGATGTGGTTCTGGCTGACCGCGGAGGAGCATGCCGCATCATTGGGTCCAGCTGTTGTACCTACGTACCGGATAACTCACCCTCAGTCTACAAAGCAATTGAACACCTCCACAGACTGTCCACAGAGGTCCATCAAGAACAAGAGGAATGGTCACTGGGGAGTTGGTTTTGGGACGCTATTAAAGGTTGGGGATGGAGGCTGTTTTCATTCATCCTCATACCAATCATGATACTATGTGGATGTTGCTTGGGGATTCAGTGTCTGCCACCTTTATGTTCGCTTTTTATGAACTGCATCTGCCCTAAGACTTTGGACTTTGAAACTGAGCGGATGAAAGCTCTGAATGAGGTGGAGGTACGGGGTATTATGGGGATAGATCCAAACTAGGCAAGCTGGCGAGACATGTTAAAAGGGAGGACTGTGGAAATTTAGCGTGCAAACTGAACATTATCTGCGCCATCTTGCCTCTCCCCAGCGCCACGCACAGCGAATGCACGGCCGCCATTTTAGGCACCCCACTCTCTCCCCGCTCACTCTCGACCGCCAGCGCTTTCCCCTGGCGCTGCAAGCATCCCCCGCGCGCTGGCCACCCCCGCTCTCTCATACAGGCCATAAACCCTCTCCTTCTGCGCGACCCTGCTACGGAACCACTTCCGACCGACAACCCATACATGGTCATGCCTCTCCTTTGATAACCCCCTTCCTCTGCGCCCCATTGTCTGAACTAGTCCCAGGCCATCACCTAGCCCTGCGGATGCAGTTTGTTGCCCCTACTGTAAGGGAAACACCCCACATCAAAGGGATTACAGTAGATCAAAGCCCCTACCCTCTGAGACCCGGCCGGTTGCACACACCCCCGGGAATTAGCGGAATTCCCTGCTGCGCGATAGCCATCTCCCACTGCGGGTAGGGTGGGAACTTCTACTGTATCTATGTGTGGGATCGGATCTGAGCCGGGGGCTTCAGGGGATGTTCTTTCAGGCATCAAGGGAATCTCAAGAATATACTATGTATAATAAAGCAATAAACCAGTGTATAAGAGACCAGGTCTCAGAGATGCAGTTAGAGCACCTCGTGACGATACCTTGCTGTCTGATCTGATGTGTTCTGCTCCGACGGAATAAAACTTTGTTTCCTGCCTTCCAGTCTCCGGCGCCTGCCTCTTTTATTGGTAAATTATCGAGTGGTATGAGAGGCGATTACCGCCGGGCAAATACTTGAAAGATTATCGACTGAAACTGCCGCTACCATTTAACAGCATCTCATAGTGTTTTGTACAATAAGTAGTGACGTGCTTCACCACTAAATGGCATATTTGTGCTGTCCTGGATATATATTTTGTCTAATATGTTCTCCAGTGATATTTCTGTGTAGCACATTTAGTGGCTAGTGATGTGAGAATAATCCAGAAGCAGCCAATATGGTATGTCTATCTGATTTCGGGTGTAGGCGACATGTTGAAATCTTCTGTTTAATATTTGTGCGAGGCATATTTTAATGGCAAGTGGTGTTGGGAGCAATGCAATAGCTGATTATTTAGCACATCCATGCTGTTTTGGTTGTATTTGGAAGGATAGATCTTCTTGAAGTTGATGAGAGGTGATAGAAGAGAAGGGGATTGCAATGGTTTGTGAAATCTTAGAAGCATCGCACCAAGAGGACTAATTCAGGAGATGTGAATTTGAGGTTGGGATAAGTTATAAGCAGGGTTGATATGTGAAGGAGGCAGAATGAAAGGTGATCTTAGATCCCAACCAGGGTTGCAAATGCATGCAGTTCTTTCAGCATAATAATATGTCACAGTGTGAAGCTTGCCTCATGCTGTTGTTTGGCCATCATAGAAAGAATGGACCATGGAAACTGGACAAAACATTTGTGGGCATACAGTTACATTTGCACAGCTACTTGATGTTTGCAAAGGAAACGCATGATAACTTAACAGATTCAGCCCAGAAATAATTTTTCATAAAACACATTTTGCACATGAGGTGAATCTTCAAAAGATTTTGTGCATTTGTAAACTACGCTGAAATATGCCCCTTGCACGTCTTCTGTACCACGGAGGAAGTCCTGAACTACTGGGGCCAGACTGGGAACACAAACCAGCCCTGGCAATGCAGCTGGACCGGACTCCCAGGGGTGCTAGTGAGAAGCACTTCTGCTGCTTTTGTTACAGGGGGCCGATATTGCAGCACTGCTGCAAAATCGGGCCCCAGTAACAAAACCGGCCACCACCACTTGAAAACCGGCCCCCATCCTTCCAGCCCACCAGGAAAACGCCTGGTGCCCGCTACTGCAAGTCCGGCCCTGCTGAGCTAGAGTAGAGCTGTCACGTGGTACGTTGCAATGCAGATGGAGGCCAGAAGTATTTGCCTGCATTGAAGACCCTGTACTCCATTAATCATTAACAATATGAGGATGAAATACAGAAGTGCATTTCTATCTGTAAGTAAGGGTATTATATGCAACTCTGTGCATTTACATGTTAGGATAATTTAAGGGCCACATATTTCAATGTTCTTTCATGAGTGACGTGGTTGTATGGGTGGAATTAGACTGATGTGGAGCATTTCCACTGCTCTCTCTGTAGTGAGGGAAGCTTAGCTGAAAAAACTAATTCAGCAGCTTCACTCATACTGCAGGTCCTGAAGGAAATCAAAGCTGCACCTAATGGATCTAAGCCACACATCTGGGAGGGGCATATTGCCCCTCAATCTGTATTTAAGTGATTCAGGCTTGAATTGCGCTAGTTCATTTTGTATGTTGCGATTATCTTACTATGACAGTTTGCGAATCAGAGTGAATGCATGCATAGTTGACACACTAGTGCATCAACAAGGAAAGGCATATGCATGTGTGTTAGTGTTGGAAATTGGGTAACTGGTTGAGGTGGGGGTGAAATCCTACTCAAACAACAATCACAATCTCTGTCAGGAAGTAACACAAGCAAACCCCAATAGAACTTGCACTTAACCCTCTCATAGCTTGGCACAAATACAGTGAGGCTTAACTTATAGGCAATGTGTAAAATATTTATGGAGCTATTCAAACAGTAATAAAGTAAAAAAACACAACACACGAAAAATACCACAACAATTTAGAAAATTAGAAAAGCTTTTCAGATATTGAGACTAAAATCCAATCAGTAGAACCGGAGATATGGACTTTCAAATTTGTAGGTAAAAATAGTGCCTAGAAGAGCAAAGCACTAACTGTGGTTATCTGGTCATGCTGCATCGAAACAAAGTCACAAGTTCAGGCTAACCATGATGAAGCACAGGTTGGATACAGGAACCCAGTTAGACCTGCTGAACAAAGTACCTTAAGTCCTGGTTTGTGGAGTACTGCATGATGCCGTGTGAAAGTTGCATTGCATAGCGGCGGAGTGCTGCATCATCGTGGAGGTTGCTGTTGATGAGGATCTTATGATGCGAAGGCTTGTGTTGAGGATGCATCAGCCTAGGTAGTTGTGAGGGGGCTGCAATGAGATGTCCGGTATCGGATAAGTGTCATACTGAGACTGGTCTGAAGTGGAGCTGTGAGGAGATGTGTCACCCTGCATTGGTTCTCCCCACAGGACCACAGCTGGACTGTCACAGCACCTTCAGGCTCTATTCTTAAGGGTCCAGGACTGGGGCAGCACCACTTGGGAGTTCGGTCCAGGTGTTGGGTTCAAGGTGGTTGGAACCTTTTCTGTTCTTGAGACTCTGATGAGGGGGCAAGCTAACTAGCCGTTGCAGTCACTCTGATTGTCCTGGGTTCAAGACACAAGTCCAGTCCTTTTCCTCAGGCAGTAAGGCAGCAGGGCAACAGAGTAGCAGTCTTTCTTGCGAAGCAGCCTTCCTGGGGTCACAATAGACTAGTGTCAAACCCTTTGTGAGTGTGCCCAGGTAGACCCTTTGTGATGTGTAAGTGTGGTGGGTAACATCTCTTCCCCCGCATCAAGTCAGAGATGGCCCATCCTGCTAACTTCTATGCTCCTTTTTCTCACTGTCTGGGAGCAATAAACAAAGGCCAACTGCCAGGTACAGCTAGTCATGTGACCCAGGAAACAGACTGCAGGCACCAAATGGTTAGGACAAGAAAACGGCAACTTTCTAACAGTGCCATTTTCCAAATCACGACTTCAAATCTGGCCTTTCCATCAAAGAGGAATTTAAATTGCATTCCTTTAGATACCAAGCTCGACATTCCTACCTGCTCTCAATTGAAAGTTCACACATTTCAAGTGTAATAAGTTAACCCACTGTTATCCTATAGGAGATGCAGACCTTGCAGTAGTGCAAACCAAAGTGTTACCACGTTTAAAGCAGAGAGCACAAGCACTTTGGCACTGGTTAGTAGTGGTAAAGTGTCCAAAATTCAGCAAAAATGAAGTCAGCACAAATAAGAGGCTGAAGGGCAAAAAGCTGAAGGAAAACCACGCCAAGGATGTTAGGTACAACAGTAAGTAAGTATGGACCTATATTGCAGGCATTTAGCTGTGAGCTGATGTACAATGTATGAGTCCCTAAGGTATGAATCAAGGTTGTTTGTAATGAAGCAGCTTACACTGGATCCTTTTCATTGGAAGGGAGTCGGGGTGCAGATCTCTTGGAAAGCATGCACCTTAAGGTGCTTTCTGAATAGCAGGAGAGTTGTTACACTTGCATTGTTGAGGTGGGTGTTGTTTTAGATCTTAGGTGCATATTTGGAGACAGCCGGCCTTCTGGTCATTTCCACAGGTCATTTGTTCATCTCCAGCCTGGCGATGTCTGGTGTTATTTCCATTGACACTGTCGCTGATGCAGCCTGTCTTGAATGTGATGTCGTCCTAGAGCGGAAGCTAGGGGCTATTTTTGAGTAGGAAGGGCTTCACTTTTTTCAGACGAGGTAGCTGGTAGCATTTGGACAAAAAGTACAAATTGCACTTTGTTGGTGAATGTGCACAATTCTGTGACTCCAGATGACAACAGTAGGTGGGGTTGCATGGCTTCTTTCACCATGAAAATTATTATTTGGAAGTTTTAGGAGACATGCTTTTAAAGGGTGGCTATAAAAGTTAAAATCAGAATATCACACTGACGTTGACACTGAAAGAAAATGGATTCCATTATCCCTTCCAATCACTATAGTTACCCAAAGATTCTCCCTGTGGAGGGCAGTTAAATAGAGCGTATTGATCCAGAAGCTT